>NC_140594.1:916716551-917916551 GCF_964204655.1 Triturus cristatus
GTGCAGGGGTTGTTGACGGTGGCCTTGCAATGTGAAGGGGAGATGGTGTATTGCAATGTGTCCACATGTATGTAGCCGCTTGGTACATGTTGACATTCAGACAGCATAGCATTGTTCATTGTGACATTCTATAGATCTGGGCGATGACCCAGAGTCATTGAGGGTGTGCACTGTTCTCTGCCTGATTGTGCATGTGTGCCATCATAGCCATCTCCACCCATCCCCCCAGTACCTGTTGGTCACTCACCCTGTTGGGGTTGTGTTGTGTCCTGTCAAGCAGTGTCCGATCCCCCGACTCCGGCCACAGTATCCACACTGATTACTGTCGACACCAGCTCCTCCATGTCGTCCAGCACGAGCTGTGGCGCTGGGCCCCCGCCTCCAGTCTGCATTGCTGCCTTCTGGTTGGCTGCATGTTTCTCCTTGGTCTTTCGCTTGATGGCATTCCATCGCCTCTTGATCTCGTCCATTGTCCTCTTGTGCTCTCCGACGCCATTCACCTTGTCCACGATGTCCCGCCATATTCCATTTTTGGTGCCCAATGACACGTTGGAGGTGACGAACAGTTGTTGATGGTGTTCCATCACCTCCGTGACTATGATCCTGTTCGCCTGCGGACTGTACTTTGTCTTCCTCTTCTTCTTGTCCTGTAGTGGAGGCGGAGTTTTAGATGACACACATTGCTATGTTAGCATAAGCATCTTAGATGTTAGAAACACCATCTTGCCACTTTTGATGCTTTTGTATATGACACTGAAGATAGATGTTATTATTTGAAAACTGCTTGCTTGCCTTTTCTTCACATGAGAACTGTCTGTTGTTCACATCCCTAGACGTGCACTGCGACCTTGGTCTGAACATTGTGTGCAGAAACAGTCTGAGCCACCAAACAATGTATGTTTTTGAGTTCAGGTTGATCGGCCCATGCTCTAGCCATAACACACACACAGCTGCAAATATCTGAAAGTCGAGAGCTTTTAATATTGCAGTTTGCATGCACTTAACAGAGATTCTGGAGAAGAACTTTTCCAGGCGCACAGCAAAGCTGATCCTGTGATGTGATTTCCCTAAGCTGATCTTTACAGTATGGGGTTCCCCATTCAAACCTAGAGACCTTCTATTAGTCTAATAATACTAGCTTACTAGCGAAGGGAGGGTGGTTGTATTCCACTATCATTTGTAATATGATTTCTCCCTTCATTTTCTATGGTATTGTAACAATGCTGATGGTTTTAATTTTAATCATTTTTCTGCTTATGTTAGCCAAAGTACTGCATCTTCGGACATGCAGTTTATAAAATAAACATTTTAAACGTTACTGTGTCTCTGAATACTCTTGTTGTGGACTGATATGAGAATAATAACAAACAGGTATTTCTGATTCCCACCATTCCTGAGAGTACTCTTAGTCGCATGTTCTGGGTTGTCTAATCATTGGTAGCTTCTATATGGTATGAAGAGCGAATGAGACACTGATGCTGGTCGGATAGGGGTTCTTGGTACTGAGGTGAGTTTTTGGTACACCGCAATTCACTGAGGTCCTGGTTTCCTGCGCATAGTTCTGTGCATGAGCAGAATCCCTGCAACACGGCGCACCCAACGTTTGGTCTTCTGATTTGAGATGCCTTAGTAGTGCTTATATTAGTCCATGACACCCTCACTCTTGTTTCCGGATACCGGGAGAGACGGTTTTAACCTACCTATTAGTACGATAGGTTCGATCAAGCTTGTTAATTAAAACGTTTTTTATATTTTCGAACCCTTGTGTTACTACACATTGTTGTTCTTCTCTGTGTCCATATGGCGGTCGATATTGCAGAGCTTAGCCGAACACCTCTGCGACGTCATTTGACGCAGTTTGGGGTGCCGGACAATCGGATGGCTGTTATTTTTGTGGTGAGTGCCGATGCATCATACCCCTACGAGTTGTTTTACTCTTGGGTGACTATGCCCGCGGTGAATGCGGATGATAATACGTTTCACACCTATACTCCCACGCGGATCCCAGCAAATTATACACCAGAGATTCATTTTTCGGCTTGGCAGCATCGCATTTGGATTAATGGCGCCCTTGCCCATACGGTTACACCGGTTCGAATGGGCCCTTTATCAATTCCAGGGGCCACTTGGCCGGTACTAGCTGTATTTACACCTCATCCTCGTTATTTGAATGTTGCGGTGGATGAGTTGCGTGTCCTCCATACAGCCCTGATTACTGTATATCAGGCTTTAGTGCAATACGTCTCACGCAACGTGCAGGAGGGGGCACCTGTTGTTGCGGGACAGCCAGCTGGCCTGGCCGGGATTGTCATTAGTCCCGTCATGCTTAATTCGGTAATGGGCAAGCACCCCCAGAATAAGGACGATTTACCTTATTGGCTTGCTGAGAAATTTGACCAGCTGGAAGCAGTATTTCCACACTCTACTCCTGTGGAGAAACACAGGATACTCACCATTAGTTTGCAGAAGTACTTAGTCCAGGAGGTGAGATGGATTAAACAAAACCATTTAAAATAGGGTCCAAGGGATATATATTTTAAAGACCCACACCTGATTTTATCCCCAGCACCAACAGAATGTATAACACACGAAACACAGGGGGTCTAACAGCCAAATTTGAGAGGCTACACTGTCGATACTGAGTCAACAAGATCTCAAAATATCTTTATCGCATACACATAACGTATTAATAAAGATAAAGAAGGAAAAAAGGCTAACACTACATGCATAGAGGAGACCGGTACATCATCGATTATTCGTAAAATGGCTGATTAATCCACAACAGATTGTAAAGGGTTTCCATCAAATTAGACTCAATGATCAGTCCTATCATTTGGCCAAACCCATGTGCAAATGAGGCTGGTCCCCTGATCAGTGGGACACTCAGCTCCGCACCTTATTGTTGTATCAGGATTTGGTCCACCAAATACACAAGCCGTCCATGATGACTGATCTTTTGATGGTAAAGTAAGAAGAAATAGTGCAACGAACAAAAAAGTGATTTAAAATAGGATGGAATGTCCTCCTTCTAAATACTTTATTCTACGGACTGGATACGCCTCCTAATTAAAAAATAGAACAGTGCAAAAGAAGACAGTAACAATTATCTGTCTACATAAGGGCCAACATGTTTCTGCCTAATGGGTATTTAATCCCTTGGCATTCGTCAGGGCCTCTGCTCGTATAATAGTTGCACTCCTAATTGTGAAATATAGAATTCACCACCATCACCAAAAACAAATTATAGTAAAACTGGTTAGAAACGGTACAACCTGTAACAACCATGGGGTGCCGCTCGAGGATTTGGACCTGGCTGTTGGACTCTGGGGCTTGTCTCCTACACCGAACATTGCACTTTGAAGGGCGCTGCCCTGGCCGCTGCTATTTGCCAAAGGGGAGAGTCTACCACCTGCTACTCACGCACTCGGGACTGCGAGGACCAGGGTGCTGTGCGCGCTGCACATCGGCTGCACCTGGCCCTCTTCCCGACTCCTCCCCCGCAGACCTTATCACGACTCGCGGCCCCCGCTTCGCGGGAGCCGCTCGAGGATTTGGACCTGGCTGTTGGACTCTGGGGCTCGTCTCCTACACCGAACATTGCACTTTGAAGGGCGCTGCCCTGCCCGCTGCTATTTGCCAAAGGGGACAGTCTACCACCTGCTACTCACGCACTCGGGACTGCGAGGACCAGGGTGCTGTGCGCGCTGCACATCGGCTGCACCTGGCCCTCTTCCCGACTCCTCCCCCGCAGACCTTATCACGACTCGCGGCCCCCGCTTCGCGGGAGCCGCTCGAGGATTTGGACCTGGCTGTTGGACTCTGGGGCTCGTCTCCTACACCGAACATTGCACTTTGAAGGGCGCTGCCCTGCCCGCTGCTATTTGCCAAAGGGGAGAGTCTACCACCTGCTACTCACGCACTCGGGACTGCGAGGACCAGGGTGCTGTGCGCGCTGCACATCGGCTGTACCTGGCCCTCTTCCCGACTCCTCCCCCGCAGACCTTATCACGACTCGCGGCACCCGCTTCTCGGGTGCCGCTCGAGGATTTGGACCTGGCTGTTGGACTCTGGGGCTCGTCTCCTACACCGAACATTGCACTTTGAAGGGCGCTGCCCTGCCCGCTGCTATTTGCCAAAGGGGAGAGTGTACCACCTGCTACTCACACACTCGGGACTGCGAGGACCAGGGTGCTGTGCACGCTGCACATCGGCTGCACCTGGCCCTCTTCCCGACTCCTCCCCTATCTCTGCCCCCTTCTTCTTTATCACCATTCTACCGCTCACTCGCGTCAGCGGGACGCGTGCGGGACGAGAGCCGGGGCGAAGACCGGGCAAAGAGCGGGCCGTTTGAGGCCGTTCGAGACTGGAGACGCTGGGCTGGGCCACCCCCCGTGCACTCTTCTAATTCATTTGCCAGAGGTAATCATGATGAAAACTACGGGAGGAATGTCCAGGACCAAGAGTACCGTTGCTGGCACTTCCATAGCAGGAACTTTAGACAATTTCATTGTAAGAGCAACTAATCTATTAGAACGTGAAATTGATCTTACAGAGCGTCGTCTCTCGCTGGATCCCCTAAATGCCAAACGTTCCTCCTTAGGGAAAATTGCTCTAGTTGCTACACCTGTGGTTAATAATACAAACTCCATCTCAACTAATTGTACGATTAGTGAGGGGGAAAGTATTGACTCTTCTGTGGACTTAATTCTGGAAAGGAAAAGGGATTTAGGCACTAGAAGTAACAACAGGACTGAATTTATTTCTGCTGACGTTGTAACTAATCAACCAGAAGGTGTACTTACTCGAGCTCAAACACACGCAACATCTGAGGTTATTCCATCTTCCCCTGCCCCAATTTTAGGGGCTAAGCCAAAACAGAAGGCTGTCCCGCGTGGGAAAAAGGGGAATCAGCTAAGATCGACTAAATTAAAAAGTGCCAAACTTCCACTTAATCATACTCTGGGAGCTGCTGACCTACCATTGACCGAAGTCACCTCAGTTCTCCCTAGACAACTAGATGATGGTTTTTATTCTAAAATAAGGGAAGTTTTCGAACATTCAACCCGTCCGATTCTCGATAGACTTACCAAGATAGAGGAGCGTCTTAAGACATTAGAACAAACTTCTCTAACAAATCTCGAACTTAATCAACTGATGAAAACAGATACATATAGAGAGCATTGCAAACACCCCCCTCTCGCTAATACTGCAAGCAATCCTAAAGAGAAAATTTCCTCCCCCTTGTTAGGAATATCTCGGGGTAAAGGTGAGGGCACTGCTTGTAACGTTAACATCATAAATACTAGCGGTACTCAAAATCAAAACACAGGAGTTATGTCCCCGCGGAAACCCTCCAATGCCAATGCTAAAGCTGACCATGTTTTGTCACAGAATACAAATGAAAAGGTGAACAGATCTGAGCCCTCCCATTGTAACGCTTACAAATTACCTACCATAGATCTTCCACCAGAATCTGCACCATACGTAGTTGTATTGACGGGGGTACCTAGTCTTGAAGGAAAAAATACTGAGTCATACTATGAGTTAAAGAACAAAACAATGCATTGGCTCAATACCAACCGTCCACTCCCTCCCTGTACCCACGCTAAGATCTTGTTTGCCCGGAGAGTCAGCTGGGTGGGTAGAAGTAATAAAGACTCATCGGGGGATTGTATTGTTGTCAATTTTAACGACATGCAGGCTGTAAAATACATCCTACAGGCACGACCTTCTTTGCATTACACCAATTTTACCCCATTACCCCTGGCTCACTTTTATCCTTATCAAGCAAACAATGACAAGTGGATCAAGGTAGGGAGAGGTAATTCTAACACTAACTGTGAAAGAGGTGGTTTTGTTTCAATAGAACAGGGCTGGTTGGATTCCTTTCCAAGAACAAATAGGTATAGCTGCCTAGATATGGTCGACTGACTATCCCCAATACCCCATGTATCTAAGTTTGTAGGGGAGGTTGCATATGATGACGTTTTACCATCATTGTCTGATCAATGGCTTGCACAATTGCCAGACTCCCCTAGGGACAATCCTGAAACTACCATCATAAGTACTGTGGGCGAAGAGATACAAACCAATTCTACTCGGCCTAACATAGAAATATTAGAAAGGGCCGTCCCCTGTGAAATCACTCTTGCTCTTTCTTTGCCAGAGGGTGATATAGGTTCTGTTCTTACATTCTTGTCTTGGAACATTGCTGGCCTGTCTTCTAGGCTAAGAGATATTAATTGTACTTCTTTCCTAAAAAAGCATTCGATCATCTGCCTTCAGGAATGCTGGACTGTAGAACCCATTCATATGAATGGATATCGCACCTACCATACGCCAGCAATACACACTCTAAGAGGGAGAAACAAAGGGGGCTTATGCACCTATGTTTCAAATTTTTTAAAGGAAGTAAAGATATCTTTTTCATCAGTTTCAGCTTTTTACCAAGTTTTGCACATAACGTTTGGGGGTAAACAACATATAAACTTGATTAATTTCTATAACAACATCCCAAAAGATCTATGGGCCTCAACTTTAAAAGAACTACACGAGACCCTAAATGTTATAGATGAAAACGAACCCTCAGATATTTGTGTGATTTGGCTTGGTGATTTTAACTATTTTCTATGTCCACTTAGCGACCAAAATATATGTGACTTGGGGGAGAGGGAAGGTTTTTCCTCAGCACATTTTTCTCACACTTCCCTGGGAAACCAATTAAATGATATATTGTTTTCCCTGGACTTAGGCTTTGCAAATGAACTCTGCTCACCACCAGTTCCGTTTAATTCTACTTTTATAGGAAGGGGCTGTAATTCAGTCATTGACTTCCTCTTAGTATCTAAACGGTACTCCCACCGCATTTGTTCGTTTGAACTATGCGAGGTATCAATGAGTGACCACTTACCACTCAGCATGTCCTTTGCTATTCCGATGGACAAAAGTACTACTGACTCTACAGTTCAGAACCTATATAACTATAGACTAGAACTTGCCAGGAAGAATGGTTATACCTTAAAATGGGACAAAGTGGAACCAGCGACCTTCCTAGGAACTTTAATTCGATCCAAGGAAGTGGAATTTAATACTTGCCTTACTGAGAATGTAGAATTTCCCAAAGTGATCGATGCATTCCTTAGCATTACTGAGGAAATTGGAAAGCTACTTACAAAACCTTCACACTCTGGGGCTAATAGAAGTAAGAGATGGTTTGATAGAGAATGCAGTAAGACTCATGCCCTTCTAATGACCCAACTTAAGCGAGTTCCCAGGGAAATGGCTGAAGTCAGATCCACCAGATTAGCCTATCAGCAGGCAGTCAAAAAAAGAAAAAAACAAATTAAACAAGATGCTTGGCACACCCTCTGGGAAGCATGCCATTCCAAAAATAACACTGCTTTTTGGAAAGCAGTAAATGCCCCTTTCTTTACTGTTAACGATTCAGCATCAATTGAAATAGCCATTACAGAACAGACTTGGGTGACCTATTTTCGGGAGCTCTATCAAGAAGACCCCGAGGTAGTTATAGAAGGGGGGCCAAATTTAAGATCTCAGGATGTACTGCCCTATCCAATTAATGTAGACTTTTCTTTGGAAGAAATCTCGACAGCCATTGACAAGAGCCCAGCGGGTAAGGCACCGGGACCGGATGGAATACCCGTGGACATATTTAAGGCTAAAATTAAGTTATGGGCTCCTCTTTTAACCAACGTCCTTAACAGCTTTACAAAATTGGGCTTTCCAAAGACATGGCAAGAAGCCATCGTGGTGCCCATATTCAAGAAAGGAGATCGCAATGCACCTAAGTGTTATAGACCGATCTCCTTACTTGATTCTTTCATGAAGATCGCGGGGAGAGTTATCCTCAGTAAACTGCAAACTTGGGCAGATGAAAGAGGTATCCTCTCCCAGTTTCAATATGGTTTTAGGGAAGGCTTGGGGACAACGGAGCAAGGTCTGAACCTAGCATTATTAGTAGCCAAATATGTCGAGGCCAAAAATGAGAACTTATTTCTCACATTTGTGGACTTAAGTTCGGCTTTTGACTGCATTAACCACAATAAACTATGGCTAATTATGCAGGACATGGGAGTGGACCCAAATCTTTTAATATTCATTAGAGAACTATATCGAGATGCAGGTGCCAGGGTCCGTTTTGGGGATAGGGGGGACTGCACTTCCAAATTCCGTATAGGAAAGGGAGTGAGACAAGGATGTATTTTAGCTCCTTTTTTGTTTAATTTATATATTAATTCAGCTGCATCTCACCTTCTGGAAGACAAACAGGATTATCCTAAAATCGGTAACTCCTATATCCCCATCCTTTTATATGCAGATGATGCTGTAATTATGGCTAGGACTCAAATCGGCCTCCAAAGATCGATTAGTAATTTCTCAGATTATATGGGTAATAGGGGCCTAAAGATTAACATAAGTAAAACGTTTACTATGTGTTGCACAAAAAAGAAGAACCTCCATTGCAACTCCTTTTTGTCCAACACAAAAATCATGACTGTTAACACCTTTTCCTACTTGGGCATCAACTTTGATAAAAAGGGCTCTTGGACAGCAGCAGGGGAATCACGAAAACTAGCACTTTCACGAGCTATAGGGGCCGTCAAGCATTTCTCAAACAAGGTAGGAGGCCGTCCAGTACCAGTGTTGTTAGACATATATAGATCTAAATGTGTATCTACAGCACTGTACGGTGCAGGAATCTGGGGGATTGTGAATACCTCGAGGATTCAGACTTGCCAGAACGCCTTCCTTCGCTTTTTACTGGCTGTGCCCATGACTACCTCCTCTTATGTCTGTCACCAAGAATTGGGTATATTATATATTTCGGACCTTATCAAGCTGGAGCCCATTCTGCTGTGGCACAAAGTCTGGTCTGGAAGCGAGACAGGCTTGAACAGGGATATAATCAAGGATTGTTTAAGTCTTGATGGGGTTTCAAAGATTTCCTGGTTTAATTATCTCAAAACATTTTTTATTGAGATGGGCCATCCAGAATTCTTTGACTCCCCAGAAAATTTAGCGGATTTGTCAAGAAAGAATCTCAAGAAATCCTGCCTGCACTTTCTAATAGAGAAACGCTGGCACTTAGAGAAATGTGAGAGCTCTGTTATGGCTAATCAATTAATTATTCAAAATCAAGGTTTACAGCCATACTTGAAACTAGTCCCCAGCTGTTATTCCCGAATGCTCTTGACCTGTTTTAGGATAAATGTCTTTTTTAGATTAGTCACATTCCCCGAGATTAACTGTTGGACAAAGGACCTTATTCCTTGTCCCTGCGATCAGGTCTCTGCCCAATCATCCCTCCATTGTATCCTTTTCTGCAAATATTACTCTGCACCAAGGAAAAGCTTGCTCCGACCCGTTTAAAAAAAATTAGGGCTGAGGCAATGCAGAGTGGCATTGGTCAAACTGAAAATGCTAGATGATGAATTTCTTATCTTCTCTGTGTCTCTGTTTCTTAAAACCATCTTAAGATTTAGGATCTCCATGAATTAGATTATTTTTTAAAGGTATGAACCTTGTACTTTTAAAACTCATTTTCTTTTTGCCAAGAATGTATTTATATATATGTATGCTTTTATGGTTTTGTTTTTAAAATCGAATAAAGCTGTTTCTGACTCTGACTCTGACTCATTAACCCTCCGATTCACAGTGGTTATTGTGAATTCTGTGAAGGAAAACGTTATATCATTAGTACTGTATTCGATGCATCAGTCTCATGTGCATAGTGTGTCACCAAACCAACCAATAATGTGTGTCAGAAAATTAATTTTTATGCTTACCCTTTGTGGTAGGGCAATAGACCTCACCTCACCTGGACACTGCTCAGGTACTAAGAGGCCCCGCACTACAAAGATATAGGGAAAACAAAAGAATGTGGCAAAGTACTGTAAAAATTTTTTTCGCTTTATACCCTGCCTATGATCATTCCTATAACCAAATGCCCTGTATCTAGAGGCAAAACATGTGAGGTAGATAAACACCCCAAACTCAGTGTACTAAGCCTCAAAATGACCCAGAAACTCGACTAAGACACCAAACTTTAAGGAAGATTATAACTCCTTTGTATGCTTATTCAGGAATTTTACAACATACTGATCTTCAAAACCTGTGATTTGCTAAAGTTTACAACATAGTATAGCTAAAAATATTCTAAAAATATTCTGTGATAGCTGCTCACCTCAAGCTCCCATCTGAGACTTGGGGGAGGCACCGATCTGTAGGAGATGCTAGTATAAGTAGTCTAGTGAGGGTTTGTTAGTGAAGTATCCCTCCACCTTTAAGATGTTTACTAGATAGTGGCGATCTTATCATGTGTCCCTTCAATTGGTATATATTAGTGGCAAGGACACTATTATCAGACGTTTATTGTGAAGTAAGCCTTATTGGTCTTTATATTCATAAGAAAACTAAGGACACTACTTTACGCTCGAAATCTCGCGAGATATCGCGAGAGGAAGTGCTCAGAACTACCATATGATGTCATATCGGCCATCTTTGTAGTTCCTAACACTATGATCTGGTAATCATTAAACCGTGATTATTCCTCACGTGCATATGATGTTAGAATGCCCCCAGTGTTGTGAGTCACTGCCTATTTTTCTCCAAAATAAGCCTACTTGAGCTTGTTTTCTTAGGAACAAGAGCGCACTACTTAGCGCTCGAAATCACACGGGAAGATGCGCTCAGAACTAACCGATGACAACATATTTGTAGTTCTGAAGGCTCCAACCTGTATATCATAGAATCACGATTGACCATGTGTTGTTTTTGAAAAAGTACCAGTCATTGGGCAATGACAGCTGCCCAATGATGTCATTTCAGACATCTTTGTAGTGCAATGACTGCAACCTATTGGTCCATGATATTCCAATGTTGTTTTTGGGAACACAAATGCTCCAAGTAGTATGCCATGAGTGGCCTCAGAGTGTATTCAATGGGCATAACTATGCAGATGCTCCAAAATCTTAAAATGTGGGAACCATCCTAATGGTTGTGCATAGCTATATGTCACCCTCCAGTGTATGTCAGAAAACTCCCATAATCAAACCTATTTGTGATATTATGAAAAGAGTGTGAGCAAAGTAATTCAGGCATGAATCGATATGTACAACATGTTTATATAGACACACCCTATTACAGTCAGTATATCCCAGTTATTACTCACTAGTGCCAGGGCTACAGGGAGGTCCAAGGAATATCATCATTTAATCCTCCTGTATCTGTCCGAAGTTTATAAATCCATTTTTGCTCTTTTCTAAAAAGGTAACCCGACACATCACTTATGTGACTGGGTATATATGGCTTCTCCAGGACAGTCCATTGGAAGTCCGTTTCTAGATGTGCACACTCCAGGAAATGTCTCGTAAGTTTAGTGTTGTTTTTCTTACAACGAAAAGAACTCTTGTGTTCCAACATCCTGGTGCGGACTTTGCGGGTCGTCATACCCACATATCGTGTGGAGCAAGGACATGTCAGCATATAAATCAGATTGGTACTATTGCAATTACTATAGTTACTCTGCAACCAAGGTCTCGTGGTGCCTATATCTATCTCCTTCGTATGTTTGGTCTGAGGGCAGACTGAGCAAATGCCGCAAGGGTGATGCCCGACAGCTGGTGGAAGGTTCCACAGTGTTCCACCAAGTTTCCTAGGGAGCTCTTTTGGGCGTGTGTGAACAAGTCGATCCCGAATGCTGCTTGCCCTTTTGAACGCAAACAAGGGTTGCGCGATTTTCTCTCTCCCATGGTTCAGAAGGCGCCAGTGTCTTTTGACAATCTTCTGGATGGCATTGCTTCTAGTATTGAAGGTGCTCACGAAAGTGAGTCTAGTCAGAGGTGGTTTAGGGATTGGAGCTTCCAGGAGGGCCTCCCTATTGTTGTTAACCGCACTCTTTTTTGATCTTTTTATGAGTGAATTAAGATAGTGTCTGTCCCGTAATTGTCCACAAAGATTCCTAGCATGTACCTCAAAGTCCTCTCTCTTGGAGCAGTTCCTGCGAACCCGTAGGAACTGGCCATATGGTAGATTCTGGCGCAGGGACTTCGGGTGATAGCACTCGTAAAGGAGAAGTGAGTTCCGCGCCATAGGTTTCTTGTACAGTTCACTCTGCAATCCTGCAGTAGTGACATAGATCGACAGATCTACGAATGCAATTCTTTCCTTATTTGTTTCCATGGTGAATTTAAGAAACTGGTTTCTACTGTTTAGCCATTGGTGGAATTCATTGACGGAATCCACCGTGCCTCTCCACACCACCAACACATCGTCAATATAACGCTTCCACACCTAATAGAGGTGTGGAAGGGGTTGGTGGGTATCAGCATGTGTTGTTGTTCAAACTGGTGCACGTATAAATTCGCCAGGCTCGGCGCGAAAACGCTGCCCATACTCGTGCCCGAGATCTGGAGAAACAACTTGTCCTCATACTTGAAGAAATTCATTTTCATGGCTATAGTTGCCAAAGCCATTATAAATGGTACAGGGGTGATAGTTTCACATATACTGTCCCTCAGGATGGATGTTACGACTTCCAAAGTCTTATCCTGAGGGATAGAAGTATACAGTGATTCTACATCGAAAGAGACCAGAAGGTCTCTTTCAATATCATAATCGATTTCTGGAAGGACACGCAAGACATCTTTAGTGTCCTGCACATATGTAGGCATTTTCTGTACAATTGGCCGCAGAAAATAATCGACAAAAGTTGACAACGGCTCCAGGAGAGACCCTATTCCTGAAATAATAGGCCTACCAGGCGGTGGCCTCTGTGGTTTGTGTACCTTTGGTAAAAGGTAGAAATAAGGAGTGGTTGGGTGTTTAGCAACCAAATAAGTCGCCTCACTTTGAGTGATCCAACCCTCAGATAAAGCTTCTTCAACCATATCCTGTATCTGTTTAGTCACCTCTTCTGTAGGATCTGTAGACAAGGGAGAGTATGCCTGTCTATTGTTTAGTTGTCTATAGCACTCAGTCTGGTAATCCGTGGTGTTTAAAATAACTATAGAGCCACCCTTATCTGCAGGCTTTATAGTTATTAAATGATCCTCCGAAAGTGATTTCAGTGTCATTTGTTCTGATTTGGTAAGGTTGTTAAATGACCTGACTGTTGTGCTCCACAGTGAAGCAATATCACCCGCAACAGCTTGCTCAAAGGCTAAGACCTGTGGAGGAACCGTGTGAATAGGTGGCTGGAATTTAGATTTTGGTCTAAGACCGGTGTTTGTGTCGCAATCAGCATTAATCTGATCCTTAAAGAGATAGTGTAATCTAAGTTTCCTGAAGAACTGACTCAATTCGCATTGGAAAGTGAATGGGTCCCCATGATTCGTCATGACGAAACCCAAGCCTTTATTCAGTACTTGTTCTTCAAGTGGAGTTAGTATCTTGTTAGATAAATTGACTACGAGGGATTGTTCGATGGGCCTGCTTTCTGGTTCTTGGCAGTTTGGCTCCGTGTACCTGCATGTGGGCCTGTCTGGTCTTCCCATTGTTTTGTGCTGCTCGCCTTTTGCCTCTTGGTTAGTCCAGGAGGTGTCAGACTGTGACAACTGGGGTAAGGTTTTTGCAGCGGTCTACTCGAAGTGCTTCGGCACCCCATCTATGGCAGTGCTTCCCTCTGTCATCAAGCGTGTTCAAGATCAACACGGTCCTGAGGCGGCGGTCGAGTTGGGGATGCGGCTTGTCAGTGTGTTCGACGTAGTGGCCTCTCTCATCCTTGGTAATCTCAAGGGAGATGCGGTACACTTTCAAGTGGTGAATGGTTTAGTCCTTGTCGACGAACTCGATAAGCCCCGAGAGTTGCCTAAAATTATAGCGGAGGCTTATAGAACTCTTGGCCGCAGTAGTTTGGGGATTAAGCCTACTATTGTCATTCCAGACATACAACAGCAAACTAACGTGAGTTCGTCTGTCAAAGACGATCGTCCAAGTTTTCTTAAACAAAATTGGAGAACACAGAAACAGGGAAAGCAGCAACAGAAACAGGGGTCTCGTCCTGCGTCACCGGTACAGGCGACTGGTGAACGCACATATGATTTGCGTGATCGCGCTAGTATTAGGTCACCTGATAGATTTCAGGTTACTGAACAACGTTCTCCTCGTTCTTCACAGGAAACATCGGCCTCACATTCCGGTGGCGGAGAACGTGGCAAAGGTCGGGGTGCCCAACAAGGACGTGAGCAACCCCGTCAGTCTGACGGTAAAGGCAAGCAGGACGAGTTTGCACGTTTCAGAAGAAGAAAGTTGCTGCACTAACAGCGAGGTATGCCACAGATAGTGAGAACGCAGCTTCGGAACCTGACATGGGCACTAACGCTGCTCGACAGCGGAGGTTACAGTAGTGCGGCAAGCACTGCGTCCATATCTGGAGGCGACAGCAAATGATACGTTCATAACCGTAGAAACTGCTGATACTAGAGTGGCTCCCCCTGACAGACTATATGACATAGTCCTCTTAATTGAAGGTGACATACAACGTACAATACAAGGGATTTTTTGGGATAATCTGACCTCTTCCTATGATATGCTCTTAGCGGAGGCGGACTGGCCCCCGGCTTTCTTTTTGGATGCTCCTAGAGGGGAGGAGGTAATCCTCCCGTCCTTTGCTCACACAGTGCCAAAGGAGCACGCTGAAAGGTTTGCAGAAGAGTGGGCTCAGGTGCTTGCTCCGGCATTGTACTGTACTCAGGTTGGGTGGGATAAATTGTCTCCAAGCCATGAGATTCCTTTACGGTCTATGCCCCAGCCGCAGCCCCAATATCCCATGCGCCGCAAAGCGTTGCGGAAATCCTTGATCAATTGGAGTATCAGGGTGTTATTGAAACGTGTGTCACCAATGAATAATCCTTTATTCACTGTAACGAAACCTGATGGGTCGTACCGCCTAGTTTTGGATTAACGGCATTTGAACTCTCATTGTCGGACGTGTGCTGTACAGAATACCCACAGTTCTGCCCTTGTTGATAGTCTTGTGAGAAAAAGGTTTAAAACCACACTTGACATATCCAATGGCTTTTACAGCCATAACGTGTCCTCTATTAGTAGTCAGTGGACAGCGTTTACCTCTGGCGGCAAACAAAAACAGTTTAAGAGATTATAAAAACAGCCCTGGCATCTTTGCCGCACGTGTTGTCTCTCTATTAGAGAGCATTGACCCTGATGCGTACTCGTATGGTGATGATATTTATCTCACAGGCAACGAATTATGGCCGCATCTGTGTCGCGTTGATCGCATCATTGTTATGTTTGCGGACTTCAGTTACAAATTCAAACTTGCGAAGTCCCACATTGCAGAGTATACAGTGTTGTTTTTGGGCTATGAGCTCAACAATGAAGGTCAATCAATCAATCAATCATTGGCATTTGTATAGCGTGCTACTCAAGGCGCTGGGGGGGGGAACGTCACTGCTCGAACAGCCAGGTCTTGAGTTGCTTCCTGAATGCGAGATGGTCCTGGGTTGTCCGGAGGTGAATGGGGAGGGAGTTCCAAGTCTTTGCTGTCAGGTAGGAGAAGGATCTTCCTCCGGCGGTGGCTCTTCGGATGCGAGGTATGGCGGCGAGGGCGAGGCTGGAGGAGCGGTGCTGGCGGGTGGGTTTGTGGAAGGTCAGGCGGTTGTTGAGGAGCTTGGGGCCCAGGTCATGGAGGGCCTTGTGTGCGTGGGTGAGGAGTCTGAACATGATCCTCTTGTTGACGGGGAGCCAGTGCAGGTCTCTCAGGTGTCCGGTGATGTGGCTGTGTCGGGGGATGTCCATGACGAGTCGTGCTGAGGCGTTCTGGATTCGTTGGAGTTTCATCTGGAGTTTGGCGGTGGTGCCGGTGTAGAGGGCGTTCCCGTAGTCCAGCCGGCTGGTGACGAGGGCCTGGGTGACCGTCTTCCTGGTCTCGGTGGGGATCCACCAGAAGATCTTTCGAAGCATGCGCAGGGTGTTGAAGCATGAAGACGCGACAGCGTTGACTTGTCTGGTCATCAAGAGGGAGGAGTCCAGGATGAAGCCCAGGTTGCGTGCGTGGTCTGTTGGCTTGGGGGTGGCGCCCAGGGCAGGGGGCCACTAGGAGTCGTCCCAGGCGGAGGGTGATGATCCCAGGATGAGGACCTCCATTTTGTCTGAGTTCAGTTTCAAGCGGCTGTTCTTCATCCATTCGGCGACGTCTTTCATCCCTTCGTGTAGGCTGGCTCTGGCGGTGTCCGGGTCGTTGGTGAGGGAGAGGATCAGCTGGGTGTCATCAGCGTAGGTGATGATCTTGAGGTTGTGTTGGCGTGCGATGGCTGCGAGGGGGCTCATGTAGACGTTGAAGAGGGTGGGGCTGAGCGATGACCCCTGAGGAACGCCATAGATGACTTCGGTGGACGCTGACCGGAACGGGAGGAGGCGGACTCTCTGGGTTCTTCCGGCGAGGAACGAGATGATCCACTCCAGGGCCTTCTCCTGGATTCTGGTGTTGTTCAGGCATTGTACCAGGGTGCGGTGCAGACAGTGTCGAACGCCGCGGAGAGGTCCAGGAGGATGAGGGCCGCTGTTTCTCCGTTGTCCAGTAGGGATCTGATGTCGTCTGTGACTGCGATGAGGGCGGTCTCCGTGCTGTGGTTGGCTCGGAAGCCGGATTGCGAGTGGTCGAGGGATCTGTTTGTCTCGAGGAAGGCGGCAAGCTGTCTGTTGACTGTCTTCTCAATGACTTTGGCAGGAAACGGGAGGAGCGAGATGGGGCGGAAGTTCTTGAGGTCGGTGGGGTCTGCTGATGGTTTCTTCAGTAGGGCGGTGATCTCGGCGTGTTTCCAGCATTCTGGGAAGGTGGCGGTGTTGAAGGAGGCGTTGATGATGTCGCGGAGGTGAGGTCCGATGATGCGGTCAGCCTTGTTGAAGATGTGGTGGGGACAGGGGTCCGTGGGGGATCCAGAGTGGATAGTGTTCATCGTGCGGGTTGTGTCTTCGATGCTGACCGGGGTCCAGGTGCGGAGGGTGGTGGTGGAGGGCATCGGTGCGGTGGTGGGGTTCGTGGTTGGTGGGCCGAAGCTGCTGTGTATGTTGGCGATCTTGTCGTGGAAGAAGGGGGCGAGTGAGTCGCAGAGGTCTTGCGAGGGAGTGATGTCATTGTTTCCGGCGTCGGGGTTGGAGAGCTCTGTGACGATGTTGAAGAGTTCCTTGCTGTTGTGGGTGTTGTTGTCCAATCGTTCCTTGAAGGCTGTTTTCTTCGTGGCGCGGATCAGTTGGTGGTGTTTGCGGGTGGCGTGTTTGAGGGCCGACATGTTGTCTGTGGTCTGGTTGGAGCGCCAGGTGTTCTCCAGGGAGCGGCAGTTTTTCTTGGAGGTGTTGAGTTCGTCGGTGAACCAGGAGGCTTTCTTGCTGCCTTGTCTGCTGGGAGGGTTCTTGAGTGGTGCGAGGACGTCTGCGCAGTGTGTGATCCACTGTGTGAGTTTATTGGCGGCTTCGTTGGGGTCCGTTGAGCTGGCGGGGGGGTTCTGGTTGAGGGCGGCGGTGAGCTGGTCGTCGGTGATTTTGTTCCAGCTCCTGTGAGGGGCCTGTTGTGGGTGGTGGCGGGTCGTTGTCTTTCTGAAGCTGAAGTGGACGCAGCTGTGGTCAGTCCATTGGAGTTTGGTGGAGTGGCTGAAGGCGACGTACTTGCTAGAAGAGAAGACTGGGTCAAGCGTGTGGCCGGCGTAGTGGGTGGGGGTGGTTACCAGTTGCTTGAGTCCGAGGTTGGCAAGGTTGTCCAACATTGCGGTGGTGTTGCGATCTTTGTTGTTCTCCAGGTGGAAGTTGAGGTCTCCCAGGAGGATGTAGTCGGTGGAGTTGATGGCGTGCGGGCTGACGAGGTCAGTGATGTCTTCGCTGAATTGTGTGCGTGGTCCCGGTGGTCTGTAGACGAGGGTGCCTTTGAGCGTGGTCTTGGGGTCGATGTGTACCTGGAAGTGGAGGTGTTCGGCGGAGGTGAAGGTGTCATCGGAGTTGGTCGTGATGCAGATGGCCAATGGGAGAGCAGGGGGGCGGGGCCGCAGGGAGGCAGCGGCGGGAAACAACAGCAGAGCTAGAAGGGCGAAAAAGGCAGCAAATCCAAGGCAGGCTGAGCGGCAGGAGAGGATGGGCGACCAGGCCTAGGAGAGGCTGAGAGGTCGAGGATTAGCTCCTCACTTCCCGGAGAAGTGCGCATGTTTGCGTGCTCCAACAACACTAAAAAAATTACAATCTTTGCTGGGTTTTCTGATTTTCGGGCGTACTTACATTCCCGATTATGCCCAGCGTATCAAGCCGCTATATGCCTTGGTACAACCTACTTTTTCCAAATAGAGCTGGCTGCCAGAGCATTCAGCTATCTTGCAATCTTTAGAGGTGGATCTTCTTGCTTCGAAATACTTACTGACACGTGATAACCACACTAACCTGGTAATAAGAATTGTGCCGGGCGCAGTGGGTTTCACGTACTTAACGTTCAATGAGGGCGATACAGTCCCCATTGCCTACCTAATCACACCTGTACACTTCGGCTAAACTGCGATTTTCTACGGTTGAGAAAGTTTTGACTGCGGTGCAGATGGCGATTCTTAAAGAACTAGCTCTGTCGCAAGGAAAACACATGTTGGTGGTTACGCCATATCCTGCTCTGGAGGCAGTGACGAAAGCCAGTGTAGCTAATTCTAAAGCTTTGCATCCACGTTGGATACAATGGGCCACTTCTTTGACATCGCCAGATGTCACCTATATCTTTGATGCATCATTACAGACTCAGGAGTACTTGCAGTATGAATTCGTTCATCCAGCTCCTCTGTCTTTGCGCCCGTTTGAAGATTACCATTGTGTCATTTACACTGACGGTTCGGCGCTACCGGTAACGGAATCGAAGCATGCCTATTCAGCGGCCTGCGCAATTGTAGCGGGTACTTTCGTGAATGGAGAATTCAAGTCCGATGTCGTGCATACGCAGTCATTGGGTGATTGTACCGCACAGTTGGCAGAGCTCCGTGCTCTGGTACTTGCACTGGAGTTTGCTGATCCTCGGGTTACTACTCTTATAGTGAGTGACTCGTTTTACTGTGTTCAATATTTTAACAACAATTTATTCTTTTGGTCTCAGAATGAGTATTGCGATTCCAAAGGTAGCACAATCAAGCATAAAATGCTTTGGGTTCGGATGGCAGAACTTAAACAGAATCTGCCTCTCGTGAATGTAATTCACACTCTTGGTCACCAACGATTTGGTGTCCACGCTGTCGGCAACAGCTTAGCTGACGAAGCAGCGAAAACAGCAACGGCAACATATCGAGTGGCAGCAGTTACAAGATCCAAAAGTAAGATCGATGATGACATCTTGGCAGCTATTGCTGCAACAGAGAAGGGAAGTAATTACCCGAGAGGTTTCCCTTCTCGGTACTCTTATCATTTAAGTCCTGATAAAGTCCCCTATGTGAGAATTAACGACGTTGGTGACAGATTTATTCCCAACGCGGACTGCAGACCTTCTTTGATAACAGCCGCTCATGAAGGTATGGCCTCTGCCCATGCTGGCGTTTCAGCTACTGTTACTCTGTTACAACAGCGTTACTGGTGGCGCGGGTTGTATAAACAGACTCGCACTTATGTTCTTAATTGTGACATTTGCCAGCAGATTAAACCTTCAACTGCTGCGCACCCGCCGCAAACTCAGTTGTACATATCGAATAAACCACTTGGGTGTGTTTATGTAGATCACTGCGGTCCTTTCTCCTCTGATACTGTGTACAACTATATCTTAGTTGCAGTGGATTCGTGCACATGTTTTTTATGGGTATGGCCACAAAGCAGTGCTGATGCTCGAACAGTCATAAGGGATTTGCGTGTCTTTGTGGGAATTTTTGCATGTGGTACCCTTCATTCTGATCAGGGCCCTGCGTTCCCCTCTAAGGCGTACAAGGAATCCATGAGATCTTTGGGGGTCCAAGTCATATTTTCATCTCCATACCGGCCTGAGGGTAATAGTGTGGTGGAGCGAATGAACCGTGACTTAAAGCAATCCCTGACAGCTAGGGCTTTAGGCACTGGCAGGAATTGGTTAGCTCATCTGTGTAACGTACAACGTGCACTTAATATTCTCCCTAGAAGGTCTCTGGGTGGGAGAACCCCATACATGATGCTCTTTGGCATAAAAATGTTTGTCCCGGAACTTGATGGTTTAGACATGGCGGCGTCATCCGCACCCTTTGACGTAGATGATCACTGTGCTGTACTACAGAATCTACAAGAGACCAGAGACAGTCTTGCAAAGGAACACTTGCCCTCCAAATCTGATGCTGCGCTTCACATTCCGGTAGTCGACTGGCTACCTCGAGTTGGTGACCTGGTCCGTGAGAAGATGGAAAACAAGAAGGAGTTTGGCCCCTCTTATTGTGCACTGGTTCCAGTGCTTGGCATGCAGGGTACAAGAACAGTCATTTTACCTCCACTTCCTGGTCGCAAGGATAACAGGTACATCTCCATTGACAATGTCAATCTACAGTGAGTGGCCGATTCTTCTTAGTATCATTCCAGCGGTCTCTTGCCCTGCGATGCTGAGAAATTCTGTTTTGGCTCCGGCTTCTACCACCATGCCTGATATTGCCATCGAGATGCATACAGTTACTAATCCTTTGTTGACACCACCGGCTGGTGGTCCGCCTGAAGATACTGAGTATGCTTATCCCACAGATGTTTCATTGCCTGTTTTACAATCAACCGCAGTTAACCAGCCATGTTTCTCCTTTGACACTAATTCTATGACTTCCAGTGCTCCATCGAAGATTTCTATTTTTGCTGTCTGGTTTAAATGACATTTTTTAATTCCCCCTTGGACTTACATTTGGCTGGTCCTCATATGTATTTTTTTGTTTATGTCGATTGGCTTTGTGGTAGTATTTTTTGTCTTGTAAATGGTCACTACCTGAAGGAAAGATCTACAATTAGACTAATTGATGGAACTTTGGCCCCCCACTCCTCATCACACATCATGAAGAGGGACCAGCCTTTTGTGAATATTACTGCCTGGCCTGTGTTAGATTGGATTGTTTGGGATGCTGTTAAATTTCAAATTCATGAACCCACTGAGGTTATTAATGTTCCGAATGTTCTTCGTGTTTCAATGGGTGATGTTGTGAAACAAAACATCCGCTCTGATGATTGGGATGTTCAGGCCATAGAGGCACTGTTTTCTGATTTGAAATATTATGCTGCATTTGATGCTGAAGAGTTGTATTTAGACACAGCTAATTATGGGGAACCTTTTTGCTATCAAATTATGGCAATCATTTCCTACATAAAGCCAATACATTTCGGAATTTTGTAAATTATACGCAATGGCAACATTGTCCGACGCCCCTGCAAGGCAGCTCCAACACATTGGTGAACACATTTGCATATTTTACTGATTTTAGTATCTCAAAGCCTGCCGCCTTTTATTTTAAATTGGCAGCTGAGCCTGCCTCGAAGGTTAGGCTGACACACACTAAATTATTGTATTCCAAATTCTTTATGGATGAATTGGCTATCGGGGGTTAGGACCTGTGGAAAGCTACTATTGATCTTAAATCTGTTTGGGGTTCTAAGAAATGGCAGGTTCGGGGAACAGAAGCTCTGCATCGTTCCTGGCTCATCCCAAACCACATGTTGTTTTTGAATTCTACTATTTTTCAAACCACCTGCTTTGGATTGGCTACTTCTAAAAAGCTGAATTGCCCCTCTATTCCTGATCTGGGTGCTTATCCTAATTGGGATAATCATACAGATCTGTCCCTTGATGCGTTGCAGTCATACATTATTAATACATCCTTCAATATTTCCAAATTAAATCCGGAAGGATGGTTAAATTGGTAGACGAGCTCCGATTCCTGTCAATATAGTTTTCTGGGTCTACGCAGGTTCGCGTAGACCCACACTTTGAATCTTCTCATTCTGTTACTACCTACTCTGTGGGGGAAGTTATGCCAATCTTGGCTACAACATTCCACCTTGGCATCTGTTAAACTTCATTTATCTAAATTACATGACAACATAGATTTGAATGATTTTGTTAAGGGTCCTGTAGGTGGCAGATCCAAAAGATGGGTGTATGCTGTCTATAATGAAGTTTGGAAATTATCGCAAATTGAAGCAGCTTCCAGATTGAGAGCCATTGATCAAGCCAATTTGGAAAAAGTACTAGCTGTTATCGATAATAGCATTAACACCCTTTCTTCTAGAATTTACACATTAGATAATATTGTTTCATCTGTTGTTGATATTGTGCAGGATGATATGTCTGTTTTATATCATGGTCAAAATCAATTGCGTTCTATAATGCAGTTTGCATGGACTTTGCAAACGTGGAAGGCTGGGAAAGTTCCCTGGGACTACATGAATACATCGTCTTTATTCCTTCCGTTTAATCTGACTGTGAAACAACAATTCATGTCCATGAAAGATGCAACATACTCATTACAACATATTGAGAAGTTAGAACCTTTGCCTTTCTCAGTGGCCGAATTGAACTCAGCTGTGTGGCTTATCCACGGGTTAATCACATTGCCATTCCCTTTGTTTAAGTTCAGTTCGTGCATGAAACATTATGCCCTAGGCAGATATGAACCGTTAGGTACGGCTTTCTTGCATGAAGTTTGGTCACTCCCATTTACATACAGGTGCATGAGAGAAGGAAAAGAAGTTTATTTGAAAGGTGAGGAATGCACTTCCACACCTGATCACTCAGTAGTTTGTAGACACATCCAATTGCATGGTGCGTGCAATGTTCAGGCACCAAATTTAGCATGCGTCCTGAAAGGGATTCCAGTGCCAGCTATTACACCCTCTTTCACGTTGTTAGCTAACGGTAGTTATTTGCTTTTAAATAACAAAGCTTGCTGTGGGATGTTAGTGGGAATTTCCTACATTGTGACTGTATCAAAAAGAGTAGTCTGCTGTAAAAATTTCCTTTTCCCACCCCCGCATGGGCGGCTGGATGTATCCATCTGGCCTTCCATTCCAACCTTGAAAGCAGAGTTCAACAAGATGAGAAGAATAAGGGCTCTATTGTCTCAAAAAGTATTCGCTCTGACTTCATCCCGTGAAAAATGTGTCCTTCACGTAGCAAACACCCGCACCGAGGTGCATGCGCTGTTAAATACTGATCTCCCACTTCATTTCGGTGCCCTGATTCAGACTATATTTAATGCCTCATCAACATCTGGCTTGGCGCATTTTTTCAATATTGTGGGCTCCGGCCTCGTGACATCTTTCCAAACTATCTTTAGTGTGATACCGGCATTTTTTAATTCTATTTTTTCCAGCGTCTTTGGCGGACTCCCGTTGATTCTCGCCCTCACGGCTGGTGTGCTGTTGTTGGTCTGCTTACTGTGCAATGGCTGCACAATTTGTGTCACACGACAGCCTGTCCCGGCTGCTCCATCTTTGTAACCGGATGCTTGAATATTATGGAACACTGCCACTTGCCACCTTAAGCATAGCCTATGGATTGTCGTTCCGGTTTTCATATTTTACTTGCGTGCAACCTGTTTTTCATTGCCTATATTGTCCTTTTGAATGGGCTCTGGATTTGTGCTTGTTAAACTCGGTGTCTCCTGCCCCGGATTATGATCGACTGATGAGTCCCTTAGTGGCTCATGTGTTGGACTGTTCTGGTGTCAGGATTATGGCCTGGGGAGCGGCACATGGGGTCCTGGGGAATTGGGACATCGGTACGGCCGCGTACGACTTCTTGGCAAGAAGTTATCTTGAAGAACACGCCAGTTGTCCTCTGATTGTGCTAGAGGCTCCAGTTGTCGAGGAACATGTATGTTCGTTTACCTTATTAGACTGGATGGCGGAAACTTTTGCAGAACATTCTAATGATTTCCTCTTGGAGGCTGTTGCTACTTACTGTGCTTACACGTTGATGGATTAACTTGGATGTAATCCAACTTTCCTTATACGAACTACACATTTTTTTCCCCTCCAATTCCTTCATTTTTTTGCGTTTTTTTCCCTTCTCTTTTTTTTTCTTCGAACATTCACTTCCCTTTATATGGATTCCAATACACGCACTTGGTTCCGCTCTGTCGAACTTGAACTCTGCGTTCCTTAATTGTATCCCTAATAGTTCGTGGTCTGATCAAGGGAGGGTGTAGTGGAGGCGGAGTTTTAGATGACACACATTGCTATGTTAGCATAAGCGTCTTAGATGTTAGAAACATCATCTTGCCACTTTTGCAGCTTTTGCACACGACACTGCAGATAGATGTTATTATTTGACTGCTTGCTTGCCTATTCTTCACATGAGAACTGTCTGTTGTTCACATCCCTAGACGTGCACTGCGACCTTGGTCTGAACATTGTGTGCAGAAACAGTCTGAGCCACCAAACAATGTATGTTTTTGAGTTCAGGTTGATCAGCCCACTGTAAGGGCTGCCAGAAGTTCCGCAGGAGCGTCAGGAACCTGATGAGAATACCTCAGCCTTTCCCAGCGGTCTTCCGACTCTATCAGACTCTAGAGATTCGGAAGGCTCGCCAGGGGAAAACAGGGAAACAAAACAAGGGAAGGCGGGTTCGCACTTCAATTGCGTAACTGGCGTCTGGTTTTGAAGATAAGGGGATTTACACCTGGCACACACCCTGTAAAACAAAGACTGTGTAAATACTATCACATAAGAACAACCCTCTTGTAGAACTCAACACTTGACCTCACCTACCCCTGTGTAGTGACTTCTAATCTTGTAGCGAGAAGGCGTCAAGGGGTTGACTGTAATGTCCTACGTAAAGGAGAGCACAGCGTTAGAAGGGAATAAGAATCCACACTAGAGCCTACTCTATTCCTTCTGTCTGCTTACCCCCAGTAGTTCTGTTGAGGGACTACCAACTCCCTGGATCCTACTTTGCCTTGTGACCACTGTGGAAGGTAGTTGTTCTACTGAAACGTATGTCACAACCTGTCAAAACAACCAAAATTTCCCCTGAGTTCCCCTTCTTAGATATAGCATACATTTATTTGAAGGATAATGTAGCGCATTGCGCTGCTACCGTGATTCTGTCGTGAAGATAGTCAGCACAGTGATTCACGCAAATATCCCAAGGGAGCGACAGGATACTATTGTAGGAGGAGAGGGAGTGGAAACACCCCACTAGAGTGGGCCACTCAAAGGAACACTATCAGGATGCACGTATACTGAACCACGCCTGGCCGGTAGAAAGAGCAGCGTCAGCCAATGGTTTGCGTGTCACAAGAAGGGAATAACGGGGGAAAATAAGAAGGGGAAGAACTAGTACAATGGGTGCCGGGATATGCGGAGCAAAACACTCCCTAGAAAACGTGGAGTGCACTGGAAACCGCCCGGCATGAAGGGACAGCAAGCGCTTGGATTTCAGCACAGCTATGGCGCCATGAAGACCGAAGAGGATAACAATCCCCAAATGCTTCAAAAAGACAGGAACACTGGAGTACCTCTCTCTCTCTTGTGCTCGAAGGGGAGAGAGGCAATGTCCGCCCAGCTAGCGGTGGTGTGGAAGAGGGCAGGACGAAACGCCGCGTAGGATGGAGAAAGCGGCGAAGATACAGCAAGCCGGCTTCGTTCACTAGACTGAAGCCGGAAACAGGAAATGCTTTGACGGAAGTCAGGCAGCTAAGCGTTGGGACGGAAGTGAATCTCGAGGCAAGAACGCTAAGTGCGTTTACTTGCCTCGGGGTTCCTTAAATACTGCAGCGTCAGGGAGCGCGGACCGCGGGGCATGACACCCACGCTCTAGCCATAACACGCACACAGCTGCAAATATCTGAAAGTCGAGAGCTTTTAATATTGCCGTTTGCATGCACTAGACACACATTCTGGAGAAGAACTTTTCCAGGCGCAGAGCAAAGCTGATCCTGTAATGGGATTCACCTAAGCTGATCTTTACGGTATGGGGTTCCCCATTCAAACCTAGAGACCTTCTATTAGTCTAATAATACTAGCTTACTAGCGAAGGGAGGGTGGTTGTATTCCACTATCATTTGTAATATGATTTCTCCCTTCATTTTCTATTGTATTGTAACAATGCTGATGGTTTTAATTTTAATCATTTGTCTGCTTATGTTAGCCAAAGAACTGCATCTTCGGACACATAGTTTATAAAATAAACATTTTAAACTTTACTGTGTCTCTGAATACTCTTGTTGTGGGCTGATATGAGAATAATAACGAACAGGTATTTCTGATTCCCACCATTCCTGAGAGTACTCTAAGTCGCATGTTCTGGGTTGTCTAATCATTGGTAGCTTCTATATGGTATGAAGAGCGAATGAGACAATGATGCTGGTCGGATAGGGGTTCTGGGTACTGAGGTGAGTTTTTGGTACACCGCAATTAACTGTGGTCCTGGTTTCCTGCGCATAGTTCTGTGCATGAGCAAAATCCCTGCAACAGTCCTTGCCCTTCCCTGTCCCCGAGGTCCCGGGCTGGTCGCCCGGGGTGCATGTGCAGTTGCAATCATCCTCTGCTCCTGCTCCGGCTGCCTCCATGGTGCTTGGATGTTGGTCAGTTTGTGTTTGGGTGTTTTTTCTACTTTGATGGTGAGTTCCTCATCGCGCTTTGGCCCATCGCCGTTTTATTCGTCTTGGGGTATGTGTTTTTATCTCCGTTGAGGTGGTTGTATTCCAGGCATTGGCCGCAGTTTCGGAAAACAATCGCATGGGGCCACCTTGTTGTGAATTCCACGTTGACACAGGGTTATTTTCCCGTGATAGGCTGCGATGTGAAAGTTGCGTTAACATTTTTTAGTGATGTTTAGCAAACGTTCTTGTGAATATACCCCTGAGATGGGAGAAATTCCATGCATTCGGCCTGGCCATTCGGTAATGAGGGTCCTAATCTGCAACAATGAACTAGTATTTTTTCCACTATTTTCAGAGGATGACGTATTATATGACCATAGCTGCGTATGTTATGGCAATTATTCAATCAGTTAGAGTATGTAAAAATAGCAGAATGTAGCATTCCAAGCTCAAAAATTAGGTAAGTCCTGAGTTTAAGAAAGACACAGAGATGAGTATTATGCTATCTAACCTTGCTCTAATATTATAGCAAAAACAACAGTTGATGGACAGAATGCAGAACAATGTCATACAATTTCATGGATTCACATCCAGTTTGAACCCAGCCATATGCAAATCAGTCTTGACTCTGTGCCTCATGGGAACAGTCCTGCCCGAACTGCCAAGCCAGGTCCTCCCTGAACTGGAAACAAGCATCCTAGGACCGGCTTCAGGGTTTCACCCCTCTTCAGACGGGATAGCTTGATTCCAGTGGCATGGAGAGCACGGGACGCACGTCTGGGCATACCCTTCCCACTTGGGGTGACCAATGAAAAAACAACAGTTGAGGGACAGAATGCAGAACAATGTCATACATTCACCCCAGTACAGAGATCTGGGCCTAAATCCATCGTTTTTTTGCTCACCATGCCGTTCCAGTTTGAACCCAGCCATATGGAAATCAGTCTTGACCCTGTGCCTAATGGGAACAGTCCAGCCCGAACTGCCAAACCAGGTCCTCCCTGGACTGGAAACAAGCATCCAAGGACCGGTTTCAGAGTTTCACCCCTCTTCAGCCAGGATAGCTTGATTCCAGTGGCATGGAGAGCACGGGACCCACGTCTGGGCATACCCTTCCCACTCGGGGTAACAAATGCAAAAACAACAGTCAGTTGATGGACAGAATGCAGAACAATGTCATACATTCACCCAGTACAGAGATCTGGGCCTAACTCCATCGTTGTTTTGCTCACCATGCCGTTCCAGTTTGAACCCAGCCATATATAAATCAGTCTTGACCCTGTGCCTCATGGGAACAGTCCAGCCCGAACTTCCAAGCCAGGTCCTCCCTGGACTGGAAACAAGCATCCTAGGACCAGTTTTGGGGTTTCACCCCTCTTCAGCCAGGATAGCTTGATTCCAGTGGCATGGAGAGCACGGGACCCACGTCTGGGCATACCCTTCCCACTCGGGGTGACAAATGCAAAAACAACAGTTGATGGACAGAATGCAGAATAATGTCATACATTCACCCCAATACAGAGATCTGGGCCTAAATCCATTGTTTTTTGTTTTTTCTTTGTTTGCCCTAAGTTGGCAGGGTATGCCCAGACGTGGGTCCCTTGCTCACTTTGCCACTGGATTCAAGATAGCCTGGCTGATGAGGGTTATGAACCCGATACCAGTCCCAGGATGCTTGTCTCCGGTCCAGGGAAGACATGGCTTGGCAGTTCGGGCTGGACTGTTCCCATGAGGCACAGGGTCAGAGTGATTTGCATATGGCCATGTCTGAACTGGGGTGGCGGAGTGAGCTAAAGAATGATGATGGATTAAACCCAGATCAGTTGACTGGGAGTGAGTGTTTGCAATGTTCAACACTCCGTCCATCATCCCCTTTGGTTTTGCTTTGTTCGCCTTACGTTGGCAGGGTATGCCCAGACGTGGGTCCCTTGCTTACTTTGCCACTGGATTCCAGATAGCCTGGCTGATGAGAGTTATTGTAGGAGAGTAGGGTCTGCTATCCTATGGTCACCCCAAATTTTTGCTTTTTGCTTCACTGGTTTTTGACATATTGAGGCTGTGGGCCTGCTAATCAGACCCCCAGCCTGCTGTTCTCTCTACTAAATTGACACTATGCACCCTAGGTGCATAACCAATTGGAATTGGATCACCCTGTGAGCCCCTGTACCAGTGTACACTAGGTACCCAGGGCATTTGTGTATCTAAGGCCTACCAGGGGCTGAAGCATATATTGTGCCACCCCTGGTCTGGCCTAGCAATTTGACACAACTGGATGATCACTCAGCTGGGGTAAGTTGGTGTAACCACCTCTTACTTAGGTGTAGTATACCTATACCTAACCTTAAATGGGACACATGTTAACCTATAAGTCACTCCTATGGCAGGCCTTAACCATCCTGAAGGCAGAGTGCTTGGTTCCATGTGAGATGGTGCTCTGGCATGAGCTGAGCCTGTCTGCAGTGGTCGGAACAACTTCCTTCTACCGTTTCCAGATATCGCCATATCATATACTCTTAAGTGCATTATAAACCTCGCGGTTAAATGCTATCTTTGGTTTGGCTTTATCAAAACATGTCGAGTAAGGTATCATACGAATTGGAATACTAACCCCTCGCCAATTCTGGCGATGGGGTTAGCATTCCAGCCTTCTAGAGGGACACGACATGTACAGCACCTGAAACCCGGGTAAAATCAGACATAGCCTCAGCTCCACAAAATGGACGCTGCCACCACAGATACACGTCTGCCCTCCTGCTGCTGGGAGTCCTTCCAGCTTGGGAGATGTGGACAAAGGGTTTCCTCCTGCCAGGGGAGGTGCGTGCACCACCCCAGACAGGATTTTGTGTATTGGTCAGGTAGGGCTTGAATAGAATCAGACATGTCTGAGGCTCACAAGGAGCCTCGGTGCATATGCCAGTTCAAACCGGTCTTGGGGCACACCAGCCCCAGACCTGGGGCGAGCTGGACAAAGGATTGGGGGTGTAACCACCCCCCTTCCTGGTCCCACCCTTAGGGAGGGACCTAGCAGGTTGTCCGGCCCCTAGAATCCGCTTAAAGGTAGGAGCTGTGTCCTAAGACTTCAGACATCCTGGAATCAACTTAATACCAAGAAGAAGATGGGAACTTCGATGTTCTGCTGCACAGAAGACTGAAGGAAATCTCCCCTGTGGTCAGGGAGTGACCATCTTGCTAACGCAAGCACCATCCAGCGAATCGACGTCTGCTTTGCCGCCGCCTCCTGCCGGAGCCCGAGCCCAGAGACCAACAAGACCTGGACCTCCAGACCTCTCACCACCCGATCCACAGTCCCTGGAAAGAAGGAACCCGTGGAGGCACCGAGACACGTGGAGCCAGCCATCTTGGAAGACACTCGACAAAATGCAAGCGCAACAACAGAGGCTCCCTCCGAGTTGTGCTTTGGGTCCTGAGAAGCCCAACACCCGAGCAGCATCTGCACCAAAGGTGAGCCCTCCAGCATCTCCACAATCTGCGTGGGGCCCCTCTGCACTTTGCGACTTAACGCGCCTGCTCGGTCCCTGGCCCGTTGGCTAGTGGCCATTTTGGCAAACTATCTTGAAAACTACGATGCTGGTCTGGTTGCCCCAGACTGGCTTCTGCTGTCCTCCAAAGTAGCAGCCCCTCTGACCTTGCTGGTCAGAACCACAAGCTTTCTTCAATTCCTGCGACTCCTGCTTTTGCCAAGGCTTGTTTGCATCCTTCGAGTCGCCGACACTGCTGACAGCGAGAGCCTGCGTGGGACAGCTCGTGAACCGACTCCTGGACATCGTCGACCTTCAGGGACCACGTGGCTGCAGAGACAAGCTACAGCTCTTCACCTGTTTGCACCCGACATCGCCTGGTACCTACCTGGTGCCACGCCGGTCGCTGGCTAGTGACTGTGAACACTGTCTCCTCTGCTTTCAGGTCTTCTACAACTCCGATCCACCCTTGGATCCATCGCATCTCTTCTGGACCGGCCGCCTGCAGCATCTTTGTCATCAGGCCCCATTGAACAGATAGACGAAACCCGACGCACTTCGAGACCTATGCACCCGCTTCCTGTGGGTGAGGTAAAGCTGGCACTCCGGTGCACAAGTGTAGAGTAACATCTCTAATGTCTAGATCTGAAGTCTTGATTTCGTAGTTCAACCAGAAGACCCTTTTAGCAGTAACTTTTGAACTTTTACGCACCCATTGAAAACCTATGGGAGCCCGCGTGTAACTTTCCTCACTGCACACGCGACCCGTGGACCTCCTGGTCACTAACTGAAGTTAGCTCCTTGTAGGCCCAGTGATTCTAGAGGCCCTAGGCCTTTTCCCTTTCCTGTTCGTGGTACTTATACCACTATTTTATTATATGGTCACCAGGGCCTATCCATATAAAGTGCAACTTCCTTATATTGTAATACTTTCTTGTTTTTGTGCTCCTGTGCTCATAAAGAGTCTAGGGGATACTTTGAGTAATAAATTCATATATATTTTGAATATATATCTGTGTGGTGTCCTTTCATTGGTATAAAGGGGGGTTACATATGGTAAAACAGCTTGCTTTACATGCCAAAACGAGTTTAGCCTGAAAGACTGCTTAGCCTACGCTACCACTAGGACAGCTAGTCCGAAAAGGTTGACTTACAACCACACCATAAGGGTTGCTTGGCATGGTACAAGGTGGTCACTTTAACTAGTGAACATCACATACCAGGCCAACTTCTCACATTGGTGAGTAGCGGTTGGGATTTGAGCTTGCTGTGTTTTACCGTTGTAATCTCTTTGTTACCAATTGAAAGATCACACAGGTACCTGTAGGTACATATAAAACAAGATTAGGTATATACTTAAGTTCTACTGAACTTAGTTGTTGTAGAGCAAAGGGAGTAGCACACCCTGACTACAACTACTAGATAGGTTTAGTAGGAAAACCCAAGTGTAGGTAGTTGCAACACATCCACCCACACTTAAGAGCAATGGCTGGGGCAGAGGGGTCCAATGTACCCATCTCTGTCGAGAGTGACCCCCAGAGGGCACCATCCATCTTTGCTACCCTAAACCAGAATGAGCTCAGGCAGTTGGCAAATATCAGGGGCCTTAAACAGCCCAGGAACCCTACCTCTGCTGAACTCAGAGAACTCTTACAAGCTGATGAAGATCAGAGAGCTCTCAAGAAAGCCTCCCAGTTAGACCCCTCAGGGACTGGAACAGGAGGCCCTCCTTCTGAAGATGCTACTGAAGTACCCCTTTCTAACAGTCGCCCCTTAGTTGAGAATCAGACTACAGATGATGAGGATCAGCATAGGGACAGGGATGACAAAGGGGGTGAGTCTGATAGTAGTAGTAGTTCTGATGGGAGAAATAGCCCAGTGCCAGGTGCTATACCTGGCTCAGCTAACTTAAGACTACTTGGGACTGACAATGGGTTCCCCCCATTGAATCTCCCTAGTGGACTTAACCAGGGGTTTGGGAGACAGAGGAATCACTGAGGTGACTCTAATGCCTCTCATGCCTCTAGAGGCTCTCAAGGTCACTCCAGAAGAAGGATGACCAGCCCTCAGAGGAGGGAGCATGAGGCCAGAATGCAGGAAGCCCAGCTGAGGATCAGGAAACAGGAGCTAGAGGTAGCCCTGATGGAAGAGAAACTGAGCAAGGCTAGGCAACCTAGAGAGAGTGGGTCTATACCCACTGGTGGCAGCATTGTCCCTAGGGACAAAGATAGGGTCTTTGATAATAGGAACCTGTCCAAGGTTGTGCCCCCCTACAAAAGTAGGGATGATATCCACAAGTGGATGACTGCTCTTGAGAGAGCCTGCAAAGTGGAGCAGGTTCCTGAAGACCAGTGGGCAGCAATCTTATGGCTCTCCTTTGAAGGTAGAGGCAGAGATAGAGTCCTCACTGTTAGAGAGGAGGATGTCAGAAACTACAGAGCCCTGAAGAGTGTCCTGGTTGATGGGTTAGGCTTAACCACTGAACAGTACACGTTAATGTTCAGAGATACCCAGAATACACAGACTCAGGACTGGTCTGAATACATTGAATGTGCCACTAAGGCTTTGGAGGGTTGGTTGCTGGGAAGTAAGGTGTTTGATTATACAGGATTGTACAATTTGATGATGAGAGAACAGATTTTAAATAACTGTCAGAACCAGCAACTGCATCAACACTTGGTTGACTCAGATCTGACCTCTCCCCAAGAATTGGGAAAGAAGGCAGACAAATGGGTCAGAACCAGGGTTAAGCAAAAGAACCAGAACCAGGGCCAAGGGGGTGATCAGAAGAAAACAGACCAAAAGGGTGATCAGATATCCAAAGACCAGAAGTCTTCAACAGGGCCCCAAACTAGTACTAACGAGGGTGGGTCCCAACAACCTAAAGGGAAGAAGAAAGAAGGTCCAAAGAAACCCTGGTGCAAATCTTGCAAGAATACAACTCACTGGACTAGTGATTGTAAGAAGGGTGGAGCCCCCAACACTGTTGCCCCTAAGGCACCTGCTCCCAGTACTACTGTTAGCAGTGTTGGTCCCCAGACAAAGGGTGTAGTGGGAATCACTATGGGAACTGAAGGAGATTCTGACTTAGACAGAACCCTTACACAGGCAGTCTTTATCTGTGATGGGGACATGGATTTGTCCCTGACTGTGAGCCCCAGTAATCTGGGCAAGTACAGACAGACTCCATTGATTAATACAAAAGTGGCTCAAGCCTACAGGGACACATGTGCCAGTGTCACTATGGTGACACCAGGCTTTGTGGATCCTGGACAGTACATACCAGGTGAGAATTACCTGGTGACCAATGCCAGCAATGCCACTACTTCTCATAGTGTGGCTATTGTTAACTTCTCATGGGGAGGGGTAACTGGCCTCAAAAGGGTTGTGGTTAGTGCAGACCTCCCAGAAGAATGTTTGTTGGGCAATGACCTAGAGAGTTCTCTATGGGCAGAAGTGGAGTACAGGACACATGCAGAGATGTTAGGTATATCACCACATGTCCTTGCTGTGACCAGGTCACAGGCCAAAAAGTGCCTTACTGAACCACAGGTCTTGGATCCTGGAACAATGGACCAAGCACCTACCAAGAAGAAGAACAGGAGGGTTAAGGCTGTGCCTTCCCCCCTGCCTCCAAGTGATGATCAGTCTTCCCAGGAGGATGATCTTGAGAACCCTGAGGGAACTGTCCCTGAAGAGCTTGAACCTGACCAGGTTGAGTTTCTGGGGACAGGGGGACCCTCTAGGGCTGACTTGGGGCAGGCTCAGTTATCCTGTCCATCTCTTGAACCCCTCAGACAGCTGGCTGCTGCTGAGGCTGCTGGGAATGCTCAAGGTACCCATAGAGTGTATTGGGATGATGGGCTCCTTTATTCAGAGGCTAGAGACCCAAAACATGGTGCAACCAGGAGGTTGGTTATACCTCTGCAATTTAGGGGCTTCCTTCTTACCTTGGCCCATGATATTCCTCTAGCAGGACACTTAGGCCAGAACACGACTTGGGACAGGCTTGTCCCTCACTTTCACTGGCCTCACATGAATGAAGATACCAAGGAGTTTTGTCGCTCCTGTGTGACCTGCCAAGCCAGTGGCAAATCAGGTGGCACAACAAAGGCCCCCCTAATACCACTACCTGTGGTGGGGGTTCCCTTTGAAAGAGTGGGAATAGATATAGTGGGTCCCATGGATCCCCCACTGCATCTGGGCACAGATTTATACTGGTGGTAGTGGATCATGCCACCAGGTATTCAGAGGCAATTCCCCTTAGGACCACAACAGCTCCTGTTGTGGCCAGGGCCCTACTGGGAGTCTTCTCCAGGGTGGGGTTTCCGAAGGAGGTGGTGTCTGACAGAGATACCAACTTCATGTCAGGAAACTTGACAGCTATGTGGAAGGAATGTGGTGTCAACTACAAGTTCACCACTCCTTATCACCCACAATGCAATGGGCTTGTTGAGAGATTCAACAAGACCCTAAAGGGTATGATCAAAGGATTACCTGAAAAGCTCAGGCGAAGATGGGACATCCTTCTACCCTGCCTTCTGTTTGCTTACAGAGAGGTCCCACAAAAAGGAGTTGGCTACAGCCCCTTTGAATTGTTGTTTGGGCACCCTGTAAGAGGCCCCCTATGTCTGGTGAGGGAAGGATGGGAGTTACCTCTCAAAAAGCCTAAGCAAGACATAGTGGACTATGTACTTGGTCTCCGCTCCAGGATGGCTGAGTACATGGAGAAGGCATCCAAAAACCTTGAGGCAAGCCAGGCCTTACAGAAAGCTTGGCATGACCAAAAGGCTGTCTTGGTTGAGTTTCAGCCAGGACAGAAGGTATGGGTGTTGGAGCCAGTGGCCCCAGCAGCACTCCAAGACAAATGGTCTGGACCCCATACAGTCCTGGAAAAGAAGGGAGAGGTTACCTACTTGGTGGACCTAGGCACTCCCAGGAGTCCCCACAGGGTACTCCATGTTAACAGGTTAAAAGCATATGTTGACAGGGCAGACATGGGCTTGCTCATGGCTACAGATGAGGGACAGGAGGAAGAGAGTGACCCTCTCCCAGACCTGTTGACTCAGAACCCTGAAGATGGTTCAGTTGAAGGAGTACCCCTTGGAGGCAACCTCACTGAGCATCAGCAGATTGAATGTAGACAAGTTCTACAATCATTTCAGCATATGTTCTCACTGATACCTAGTCAAACTGACTGGTGTACCCATGTGGTGGACACTGGTGACAGTCTACCTGTAAAGAACAAACTTTACAGGCAACCTGACCATGTCAGGGACTGTATAAAGGCTGAGGTACACAAAATGCCGGAACTGGGTGTCATTGAGCCCTCAGAGAGCCCCTGGGCTAGCTAAGTGGTTCTGGTACCCAGACCTCACACCAAAGATGGCAAGAGAGAGATGAGGTTCTGTGTGGATTACAGAGGACTCAATGCTGTCACTAGGACAGACGCACATCCTATTCAAAGGGCAGATGAGCTCATAGATAAACTGGCTTCTGCTAAGTTTTTGAGCACATTTGATTTGACAGCTGGCTATTGGCAAATCAGGTTAGCTGAGGAGTCTAAGGCCAAAACAGCATTTTCAACCCCAGGAGGACACTACCAATTTTTGGTGATGCCCTTTGGTCTGAAGAATGCACCTGCCACCTTCCAAAGGTTGGTGAATCAAGTCCTTACTGGGTTGGATGACTTTTGTGCAGCATATCTTGATGACATTGCTGTCTTTAGCTCCACCTGGGAGGATCACCTGATCCACCTGAAGAAGGTACTTGAGGCTCTGCAAAAGGCAGGCCTCACTATCAAGGCTACTAAGTGCCAGATAGGGCAGAGTACGGTTGTGTACTTGGGCCACCTTGTAGATGGAGGCCAAGTTCAACCACTGGAGAGTAAGATACAATCCATCAAGGACTGGTCCCCTCCAACCACCCAGACTCAAGTTCGAGCTTTCTTGGGCTTGACTGGGTACTACAGGAAGTTTGTTAAGAACTATGGGTCTATTGTGACTCCTCTTAATGATCTGACATCCAAGGAGATGCCCAAAAAGGTTCAGTGGACAGTAAGCTGTCAAAAGGCATTTGATGACCTGAAGAAGGCCATGTGCTCTGCACCTATCCTGAAAAGTCCTGACTACTCCAAAGAGTTTATTGTCCAAACAGATGCTTCTGAGTTGGGTGTGGGAGCTGTGCTGTCACAACTTAATGTAGATGGTCAAGACCAACCCAATGCTTTTATTAGCAGAAGGTTGACCCCCAGAGAGAAGAATTGGTCAGCTATTGAGAGGGAGGCCTTTGCTGTGGTGTGGGCCCTGAAGAAGCTGAGGCCATACTTGTTTGGCACTCACTTCAAGATTCAGACCGACCATAAGCCCCTCTTGTGGCTAAATCAGATGAAGGGTGAAAACCCCAAACTGCTTAGGTGGTCCATTTCCCTACAGGGGATGGACTTTACAGTGGAGCACCGGCCAGGTACAGACCATGGGAATGCAGATGGTCTCTCCAGGTACTTCCACTTAGGACATGAAGACGAGACTGGTCAAGGCTAGTTTAATGTCCCTGCGTTTGAGGGGGGTTGTGTAGGAGAGTAGGGTCTGCTATCCTATGGTCACCCCAAATTTTTGCTTTTTGCTTCACTGGTTTTTGACATATTGAGGCTGTGGGCCTGCTAATCAGACCCCCAGACTGCTGTTCTCTCTACTAAATTTACACTATGCACCCTAGGTGCATAACCAATTGGAATTGGATCACCCTGTGAGCCCCTGTACCAGTGTACACTAGGTACCCAGGGCATTGGTGTATCTAAGGCCTACCAGGGGCTGAAGCATGTATTGTGCCACCCCTGGTCTGGCCTAGCAATTTGACACAACTGGCTGATCACTCAGCTGGGGTAAGTTGGTGTAACCACCTCTTACTTAGGTGTAGTATACCTATACCTAACCTTAAATGGGACACATGTTAACCTATAAGTCACTCCTATGGCAGGCCTTAACCATCCTGAAGGCAGAGTGCTTGGTTCCATGTGAGATGGTGCTCTGGCATGAGCTGAGCCTGTCTGCAGTGGTCGGAACAACTTCCTTCTACCGTTTCCAGATATCGCCATACCATATACTCTTAAGTGCATTATGAACCTCGCGGTTAAATGCTATCTTTGGTTTGGCTTTATCAAAACATGTCGAGTAAGGTGTCATACGAATTGGAATACTAACCCCTCTCTAATTCTGGCGACGGGGTTAGCATTCCACCCTTCTAGAGGGACACGACATGTACAGCACCTGAAACCCGGGTAAAATCAGACATTGCCTCAGCTCCACAAAATGGACGCTGCCACCACAGACACACGTCTGCCCTCCTGCTGCTGGGAGTCCTTCCAGCTTGGGAGACGTGGACAAAGGGTTTCCTGCCAGGGGAGGTGCGTGCACCACCCCAGACAGGATTTTGTATATTGGTCAGGTAGGGCTTGAATAGAATCAGACATGCCTGAGGCTCACAAGGAGTCTCGGTGCATATGCCAGTTCAAACCGGTCTTGGGGCACACCAGCCCCAGACCTGGGGCAAGCTGGACAAAGGATTGGGGATGTAACCACCCCCCTTCCTGTTCCCACCCTTAGGGAGGGACCTAGCAGGTAGTCCGGCCCCTAGAATCCGCTTAAAGGTAGGAGCTGTGTCCTAAGACTTCAGACATCCTGAAATCAACTTAATACCAAGAAGAAGACGGGAACTTCAACGTTCTGCTGCACAGAAGACTGAAGGAAATCTCCCCTGTGGTCAGGGAGTGACCATCTTGCTAACGCAAGCACCATCCAGCGAATCGACGTCTGCTTTGCCGCCGCCTCCTGCCGGAGCCCGAGCCCAGACACCAACAAGACCTGGACCTCCAGACCTCTCAATGCCCGATCCACAGTCCCTGCAAAGAAGGAACCCGTGGAGGCACCGAGACACGTGGAGCCAGCCATCTTGGAAGACACTCGACAAGCTGCAAGCGCGACAACAGAGGCTCCCTCCGAGTTGTGCTTTGGGTTCTGAGAAGCCCAACACCCGAGCAGCATCTGCACCAAAGGTGAGCCCTCCAGCATCTCCACGATCTGCGTGGGGCCCCTCTGCACTTTACGACTCGACGAGCCTGCCCAGTCCCTGGCCCGTTGGCTAGTGGCCATTTTGGCGAACTATCTTGAAAACTATGATGCTGGTCTGGTTGCCCCAGACTGGTCCCTGCTGTCCTCCAAAGGAGCAGCCCCTCTGACCTTGCTGGTCAGAACCACAAGCTTTCTTCAATTCCTGCAACTCCTGCTTTTGCAAGGCTTGTTTGCTTCCTTCGAGTCGCCGACATCGCCGACAGCGAGAGCCTGCATGGGACAGCTCGTGAACCAACTCCTGGACGTCGTCGACCTTCAGGGACCATGTGGCTGCAGAGACAAGTTACACCTCTTCACCTGTTTGCACCCGACATCGCCTGGTACCTACCTGGTGCCACGCCGGTCGCTGGCTAGTGACTGTGAACACTGTCCCCTCTGCTTTTAGGTCTTCTACAACTCCGATCCACCCTTGGATCCACCGCATCTCTTCTGGACCGGCCGCCTGCAGCATCTTTGTCATCAGGCCCCATTCAACAGATAGACGAAACCCGACGCACTTCGAGACCTATGCACCTGCTTCCTGTGGGTGAGGTAAAGCTGGCACTCCGGTGCACAAGTGTAGAGTAACATCTCTAATGTCTAGATCTGAAGTCTTGATTTCGTAGTTCAACCAGAAGACCCTTTTAGCAGTAACTTTTGAACTTTTACGCACCCATTGAAAACCTATGGGAGCCCGCGTGTAACTTTCCTCACTGCACACGGGACCCGTGGACCTCCTGGTCACTAGCTGAAGTTAGCTCCTTGTAAGCCCAGAGATTCTAGAGGCCCTAGGCCTTTTCCCTTTCCTGTTCGTGGTACTTATACCACTATTTTAGTATATGGTTTGATCGGCCACCAGGGCCTATCCATATAAAGTGCAACTTCTGTATATTGTAATACTTTCTTGTTTAACAATTTGTGCTCCTGTGCTCATAAAGAGTCTAGGGGATACTTTGAGTAATAAATTCATATATATTTTGAATATATATCTGTGTGGTGTCCTTTCATTGGTATAAAGGGGGGTTACATATGGTAAAACAGCTTGCTTTACATGCCAAAACGAGTTTAGCCTGAAAGACTGCTTAGCCTATGCTACCACTAGGGCAGCTAGTCCGAAAAGGTTGACTTACAACCACACCATAAGGGTTGCTTGGCATGGTACAAGGTGGTCACTTTAACTAGTGAACATCACATACCAGGTCAACTTCTCACAGTTATGAACCCGAAACCGGTCCCAGGATGCTTGTTTATGGTCCAGGGAAGACATGACTTGGCAGTTCGGGCTGGACTGTTCCCATGAGGCACAGGGTCAGACTGATTTGCATATGGCCATGTCTGAACTGGGGTGGCGGAGTGAGATAAAGAATGATGATGGATTAAACCCAGATCAGTTGACTGGGGGTGAGTGTTTGCAATGTTCAACACTCCGTCCATCATCCCCTTTGGTTTTGCTTTTTTCGCCCTAATTTGGCAGGGTATGCCCAGACGTGGGTCCCTTGCTCACTTTACCTCTGGATTCAAGATAGCCCCTTTGGTTTTGCCTAATATTATAGCAGCCAAAATAAACTCAAACTACACAGCATGGCAATGCCCTGTGGCCTCTTAACACTCCGCGCTAGAGCCTGTCAAGGGAATCCTAGAAACAGCAGAACATCTCCTTCGTGGTTTGAAAAAATATGATCACATCACGACCATCCTGCTGGAACTCCACTGCTTCTCTTACCAGCCCATACCATCTTTAAAACCAGCTGTATATTTTACAAAGCAATCATCTCTTTTGGTGACAGTTTATAAAGACAATAATATCTCCTACTTATAAGGAGGACTTTTTTTTAAAATTAAGGTTATTGTTAGGGGGCTACCCCCATGCCTAAGTGTTGTATGTAACAGGGGATACTATCTCGCTTTTTATTGGCATTGAATGTAACTGAATTGTGGTAGGATAGAACGCTGAAACAAACTTACCAGGACCCGAACTTGTGATCTAAAGTTCACCACCGACTTCAGCAGAGAGCGTTTAACTGAGATATCCTGCTGACATCTCGTTGGAAGGTGCGCTTATTGAGGGGACTAAAGGGCAGATTACACTAAAATTGCTGGGGACACAAAATTACACGTTATGTAGGAAACGTTTGAAGACCATCCAGGATCGGGTGAACAAACGTGGCGCATTAAAAACAAAGAAATATTTTAAAAAAAGACGCTTAATGCCAAAGCGGGAAAGGGAAATGCACAGAACAGACACTCTAGTACCGCTTTGATGAAAGTAAACAAACGCTGGTGGAAAGCCATAGCGGGAGGGGGAATTGCATGGAAGACACGATGCCGTCATTGATAATAAAAACAAGCGCTCTTCCTTGGAGGCTTGCCCGTTTCTCAGGGCTCTGCGTTTTGTCGGGCAGCTGTGGTATGTCACGAATCAGCCCATCTGGGCCGGTCCTTCCCGTGCCCTGTTTGTCGCAGCTATGAAAGGGTGCACAGAGCCACGGTATACGAGAGCCTCGGAACCTGTGGAAGGCGGCTGCCACATAACTGAAATTCTACTTGGTCATGATAACAACGCTGCTTCCGCCTTTGTCACTGTGGGAGGGCGCACAGTGAGCGGGGTGGGGCTGCTCTCTGGCGAGATTCCAAATAACATAAATAGCACTGAACACTTCTGATTCTCAACGCAAAGAAATTCAGATCTTAACTCTCACTTTGTGACATCACCCTAGGAAATTAGATAAGTTTAAAAAAGAGCACTGATGGCTTAATATTGAAGAGATTATTTGAAACCTATCACCGTTCAAGGGGTTGTGTTGTGCTGGCAGCGCTTACGCACAAGAAACAAAGGGCTTATTTACAGTGGGGCAGACCGTATAATCTATTAAAAGGTGGCGGACATCCCGGCATAGGCGATAACACATTTGTAATACTGCAGACGTGACATCCACGACGTCTATGATGGAGTATCCTGGCAGCTAACAATCTAAGGTCAACAAGTAATCACGTCTTGTTGTGGGCACTGAAAGCAGGGCTAACAAGCGCTCGCCTCACGTATTTGCTCGGCTTTTTCTGCTGTCCCACTTGGACGTCCTCGCCTGCCAAAAGGTTTCTTGTCTTTATGGGGCCATGTGATGGCCCAATAAAGATAAGAAACCTTTTGCGACCAATGTAATTCAGGCCAGCCCGTCCAAGTGGGACAGCTCAAAAAGCCAAGCAAAGACATCACTGACACCTCTTTTCCAATGGCTGGATACCGTTTAGCATAAACGGTGACGCCGGCCAATGGAAAAGAGGGGTGGGGCTTAATACCCCTTACAGAAAATCCCTCAAAATATTAAATCTCGCCGGGCGAGACTGCGCGTGCGCACAGCTATGCCAGGCGAGACCTAAAAAACAATTAAAAACACTATTAAACACATAAAACACACATGTAATATACGAATAAACATTATAGTTCATAACAAACCCAAAATGAAAAGGAAAGACTACAAAATTAAAGAAACTGGAAAACAGATGGAAAACTTCCATCCAAAAGAAATTCATGTTAAGAAGATGTATAGCTGCAAAAACAAATGTATGCACAATCCAACTAAATTATATGTGTAATTGTAATTACTCTGCAGTACACTATGATTCATTCTTGGAAGTAAAAATTCGAAACAATCTGTGATTATTGAAAAAGAATCCACAGTAAATGAATGGCATTTGTTGAAAAAGATGTTTAGAAAATGTATATAGTAATAAAATGTAACACATTCTACTTTACAAAAACAATATTAATAAACAAGCAAACAATGTATACTATAAAAATGCGAATAGTTCACAGATATCCCATTTACTATTCACATCAAGAATATGCTCAAATTGGAAAAAGTGTTATAATATGGGTATTGTATCATTTACTGCTCTGACTCAAAAAAAAAAAATGGGGGGACAGATTTACAATCCCCTCTCTAAAGTGAACAACATTCTGGGTTCATATTTGCTATTCCCACTCCAGAGAGGGAGAGGTTTGGAGCAGAGGCCAGAGTGGCTGACTCCTGAGTGTATGGATCATGGTTCAATCCCCGATGGCAGCTCAGCATCATATGACTCTAAGTATAGCTCACTTAATCTTCCTGATGGCCCCCAATGCCGTGAAAACTTAAGGGGTGATATGTTTGCACTTTACAAATATGGATTATGATTATTATTATTATGACTTAACCTCATTAGGAAACTATCAAACTTTGGAGGGTTTCAACGTTACTATCCTAAATCCAACTTTACTACATTGGGGAATGTGTCAGACTTTGGAGGAGTTGTATTTGCTATTCCCAATCCAAAATTAGCAACATTGCAGAATGGGGTTGACTTTAGGATGATCAGATTTACTATTTCCCCTCCAAATATAGCCACATTGGAGGAAGAGTTGGACTTTGTGTGGGGTAAAATTTACTATTTCAACTCCACATTAAACCACATTGGGGAAAGTGTTGGACTTTGGTAGTTCAAACTTACTAATTGCACTCTGAATTTAACCACATTGGGGATAGCATTGAACTATGTGGGGGTTCAGATTTTCTATTCCAACTCAAAACTTTATCGGGTTGTTGAAAGTGTTGAACTTTGGGTGTGGGGCAGGGGGGCCTCAATTCACTATTCCCAAGCCAAACGTAACCACATTAGTGAAAATGTTGGACTTTGGGAGGTTCAGGCTTACTATTCCTTCTTCAAAGTTTACCACATTTGTAAAAAGTGTTAAACTTTGGGTGTGGGGGGGTCAAATTTACTATACCCACTCCAATCTTCACTGCATTGAGGAAAGCATTGGACTTAGGAGAGGAGGGTGGCAGATTCAGTATTCCAACGTCAACCTTAATCAAATTAGGGAAAGTGTTGGACTTTGGAAGGTTCAGGTTTACTATTTCAACTCCAAACAACCACATTTTGTAAGTGTTGTGCATTGGGGTAGGGGGGCAAACCTAACCACATTGAGGAAACGTGGAGGCTTTGGGGGCTCAGTTTTACTATTCCAAGTCCTACATTAACCACATTGAAGAAAATGTTGGTGTTTGGAAAGGGGGGGGGGGGTGTTGATATGTACAGTTCTCATTCTAAACTTAACAACATTAGGAAAAGTGCTGTACTTTTAGATTTTAAAATTAACTACCACCGCAAATTTATATTAGATATTGTACTAAAAAGAACACATTACAGAAAAAACTATTTAATTATCCCAAAAAGTAAACCACCCCATATGAATATAGATTGAGAGTACTACAAAAATAAATAACAAATATTTACTATAACTTTCAGATTAAGAATTATAATATTTGGTTTACAATCAAAATTTGAAAACAATTAATAAACAAATAACACTTTTAAATTATAAAACTAAATAGCATGAATTTTAAATTTAGAATGTAAATAAGTACATAAATTAAGAATGTATGTAATTAAACAAAATATAAATATTAAACATTTGTAGCTTCAATTATTGTAATATTTTAGTATAATATAATATTTGAATATATCATATTTTAATAGATATACTTAAAATATACATTTGATTTATCAAGGAACACAAAAGTTTCTAAAATGATGTATAAAATATTAATTGTGTTAAAAAATATAGCAATTTAAAAAGAAATTAGAAAACCATATGTATAATATTTTTAACTGATTAAACAACAAAAAACATAAATAAAAATATATTTTCATAAAAAATAATTAAGTATAAGAAACGTTACAAATTAAAACTACAAATGTAAACATAATGAACTTATTTCAAAGCACATTTTCCAAGAAATGTTGAATTCCAGAACAACTCTCTATAAGTTAGCTGTCCTGAGCAAACACAAGAAGTTATACAAAAAAGAATAGCAAAATAATTATCCCTCCTCCTGTGACTTGAACCTGAAATATTTGCACTTAACTCACTATTTACTTCTGCTGCAGATTGACCACATGTAACTCCCAAACAGAGACAACACGAATGAGGAGAAAATGTGGGCAAGTTAACTTCATATCAATGACATCAGAGCGGGATGCTAATGAACATTCTTGGAAATTGAAATCAGGTAGGGCAGTTATTATCTCGTACATAGGAAGAAGCATTTGCATATTATTCCTAAATGCTCTATAAGTCAAACATGATTGTTCAACGCAGCATCTGCAGAAGAAAATGTCTAGCTTTTATAACAGCTCTCCTATTTAAATGAAGAAGGGAGGTCCCTCATAGACTGGCAGATCAAGATGGATAAAATGTTACAACCTTATGAGGTTTGCTTACTGTAAGAAATTGGATTATTACTTGGGGTGGATGACAGCTCACCTCAAGAAATAATCACACATTTTGTCAGAATAAACCAAAGGTAATTGCACAAAATATTGATTTTTAAATATCGTGTTACCTAAATATTGCATCAAATATAATTTACTTAAAATAGGTGCAAAAATATAGGTTTTTGATTCTTTTAACTCCTATTTGGTAAAATATTAGTTTTAGGTGTTAGTATTATTAGTACATTTTTATAAAAGTATAGTTTGCAAGTTAAAGAGTTTCATTTTCTGAATTATGTTAATATGTACATTATGGCATGTTGTTGAAGTCAATTAAATTATAAATATAAAGCAAATTTCTGTATTGTAACTTGAATATGTTATTGATTAATATTCATGTTTGTTTAATAGTCATGTAATGTGTTTACATTTAATTTGTTATGATTACTCATAACACACTTGTAGGGGTATAGGGTGGTAATTTAATTTTATTTTAAATTATTTTATATTAGTGATAATTAGTGTTTAATTCTAATTATGTATCTTATTAATTATGGAAATAGTTTTTTATTGTTGTATTTAAATATTATTTAGGACATTTTTCAGTAAATTTAACTGTTAATATAATTGTGGGAGTTTTGGAATGTGAACTCAGGGAATATTTGGTAGGGGTGCCTTGGCAAGTGGATGGGGTGGATGGGTGGGTAAGATTGGTGGATTTAGAGGTGAAAGGGGTTGTCTTGGATGTGGGAGGTACCTTGATATACAATCACTACACAAAAAGGTGTCACATCCTGTTTTCGTGATTGAAATATATTTTTTCAAACACACATGCACCAATGTCTTTCTTGCTACCTACTTCTACTCTTCCTCCAGAGAAAAGGGCAATTCCAAGAAATGGATGAGGTAGGCTCACTCACGTAATGTGACATGCTTCATCATTTGCCACCTTGTCCCACCCTGGTAAGGACCTTGGAAGTGGTGGTTAGAGGTTTGGGGGGGTGATGGCAAGAATAAATGAAGGGATCTTCAATAGGGTGCTTAGTAGTGGCAATGGTAAGGAGTGGGGTATTGAAGGTAGAGGGAGTGACTGTGTGTGATGTGCTTGGGTCTGTTGTGGGTGTAGGTGCATATGTGTCAGGTGTATGTTCTGCCAGTAGGGGTGTGCCTTGTTATTGTGATGTCTGTTGAATGCTTGATTGTGTGTGTCTGTATTTCTTAGGTGTGTAGAATGTGACTGGTGTATCTGTGGATGTTGTGGCAGTGGAAGTGCTAGGTGTGGGTGTTGTGGATGCTGATGTGGGGGTGACAGTGGGATTGGTTTTTGTGTGGTGTATGTATGTAAGTGTATGTAAGTGATGGTGGTTGGGGGCTGGGTATGGTGTTGTCTGTGCTGGCTTAGGATGTCATGCTGGGTGTGTGGTGTGTGTATGCATGTCTGCTATCATCTGTGGTGTATGGGGATGTCCTGGGAAGTGGTGAGAGTAAGGGGCTGCGGTGTTGTCAGTGGTGGTTGGATGTGATGTTGGTGGGGTGCCTGTTGTTGTAATAAGGCTACCATCACCTGAGACACAGTAATGAGGGAGCATCACTCCTGACACAATGAAGACAAGTGGCCTGTTTAGTACAACTGTCACCCAGAACATCAAAGAACATGAGGTGATTAATGACGTTACTCAGCCGTGTGTCTGCTCAAGGCAGTAAATTGGTAGCGGACTGGACTCTGCTGTGTTCCTGGGCATAAGGACAATAGGCAAAGCACATGAACAGGCACCTACTACCAGACCTATTTAACAACTCTTCTAGTGCATTGAATATGAGTCACCCTCAATGTGGATGTGGAAATGGCTGCCTGTTACCAAAAAAGATGGCAATGTAACATGTAGATTTCTGGTCAGGACTTACCATCTTGTAGCTACTGTTGGGCCCTCAACTGCCCATCCAGTTCAGGATAGGCCACTACCAGTGTACGGGCCATTAGGGGGGTCAGGGTGCGGCGAGGGCACCCGCCCGTGTTGGGAGGACTTCCCCAGCTCGAACTCTGTGATCTTCCTGGTCCAGTGTCTCAGGTCCTCCTACCTCTTTCGGCAATGAACGCTGCAACGCTTGTAGACCCTCAGGCTCCACACCTTCCTGGTGATGCCCTTCCATATGTACCACTCCTGATGGGTGATGACCTGTATGGATACAAGAAAGGAAAAACCAGAATGTAAATGAAACTTTTCGTACACTCATTACTCAAAAGTTAACACACAGTGTGTGTAGTTTTTACATGTTACGCACTACTAATGCAAGGATACAGACATTTGTATCAATATTCTGACTATCCTCTTACCTGTTCATGTCCCAAACTAAACCCACCCACTGACATCATAAAGGCAGGGCCCATCTTACATGTACTGTGATATGAGGTACTATGACACCGGTGAAAACAATGTGGCCTATTGAAGGCTAACCAACTTTTGTATTATTGTACTGAAACCTTTACAGCCAGGCCCATTGACTTGATGGCTACAGTCCATAGAGCCTGATACCCTAGTATAGACTACATCCTATGACTGAGGTCACAATGAAAGGTCTGCCATGTGTGCCAGTGAGAGCCTGCTCTCTAGGGATGTGTGGCGAATGTGTGGCATGTGCTAGCATCACAGGACACACCTTTTGCCATATGTGGCACTGTTACAGGGATGACATCAACATGCCATTGTATGTCCTGTTGGATTGTCTGAATATAAAAAAGCTGGGGATTTACCTATTCAACACCTGTAATGAAGTTACCAACTATCTGCACTGTTAATGCATCACATGTGAGATAGGGCTGTACATAGCCAGCAATAATCATGAAACTGTGAAAAAAGACCTGTGGAAGTAAGGTGCCTGTCATTAGGAAATCACACACCCGGGAAATGCAGGCCAATGAACAGAAGTATCAGGTCAAGGGGTAAATGCAATCACCATTCCAAATGTAGTCCATGTGATAACAATCTGGGGGACTATTGTTTGAGACAACTCAATTGTAAGAATCCAAGGACCTATTGGTCAACAGGGATGTAACTCTGTGCATCAGTTGTATTGAAGTACTGGGAATTTTAAGCCCAGCGGTGCAGGGGAACACACCCTATGACTTCGGGTTCTTCCTGTTTCAGACCTACAGAAACACAGAGTCTTCTGGGTGAAGTCAAAGATCAGTTTATTGGCTGCAGACCAATTACAGGTATCCTAGAAGTACAACAGCGTGTATGTTCTCAGGAGACTGCTAAAAATCACAGAAACGGGCTTCTCCTTAAATACAAAATATCATTCTTCAGGCACACATTCCTTGGTTTACGATATGGCCATATACATGTATACATTTCAAACGAAAAGGCAGAGTCATGATGACCATCCCACATTCCAGTTAAGCCAGCCCACAATTATTTACCCAGCAAGGCTCAGATCCCACATCAGATATTGATAGGCCCCAATAAACATGAGCATCTCCTGTTTGGAAAACAAGCCATAAAGCAGGAACAGTCAGGTGTGAAAGAGATTAGCTGGAGGCTCGTTTAGGATGAAAAGGCTTTATGGTGTGTCAAGCCCTGATGCTAATCACAGGTGGCCAGAGGACGGGGAGCTCGTGAGACCGGACTGACCTGGGGCAGCGGAGCCAAGCTGCCCAGGTCACAGAAAAGTCAAAGGAAGGCACATGTGCTCTAAAAGGCCTGTATTTGCTTCATGATATGTAGCCTATGTGAGGGCAACCATAAGATGGCCACCGCTCTAAGATGGAACCCACGTAGTGATGTATAATAACGTATACACAGTGCATTCATAGCTAAAACGTTATACAAAGCACTTGTACATACCGCATTAACCATTCGCGGTTCACTAATACCGGGATGGACAGGGGTAGGGCCCTGCCTCCTACGCGGTCCCAAATTGCAAAGTACGACAGACCCTCCTTTTGCCCTTACATAGGCAATAACTATACTTATTTCAATCCGAGTCTAGGTCAATATTCACAAAGTCATGGAGATGTTGCTGTAGCATCATCCTATTACTTAGCTCGTCCCTCGATACAGGTTTCCTTACACATAATGTAGCACAGAGGCCACATATCGCAGGAGCACACTGTATGCACAGACAGAACAGGAAAAGGATGGCTAAGATCATTCCAATGACCATCAGAACTTTCCAACCCCAGGCAGATATCAGTTCCCAGAACCACCCCACTAGTGACCAATCTCCTTTATCCACGTGTATGGACTCAGATATTTTATGTAGTTTGGAGATGGCTTGATAAACTGTTGGAGCGTTGTCTGGTATGAAAATGCAACAACTAGATTGGATAACCTTACATACCCCACCGCGGTCTGCAAGTATGACGTCTAGAACCATGCGGTTCTGCAAAGTCATGAGGCGATCCGCTTGGAGCTCAGCTGTCAAATTACCAAGGGCACCAGCCGTTACATTAACAGTGGATTCAACCACACGAGTCAGTTGTCTCAGGTTCCTACTATTGACCATAGGTCCCCAAAATGGCAGGAAACCCAAAAAGAAGTCTCCCGCTTCCTGACCGGCAGTATCCTCCTTACTAATCACGCCCCTCACAACTCTGGTCTTGTGATAGTCAGAGGCGGCAGTGAATGTTGGCGGTAGCAGATTTGCAATATAACATGTGCCCGAGAAATCAGGGGGCAACCATGTATATGCTCGGTCATTGCAGATAAAATATGTACCCTTGGCAGCCAAAAACGCAGGGGAAAACTGTGACGGAAAAGTGTACGTTTCAGTACAGTCACCAGTTGAGCTCTAGGATTCTGACCATTACCTTGCAAACAGAACCGACCTATGTGGGGTACGACCCAGATTGGGGATGAGATTTTTCGCTGTCTTTCACCCAGACTAATACTATACCCCGTCGCGTTCCACCCTACATAAGCTCTCAACTCTTCTTTGGGAATAGATGAGTATGCATCGATATCTCTGCTCATATCGGCAACTCCTTTCATTAAAGCTTTATTATTTGTGCTAGGTCTGATGGAACGCGGTTGTCGCGGGGAGTACGCATCTAGAGCAAAGAGAAACATGGTCTGGAATGCCCATGACGATCCATTGTAACTATACGGCAGCACTAGATAAGGAATACCCTTATTAATGGTATGTGGCATTAAACCACACACCCAGCAATTGGTTGTATTCATAACTAGTTGGTGCTGGTGCAGGAGCTGAATAAACGAGTTGTTTACAAATTCAGACCGTCTAGCTTGTTCATGTTCAGGCAGAGGGTGAAAAGAGTGTGAGGAGACAGTAGGAGGAGGTATAGGCTGTACAGTGGGTGCAATGGGCTCTTGAGAGGAGAAGAATACAAATCCTACAGTAAACACTACCATACTACATAATATAAACAGGCATAATAATACAAAAAGTTTGCTCTTCATTATTTTACACATTCTTGCTTTAAAGTTCATTTCCTCAGCGAGTCTCTCCATCTTGAAAAACTCCATCCTCTAATCGTGCCGTTCGCGGCGGGTGAGTATCTTCTGCTAAGGAGTACGCCTGTCAGTCCAGGGAACGCCCTAGACCAACCAGAACCATTGACCTAACGTCTTCGGCCTGTACCCCAAAGTCTTGGCACCGCGACCCTGCGGCTGAACCCGGATGGTGGTTCGAAAAACAAAAATCAAGAAAGTCCTTCAGATGGGAGAGCTCTGGTATCAAAAACAAAAGGGTAAGGAAAAAGAATATTTATTTGTCTATAGGCTTTGGTCTTAGATTATAATGAAAACGGCCAGGTACTGTCTGATCTTGAAACAAGAGTTCAGGCTCTGTGGTGTCCAATCGAATTGACGGTGGCACAGCTTCTTGCAAAATATCGTCACTCTGTTGTGCTGAAGTTGTGCCTTTTATGCGTGCATCACTGAACGGCACAAAGCGAGGTACAGTGTCTGTTTCAGAGTCTGCGATACCCTCCTGGACCCACTGGTCATACGGCAGAGGCAAAGGGATCCTTTTCACGTGGGCGCCGTGGATCCAGTTCTTCTTCCCCTTTACTCGAACAGCTGATCTTGTAGACAGAAGTACGAGATGAGGGCCGATCCAACGAGGCTCATCGTTGCTTTTGCGCTGGAAATTTTTTACCAAAACCCACGTGCCAGAGTCGATAGGGTGTCCTGGAGCCTCAGAGGCCTGGGGAAGAGTATCGTGCACCTGTTGGTGTAAAACACGCAATTTAGCCGTCAATTCATACAAGTAATCAAGCAGTACTGGATGTTCGATTTCACTGAATTTCGTCGGTCTTGGTACACCCCATACATTAGCCGGGCGGCCAAAAATAATCTCATATGGGCTAAGTCCCACTCGTGAGTGTACGGTCATTCTGGTGGACAGGAGTGCTAGAGGCAGAGCGTCAGGCCATTTAAGACCTGAGCTCGCTTGGATTTTGGCCAGCTTGAGTTTTAGAGCGCCATTGTAGCGCTCTACTAATCCAGCTGATTGTGGGTGATTTGAAGCGTGGAATTTCTGCTTTATCCCTACTCCCTCACACACATTCTTCATCACTTGACCCACAAACTCACTCCCATTATCACTCCACACCATTCTTGGCATTCCAAACCTAGGGAAAAATTCCTTCACAAGGGCTTTGGCTGTGGATGGAGCAGTGTTGTCTTTTAGGGGATAGGCCTCTATCCATTTCGAAAAAGCGCAGACAACCACCAAAACATATTTCAGGTTGTTGCACCTTTCCATGTGGATAAAATCTAACTGCAAAACTTCAAATGGATATGATGGAGGCGCAAAATGACCAGCAGGAGTTGGGGCTCCCCTACCAGGGTTGTACTTCAAGCATACCATACAATTCTTGACCACATTCTCTGCACACTTAGGAATTCCAGCATTCTGCCATACTGGAGCCAACAACTTACAGATTTTTTTCATACTAATATGTGCCATTCCATGTGCCATAGTAACCACTGGAAGCACATATGCATCAGGTAACAACCATCGCCTATGTTCTGACAGATCAATCCAACAACCATTCTCATCCAACTTACCCGTACTTTCTCTCCACTTGCTCAACTCTTTCTCTGTGGCTTCAGCTTGAAGTGACTTTACACTCTCTATTGTGTTTTCACACATTCCAACATCACCAACCCATCTGGCAGGGCCTGCAACATACATTCGAGTCTTCACATCTTTTGCTGTTTCTTTCGGGACTTCATCAACAAACGCATTACCACGACCAACATCATCAGTGATTTTCTTGTGCGCACTGCATTTCATAATCGCAACTTGCAACGGTAGGGTCAGCGACTCAAGGAGATCATTCACCAACTTCCATTCTGAATCTTAGCTCCATGCGAAGTCAGGAACCCACGTTCCTTCCACAATCGCCCAAAACTATGAGCCACGCCAAAGGCGTACTGGCTATCCGTATATATGATCACTTTCATTCCTTCAGACAACACGCATGCTCTCATAAGGGCAATCAATTCTGCTGCTTGAGCCGAATTTTGTGGTACACGCGCAGTTTCCACAATCGTGTGCAAAGTCGTGATAGCATATGCAGCAGTCGTATCACCATTTGGAAGCTTAAAACACAAACCATCCACCCATAAGGTACCATCACACTCAGTCAGGGGAGTATCTTTAAGATCTACTCTCCCTTTCGTCTCTTCTTCTGTTCTGAACAGACAATCATGTTGCTCAATCTCATCTAGGTCTGCTGGGATTGGTAATAGTGTAGCTGGATTCAACGTGTTGCATCTCTTTATGTGTATATGATTTGCTAACAGTGTCAGCTCATAACCAGATAATCGCGCACTAGTTAAGTGCTGTGTCTTGGTCCTGTTTAACAATGTGTCCACAGCATGTGGAACCATAACAATCAATGTATTATCCATCACTAGGCCAGCAGACTGTCGAATAGACATAGCTGCGGCGGCTGTGGCTCTCAGACAACTTGGCAATGCCCTCGCTACCGGGTCCAAGGTTGACGAAAAATAAGCGCATGGACGCGGTCTGTCGCCAAAAGGCTGTGTTAATACTGATAATGCGCAACCATCTTTCTCATGAACATACAATGTAAAAGGCTTGCTGTAGTCAGGGGTACCCAACACAGGAGCTGAACAAAATGCATTACGCAATTCCACAAAACTTTTCTGACACTCTTCAGACCATGGGATAGGATTCGGTGTGTCTTTGCATGTTAATGCTAACAAAGGTTTTGCCAACAAGGAAAAATTAGGAATCCAATGCCTACAGTACGAAGTAATGCCCAAGAAAGCATGCACTTCTCTCTGTGTTCTTGGCACACTCAACTGTGTAATGGCTTGAATTCGTTCTGGGGTCAGTTTCCTTCCCTCCTTCGATAAGAGATGACCTAAGTAGGTCACTTCTTGTCGACAATATTGCAGCTTTGAGAGAGACACTTTGTGATGGAAGGCAGACAAATGACGCAACAATGACAAGGTAGCGTTTTTGCAAATCTTTTCAGTATCCGCGGCGATTAGTAAATCGTCGACGTACTGAATGAGGATAGCGCCACTAGGTAAAACAAGTGCATCAAGCTCTGCGCTTTTAAAGCCTGACTGTATATTGATGGACTTTCACAGTATCCCTGGGGAGCGCGTTTAAAGCGGAAGCTTCGGCCTCCTAAACTAAAGCCAAAAATGTCTCTGCTCTCCTCTGCAATTGGGATGCTAAAGAAAGCATTCTTTAAATCGATCACTGAGAACCATGCAGCGGAGGCTGGAATCATGGTTAACAAGGCAGTTATATCAGGGACAACTGGAAACTGTGGCACAACAATCTTATTAACCTCTCTAAGATCAATCACAAATCTGTAAACAGGTGGCTGTGAAGGGTCCGTTCGTTTTAAGACAGGTAAAACAGGACTATTGCAAATGTTGCCTCTTGTCTCTTCAATTACACCCTTTTTAATCAAATCACTGACAATTGCTAACAATGCTTTCTGACCTTCATTGGAGATCTTGTACTGGGGAATGCGTGGGAATCTGACATTGGCTTTTAAAGTGACCACGTATGGCGGTATTTCCAAAAGACCCACATCATTGGGACCAGTAGCCCAAAGGACATCCGGAAGGGATGACAATTCAGGTGGCATTGCATTTTTAGACAAATACATCGGGGAAATCACTTTCTTGCCTAATGTAAGTTGTACTCCTGAGGGAGAACAATATAGCGTTGCATGCAATCTTTTTAGCAAATCTAATCCTAGCAAATTTTCACCACAACCTGTTGTGAGAATGAGGGGTGCTTTTAGCTCACAAGGTCTAACAGAAAGTGACATAGGACTAAAAATCGGGTTCCTAACTGGGGCGCCAGAAAATCCTACTGGGACATTCATTTCGCCAGACAAAGGCGCGCCAGGGAGTTTTGAATGCATGATTGAACTCTTTGCAGCACCAGTATCCAGCAGAAAGGGCTCCGTTACATTTGCTGTAGGGTCCACTCTGATCCACTGGCACTGAAACAACTCCCTCTCTCTGTCTATGGCTGTCCTAGTAATCATTATCTTCTACATTGTCATCTTCTGCATAATAATCATTATTGTAGTACTGAGCTGTTTTACCAGTCGCATTGGCTTGCTGATCAAAGCTATTTATGGTATTTTGAGGCGGAAGAGGACTCGCGTTCTGGGTAACATTTCCACGCCCTCTGCCTCTAGGAGCTTGCTGACCACCTGTACCTCTTGCGCCATACGCATTACTGTTACGCTGCATTAATTTAGGGCAACTATATTTAAAATGACCTTCCTCTTTGCAATATGAACATTGGTTGGGACCTACAGGGATTCATGGTTGATAATACCCATTCATTTGCTGACTATTCTGAAATTGTTGGGGTTGCTGATAGATACCTTGTGTTTGCCTATAATTATTCTGTCCTCCACGTGGCGGATAAGCCTGCTGCAAGAGGACCTTTGTTTTCAGTTCTTTCGTTTTCTTATCTGTTCTATCCTTCTCATCTTTGTCTCTATTCTCATAATACTGTGCAGTAGCCAGTATTTGCGCTGAAGAGGAAACAGCCCAGGAACTTTCTGAGTCTTTTAATTTCTTACACAACTCGGGAAGTAGGTTCTGTACAAATTTATCAACAAATAACCGTTGGCCACCTTCAGTGCTCATGTCTTGACCACTGTGGTCGATAAACGTTTCTTCAAACCTAGTAAAGAAATCGGACACTGTCTCATCTTTCTTCTGCTTACATGCGGATAGTTTATCCCAATTTAAGCGCATCGCAGGCATTATAGTTTTCATGTAGGTGATAATTCTACCAGGGAGTTCTGCTACCAAAGGATCAGGCTTCGCGCCACCAACTTGTCTAGCGTCTGCAGCAACGATATTAGCCCATGTACCCCCTAGTTCTGCCGCATGATCCGTATTACGGCTGGATCCCCATAAAGGCTGTGGAACCACATTCCCAAACAACATATCTATGTCAGCCAGATTCATTACACACGATTCTGCAGTTTGCGATAACTCCTTATAATATCCTGTAGGGTTTTTACGGGGGTCAGGCAATGTCTGCTTGAGCGCTAACACCTCAGATCGCTTCCATGGGACATGCACCCAAACACGTTGAAAATGTGCTAAGACAGGTGGATTAGCATTTGGATCAGCAGGTCTCCAAACTGGGGGAACCTCACGCATCGGATATTGGCGCGCTTTTACCTTTTTCCCCACATTGAGTTCCTGTTCGAACAATGATTGCTGGCAATCACCATTTCTGAGGGACAGTAAAGTCGCGACTGCTTTATCTACATTGGGGCCCACAATTATACCTGTTTCAAAATCAAATCGCACTCGACACAATTCCTGTGGGTTTGGGTTTGCACCATTATCCTCCAATTCCTCACAGAGGAATTCACACATCTTATCAAAGACATACCTCTGCTTTGGGGCATCCCATTGGTGAAAAACGTTAACAACTGATTCCACATCATAGAGTGAAGGGGAACCAATCCACCTACGCGCCAGATGATCTAACACCTCTTTCTCGTCGGGACCAGGCAGCTGACTACGCAATTGCTTACGCTGTAAGCCGGGAGTCGCACTAGATGACCCAAAGAGAGGCGACATTAAACTAGTAACTACATTAGCTAGTCCTTGTCGTGCTGAAGGAGAAGTTGAGGCGAAAACGGGGGGATAGACAGAGGGAAGAAAAACAGATTCAGATACAGGTACCTGGGTAGTGTAAGAAGGAGCGCCAGGGGAAACCGCTGGCGTGCTAGGCAAAGTCGCAGGAAGCGCGGGGGTAACAGGTAACAAGACTGGCGACCCTTGAGAGGGCTGCACTGCAGGGATAGGAGCCAGCTGAGGAGGAGCTGGCAGCTGCGGGAAGGCTTGCGGCATATTTACTGGAGGCTGCACATTTACAAGCTGTGGAGGTGCGGTGGCATTTTGCGCATACGGGGGTGGTGAACTTAACAAATGGGACATTAGGGAATCTTTCTCTTTCTCTTTTGTCTCATCTTGCACAAGGGGTGACAAAACAGGGTAACATTTATCAATCCCTAGTTTTCGCTGTCTTTGCAATTGCTCATTCATTTGTTCCTCCTCATTATGTTTAAATTGCACCGCTGCTTGCATCACTGACATACCTCTTTCTCTCTTATTTCTTTTTGCTAGCTTAATTTCCTTCTGTTTGGCTTCCTTTCGCCAAAGGCGGAAAGAATCAAACATCGCCGGCCGGGCTTTCTTTTTAAACAATTTCACTTCCAAATTATCTAAGATATCTGTATCGAAACTACCATTTTGGGGCCATTTTAAAACACTGTCCTTTCTGGTGTATCGGATCCATACTTCATTATATGCAATTGGGCCCACGCCATGTTTTACATAAAGCTCATAAGTTGGAGTTCCAATTGGAGGAACCGGACATGAATCCTCTAACTGGAAATCCCTTCCACAACTCAAACAAAACAATCTTCCAAATACACTAGCACCAGGCATCTTTGATCACTAGTCTAGTTCCAAACTTCAAAGGATTATCGATTACGATAGTCTCGTGAATACACGAGTCCTCTGGCTTTGGGGTTTGCAAACTCCAAATCAAAATTATCCCGAAGGATACCAAATTCAAACTGGGAGACGCTCCACTTCTACTTAACTGAATATCGATGATCAATGGCGTCACCAGAAGACTCTCTCGATTGTTTCGCTCTACCAAAATCGTCAAGGGTCCAAAACAGGGCGATTAATCAGGGCAGCAGTCCTTCGTAGCCGTCGGGACGCGGAGAACCTCGCAGAAAAGACTTTCGGACCACGTCGACATGCAGGGGTCGATGAAGTGGCGGCCTTCCTCCAGAATTTCCACACGAAGCTCCTCACGAACCTCTGGCTTGGACCGGTACCGCTGAAATCGTGCCGAGTTGGGAGCCAACTCAAGTACTGGGAATTTTAAGCCCAGCAGTGCAGGGGAACACACCCTATGACTTCGGGTTCTTCCTGTTTCAGACCTACAGAAACACAGAGTCTTCTGGGTGAAGTCAAAGATCAGTTTATTGGCTGCAGACCAATTACAGGTATCCTAGAAGTACAACAGCGTTTATGTTCTCAGGAGACTGCTAAAAATCACAGAAACGGGCTTCTCCTTAAATACAAAATATCATGCTTCAGGCACACATTCCTTGGTTTACGATATGGCCATATACATGTATACATTTCAAAAGAAAAGGCAGAGTCATGATGACCATCCCACATTCCAGTTAAGCCAGCCCACAATTATTTACCCAGCAAGGCTCAGATCCCACATCAGATATCGATAGGCCCCAATAAACATAAGCATCTCCTGTTTGGAAAACAAGCCATAAAGCAGGAACAGTCAGGTGTGAAAGAGATTAGCTGGAGGCTCGTGTAGGATGAAAAGGCTTTATGGTGTGTCAAGCCCTGATGCTAACCACAGGTGGCCAGAGGACGGGGAGCTCGTGAGACCGGACTGACCTGGGGCAGCGGAGCCAAGCTGCCCAGGTCACAGAAAAGTCAAAGGAAGGCACATGTGCTCTAAAAGGCCTGTATTTGCTTCATGATATGTAGCCTATGTGAGGGCAACCATAAGATGGCCACCGCTCTAAGATGGAACCCACGTAGTGATGTATAATAACGTATACACAGTGCATTCATAGCTAAAACGTTATACAAAGCACTTGTACATACCGCATTAACCATTCGCGGTTCACTAATACCGGGATGGACAGGGGTAGGGCCCTGCCTCCTACGCGGTCCCAAATTGCAAAGTACGACAGTATTGCTACCAATACTCAATCCCAACTAGGCACATGGTTCTGACTGTCCACAGCTTATTGTCAGTCCTTGTTCTTTACAGTCTGAGCTTACTGATGTCACATGACAGGCACATTTACAGCATTTCTAAATGAAAAAGGTCAGTTTGGGACGGTCCAATAAGTGACCTAAAGGCTGTGTGGCAATCCGAAGGGGTCTGTGAGCTATTGTTGGCTCCCTGGCAACTGTTTGGAGAACCCTGATTTTGGGTGATTGATATGTGGGACTGTACGCATAGCTAACAGCATCCTCATGTGCTCCAGACAGAGTGCATACATGGCTCATGCTGTAAAGGCTATACAATTGTATTCACATTTAGCATTATCAGAGCTGTATCAACATCACAGGTACCGCACAATTCATGAATGCATAGATGACTACTTACACACCAGGTAGAATCTAGGGCTTTACACACGCTGCACATGCCAATGGTGATGTTACAGTTACAATATATAGTGCTCAACAATCCCTAAAATCATTGTCCTATGTAGGGACCAACAAATGATACTACAATTAATACACCTAACTCTGGAAATCAGGGGCACATTGTAGCCTGTGGAAATAGCAAAGAGTGAGCGACACAGAGTAATATATGTATGCCAGATAGTTACCTGTTCTTCTGGTGAGCCATAGAGCTGGCCATACTGGGAAAGGACCTCTTCATCCTGCAGCTCCAGCTCCTCTGCAATGAAGACACAGGCCTTCTTACCTGCCTGGCCAGGCGTGATTGCTCCCAGAGGTGGCAAAAAGCAGCTAAAGTTGTGGAGATGTTGATGCCAGCAGTTTCAGGAGGCAAGTGAGGTATTTTTCAAACCGCAGCGTACATGTAGGTGACGTACGCATTTATCATCTGGGATGGAAACAGCCATTGCCCCTCTACCATCACAATCACCAGCATTAATCTAAGGCTGTGTCCGTCAAAGATTAAAATACCCACCGCGGGGTCGACTTCCGCCTGGTGACGGCAGGTTCAGAATATCCAATATGTGAGATCAGGCATCAGTTGAAAGTACAGTATTGATGACTGTTAAGTGCATCACCACCACTCCAAATGAGGGCTTACATGTTTACATATGATCTATTTCATTATCATGTAATTTCCATAACACAAATAATCCATGTAGTGTGTTACTGTGTATAAATGCTACATTGTGCATTGTACACCGCCATTGACGGTATTTTGACCAACAATATCCCCCCAAAAATGTTAAGGTGCTAATGATACATTTTTGGATGTATAATTTGTTGATTTATGTTACAGGCACATGTGATGGCCACAATCGGGATTATTGGTGGATGTTGGACAGTAGCCAATTGTTCTGCTTTCTGAACCAGTTATGTTTTGTCACATGACGTTTGGCTTATTTTTCACATATGTTTCTGTGGATACTGTGATCAATGTTCAAATTTGTTTTCACTCCACATATAGGTACCTAGGGAGAGGACAGACAAGACAGCCTCTAGTGTACCACCGGTTTCCAGTCCTTCAAACCATGCAAGAAAAGGATATCATCAAGAATTTTTGTTTCAATAGGCAAATCATACTGGATTAATGTCATCAGTTGGAGCCTGATCTCCTTCCTCAAAACACTAATCCCACATGTATCCCACCAATTGTGAAACCTATGGCAGTATTGAATTTTCTGGGCACAGGTTCCTTTCAATACAGTTATGTTATATAAACTTATAACGCGCACAGATACTCCAAGGTGTCCCAGCACGAACCTGAAAAAGGGAGGAATAAGAGGACAGAACTAGAAGATAAAAGTTTTCAGCTTTTTCCTAAAGATAACAGAATACAGTGTGGCTATATCTGGTGGCATATCACAACCAATGTTCTATGGTGTAATAAAAAAGATGTGCTTTCAGCAGTGATGAGACACATGCACAGAACCATACAGTTTCCCAGACGTGAGGATTTAGCAAACGTGAAGGTTGACGTCTAAGGATTTGGTTGCCTCCCACATGTGGTTGGAGCCATTGATGGCACCCGTATTGCCTTAGTACCAAATATTTTATATATATATATATATAAAAATTTCACAAGGATTCGTCAACCGGCGCCAAAGTTATTCAAAATAGAATTTTCAGATTTCCTATGGAAACACGGTCCTAACTATAACTATCTACTGGCGACCTCCAGTAGATAATATATATATCTATATATATATATATTCACTTAAAAAACCATAGGTTTCACACACGTTATAGTTAGGAATTAGCATTTAAAAAACCTTGCAAATTCACTGAAAAAACCATAGGTTTCACACATGTTATAGTTAGCTGGACATTTCACTCGTAAAAAAACATTGAAATTCCCCCGTTATAGTTAGTTCAGCTAACTATAACTCGCGCAACCGCAATCCACTGCTGATGACGTCACATATTACATCACTGTATTCACTAAGATACTGTTAATAAGTCAGTTATACAATTAATGTTACAAAAAAAACACATCCATTTAGACACTTATTTACCCATTTCTTCTTCCATTAACCTTTAGATATACATTTCTAAAAAATATTTATTTTTCAGAAATACACATATTCACTGGATGATGTCATTTGAGATGTCATCAGTGATGTCATGAGTGATGTCACTGACCATGTCATGAGTGATGTAATATGTGACGTCATCAGCAGTGGATTGCGGTCGCGCGAGTTATAGTTAGCTGAACTAACTATAACGGGGGAATTTCAATGTTTTTTTACGAGTGAAATGTCCCGCTAACTATAACATGTGTGAAACCTATGGTTTTTTCAGTGAATTAGCAAGGTTTTTTAAATGCTAATTCCTAACTATAACGTGTGTGAAACCTATGGTTTTTTAAGTGAATTTGCAAGGTTTTTTAAATGCTATTTCTAACTATAACGTTTGTGAAACCTATGGTTTTTTTAGTGAATTTGTAAGGTTTTTTAAATGCTAATTTATGTATGTATTATTATATTTTTTATTTATTTATTTTACAATAAACTACCTATGTATATAGTTATAGATTGACTGTATCCTGTAATATGGAATGGCTCAGCTCTTTTTTTTTTTATTTGGATAAAGTTGAACAGCATAGTTAATATCTTCTATGAACTTATAAACAGTTTAAAATATTTTTTTTCTTTTTTAAGGGTTTTTCACCCCGTGATTTAAAAAAAAATAATGTTTTTTTCACCCTTCGGGGTCCTTCAGGGACCCCCTGACAAAGGCTAGGGGGTCAGGAACTCTCTACCCTGCCCCCTTTCCACGTTCTCCACCTTTCTTTTTCACTGCGACACAGAAAATGGCGTCCGACACTTTCTGATTTTGACCGATTCGAATGATGACTGACATCTAACCACCAATCAGAATTACGCTCACGCACATTTGGTGCACGCACCGTGCGCGCATATAGATATTTATGTACTTTTAACTGCAATTTTCTCAGGAACTACTGAACAGATTGACACCATATATGCAAAAGGCACATGCCTGACCCGAGGACTACCTCTTTGCCAAATTTCAAGTAATTCTGTTCAGCCGTTCGGGCTGTACCTTCGACTAAAGGTCCTATGGGAAAATGGGAAAGCAACTCCAGTATGCAACGGTACGCGACTCCAAGCCCATACGCGACAAGTACGAATTACATTACGCGACGATTGCGCACTTTCGCGAAACGTCATGTGCGTGGTTGACGCGGTGGGTGCGCGAATCCCGCAAAATATTTTAAATGTCAAAAAATATATATATGTATGTCGTGTAAATATTAAGGGAAGAAATAATCTTAGCTACTCATAAAATTAATATATTTTTACTTTTAATCCTATATCGCTTTTAAATGCAATTTCGCGGATTCGCGCTCGGTGCGTGCTGCCTATGCGCACGGTGCACGGATGCCATGTACCTGAAAAAAAGAGATTTGATTGGTTCATTAGACTTCCTATTCTAACTATTAAAAGACCCCACCCATTTCAATCATTCTTCTTAGACCTTCTTTGGAGGAGCATCTCTCTGCTGAGAAGAACTTTTTTTGACTAAATTTACAGTTAGATCAAACTTTTTTTCCAAACAATGGCTTCAGGGCAGCAGGCATCTCCAGCATCTGCTCATTCATCTGAAGATGAATTTCTGGTAGAACCACCACGCCCAGAAAGGTACTCATTTGTGGTATGGACATTTTTTACTTTTCCTGAAGGGCAAACCAAAACTAATGCCACCTTAGTGACATGCAAGATCTGTCAACGAGTGCTCACCCGTGGCGATCCAACCAAAAAGTATTCATGTGGTACAGCCAGCATGAAAAAGCACCTGAAGACCATGCATCCAGTCAACCTGGCACGTGAAGAGTGCCGAAGAATGCGAGTTCTTCCTGGTCCTTCAGAGGGATCACAGCCGAGTACTTCGCGTGTGGATCCATCTGTCCAAAACTTGGACATCCGTCCACAGTTTGCCACATTGAAAGTGCTCTGCATAAAATGCAACGCCATCCTTTGCTATGGAGAGCAGTCCATTGACCTCATTTGCAGAAAGCAAGAAAACCATCATTGCTATTTTTTTTTATTTTTTCCCTGAAGTTCATTGTTTTGTTCCTCCAGTTCTGTTTTTTCCTTTTTTTTTCAGAGAAACCGAAAAAAATTAAAAATTGTTCAGAAAACCAACCAAAAAAATATAAAAGAAAAAAGAAGAAAAAAAAAGTTCCTCTAAGAACTAACTTTCCTGGTTTAAAAAAAGAGCTATATTTCTTTGTTAGTGTGTGAAAGTTTAGATGAATGTATGTGTAGTGCGTAATTGACTGAATGAATGCATTAGTAGCGTATGGTGAATGTATGAGTGCAGAACTATGAGGAAGTGCTGCAGCATCACACAGTAACCTCTTTAACTGCAGTGTGCGGTAGTACTTCCAAAGCACAGGGATGCAACATATGTACATAAATATGTTGCAAATCCATGCTTCTCTCTGCACGGCTGCTTAAACTGCAGCCATATGGTGACACAGGCACCCTTGCACCATGGTGCAAGGATATCTGTGTCATGTGGTGTTTGTTTTTGTGCAGGAAGACACACCTTCCTGCAAAAAAACAATCAGTATAGGCATTTTTCTCCTTCAATGTATGCTGAGCATTTTAGCATGTATTGAAGGTTAAAAAATGAGGAGAAATGAAAACAATTCTCCTTGTGCTTTGCTACACCAATTGGAGAATGGTGCAGCATTCACACACATGTCCAGATTTATTATTTTTGATAAATCTGGAGATGTGTCTTGTTCTATGAGTATTCTGTGCAATCACGCACAACAACACTTATAGAACTCCCTTTCAACGCAAAGTGGTGTGTATGATGAGGTCGTATTTACTTTATAAAAATTTTTTTTAAAAACATTTTTTAATTAATTTTATTTCCATTTAACATAAGACAATACAGTCATGGCTTTCAGTCCAAACATGTAAATATATTGAACATTACATCTCATATAGAATGACATATTCAATGGCAATAAAGTAAAGAAGATAAAAAAAGAAAAAAGAAAAAGGAGAAACAGAAAAAACACAGTAAGAATATCCAGGCAAAAGGGTGACAAGAAGAACACACTGCAGAGCCTTATCCTATCGACAATATAAACATAACCACTATTTAATCCATTCCTCCACCGGAGACCAAATCTTAGAGGCAAACTTCCGCCTCCGCCTACCCTTTATTGAGTATACTGAGGATTCCAACTTATGGATAGCAAGCAATCTAGTTCTCCAATTTATAAATGTCGGGGCTTCAGGGGAGAGCCATTGTGAAGTTATACATAGCCGAATCATAGACATAGCGATGAACAGAAATGCAGAGGTGTACCATGAAGTACCCGATGACGCTGCCCCGTCATACCCCATTATCACCATCTCAGATGTCAAAGTACACTGAATCTTGAGGGTAAAGTTGATGAAACATTCTATGTCTGCCAATTTTTTTTCAAATTTGGACAAAAATAAAAGATATGGGTTATATTTGCTGCATATAACCCACACCTAGAACAATGGTCCCCTGTTTTGCTACCCCATTTTGCAATTCTTGCAGGTGTATAATAAGGATCGAACATTGACATATAGCTGTGAGTCCGAAGACTGCCAGATACTAAAACTTTACTGGCAAGCTCCAAGGCCGAATTTAAATCCATAGCGGTCTTTCCCAATTTATCCGCCCAGCTTAATCCTTGTGCACTCAAATCATCCGGTAAGCTGGAGAGTACATACCGATATATCATTCCAATTCTAGCTTTCTTTTGAATAAGTTAGAATATGGCTATTTTATCGAATAGGGAGGGAGTTGCATCAAGATGTTTAAACACAACACTTCTAACCTGCAAATACTTAAAAAAATCATGAGTATGCAACTGAAATTTGTCCTTCAAGGATAAAAAAGGTAATAATTGATGATCCCCTACCAAATCTCCTATAGCCCGCAACCATTGTAGTTGCCATCTAGACATTACCTGATCTTGAAAAATCAGGGGAGGAAGGAGTCGAGATGCTTTAAATGGAGTATATACATTAAGCTGATGTATAGACAATTTCCGCAGAATTTTCTGCCAAATTAGAAACATAGCATTAATTACCTTGAATCTAGTCCTTTTGAAATAGCTCGGCTCAAGAACTTCGACCAAGATACCCTTAGCCGCAGTACCTAAGCCGATCTCAAAAATGGTAGGGCAATTACATAGTGGAACTTCAAATCTAACTCCTAAAAGCGGCGCTCCAAAAGCCTGTACCATTGCCGACCAATAATATAACACCAAGTTAGGTACTGCCCATCCGCCTCGATTCCGAGGGAGACACATCCACTTAGCAGCCCTTCGAGAACGCCTATACCCCCACAAAAACCTGTGGCATATCCTATCTGCCTTTAGCAGACTACTTTGTGGCAGTATTAAAGGAATTGTCCTAAAAAGGTATAACAACTTTAGGAGTATAAGCATTTTAAGGACACTGCAGCGACCATAGAGAGACAAGTGTAGGTGATCCAATCGTTCTAATTTGGTATTTACTGCATCTATTACCGGAAGAATATTTAAATCCGGAATATAATCGACTGCCGCTGAGATTCTTACCCCAAGATACACAGCTTCAGGAACCACTGGGTTGCCGGAGTGTGGCATATCTGGTGTTTGAACTACCTGGGTTTTAGCCACATTTAACTTATAGCCGGTTATTGCACCGAACTGCGCAGCAGACACCTTGAGTACCCGAAGTGCAGAGGAAACGTCGGAGGTTAGCACGACGATATCGTCTGTATAGGCCAAAGCCCGATATTCTGTAGCCCCAACTCTTATAGGTAATATGCTCCTATCCCCTTCAATTTGGCTAAAAAATGGATCAATACATAAGGCAAACAACAGGGGTGAGCACGGACACCCCTGTCGAGTGCCCCTACTGATATTGAAATAGCTAGTTTCTTGACCCGATATATTAAGTACTGCCTCCGGAGAGATATATAATGACCGGATAGCTTGTATGAACTCAATGCTAAAACCCTTCCAACTAAGCACGGCCCACAAGAACCCCCAGGAGACCCTGTCGAACGCCTTCTCAACGACCAACAGGATCACCCCGAGGGGAGAGGCCGTGGCCTGAGCCCAATCCAATAAGGCAATAACACGCCGAACATGGTCTGTTGTGTCACGGCCCGGAATAAATCCATGTTGACGCAGGGATACTAATGGAACTATTACCTCAGCAAGTCTAGAGGCTAGTATTTCAGAATACATTTTAGAGTCACTATTGATAAGAGAGATTGGCCGAAAAGATGACGGGCTCAGCTCTAGCTTTCCTTTTTTTTTAAACAGAGCAATCGTAGTCTGCCGCCATGAGTCAGGAACCATACCTTTCTGAGCTGCCCTAAGAACAGCAAGTAGATTGTGCCGAATCTCTACTAAAAAAGTCTTGTAGAACTCGAGGGGTATCGCGTCTGGGCCTGTGGCCTTGCCATTGGACAAGGCTTTGACCGCTGACACCACCTCCTCCCATGAAATAGGGGCCGATAGTATTTCATTCTGTTCTGGCGATATCTTTATAGTATCCTTACCCCCTAGAAAAGCTTCAATCTCAGACTCTACCGGAGCACTCTCAATATCTTCGGAATAAAGCTTTGTATAATATTTTTGAAATACCCCATTCACTCCTTCCTGGGTATCCTGAACCATGCCGTTTTCATCCTGAATTCTAATAACACGGCTCTGTACACTTTTCTGATGAAGCCTCTTCGCCAGTACCCTTCCAGAATTTTCACCAAATTCAAACATAACCGTCCGATATAAAAGGTACTTGGCGGCCAGATCCAGACCAAAGAACTCCAAAAGGTTAGATTTTATTATAGCAACAGCCTGCTGGGGCTGCTCTACATCACAACCATTCTTAATTTTAGAAGCCAGTTCTAAATCTGCTATTCTAAGCTCCTCCAGACAAGACTTCATTTGTTCTTGCCCTTGCTTCCACCGGAACGAGGAAACACTTTTAGTCTCCGCACACACTGCGGCCTTTAGGGCATCCCACACCACCTCATTAGGGGCTGTACCCCTATTGATATCAAGAAATTCTGTTAGCCATTTCCTCATATGTGCCTCGTAAGCCTCGTCAAGCAAAAGCTTCCTTTCGAAAGACCATTGCCTGGGAGGCTTCCTATTTCGGTGCCACAAACACTCAACAATTAATGAATTATGATCGGATATGATCCTAGGAGAGATATGAATAGAAGAAACTTCGGCGAGCTGCTCTGAGACCTAGAAATAGTCAAGCCTGACCAATTTATTATGAGGGGCTGAGTAATATGTGTACCCATCATCCATTTTATTGTGTCGATGCCACAAATCCATCAGCCCATGCTCTTGAAGCAATGCCTGCAGTGCCTTGAACACTTTAGGTTTCCTACCACTGTAATTGAGATCAGCTGCCAAATTAAAGTTACTAAGTAAATTGATATTCAGATCTCCACAGATAAGGAGTGGACAAGGCCAAGTAGCCAATTCGATATTTAAAAATTTAAATACTTCCGGATCATCACTATTGGAGCAATAAATTGTGCAGATGGTTAGTGACCCTTGACCTACTAAAATTTCTGCTATAATCCATCTGCCCATTTTATCCTCTCGGGATTTTTTGCATATCCCTACCCCGGTCTTCATAAGAATAGCCACTCCTCTGATCATAGATGTCTGTTTAGTGCACGCTATTAAGTCATACCCTGGCAGCTTCAGACAAACATGCCTCCCCCAGGGTATATGTGTCTCCTGTATACAGATTACATCTACATGCATAGCATGCACAATTTTAGAAAATAATGCTCGTTTTTTGGGATCATTAAGACCGCATATGTTCCATGAGCTAAAAATAATTCTATCCTGCCCCATTAGACCTAAAGTAACATTTCCACCTGAACTGCGCTTTTTCCAAATTTAGAAAAACAATAGTCAGCGCAGAAGAATATATACAAAAAACTGAAGCCATCACTACAACATCTTTCCGATACCAATACTTCCGTACCCCCCCCCCGGCAACCCCTCCCCATTCCCAGCCCCTCCTCAACACAGCCCACCCCCATTACCCACCCACCCCTAACAATACCCTTATATGGCAACAGGACCTAAGTCCTTGTGATGAGCGAGCTGGTTCAACAGACTCCCCTGACAACCCTTACCCCTCATAACAATAATAAGATGAAACCAGAGACAATTAATCTCACATACATTCATGTCCAATAGAGTAAATTTATTATTTCATTCACTCTTACTATTTGTATGAAGCCCAAGATACACCCAAGTAGCTCACACTTGCCTATCATCACTCCACCCCCGAAACTCCAACAGAACCATTGGGTGAAGACACCACCCACCCTCAAAGAAGAGGGGGGGGGCAAGAGAAAAAGACAGGAGAGAGAAAGCAGCAGAGATACACCTTGACTATATAGTGGACAGATACTCCTTGGCCTGAATTTCTGACAAAAAAAATCTTGTCTGCCCTTGAAGAGCAATTTTTAATTTGGACGGGAAAAGCAAAAAACCTTGTGCGCCCTTCGCCTGAAAAGGGGATATCAGCTGGCGAAGCTGCCACCTCCGCTCAACTGTTGTGGTACAAAAATCTGGCCGCACAAAAAAATCACAATCTTTTCCCCTCCTCTTTCTGTCAGGCCTCGCTAGATCATATATCTTCTCCCTTGCCAAACAATTATTAAGGCATATCAATATTGTACGAGGTTTACCCCCAGGAATTCCAGACCTTTGCCGCTGTTTTAGCGGAGAGCGGTGGGCATGCATCACTTCCAGTTGCCAATCCCACTCCTTTACTTCCGGGAATGCCTCAGAGAATAATTCGACTACAAATTGCCTAGCATCTCAACCTTCAAGACCCTCCGGTACCCCTAGGATCCTGAGGTTATTTCTTCTGGCTCGATTTTCTAAGTCAGTTATTTTCCAAAACATTTCATCTTTCTGAGCACCCATCAGATCAGTTGCGCTCTTCTGCGCTGCTAAGGCATCCTCTAGATTTGAAATCCTCTCCTCGGCTATCCCAATTCTGGTAGCAATATCAGTACAGGTTTTAGCGACTCTACGAATGGAATTCTGAACTCTCCTGCATGGCCCCTGGGTTCTGATGTTTTCCTGCCTGGCCTCCTCCCGATGCGCCATCATTGTCTGATAGATTAACGCAAGTGAGATTTCTCCCGGGGGCAACTCAATCTGATTCAATGCAGTGGAGGAGCCAGGTGTTATAACGCCCCCTGGGCCATGCTGCTGAAGAGAGCTCTCCCCTGGGGGTAGTCCCAAAACCTCTGAATCCAAAGAGCCTGGCCCATTTATTTTACGTACCGTGCCAATGCGACAAGAAATTAGCCCTTCCTTAAGAACCTCATTCTGCCGCCAATCTCCAGCTTCGCTGCCATCATCAGTCCATTCAGGGTCATTCTAATCCTCATCGTCCAGAGAAGAGCCAGTATGCTCTGACAAGGAGAAAAATGTATCCCCCTCGAGCTCCTTACAGGATTCATTACCAACTGAAGCATAACAGGTTGGAGGATTCATTACCTTTGAAGCCAGAGTGTCAGAAGTGGAGAGAGAGGGCCCAGAGCTTGTAGAATTCTCACTGCTCTGAACTACATCTCCCATAATTCCATTCACTATGATATTTGAACCAAGTAACAGATGACCGTTTCCTCCTGCATCTTCATTCCCAACATTGTCAGTAGCACCCTGTTGCTCCAGCACTGTAACTTCTTGACCTATAATATTGTTATCAGCCGAAGGAGAGCCAGACAAGTTTGGAGATGATTCACTCAGTACCTGCGGTTCTGCCAATGCTTGCCCAGCTACCCCGACAGCGGATCCACACTCAAATAGGAGTTTCTTTGACGTTACATTTTTTAAAAGAGCCGGTACTGTAACCGGCAATACAGCTTTACCCTTCCCGGGTCCTCTAGAATGAGAGCCTTTGCGTGTAGAGGTGCCTTCCGTAGTGGTATTCCTGCTGCTCCGCACCGCGCTTTGTAGACCTCCCGCGCTGTTCGTGTCCCCAGAGTTACTTCCAGATGTTGGAGCAGCCAACGCAGATCGCGCCCTCGCTGCGGCTACCGCGGTCGTCTTGACCTTCGGAGGCATAATTCCAGGCCAGTACCTCCCGCGGACAATCTCCCCGAGAGCAAGGGCTGAATGCGGAGACACCGCAAGGTACGAGGCGGCAGGACACCAGAAGAAACTGCACGGTCCGTGCTCCGGCAAAGAACGGAGGATCAGCCTGAGCATGCCACTGCTTTTCCGCGGCTAGAAAACGGTAAGGAGAATCCCAGTCCCTGACAGATTCTCAATAGAGGGGTGGTTCAGAGGAGAGAAACCAGCTCACACGACCGAACCTACGGCCGCCATCTTGCCTCCTTGTCCCGATGAGGTCGTATTTACATTGAGAAAAAAAGGTACACAGAGTGCCTTTTCCTCTCTTTGTAAATATAAAAGAGTGTCTTGCACTATAACTATGTTACAAAAAGTAACATATTGCTGTTTGGAAAATTGCTTGTGAATGATAGGAGGTAAGCACCGATGTCTGTCTGTAAAGATGCTCAAAGGAGAATGATTGAAATGATTGCAGTTCTTCAATACGTAGAATGGGAAATATTACGAACCACTCAAATCAGTTTTTTTGGAGGTCATATGATATCCTATGACAGAGAGATTCCAAAACTACATAGTTATAAACAGGGTGTTTTGAAAAACGTATTAAAACTTTGTACCTTCTTGCAGATGTGCCCATTGTCCATATTAATACTTAGTTAAACTTACCTTCACAGTATTAGAAATAAAAAATTGTACACATTTTTTTCAGTTGTTTTTTGTAATGTAAATTGTGGTAAATTGCTTATTTTAGAATTAGGATCTGTGAAATAAAAGAAAAAATAGTTATAACATGTAATAATACATTTTTAACAACACAGCATAATTTAAACAAAATAATTTGTTTGCCTTTTTTGCTGTTCTCAGAATATATTGAATTTCACTAGAAATAGTGATTTCAATCGTACTCATCACATAACAGCGGGCAAAAAAAAACAATCAAAAAGATTGTTTATAAAAACCCAACATGCTATTCTCAGTAAAATACCAGAAAATACAAATCACTCATATATAAAATGCTTATTGCTAACAAAATGTTATAACTCCAATTTATAAATGTTATCGCTTTAAAATATTCACTGAGTCAATGAGTAATAAAAAATCCATAATTCAAACATATACCTTTCCTTGAGGCCAAATGGTATTTTTGCACTGTTTTTTATGTAAATTGTCCAATGGTAATCCTAATATATTATAATAATAAATTCCTCAGAGAGTGAATTATGTTCCTAAAACTTTGGCTTTAAAAATATTAGGTAGGAATTTGGTAATTCACTAGGCAAATGTTGTTTGAAAACCAACTGGGCATCATTACAAAGGAGCCGATTCCGATTCCGGTCGCAAAACGAACCGACTGACACGGACCCGGACCGAATACCGACCGACACGGACCAGCGTTGTACAACCCGTGCAGTACGATGCAACGGGAGTGAATTACAACCGACACGTATGGAATACAAGCCGTACAACCGAGCCGGACGGGAAAATAGTGATCCGGCCGGAAAACCGACGCGATTTTCACCGACCGACACAAACCCGGAATCAATCCGACCAACCCGTACCCGCGATGTACGATTAGCGCAGTACGATGCAATGCGTGTAAAACTAGACCGACTCGCATGGAGACCAAGCCGCGTGACTGACACGCACAGACAACCCGGCACACAAGCAATAGAGACCGCCATGAACGACGCGTACCAAACACAGAAGACAGGCAGCGTGAACGAGGCGGAGAAGCCGCACGAGACAACAGCAGTGTCTGTTTCCATCAGATGAACGTCCCCTTCATGCCTACAAAACACAAAGGTAAAGACACAAAAAAAGGACCAAACAAGCAATGACTAAGGCAATAAATACCCTAAAAAAATTAATTGGACAAAGACACACCCACAACTCAAACTACATAAAGGACTACAATCACTACCATCATCCCTTGCAAACAGGAGACACAGCCAGCAGCAAACACCATTACACAGCAACCACAGACACACTCACAACTCACCCATCACACAACTCACACACCATCAGCACCTCATACAAAAGCATACACACAGCAAAACCAACACCAACCCAACATCACTTGCACCCTCTAACACACACATCCCCCACCACCACCACTCATCACCATGCCTCCAAAGAAGAATTCAAAGTTCACAGATAGTGAGTTAGAAGTGCTGGTAGACGAGATCATCAGAGTAGAGCCACATTTGTTTGGTACATTGGTTCAAAGGACCCCCATCTCACAGAAAACCAAGATGTGGGTGAGGATTGTGGACAAGGTGAACGCACAAGCACCAATGTTACGCACAAAGGACGATATCCGGAACCGGTGGTATGACGTGCGCAGGAGGGTCAAGAAACTCATCGAGAAAGATCACGCCTTGAGTCAGCGCACCGGCGGTGGCCCTCCTGCCAAACCAGTCTACTTCAGGACCTGGGAGGAGAAGGTGTGGGACATCCTACCACCAGAGAGCGTCCATGGCCTAACAGACATCCCAGAGACTGGTGAGTACACAAACAACATACCCAAGATTGTGTGGCAAGGGGACAGTGAAACCATGCACCCCAAGCAAAGCTACACTCACCAATAGATAATCAACCCAAGATGTGTATGCCAGTCACACAAACACAATACCTGCCATCTCATAGTGACTGGGGACTGTGTCATGACATACACCAACCTACAAACAAATAGAGCAAGCCAGTGGCACTAAGCCAAATACACCCAGCCAGACAGTTTGCCACCACAAACACACCACCTCACAGTGCAGCTGACTGTCAGGAAGGAATAGTGGGGATGCAGGTGAAGTGAGTGTAGACAAAAGCATGATGGGGCCTGTAGTCACAGATAATGCTCCCCCTCCTGATTGGCCCATCAAGACCCCTCTGAAACATGCCCACATAACAGGGAGTGGAAAATGACTGACAAGATGGCTGACACTGGCTCCTGCTGTGGGGAGCAAAAGGCCCTGCTAGGGCTTGTGTGCAAATCAGAAGCAGGACACCACTGACTGACATCCTGAAAGACAACTTGCACGCCCTACAATGGAAGCACGTTTCATGATGGGAAGGAGGACTGACAGCCCTGACCATACAAATCAGCATGGGGAGACAACCCCTAACACAAACTCTACACAACTCACCGGGTACAATGCATTGACACACACCTCATTGAAATATCAGCAAAAGATACCCCGTACTGGGTGCTGCTGTGTGAAGCACAGGGGCTCACTTGGGACTGGTAGCCAAACAAACACCAGGATTTCACAGTCAGCCATATTGCCATTGATGTCACCCCCCCACTCAGGGAAGCAGAGTCAAGAGGGAGGAAGCATGGGCATGCTGGGAAGGGGGGTGTAGCCAAGAGTATGATGGGACTTGCAGTCACAGACAACCTACACCCACCCACCTGGCCCTGCAAGATCAACCTGAACCATACTTGCCTCAAAGGGAGTGGGAAGGGACTGACAAGATGTCTGACACTGGGCTCTGTTGTGGGGAGCACAAGGCCATGCTGGGACTGGTAGCCAAACAAACACCAGGATTTCACAGTCAGCCATCTTGCCATTGATGTCACCCCCCCTCACAGGGAAGTAGAGTCAAGAGGGAGGAAGCATGGGGATGCTGCGAATGGGGGTGGAGCCAAGAGTATGATGGGACTCGCAGTCACAGACAACCTACACCTACCCACATGGCCCTGCAAGATCAACCTGAACCATACTCGCCTCACAGGGAGTGGGAAGGGACTGACAAGATGTCTGACACTGGGCTCTGTTGTGGGGAGCACAAGGCCATGCTGGCAAATGGCCAACAACAAGATCAAACTATGTCTGTGACAAGCTGGGAAAAAGCAGTATACAGGCAGGCATCTGTATGAAAAGTAGAAAATGTCATGTTTGTGAACCAACGATGCATGTAGAAACATAAATCACATTGTGTGTCTCTTCCAAACACAGGTCGTGCTGGGCACCCAGCGCCAAATGACGAGGATACTCAGTCCCAGACTCTGGTGGACACTGAGCTCTCTGGTCTGACTCTCTCACTGTCCTCTTCGGATGATGACGACTAACCTGGCCGCTCCGGTGTGAGCCATCATGCAGCACAAGCAGCAGCAGCAACATCTGTCCCCCTGTACCCACACCTCCAGCATCTGGACACTGACAGGGCACCCCCGCCAACACGGACAGACCGAGGCCAATTAACACCCAGAGCATAGGGACACAGGACCCCCCGGAAGATACAGCCAACACCACGAGCAACACCACCTAAGGAGTCCCAGTGTCACCTGTGCGTACTGCCGCTGGTCCTGCCCGTGTGGAGAGGGGTGCTGGGAGGGGTGGGAGGCACAGGGCATGCCTTGCAGAGGGGTCTGGAGTGCATGATGACCCCCAACTGGCACGCATCTTAGATGCGTACCAGGATAGCACCGGAGGATTTGGCCAGGTAGTGGGGATCCTCAAGGACATGCAACACGAGCAGGTCGCTCACCATGCCTGCATGGAGGCAAAGTGGAATGCCCTAACTGCGGTGCATCGGGACATAATACAATGCCTCCGCCAGATCAACACCAACCTGTCCCCACCCCCCTGTGTGCCCACAACATCTGTTGCAACACCATCTGCCAGCGCCACAGGGAGGGAGGAGGACTCTGGCGGAGAGTCCCCTGCACCGCAGAGGCCTGCACATGAGGATCCCCCCTCCCTCCGGAAGAAGATGGGTCGTCCGAAGAAGGACATGTGAGAGGCAGATGTCCCAGCACATCTCCCAGGGCCTCCAAACCTTTAGTGGACAATGTTCTTTGTGCTCAACCCGTTCACCTTGTCCAATCGCACACAACTCGCCCACATTACATGGAGGGTTCATGTTGGGCCAATGTAGCAGAGGACTGTGGACTTTACTCTGGACATTTCATCCACCAGCACTTCCAACTCCAATGTGAACTTTGGATTCCCAAACCACTGTACAGCACCCACCATCCTGTGCACTTCACTCACACATGTTTGTAAATAAACTCCCCAGTACACTATACTTGCCTCTGTTGTGATTCCAACTAGTCATGTTCAGTGCGAAGTCGATCTGCTACACAACACAGTGCATGCCAAATACTGCAACAATGTGACCAACGTCAGGTGAGTCATGGGGATGTGACACATGTGAGGGAGACACACCACTATGGCAACACAAAACATACTCACCATGGCCATGTTACTCATCACACACAATGATGTTGACCTGAAACACATTGGCATGCACAGACACAACACCAACCCCAGTCAGAGGTAACAAGTCCACAGGTGAGGTAAGCAGATGTCACTCAGATGTAGGAAGACAGACAACACACATAACAAAGCATAGCACAGGTTCATAACACATCAGCAACACGTTTATTCCACACTAGTTGCACGGTAATTCTAAGTAACAGTGGACACATGCTCACAATGTGTTGGAGAATGGAAGTCCAGGGACGTGTGGTACATCAGTTGATGTGAATTGTCAACTTCCACACTGGTGTTGGCTTCTGGGTGTTGGGGGTCAGTGTTGACCACACAACAGGCAAAGGACCCTGGGAAGGACAGACAAGATACAGTCAAAAGCACAGACGAACAGGAGAGAAATGCAATACACATGCACAAAACATATTGCAAAACACCTACACAAACACTAGTTAGCAGTACTACCCTATTGTGGAGTACACACCACCTGAATGGACACATCACAGCACACATCCAGTCAAGTGGCACACAGACACACTCAGACAAGAACAGAGCTGGCTTAACACATTCCAGGCTACCTCCATACATTCCCATAAAAACACTGGAAACTCACATTTAGGTGAAGAAGTTGTTGATGAGCTGGGAGCGGACGTCACCATCATCTTCATCATCACTGGCATCTTGCCCAGGCCGGGATCCTCCACAGGTGCCGGACTTTGGTAGTCGTCATCGTCATCCTGGATGAGAGGCACCTCCTTCCGCACCTCCATGTTGTGTAGCATGCAGCAGACCAGTATTATTTTGCACACCTTTGCAGGCTCATATGGGAGGGCCCCTCTGGTTTTGTCCAGGCAGCAAAAGCGGCTTTTCAGGAGGCCGAATGTCCGCTCAATCACCCTCCTGCTCTGACTATGTGCCTCATTGTAGCGCTGCTCGGCTGGTGTCACAGGGTTCCTGAGGGGTGTCAGCAACCACGGCATGTTGGGGTATCCAGAGTCACCTACACACACAAAAATGAACAAGTAGGTAAGTTTTGTAGGAGTGCGGAATACAACACTGACAAACACACACAATGAGAAACAGTCAGTACACACCGACAAGCCAGGCACGCTGAGCTGGCATCTGTGACATCAGCGTTGCAATGTAACTACTCCTCATAATGTAGGCATTGTGCGCCGAACCAGGGAACCGTGCACACACATGTGTGATCAACATGTCAGCAAGACAGACAACCAGAGCATTGATCGAATGGTAGTGCTTCCTGTTTCGGTATGCCTGCTCATGTGCCTGTGGTGGTATCAGGGCAACATGTGTCCCGTCATTGGATCCAATGACATTTGGCATCCTCCCCAGTGTATAAAAGACATCCTTAATTTCAGGGAGTTCATCTTGGCTTGGGAACTTGATATACAGGTCGAGGAATTGCAACATCCCCTCCAAGACATTGCGTAGCACCCGACTAAACATCGTTTGCGACATACCACCAGCAGTAGCCACAGTGTACTGGAAGGTACCGGTAGCAAAGAAGTGCAGGGCTGCCATCACCTTCACCTCTGGGGTCAGTGCTGTAGGGTATGTCCGGCCAGGTAGCAGATGTGGCGCCAACTGCTCCACCAACTCCTCAATCAGTGGCCTGGTGAAGCGGTACCGTCTGATGCTGTCGCGTTCCTGCATGGTTGCAAGGTCTGGGAACGGCCGATGGACAGCTGGTGCCCTGCAGTACAGAGATGCACAAAGGAAGATTGTGAGTACATCCACCCATGTGGCCATGACCACGATCACTATCACATGCTAGTTCATGACATTACACAATGTACTGAGGTGTGTGCTGTTGGGCATGGACACATATGTCACCTACAAGACCACCACCTCACATCTCAATTCCACATGTCCACATGAGTGCCATGTAGTGCAATGGGCTAATCATCTGGCTGTGTCACCCAACCTATGTGTTGCTGCAATGTTAAAAAAAAACCACCCCAGTGACAAATGAGGACTCATGTCTCCCAGGCATCACAGATCATTGCCATCCAGAAACCCAGAGTCCCTGTATTGCCACATCAACACAGCAATGGACATGGCGTAGCATGTACACACCACAAGGCAAGCGTAAGTCCTACAGGTAGTGGCCACTGTTGTTCCTGCCGGCCCTACATGTACGTCTCTTAGACACACACCCCATCAAGGTTGATGCATATACCACATGGATGTGGAGACTGTCACCCATTGGTAACGTGATTAGACACAACATGCACACAGACTGTGGGTGCACATCAGTATTGGGGCTACAGGTCTCACTGTGACGTACATGCCATCACCCCAAGGACTCAGGGTGTATGTGACATGTCTTAAACATATCCAACCTGACACTGTGGCCTTCACTCATGCCCATTACTGTCCAATTGCACATCACAGTGCTAATGTGCACAACACACAAAGGACTCTGCCCCCATGTACAAGATAAAAGTCTGGGAGTGGCTGCACAAAGTTGTTTGAGGCCCCCTCAAACACCCAGGGAATGCAGCCTCACATGCCATGGGACACTGTGTGGCCAATGCTATAGTGTGGCAGGTGTGTGCAAGTGTCCATGGCCAGTATATGTGTGTTGCATTCGTATAATAATGACACTAATGAGGTCCAACGCGGGTGACAATGCGTACGCATTGCACGGGTCATGACCAAACTGTGCGTACGCCTTGGCATTGAATGCAATGGGGTCCGACGCGGGTGACAATGCGTACGCACTGCACGGGTCATGACCGAGCCGTGCGTACGCCTTGTCATTGAATGCAATGGGGTCTGACACGGGTGACAATGCGTACGCATTGCACGGGTCATTACCGAGCCGTGCGTACGACTTGTCATTGAATGCAATGGGGTCCAACGCAGGTGACTATCCTGCATACGCGTCGGACAGGCATGGTCCGAGAAAGGTGTACGCCTTGGCCATTGAATCGTATGGAGACGGGTGCATGTGTATATTCAAAATACGCGTTGTACAGTCAGTTGAACAAGCCAGGCGCACCCATTGGATCAGGACTGTCATGGAGACGGATGCGGATTCAAAACTTGTACGAGTTGTGCACTGGAAATTCAGTTGGATGCCTACAACAATGTTGCAATTTCAAGTGTTCCTTGAAGGTGAAGATTTGAACAATGCGGAAGGCGTGTACGAGTCGTACCAGATTCATAGGATGCAACCGTGTTGGGCCTATCACTTGGGACACATGGCACAGAGTCTGCCTCTGCAGCACAGATATAAGGCTGGCTGGCCCCCAGGGAGCTCACTTGCCTGCACTACATGCTACTGGACCACATCCCTGCTACCACTGCTGCTGTTTATGCATCCTCTGGCTCCTGCTATGGCACGTACACTGGAGAAGGCCCCAGCCTTCACTGAGGAGGAGAACCAGGCCCTGCTGGACGGGCTCCTTCCAGAGTACAGAACGCTCTATGGGACACCAGGGGAGCAGGTGAGTGTGCTGTCCACTGCCTTCCTAATTATGCATGTTGTCTGACTAGGAGTACTAGCAGTGTGTACACCAGTGGCAAGCGTTCTCACTGACTACTTTCATCCACCAAAGTGTGTAGGTACATGTAATGAATAGTTTTCCTGCTGCTAAAGTGCAATGTTGCAAGCTTAAACTATCCAGGCATTCTTAACATGTCAGACATGCATGTGAGTTTTCATTCCCCATGGTTGCAATACCTGTGTAATTTATTTCCCTTTGTGATCATGACATGTATATCCAATTGTGTGCTGCCCAAATGTGGGGCATGTGTGTTAATGTACTTTTCACTTTGTCATCCTCACAGGTTGATGCCCACCAGAAGCAGGAGATCTGGCTGACCATCGCCAGGGCTGTTCGATCTGTGGGGGTCTACAAGCGCCACATCTGCAACTGCCAGAGTAGGTGGCAGGACCTTCAGGGCTGGACCCGGAGGATAGCTAGAGTCCAGCTGAAGCTATCACCTCCGTGCAGGAGGGGCAGACACCGGACCCTGACTCCCCACATGCTCCGGATACTGGCAGTGGTCTTCCTGGACCTGGATAGGCAGCTGAAGGCCAGACAGCAGCAGCAAGGGGGTAAGTCCATGCCTGATCTGTGTACTATGTCTGACATGCAAATAGCAGTCTTTTTTCCGGGTCACACTTCCACATTACAAAGGTCTTGAAGTCCCAAAATCAGATCCCTCATCTGTGCGATGCACCCTCCTCATCTGTTCCACAGGTGTGGCCCCTACAGTCTGTTGCTTGTGTCACTAGGACACTGTGTCCCTGCAGTCAGCTATGTTTCAGGTACCAGTCAGCATCAGTTCCCATGACTCTGTTGTGTGTTTCATGGGTGGGTCAATTGTTCACACAATGCCTGAGATCTGACATGTGAACTGTGTGTGCCCTTGAGATGTGTACAAATTGCTAGTCTGACTCGCAACATGTTTCTGGGGTATTCAAAACAAAACCATGCAGCAGGGGACTCCAATTTTTGGGCATCAGGAGTATGTATATCAAGTATGTCACAATTGCTTAGCCACCTGATTACTGTCCGGGGGAAAACACTGTTTCACTTAGTCCTGCCCAGTCATGCCCCCTCAAGGGCATTCCGAAACACTTTGTGATCCCACTCCTGTGTATGAAATTGCAGGTTGTGCTTAGTGACATGTGCCCTCAGGTGTGTGCCTCTGTGTCATTAGGGTGTGGCTTGTTGCTACGTACAACTGGGGTGTCCATGATTCAGAGGGTCAGCATGACATCTGCAATGTGACTGTGGGAGACAAGACCTGTGTGACATATAGGTGTGTGATCATCTGACAGCGCTCAATGGTGTATGCAACTGTGTCCCTCATGCAGCTGGGTTACATGCATGGCAGACTGTGATATGTTAATGTACATGGATTTGTGTTTGCTGAGACTCATATGAATGATTTGCATGATGTGGGGTATTCTGGGTCCTGGATATGTTGTTTGCATGGGATGGGCAAGTGCGCCACTCATCTGCAGAGTCAGATTTACCCCTCAGCTAGGATTGTGAGTCAGTGCATATTGTTGTTGTCTGGATCCCCTGCCCCTGTGACAGGAGACAGTGTTGACTGACTTTCAGGGCATCCCAGTGCCATGGCATTGAACTTGCTATGAGTGAGCTTGCGTTGTGTTCAAGTGTGCACCATGCTCCCCATTGTGGCCTTGCCCATCAGGTCATGAGTACATCATAGTGTGTGTTGCTGGCATGCATCCCAAGCATGTGAAATGAGTCTCTGCCCATCCCTTCATCCGGACACCTGTACTGAGTCAGTCGCAAGAGCTGTGCTGTGTGTCTAGTGACATACTCCTACATGTTCACTTGCATGTACAACTGATGTGTGGGCGGTGCATGTTGGCACATTGGTGTGTTAGCATCCAACATGCAATGGACATATGTGTGAAAGTCGAGGAGGGATATGTGTGCCATGGTTGATGTTGAGAATGACATTTGTCTCATCCTAAACAGTGTTGGCACTTTGAGCTGTGTTCTGCTGATGATGCCAGGTCTTGCCCTGTGATGTGATGTACTCACTGTGGTGTGTGCAGTCGGTGCAGGTGACTAATGTTGTTCTCTTACTTCCTATTCCTATCCAGATACATCCACGGCCACAGGAGGGGACAGCTCCACCGACCAGGAGGAGCCACAGAGCCTTACAGGGACAGAAGGAGAGGAGTCAGGTGGACCCAGTGGCATGGAGGGCGAGTTGAGCCACACAGAGGAGTCGTTAGCACCATCCACCCCAGCTGTAGGCCACAGCAGCTCTGAGGATGACTGCCCTGTGGAGGCGGGTGTCAGCACCACCACCACCCCCCTCCCGTCGGCTCCCATCCCAGAGGTCCCTGTGGGCTCCTGTGTTCATCTTCTTTGTGCCAGGCACTGCACCCCCTGCCCCTGTGTCCCCTGCTGCCCTGAGTGAGGAGTCTGTGGACTTACTTCGACAGATCCATTTAGGGCAGACGTCGATGCTGAAGGTCCTCCATGCACACACAGGTCTGTTGACACAACTGGTGTCATTCATGGAGGGCATTTCCTCAGGCATGTCTGCCCTACAGAGGACCAACCAGTCCGTGGCCTCCTCCCTGACGGCAGCAGTGTCCCTCCTCCAACAGTCCCACACCCCTCCTACCCCTGCACCACCCACGATTCCTAGCACCCTACCTGTCGCAAGCACAGAAACCCCCAAACCAAGGGCTAGAAGTGCACACAAGCAAGCGCAGTGGACTGAAGACACACTCACAGGGGCTTGTTTGCTTACACACACACAGTCATCCACAACCACTCCATGGTCGTCCGAGACCTCTCCCTCCCAGCCCCCTTCCCTTGCCTCACCTGCAACCCCATCCCCCCAGAAGCTCTTCCTCTGTGACCTTGGCCTCTTCCCCACTGACCCTGCAGATCCTGATTACAAGGGGAAGCGGAAGTCCCCACACACAGAAGGGAGTGCCCCTCACGCCGAAATCCCTCCCCCAGGCGCAGTCAGACCAAGACGCCCACCGGCAAGTCCCCCCGGCGCAAGAAGAGCAAGACCCCCCCGCCAGCATGCAGCTCCAAGGCAAAGTCTCTGTCCTCCATTCCCCATTCCCCAGGGCACCACTCCAGAGGTTCCCCCGCCACACCCTGCCCTGGGTTCCCCCACACACAAATACACCATCCCCAAAATGCTAAGGCCATACCCCCCTAGCACTTGCTCCTCCACACCTGGTCAGACAGTTGGTGCCACTGATGTGGGGACTGTGTCCCCCCCCACCCTGCCAACCTTACCTGTCCCCCATTCCGCTCCCATGGATGTGAGCAGTGCTTTGGAGTCCACAACCACCCCGTCAGACTTGGGCACTGCAGTGGTGAGCCAATCCACTCCATCTGACCTGCCCACAGGAGTTGTGCTGGCACCTACCCCATCTGACTTGTGCCCCACAGTTGTGACAGCACCCACCACTTCAGTCCGCTCCACTGCAGTTGCAAGAGTCTCGTCTGTATCCCCACCTCTTCACTGCCTCCTTCTGCTGCGCCCTGATCCTGTCCCTGCGGTGCCTGGCCTGCCCCCATGTATGTCCCTCCGAGGGGATGACCCCGGTCCTTAGCAGTGCAGGCAAGCAAGGTGTGACAGTTGTCACTCTAGTTCACTCCTTGGCATTTTGACATGGACTGGCCATTAGCCTTTTGGTTGCACAGACGTTCAGCATTTCATATACTTAATTTGTCACTCTAGTTCACTCCTTGCCATTTGGACATTGACTGGCCATTGGCCTTTTGTCGGAACAGACATTTCACTTTTCATATGCTGAATAAAGCTTTTTACTTTGTCCCTGTGAACTTGATTTAGCTGTACATCATGTTGATTTTGGTTTACATGCCCTTGCAACTGTAATGCTTGGTTTACACTGTTGCATACTGATGTGTTGATGTGAGGTACTCCCTGTGGTCCATGAGATATGTATCCTATTCTCGTGGGTATCCATGTCATCCATTGCAGCTACCTGGGTGTTTCAGGATTAACTATCTCTGTGAGCATTTCATTGGCATGGTCACATCTGTGGCTTGCACCCCTGCACATATGATGTGCTTCCCATTGTCCAAATTGTCACTTCCACATACTTCGTGCTCATCACTACAGGCCATACAGGTGTGTGCATCATTGTAATAGGAGCAAATGGGTCCTCTGTGCAACTTGCTAGACATATGTTTTGGGTATGTGCAGATGACTTAGGGGAGACTTCCATACCCAGGCTGTTGTGACCAGAGCCTTCATTGTCTGGTAACTGATGGCTGACTGACCAAGTGTTCTGCAGACATGAGTGGGACTTGCGGTGAATATGTTTGGCACAGCTGGGCTCCCACAGGAGTTGTGTCCCCTCAAGTTAGTTTGTTGTCCAGTGACATGGCCTGGGCCCATGGTGTCTGTTGTATGTGCATGTCTGTGTGTCCACATCCCTGTTCATACACAGACAGGGTTCCCTTGATATGTACCTTTTGTTGATGCTTGCTGACTGGTACTGGGTTCATCCCACTACTTTTCCAATGGGCTACCAGATGTGTGGGTGCATGACACACTACTGTTAATTGTTGTATCATCATTGTGATTTGTCTGTTCTGAGTGTTGATGATGTTGTCAGACACAGATGGGACACAGTCTGGGTTCCTCAAGGCACTTGTTTGTTCGCAATATCATGTAGTTGTCCCTAGGTGGTAGTTTTCAGTGATTGAGACATTTGTATGTGTGTGTGACTGCTCCCACTTGTCAGGTTCACAGCAGCGATGCTGGCCGGTGTCAGCATGGGTGCCTTGTGTTCCTCCTTGGCATCTGCATAGTTCTGGGACTGTGGCAGGTATTCTGAAGGTTACATGACCTTTGAGGTCATGGCCATGTACCGCATACTGTGCAGTGTGTCTGTCATTCCCCAGGGTTGTAAACAGTCCTTGTGTGATTTGTGTGTGCACCTTAGTTCCTAGCAACATTCCTGTGTTTGTCATGGGTGCATGTGCAATGTCACCTGTCCATGTGGACTTCACAGATACACATTGTTGCAGTTCAGATGTGTGGTGTTGATGGTGGACTGATGTGAATCTTTGCATGGATGGTCCCCTAGCTCCCGTTTGTTCATGGATGAGTGGCCATGCTGAGTGATTTGTGTTTGTGTATGTGTGATGTTCGTTTGTGGCACAGGACACATGTCTGTGTTTCCCAGTTTGTACGACATCTGCCTTTGTCATCACAGTGGAGGTGTCATGCATGCTTGTGTCACCCCACTGTCTGTTCCCTGGGGGTAGTGGTGTTGTGTGTCAGTCTCTTGCTGTGTTAGTTGGTGTTCATTCCAGCTTGTGTCACATGTGTCTGTTGTGCTTCCTCTCATCTCCCAACGCCTGATTGCCCACTGAGGGTGTCCCAATGATGGTTTACTTTTGTATGGCACCGTGTCCACATCTGTGTCACTGTGGTTCAACCCCCCTCATGTGTTGTGTAGTTGCCTGGGGATACTGAGACACACACACACATGTTGTGTCAGATGTGCAGTGTGAGGTTGCCTGTTTGTGATTGTGCATCTGCATCAGTGCATTGGTATTGCTGTCGTGGGCCATTGTCTGGATGCCGTTTCTGTGATTTTGCCTGCAGTCCCTGTGATTCATATCACATCATTGTGCACATTCAAGCCTGATTGTTAGGTGCCATTGCTGGAATGGAATGGGAGTTTGTGAGCTGACACCTACAGTCTACACAAGTTGTTTTGGTTAGTGTGTCTATTTTCGAGATGTGTGTATGTGTTGTGATGGTCACTTCTGCTCTTGTGTCATTGTACACTGTATGCATTTTCAGCCCCCATGTGTGGTGCCTGTCTGCACATGGCCGAGAGTGTGTTATGTTTTCACAGCACCACATCTCTGTGGGAATGGGACACAAACAGTACTTCACCCCAGAAGTGTTAAATGTGTTGGGAGCAGGGTTCATACATGCTGTTTGTTATTTGCAGCTTTGACCATCATGACACTTACCTTTTGGTCACTGTGATGAGGGGGGGTTTAGACCGCATCACCACAATGCTCAACATCTGCTGCAGTTTGGAAGCCCACACTTCACTTTTGTTCTACACAGTGAGGGGGTGTTCTTTTTTCATTGGCACAGTGCTATGGTGATGCCTGCCTTGTGTTTGTCACACTCATGTGTTGGTCACACATGTGCTGTTACTTACATTGTATGCTCGTAGCCATATTCACTGTTGTTGGCATTTGTCACAGACTACACACTGTTTTCATGATGCCATGGGGGATGTATTTTGCAGACATACCTGATGTTTGCGTATGCTGGATGTGTTGCGCATCACCCATACTATGGGTGTGGGTGGCATACCACACCCAACCAAGAGGCCCCCTGTGAGTGGGGTGGCAGGGGTGATGAGCATGAGGTCCCCTGTGAGTGGGGGTGGCAGGGGTGATGGGCAACATAGTCCCTATGGGTGGGGGTGGCAGGGGTGATGGGCAACATAAGCCCTGTGAGTGGGGGTGGCAGGGGTGATGAGCAACAGGTCCCCTGTGAGTGGGGGTGGCAGGGGTCATGGGCAACATAAGCACTAGGGGTGTGGGTGGCAGGGGTGATGGGCAACATAGTCCATATGGGTGGGGGTGGCAGGGTTGATGAGCAACAGGTCTCCTGTGAGTGGGGGTGGCAGGGGTGATGGGCAACATAGTCCCTATGGGTGGGGGTGGCAGGGGTGATGGGCAACATAAGCCCTGTGAGTGGGGGTGGCAATCTGTTCTTTCACATGCTGACATATTTGTATCTGTTCAACATTTAGTTGTTCTTCCATGTTTCCTAACTGCATTACATCTTCTTGAGCTTGATGCATTGCTGTTTCCACCTCATTCATGGCAATTGCTGCTTCATTTTCAACATTTGGTTGTCCTATGGGATCTTCACTCAGTGCAGCAGAACTTTGACTGTCTTGAGAACTGTCTCTACCAATCTCAGCTGCAATTGTAGCTTCTTGATCAATTTCATCATTCAACAATTTCACATAATTTGCAAAAGCACTGCATTGTATGCTATCTTTACAAGCATTAAATGAATCTTCATAGCTCTGAAAATCTCCAAGTAATTCCAGTTCTGAACGCCATGGTTTGAACATTTGCAAAAGGGCTAAATAGTAAAATTCCCTTTTATCAGCAGTGTCGCAACTCAGTTTCCTGTGATTAATTACATTTCCTTTCCTTTGTTTCACCAAACATCCTTCGGAACCAATCACTGCATATTTTCCATCATTGATGTTCTCTGTAGTATTCTGTTTAAAAGTGTAGTTTTGCAGCACTTCATAGAGACACATGTTCTCAAGATGATGACTTCTGTTTGGTAAATATGTGTCCAACATATTCGTTTTCAAAATATCTGTACTTTCTGGTTCTTTTTCTGCTAAATATTCAATTTCTTGAACAGATTTCAGTACCCGATTTCGCATTGCTGCAAGACCTAGACTCACCCAAATGATTCTTCTACTTTTAGAGTATAGACTTGCAGATGATAACTAGGTAGGGGTGGGCGGAATTTGCAAAATCCACTTTCGCAAATTATTGCGAAAATGTTAAAAATTATCGCAAACACGCGGAAATATCGCAAAGATGCGGAAGTTTTTTTCCCGCATGTTCGCGAGATTTTCTGCATGGTTGCGGCTCGCCAACTTACCCATGTGGTTGCTCGCGGGCGCGGCCATCTTGTTTTCAGTTGTCTCGCGGTGAATGATCGCGAGAAGAAAGACGTGATCGCGCGACGCATGACGTCACTGCGGGCGCAAACTGTCGCGAGACAGCGCAAATGGCTAAAAACAATACAACATCTCATGGAAAACGCGACCGGATCAAGAAAACTTGTCGGCAAATGCAGGGATTCAGGTAAGGCGATCGCACGCGCGCGAGAATGTATTATTTTACAGCGTGAGCAAGAAACAAATTATCGCCAAGCTGCGGAATGCGGTAATTTTGACATTTTCGCGCTTTCCGCGGAACGCGAAAATGTCAAATTATCGCAATTTTCACGAACGGAACAACATTTTAGCCCAGGCCTAATGATAACCGATCTGAGCATTCATATGCTCCAATTTCACGATGCGATAACATCTTCAAACTAAAACTGTATAATTTCTTACTTAGAGTCTTCTCATGAGAAATCTCTTCCCACATTTCTTTCAATTCCGTCTTTTCTGATTTAGTAATGTAGGACGTTACATATCAAGCAACAGCAATGGAATTGTCCGCAACATGCTGAATATTCATGTTAGCATTCCACATGGATAAAATAACTGGATTGTAGTCATTTATGTATTTTGACTCTTCGCTTCTTCTTAAGTTGTAGGTATTTTTCGGAGACTTTCTTGTTATGGTATGTTGCATAGATGACATAAAACTGTTCACTCTTCCTTTTGATAATACAGGACGTGGAAATCCAAAACGACATTTGGTATAGAACTTATCCTTAGACTTGTACTTTCGTTGACAGTATTTTACACATCTATGGCTTTGGATTCGTAAGACTTGTTGTTTTAAGTTTTTATCTTCTCTGCTATTGGGTACAGCACATGTGGCATATTCTTCAATGAAAGACAAAACAGTATCATCTGAATCTGTTCCAAATTTGGGGGCGTCCTTGATCCATAACAACATATGTATATGAGGAGCACCTCTTGCTTGAGACTCCTTTCTCCAAAAGAAATCCACAACTTCTCCAAGAGGAGGATTCTTTTTATTGCAGATGAAAGACATCATAGCTTCAAATCTATGATTGAAATATCTGCATACATTAACAGGATCCAAAGAGCACAATTCTCCAGGTGTCTTGTATTCAATATTTTTTATATTGGAATTTGCCTCTCGAAGAAATTCAAGTAAATCATCCCAAGCATACTCAGCACCGCTTAGTGTAACAAACCATGTAGGAGTTCCTAAGTTCCGTAGCATACATTTCAGTTCTCCATGACGACGGTACCAATATTCATTAGTCCCACGCTGACATTCCATCAGATTAAGCAACTGAGATTCTAAATGATCATCTCTCTGATGCACTTTATCCATAAAATCCTTTGCAGTTACATTTTGCAGATGCATTCCAGTTTTTAAAATGTGATTTACTGCATATGAAAGTCCAGACAAGTCACTTTCAAACAGAAGATGAAACATATAAGGGATACATTGTCGAAATCTTGGATCTTCTGCATATAATCTTGTTGTCCGATATTCAGATGCAGGAATCTGCACAGGACGTTCATCATATCGTCCACCTTTTCCTGTTGGAAACAACTGCGGGAAACAACGAGCTTCCAATCTCTCTTCCCATACACTCATGGGACTTCCTCGTACTTTTTTCATTTGGAACACCTCAATCGTATTCCCCATCACTTCTTTGGAATGAAGTGGATGTACACTGTAATGTTCATAGATTTCGTCACATCTGGACATGTCCACTTTTTCAATTTGTCCACTTAATGTTTCAGTATCTTCTGCTAAATCTATTTCTTCTTCTCCTACAAACACATTTCTATAGTACTCATTATTTTTATCAGATACAATGTTGCCTTTTGCGCTTTTCTAACATCCACTAACACTTGCCAGATTTTCTTTTTGTTAGTAGGAACACCATTAACTAGAAGGACTAGTGGTTCATTTTCTCCATGGTCTACACCAATAGTTTCAATGTTTTTCTTTAAATCTAACGGTAAATACACAACTCTTCCTTTCAATCCTCTTTGTAAGTCTGATAGAGGCAATTTACCTGCTTTAGGCTCCATACGAACAATAGCCTGAAACGGGTGCACACATTGAATGAGAATAGACTCATAGGTATTTAAATCTATCAGCTCTGGAGGAATAGCAACCAACTCTAGATTATTATGAACAGTTCTAGCAGGCATTTTATTCTCATCTAATTTGTTATAACATTCATTCATATTATCTTTATTTCGACATACATATGTCATAAAAGAACTAAATACAATCTAACAGAAATCACTAACAAATTCACAATATAATATACATTAAGTAACAAAGATAACCACAATAGTAAAATCATCGTCATTGCCTGTGGAAGATACATCTCCATTATTTGTTATCATATACAATGAAAATAATATCATTGGGAGATTAAACTTCTTCTAATGTTCCACATTGCAACTAAAAATTTACTGACAGCAAAAACAGTCAATGGAGATAAATCTGATTTTAGAATACGATATGCATCCAAATGTTTCCTAAACCCCCATTTTTTGCATATGGGAACAATCCACTTTTTCCTGGGCCTCATATAAGAGGGACAGAAAAACATTACATGGATATCATTCTCCAACTTTTCTGAACAGGCAGGACAATTTAAGGTAGTTGGTGGGTGCCATCTACTCGTAAGAGCTCTGATTGGTAGGGAGTTGTATCTCCATTGGAGGAACAGTTTCAATGAGGTTAATGTCATCTAACACTGTCTCCAACTTGTAGTAATCTTTCATCAATAAGAATGAGCTTGTCATTGAGCCCGCTTTAACACTTGATAGGTGAGCAGACAGAATACATTCTTAATAGATGCTGGCCAGATTCTTACGAGATATATTCATACAAGCCTCTTCCGGATTGGACCATAATAAAGGACAACCCAATCTCTGAAACTCATTCTTTATGTAATTTATCCATGGGAGTTTCTGAATAATTGCATATTTTAATAATTCCGCAAGTTCTTGCCTGTAGATGGTGAGTTCTGGGGTTACCCATAGACGCCTCCAAAAAGATAGAGGCTTTAAGCCTAGTTCCTCCTTTATCGATCTAATTCCCAAGTCAAGCCTGAGAGGAAGAAGGGGGTAACTACTTGGAAGGGACAGTAAATTCCTAAGGAACTTATTTTCCGTTGCAACAATTGCAGGAGCACAATCGTGTTCCCACAACTCGCCGCCATAGGTTACTGCCCCACGAGCCTGGATTTTATAAATCTCAAGTGGGGGACCGATAGGTTTTATCTGGAATTGATTCCAGAGTTTAATAATTCCCCCAGTCTTTTGAGATAACTTTAAATGAGATTTAATCTGATGTTGGGCCCAGGCCAAATTTTCATTTAGGGTCAGTCCCAGATACTCAAACATCTGGACTCTTTCCAGGGTTACACCATCTATAGTCGGATTTGGGCGAGAGGTCTTGGGAGGATTAAAGACCATAAACTTTGTTTTGGCTGTATTTATTTCCAGCCCCCGTTCATGACAGAATGAGACAAAGCCATCCAAGACTCGCTGTATGCCCATAGGTGACTTAGCAAGTAACAGGGTATCATCAGCAAACATGATCGCTGAGATCCCTGTACCAGCGAGTCTTGGTGCGTCTCTGTTGGTAACCTTATTCAAGTGGGAGATGACTCCATTTACATAGAGACAAAACAGGATTGGCGCCAGGACACAACCCTGTCTAACACCCCTTTGAACGGGGAAACTAGATGATAAATTGCCATCTCTTCCACATCTGACCCTTGCAAAGTTATTGGTATGAAGTCGTATTATAATATCCAAGAGTTGTGGTGGGATGCCTAGGTCCCGTAGTACAATCCAGAGCTTCATACGTGGGACCAAGTCAAAGGCCGCACGAACAATATTTGCAAATACACTGCTCAGATCCCAAATCAAAACAATCCTCTACCAACAAATAAGTTGCAAATTCCTTCCACTTATCATTATTTTGTCTTTCACTTTTTAAATACAGATTGACACTCCTAGTCTGATTTTTATAGTGAGTTCGCCGACAACAAATACAAGAAACATTTGGTCTTTCACCTGAAATTACCTTAAACTTTGTGATTTAAGCTTCAAAAAATGTTGTAATCATGGGTTCTACATTGTCTTCAACATATTGTTCTACTAATGTGTCTGTTTCTGCACTCTCTTGCTGAGGACCAAAGTAACAAAACTCAATATCTTCACAAACCTTCTTCACATCTGATACTGACCCACGCAAAAGAGCACTGTTCAACTCATTTAACTTTAGTGCTGGACTTTTTGCATAATACAATCTTCTCACTAACTTCCGCATTTGAGTATGATGTACTGCCAACATCCTGAAATGGTGAAAAATACTTTGACAAACATTCCTAGAAAGACAAGCCAGAGAATGACCTTGCAAACCAGTATTTTTTCTCACTCTGCAAGGGTCTAGTCCTTGCAACACCTTTATCTTTTGTTTAATACTTTTTTTACTATATGCTCGTAAGAAACTACATAATTTATCAATAGATTCTTGTCGTACACTACAAATACTACTGCAATCCCAAATGTACACAGGGTATTTAGGACATCTCCCTAGAACTTCATCAGCTATCACTTCTTCTGCATTTCTTTCAAACATTTTCTTTTTGTCAATTGGACAACCATTTCTAACCTCATAACCTCGACCACTGGTGTCAACTGCATGCAATAAATGATTGCTCTATAAATAACTCTCTTCATTAAAGAAAGGCTCTGAACTTGAACTGTGTTTCCAGTCTCCCAAAAAAAATCACAAAAATGTGTTCTGTTAATTACTCTTTTCCTCCTACATTTGGGCTTCATTAACTGGATTGGTTTATCTAGTGATCGAATTCTGTTTAATACTAAAATGAATAGTTTCCTTTTTACTTCAAAAGCCTTTTCAACAATGGTTTCAATATGCTTCTTCTTTTTATAAAATAGAGCTCTCTTTTTATATTTCTTCACATCTTTCAGCAAATTATGTACTACTCTCTTGTAAAATATTTTTTTGCGTATTTCTTTATACTGATTTTGCCTTCTTTTACCATACCTCGTCTCCTTTGACTGTCCATTTGCTTTTTTTCTTTTCCTATTATTTATTTATTTATTTCTAGTTGAAGCATTCTCAGAGGTTTCAGCATTCTGTACATTCTGCCTGGTCCTACAAACATTTTTAATACATTTCTTTGTGATCTTACCAGAAGATTTTTTTTCTTTTTAGCCACATTATGTTGTTCATTCAAAACTTGTGGTTGATTTTTCTTCAAGTATTTGTCCTTTTTCTGTTCTTTTCTTTTTCTTACTTTTTCCGGTATGATTTCTCTATTTTAATGGTGATAAACAGTATCTGTAAAAATTAATCACAAATAAATGTATATTAATATCTTTATAAATTATACTTTTCTATTACTATACAAACACATTTTATATAAATACTGACTAAGAAATTATAGCCCTGAAGCACAAGTGTGACGGTGGTTAAACCACTACATGCATAGTGCATACTACTTTGAAGCAGTTCATGCCCTAAAGCCTGCCTCACTGAAAGACACATGCTTACTGACTGAATGATTACAGTACTATAAGAAGAGACACTGGGTGAATTCACAGTTGTTTGAATTTTACTTTATTGAATAGATCACTACATGCTACTGAAAGACTCACTATGGGTTTGCAACAAGTCACAGTGTGATTGCTGGAGTGTATGCATAGTGACTGTGGAAATGTAGGCCTGATGCACAAGTGTAACACTGGTTAGACCACTACATACATAGTGGATAGTTATTTCAAACAGTCCTTGTGAAAAGGCATGCTTCACTGCATGAGTACCTGGATACTGACTGAAACATGAGAGTAATGCAAGGAGAGTACCTGAATGAATCTTTTAACGGTTTGGGTTTTTGTGCAGTGAAGATTAGTACATGGTGCTGGATGAGTCACTAGAGGAGAGCAAAGAGATTGACAGGGTGTTTGCTGGAAGTGTATGGATACTGACTGGCGAATTGAAGGTGTGAAAGATAAGTGTGTAGGTATTAGAGGCCTACATGTATAGTGGATAGGCGTTTGAATCAGTCCATGTGCTAAGGCCTGCCTCACTCCATTAGTACTTGGGTACTGACTGAATGTTTAGAGTATTGCAAGGAGAGTCCCTGCATGAATTTATAATTGTTTGTTTTTTGGCACAGTTAATGGATTACTTCATGGTACTGCAAGGAGAGTGCCTGGGTGAATCTTTTTAAGTTTTTCGGTTTTGGCGCAGTGAATAGATTAGTACATGGTACTGGATCAGTCACTGGAGGTGTGCAAGATGAGTGACAGGTTGTTTATTGAAGTATATAGATACTGACTAGTTAATTGAAGAAGTGAAAGACAAGTGTGTAGGTGGTTAGATGCCTGCATGCATAGTGGATAGGTGTTTGAAACAGTCCATGAGCTAAGGCCGGATGTATGACGTTACAACGCATACTTTTACAATGCAGGCACTTACAACGCAATTTTTACAACGCAACATCCACTACAACGCATTCCATTACATCGCATGACACTACAACGCATTTTTAAAAAATACCTTTACAACGCATTCCATTACATCGCATACTACCTTTACAACGCATATCATTACAACGCATAATATTACATTGCATTTAAGGTAAGTATTGGATAGTATAGGGGTAAAAATTACTATTCTAACTCCAGGGGGTGCAACAGTAGGGTAAGTGTTGGATAGTATAGGGATAAAATTTACTATTCTAACTCCAGGGTGTGCAACAGTAGGGTAAGTGTTGGATAGTATAGGGGTAAAAATTACCATTCTAACTCCAGGGGGTGCAACAGTAGGGTAAGTGTTGGATAGTATAGGGGTAAAAATTACTATTCTAACTCCAGGGGGTGCAACAGTAGGGTAAGTGTTGGATAGTATAGGGGTAAAAATTACTATTCTAACTCCAGGGGGTGCAACAGTAGGGTAAGTGTTGGATAGTGTAGTGTAATATTATGCGTTGTAATGGTATGCGTTGTAAAGGTAGTATGCGATGTAATGGAATGCGTTGTAAAGGTAGTTTTAAAAAATGCGTTGTAGTGTCATGCGATGTAATGGAATGCATTGTAGTGGATGTTGCGTTGTAAAAATTGCGTTGTAAGTGTAGTGCGTTGTAAAAGTTGCGTTGTAAAGGTTGTTCCCCGCTAAGGCCTGGCTCAGTGTAGGAGTACTTTGGTACTGACTAAATGAGACTAAATGATAAGAGTTTTTTAAGTACTTATATGTATGCAAAGACATAAAGTACCCAAAACCTTCTCTCTAAATGGTTCTTAAATGCATACAGACTCTCAGTGTGATTCTACACAACAAACACTATCCCATACATATTACCAAATCACATTATCTTTTCCGAAATTGGTAAACAGAGTACACGCAATCATTTGGTTACATCATGTATTTGCTGATAGATAACAGCTTAAAAACATGTCATGATGTCAAGTTTTAGTAGTATTAGAAACCAGTCATTGCTTATGCATTCACAAAATGAGTCAGGCTTTCATAGTAGTGTGGAGTGTAAAAATATGTAGAGTCTCTGAAGTCACTTCAGCCCTTCCACACTACTGAATGTGTTTTGGTAAAATAGAAGGAATAGTGTTGTTTGTCTAGAATCACACTGTGAGTCTGTGCATTTGGGAACTAATGTGAGAGAAGCATTTGGGGGTTTCATGTGTTTGAATCATTAGAGTCATGCAAGGAGAGTGCCTGGAAGAATCTTTTAACGTTTTTAAGTTTTGACACAGTGAATAGATTAGTACATGGTGCCTGATGAGTCACTAGAGGTGTGCAAGTCGACTGAAAGAGTGTTTATTGGAGTTTATAGATACTGACTGGGAAATTGAAGGTCTGAAAGACAATTGTGTAGGTGATTAGAGGCCTACATGCATAGTGGATAGGCGTTTGAATCAATTCATGTGCTAAGGCCTACCTCACTCCATTAGTACTTGGGTACTGACTGAATGTTTAGAGTATTGCAAGGAGAGTGCCTGCATGAATTTATAAGTGTTTGTTTTTTGGCACAGTTAATGGATACTGACTGGGATACTGATGGTGTGAAAGACAAGTGTTTAGATGGCTAGAGGGCTGCATGCATAGTGGATAGACGTTTGAAACAGTCCATGGGCTAAGGCCTGGGTCACTGCATAACTACCTGGGTACTGACTGAATCATAAAAGTACTGCAAGGAGAGTGCCTGGGTGAATATTTTTAAGTTTTTGGGTTTTGGCGCAGTGAATAGATTAGTACATAGTGCCGAATGAGTCAGCGGAGGTGCGCAAGTGGAGTGACAGGGTGTTTATTGGAGTTTATAGATACTGACTGGGAAATTGAAGGTCTGAAAGACAATTGTGTAGGTGGTTAGAGCCCTCCATGCATAGTGGATACACGTTTGAATCAATCCATGTGCTAAGGCCTGCCTCACTCGATTAGTACTTGGATACTAACTGAATGTTTACAGTATTGTAAGAGTTCCTTGGGTGAATTTTTAAGTGTTTTGGTTTTGGCGCAGTAAATGGATTACTACATGGTGCTGAATGAGTCACTGAAAGAGTATATGGGGAGTGACAGGGTGTTTGCAGGAACTGTATGAATACTGTCTGGGGTATTGAAGGTGTGAAAGACAAGTGTGTAGGTGATTAGGGGCCTGCATACATAGTGCGTAGACGTTTGATGCAGTGCATGTACTAAACCTGGGTTCACTACATAAGTACCTCAATACTGACTCAATCATTAGAGTACTTCAAAGAGAATGCCTGGGTAAATTTATTACTGGTTGGGTTTTGGCGCAGTGAATGCATTAGTACATAGTGCTGAATGGGTCACTGGAGAAGTGTAAGGGGAGTGACAAGGTGTTTGCGGGAACTGTATGAATACTAACTGAGGTATTGAAGGTGTGAAAGACAAGTGTGTAGATGGTTAGAGGCCTGCATGCATAGTGGATAGGCGTTTGAATCAATCCATGTGCTAAGGCCTGCCTCACTTCATTAGTATTTGGATAGTAAATGAATGTTTAGAGTATTGCAAGGAGAGTGCAAAGGTGAATTTATAAGTGTTTGGGTTTTAGCACAGTAAATGGATTACCTCATGGTGCTGAATGAGTCACTGAAGGAGTGTAAGGGGATTGACAGGGTGTTTGCAAGAACTGTATGAATACTGTCTGGGGTATTGAAGGTGTGAAAGACAAGTGTGTAGGTGGTTAGAGGCCTGCATGCATACTGGATAGGCGTTTGAATCAATCCATATGCTAAGACCTGCTTCACTCCATTAGTACTTAGATAGTAACTAAATGTTTTGAGTATCGCCAGGAGAGTGCCTGGGTGAATTTATAAGTGTTTGGGTTTTGGCGCAGAAAAAGGATTACTACATGGTGCTGAATGGGTCACTGAAGGAGGGTATAAGGAGTGACAGGGTGTTTGCAGGAACTGTATGAATACAGTCTGGGGTATTGAAGGTGTGAAAGACAAGTGTGTAGGTGGTTAGAGGCCTGCATGCATACTGGATAGGCGTTTGAATCAATCCATATGCTAAGACCTGCTTCACTCCATTAGTACTTAGATAGTAACTAAATGTTTTGAGTATCGCCAGGAGAGTGCCTCGGTGAATTTATAAGTGTTTGGGTTTTGGCGCAGTAAATGGATTACTACATGGTGCTGAATGGGTCACTGAAGGAGGGTATGAGGAGTGACAGGGTGTTTGCAGGAACTGTATGAATACAGTCTGGGGTATTGAAGGTGTGAAAGACAAGTGTGTAGGTGATTAGAGGCCTGCATGCATAGTGGATAGACGTTTGAAACAGTCCATGAGCTAAGGCCTCAGTCACTGCATGATTACCTGGGTACTGACTGAATCATTAGAGTACTGCAAGGAGAGTGCCTGGGTTTATCTTTTTAAGTTTTTGGGTTTTGGCGCAGTGAATAGATTAGTACATAGTGCCGGATGAGTCACTAGAGGTGTGCAAGTGGAATGAAAGAGTGTTTATTGGAGTTTATAGTTACTGACTGGGAAATTGAAGGTGTGAAAGACAATTGTGTAGGTGGTTAGAGGCCTCCATGCATAGTGGTTAGGCGTTTGAATCAATCCATGTGCTAAGGCCTACCTCACTCCATTACTACTTGGATATTAACTGAATGTTTATAGAATTGCAAGGAGAGTGCCTGGGTGAAATTATAAGTGTTTGTTTTTTGGCAAAGTTAATGGATTACTTCATGGTACTGAATAAATCACTGGAGAAGTGGAAAGGGAGTGACAGGGTGTTTGAAGGAACTGTATGAATACTGTCTGGGGTATTGAAGGTGTGAAAGACAAGTGTGTAGGTGATTAGGGGCCTGCATACATAGTGCGTAGACGTTTGATGCAGTGCATGTACTAAACCTGGGTTCACTACATAAGTACCTCAATACTGACTCAATCATTAGAGTACTTCAAAGAGAATGCCTCGGTAAATTTATTACTGGTTGGGTTTTGGCGCAGTGAATGCATTAGTACATAGTGCTGAATGGGTCACTGGAGAAGTGTAAGGGGAGTGACAAGGTGTTTGCGGGAACTGTATGAATACTAACTGAGGTATTGAAGGTGTGAAAGACAAGTGTGTAGATGGTTAGAGGCCTGCATGCATAGTGGATAGGCGTTTGAATCAATCCATGTGCTAAGGCCTGCCTCACTTCATTAGTATTTGGATAGTAACTGAATATTTAGAGTATTGCAAGGAGAGTGCAAAGGTGAATTTATAAGTGTTTGGGTTTTAGCACAGTAAATGGATTACCTCATGGTGCTGAATGAGTCACTGAAGGAGTGTAAGGGGATTGACAGGGTGTTTGCAAGAACTGTATGAATACTGTCTGGGGTATTGAAGGTGTGAAAGACAAGTGTGTAGGTGGTTAGAGGCCTGCATGCATATTGGATAGGCGTTTGAATCAATCCATATGCTAAGACTTGCTTCACTCCATTAGTACTTAGATAGTAACTAAATGTTTTGAGTATCGCCAGGAGAGTGCCTGGGTGAATTTATAAGTGTTTGGGTTTTGGCGCAGTAAATGGATTACTACATGGTGCTGAATGGGTCACTGAAGGAGGGTATGAGGAGTGACAGGGTGTTTGCAGGAACTGTATGAATACAGTCTGGGGTATTGAAGGTGTGAAAGACAAGTGTGTAGGTGGTTAGAGGCCTGCATGCATACTGGATAGGCGTTTGAATCAATCCATATGCTAAGACCTGCTTCACTCCATTAGTACTTAGATAGTAACTAAATGTTTTGAGTATCGCCAGGAGAGTGCCTGGGTGAATTTATAAGTGTTTGGGTTTTGGCGCAGTAAATGGATTACTACATGGTGCTGAATGGGTCACTGAAGGAGGGTATGAGGAGTGACAGGGTGTTTGCAGGAACTGTATGAATACAGTCTGGGGTATTGAAGGTGTGAAAGACAAGTGTGTAGGTGATTAGAGGCCTGCATGCATAGTGGATAGACGTTTGAAACAGTCCATGAGCTAAGGCCTCAGTCACTGCATGATTACCTGGGTACTGACTGAATCATTAGAGTACTGCAAGGAGAGTGCCTGGGTTAATCTTTTTAAGTTTTTGGGGTTTGGCGCAGTGAATAGATTAGTACATAGTGCCGGATGAGTCACTAGAGGTGTGCAAGTGGAATGAAAGAGTGTTTATTGGAGTTTATAGTTACTGACTGGGAAATTGAAGGTGTGAAAGACAATTGTGTAGGTGGTTAGAGGCCTCCATGCATAGTGGTTAGGCGTTTGAATCAATCCATGTGCTAAGGCCTACCTCACTCCATTACTACTTGGATATTAACTGAATGTTTATAGAATTGCAAGGAGAGTGCCTGGGTGAAATTATAAGTGTTTGTTTTTTGGCAAAGTTAATGGATTACTTCATGGTACTGAATAAATCACTGGAGAAGTGGAAAGGGAGTGACAGGTTGTTTGCAGGAACTGTATGAATACTGTCTGGGGTATTGAAGGTGTGAAAGACAAGTGTGTAGGTGATTAGGGGCCTGCATACATAGTGCGTAGACGTTTGATGCAGTGCATGTACTAAACCTGGGTTCACTACATAAGTACCTCAATACTGACTCAATCATTAGAGTACTTCAAAGAGAATGCCTCGGTAAATTTATTACTGGTTGGGTTTTGGCGCAGTGAATGCATTAGTACATAGTGCTGAATGGGTCACTGGAGAAGTGTAAGGGGAGTGACAAGGTGTTTGCGGGAACTGTATGAATACTAACTGAGGTATTGAAGGTGTGAAAGACAAGTGTGTAGATGGTTAGAGGCCTGCATGCATAGTGGATAGGCGTTTGAATCAATCCATGTGCTAAGGCCTGCCTCACTTCATTAGTATTTGGATAGTAACTGAATGTTTAGAGTATTGCAAGGAGAGTGCAAAGGTGAATTTATAAGTGTTTGGGTTTTAGCACAGTAAATGGATTACCTCATGGTGCTGAATGAGTCACTGAAGGAGTGTAAGGGGATTGACAGGGTGTTTGCAAGAACTGTATGAATACTGTCTGGGGTATTGAAGGTGTGAAAGACAAGTGTGTAGGTGGTTAGAGGCCTGCATGCATATTGGATAGGCGTTTTAATCAATCCATATGCTAAGACTTGCTTCACTCCATTAGTACTTAGATAGTAACTAAATGTTTTGAGTATCGCCAGGAGAGTGCCTGGGTGAATTTATAAGTGTTTGGGTTTTGGCGCAGTAAATGGATTACTACATGGTGCTGAATGGGTCACTGAAGGAGGGTATGAGGAGTGACAGGGTGTTTGCAGGAACTGTATGAATACAGTCTGGGGTATTGAAGGTGCGAAAGACAAGTGTGTAGGTGGTTAGAGGCCTGCATGCATACTGGATAGGCGTTTGAATCAATCCATATGCTAAGACCTGCTTCACTCCATTAGTACTTAGATAGTAACTAAATGTTTTGAGTATCGCCAGGAGAGTGCCTGGGTGAATTTATAAGTGTTTGGGTTTTGGCGCAGTAAATGGATTACTACATGGTGCTGAATGGGTCACTGAAGGAGGGTATGAGGAGTGACAGGGTGTTTGCAGGAACTGTATGAATACAGTCTGGGGTATTGAAGGTGTGAAAGACAAGTGTGTAGGTGATTAGAGGCCTGCATGCATAGTGGATAGACGTTTGAAACAGTCCATGAGCTAAGGCCTCAGTCACTGCATGATTACCTGGGTACTGACTGAATCATTAGAGTACTGCAAGGAGAGTGCCTGGGTTAATCTTTTTAAGTTTTTGGGTTTTGGCGCAGTGAATAGATTAGTACATGGTGCCGGATGAGTCACTAGAGGTGTGCAAGTGGAATGAAAGAGTGTTTATTGGAGTTTATAGTTACTGACTGGGAAATTGAAGGTGTGAAAGACAATTGTGTAGGTGGTTAGAGGCCTCCATGCATAGTGGTTAGGCGTTTGAATCAATCCATGTGCTAAGGCCTACCTCACTCCATTACTACTTGGATATTAACTGAATGTTTATAGAATTGCAAGGAGAGTGCCTGGGTGAAATTATAAGTGTTTGTTTTTTGGCAAAGTTAATGGATTACTTCATGGTACTGAATAAATCACTGGAGAAGTGGAAAGGGAGTGACAGGGTGTTTGCAAGAACTGTATGGATACTGACTGGGATATTGATGGTGTGAAAGACAAGTGTGTAGGTGGCTAGAGGCCTGCATGCATAGTGGATAGACATTTGAAACAGTCCATGGGCTAAGGCCTGGGTCACTGCATAACTACCTGGGTATTGACTGAATCATAAAAGTACTGCAAGGAGAGTGCCTGGGTGAATATTTTTAAGTTTTTGAGTTTTGGCACAGTAAATGGATTACTACATGGTGCTGAATGAGTCACTGGAGGAGTGACTGGGTGTTTGAAGGAACTGTATAAATACCGACTGGGGTATTGAAGGTGTGAAAGACAAATGTGTAGGTGGTTAGAGGACTGCATGCATGGTGGATAGGGGTTTGTAGCAGTCTATGTGCTAAGGCCTGCCTCATTCCATTAGTACTTGGGTACTGACTGAATCATTAGAGTACTGCAAGGAGAGTGCCTGGATGAATCTTTTAAAGTTTTTAAGTTTTGACGCAGTGAATAGATTAGTACATGGTGCCAGATGAGTCACTAGAGGTGTGCAAGTCGACTGAAAGAGTGTTTATTGGAGTTTATAGATACTGACTGGGAAATTGAAGGTCTGAAAGACAATTGTGTAGGTGGTTAAAGGCCTCCATGCATAGTGGATAGGCGTTTGAATCAATCCATGTGCTAAGGCCTGCCTCACTCCATTACTACTTGGATATTAACTGAATGTTTACAGTATTGCAAGGAGAGTGCAAGGGTGAATTTATAAGTGTTTGGGTTTTGCGCAGTGAATGGATTACTACATGGTGCTGAATGAGTCACTGGAGGAGTGCAAGGGGAGTGACAGGGTGTTTGCTGGAAGTATATGGAGACTGACAGGGGAATTCAAGCTGTTAAAGACAAGTGTATAGTAGGTTAGAAGCCTGCAATCATACTGGATAGACATTTGAAGCAGTCCATGTGGTAATGCATGGTTCACTGCATGAGTACCTGGGTACTGACTGAATCATTAGACTACTGCTAGGAGAGTGCGTGGGTGAAACTTTTAAGTTTTTCGGTTTTGGCGCAGTGAATAGATTAGTACATGGTACTGGCTCAGTAACTGGAGGTGTGTAAGATGAGTGACAGGGTGTTTATTGAAGTATATAGATACTGACTGGTTAATTGAAGAAGTGAAAGACAAGTGTGTAGGTGGTTAGAGGCCTGCATGCATAGTGGATAGGCGTTTGAAACAGGGTGGGCATCCCAGGACACTGCAGGAGCTGGCCCTGGGGGGTAGATGCGAGAAGGTCAATGTGCCAACAAGGGATTTTATTTTAGAATGATCTGTTAATTGTAAATTTCAAGGATTTGAATCAATAAACATGTTAAGATGAAATAACATTACTGTGAAATCAATTGAATGATCTGAACATCATAAACATATAATGATAACAACGCACACGGGGGTTCTTTTTGTGATTTAAACACAATAATTTTTATAGTTTTATCCAAAGTAAAAAGAGTACAAAAGAGACATAAATTAGAGCAATATATCATGAAAACAGGGGACGGAATTAAGTCCTCATTTCATCTAGATACACACATCTATTCCTGATTAGTTTGAACAGAGATGAAACTCTTTTTGAGCATGCAATCTACTGTACATAACAGATAAACTGGAATTAGATGGTAAAGTCGACGTTTCGGTCTTGGGTGGTGTCAATCCGTCAGACCATCTTCAGGACAATGATTGCTTAAACAAGGACTCTTAGAGGTCTCAGTAGCGTTCTCACGTAAATTTGATTAAAATCATGTGGATATTTACACATGTAGAACTTGGCATCAGCAACTGCCAAATCGTACTAATGCGGGAGTCAATCCTGCCGTAGTTTTATTGTTTTCTGTCATTAGTCTTCAGAGTACAGATGTGGTCCGCCTGAGTCGAGACAGCCTAATTGTGCACTACGCTGTCGTGTGCTTTTAGAGAGTGGCTGTGGTTGCAGTTCAACACAGCTGAGAGTATTCTGACGTTAGTCTTCAGAAAACAGATGGGGGTCCGCCTGTATCGAAACAGCCGGATAGATTGGGTTTGACCCCTATCTGATATTGGCCCTGGGGGGTGGCAGTCCCGAGGGCCCTCGAGGGCTCCAGGAGGGGGGCCACGCAGCCCCCCTCACTCAAAACAATAAAGCTCCGGGGGGTGGTGGTCCCTGGGGCTTGGGGGGGGCTGTTCAGCCCCCCTCCCTATTTATTTTCTAGCCCCGGGGGTAGCGGCCCCGGGGCTGGGGGGGGCAAATAATTTTTACAGATTTGGCCCCCAGGATTTGGCCCCCCAGGGGCTAATTATTGCCGCAGAGCGGAAGCCCGTGCTTCGTTTTTTTTTACGTGCATTTTGCAGTTAAAAAAAAAAGGGGTCTTGGGAGTCCTTCTGGGACCCCCTAAGCAAGTCTAGAGGGTCAGAGTATTTCTACCCTGCCCCCTTTATATGTTTCACACACTTATTTCCCTTACTTCTTCAGCCTCGCTTCTACCGAGGCACAAAATGGCTGCAGTTCCTTCTGACAACCACTTGACAGCCAATTAGCATTCAGCGCGTGATCGGGAGGGTGCGCGCACGGTGCACAGAGGGTGCGCTCAGGGAGCGCATAGGGTGCGCGGATCCTCCGAGGCCATAGATATATATGTACTTTCAACTGTAATTTTCTCAGAAACTACTCAACAGATTAACACCATTTAAGCAAAAGGCATGAGTCTGAACTGAGGACTACCTTTTTGGCAAATTTGGTGTAATTCCGTTAAGCAGTTCGGGCTGTAGCTGCGGCTAAAGGTCCTATGGGAAAATGCATGGGGAAAACGTGTTTTGGGACCCCCCTTTCTTCTCAACCCCCGCTTGCCGAATCACCCTGAAACTTTCAGGATAGGAGCAGAGCAGAGCTGGCCAAAAGTTTGGAAAATTTCACGAAGATTCATCAACCGGCGCCAGACTGATTAGGAATAGAATGTTGCGGATTTCCTATGGAAAATAGTTCCTAACTATAACTACGTACTGGCAACCGCCAGTAGGTAATATATATTTGATTTATGTTTTTTTTTTTATTTAAAGAGTTAAATAGAACAATCTTTTATATATTTATGTCCATAGTCAAAACTAGTTATATATTTCTATAGGGTGTACATTTTTAAACTTTAAACATACTTTACTCAATTCAATTTAGTCTTTATTTTCTATTCCTAAAATCATGAAAAAAACATATAATTACAATACAACACTTTAAAAAGGAAATTCATATAAATATACATCATTTATGTATAGGCTAAAACTCTTAAAAAATACCTTAAAAATCTATGTATAAATTATTTCGATAAGAGCAATAAAATTATTCTGTTGCAGCAATCGATTTTACATCTCAAGTTTTAACAATCTCATAAATTCCTAGGTATAAAAGCACTACTTGGCCATTTGCTATTCACTTTGGTGCCTATTTACATATGATTAAAAATAGTAAAACCGTTGGAATAGCAATAAAATATACATGACCGCTCATCCAGCACATACAAGGTCCCTTGATGTTCCTTGCTACTTCAAAAACTTAGCTCGTATCCCCCACATCCAACTCAAGAATTTGGCTGTAACCACTAAAATGGGTTTGTGTGTGGTGGTTTTCAATATGCGATATGCATCAGTACTTGCTCTTGTGCCCATATTGGCACAAATTGGCCTAAGCCATTTGTTACTGGGGCGCGGATAAGCTGGACACACAAACAGGATATAAAGAACTGTTTCGTCCTGCATATTGCAAGATTCACATCTAGTAGTCGGTGGACCTTGCCAGTTTTGCATAAAAGATTTGATCGGGAGTGTGCCAACCCTTAGATGATGGTACAATTTTCTATCTAGGGGCTTTAGTATAAGGTCCCAATAAGACTCAAACCTGATATCTTGTTTGTGGTCCATAAAAACACCAGAAAGGGAAGTATTGATAGCACATGACATGGACTTTGATTTCACCATGGCCCAATAAGCTTCCTTGAATAATTTCTTTGATGGAAATAGATTGCTTTCAGGATTCTCCCACAGATGTCTATACTCCATTTCCACCAAAGTATACTTTTTTTTGTAACCATAAAATACTGCTCGATGTGTCGGCCCGTTTTACGTCTTTCAGGGCATCGGCATAATGAACCAGCTCTGGGGTAGTCCAAACCCTTCTCCAGTGTGCTACAGACCTGAAACAAGCCAGAGCCTCCAGAGTGTTACAGCCTAAATCGAGATAAAGGGGTTTATGGGGTGTGGATTGGGGGAGGCCTGTTAAGGTTCTCATGAACTTGTTCTGGGCTACAGTTAATGAGGAGACATTTTTGAAGCCCCAAATCTCCACTCCATAAAGAATAGAAGCCCTGATCTTAGCATTGTAGATTGTTAACACTGGACTTACCGGTTTTGTTTTGGACAATCTATGTTCTTTTAATAGGGCACCTGCTAATTGGACATGCTTTAAAGTCATCAGATCTATCTGTGGTTTCCAATTTAGCTTCTTGCCCAGGGTCACTCCCAAGTATGTAAACACATCAGATTGCTCCAACTGAACCTTATTCATGAATACTTTTCCTTGGACCATTTTGTGTTTATGGAAAATCATGTATTTTGTTTTATCCACATTGACTACCAACTCGTAGTCACTGCAAATGGTCTCAAATCTATTCAATGCACGCTGCAACCCTGTTTGCGTCTTGGATAGGAAGAGAGTGTAATCCGCAAACATAAGTAGCGGAATCTTTTCACCCGCAAGGGAGAGGGCATCAGTTGGGTGTGTCGAAAAATAATATACCACCCTATCAATAAACAGAGAGAAAAATGTAGGGGCCAGAACGCACCCTTGCCAGACTCCTTTTGATTCTTCAAACCTATCTGTAACCTGCCTCTGCGACCCCCATTGCACCTGCGCAATGTTAGGCTCATGAAGCCTGACAGTTAATGCAAGAAGTTCAGCTGGCATCCCAAGATCTTTCAATACCCCCAGAGTTTATTGCGCGGCACCAAGTCAAACGCGGATTTGAGATCAATAATGCCCGCGTAGAGGGTACCCTCCGCAATCACTACCCAGCGCCAATAGATCATCATAAACCTAAAAACTTGGCCTATGGTGCTTACTTTCTTGCGGAAACCAGCCTGGAATGGGGATAGAACATCTTTTTCACTAATCCAGGATTGTGTCCTACTCAGCACAAGCCTAGCCATAATCTTCTGCAGTGAGTCAATTAGGCTAATTGGCCTATAGTTGCTCGGGCTCGTGCGGTCCCCCTTTTTGTAAATTGATACGATTTCCGCACCGCGCCAGGATTCTGGGATTGGAGCCCCATACACAATTGCATTAGTGATTATATGGATATATTTTAGCCAGTTTTCTCTATTGTGCCTGAACAAGTCGGCCGGAATGCAATCCAGGCCTGGTGCTCGTCCTTTGGGTATCGCATCCAGAGCCCTACCAACCTCTTCTAGGCCAAAGATTACAGTTTTGTCAGACTTTAGGATTAGACTTTGAGTATTACTAACAGTTGTGGCAGCAAATTGGGCTTGATAATGGGAAATCCACTGATGCGGTGCTACATGGTTAACAGGGACTTGTCTGTGCTCCCCACTGCCCCACTTCACTAGCTGCCAAAAATTCTGCATCCTTTTTTCTTTGCTTGCCAACAGGAGTTCTTCCCATCGTTTTTCATCTGACTCTTGCTTGGCTTTAAGTTGGGTTTTCTTATAGTTAACTCTTGCAACCTTTATGTTTTCCATAGATTTTAATTTTATAGCTTGGGTTAGTTTTTGATACGCCACTCTTCAGTCCTTATTATACCAGTTGGCAGATTTTATAATAGCCGTTTTCCTTGGTTTGTGCAGTTTTGCGGCAGCGTGGTATGCTCAGATATCTGCTGCAGCTATTGCACCACAATATGTGGATTGAAAGGAGGTGCGGAGCCCTAGTCTAGCCATATTACCCCCTCAAAGGAATTGACCCAAGATCGCCTCCATTTGAACCAGAATTGCGGGATTGGGTAGGGGTGAGACTGTAGTTGATACAGGAGGCGTGGGAGGGATACCATTTTGAAGATAGCTGATCTACCATACAGCGACAATGGGAGACTGGACTACGCCTTGACCTCTGCCTTTACCCGCCTTATAAGGGTACCGATGTTGCGGTCACAGGATAGAGATTGCTCATCCAGCACAAATACGCGGAGTTATTTGAACCCGCTCATTGCCATGGTTACCTCTTGGATCCAGTGCCCATGCCCTAGGGAGCCCTGAATCGGCCACACAAGGGATTTTTGATTGTTTATACATATCCCAGAAGTCTCCCTGAAGATCCGCATAATCTAGAGAATCCTTGGTATGGACCCATGCGGGTCCGTAAAAAAGAAAAGGACTTCATCCGCTTAAAGTGCAATACGATCTGATATCACGGGTGTCCATTCAAATCTGCACATTACTGCTTCACGTCGCACCCAGACCTCCAACGGTTCGATAACTAAAGCAAAAAGAAGAGGGGAGAGAGGGCAGCCATGCCGAGTGCCTCGGCCGATTGGAAACCGCTGAGATGTCGTCCCGGCGACCCTTACTGAGGCCATAAGATCTGTGTAGAGAAACTGTATGAGGGCCATAAATTTGGGGGCCATATTTAAACATTTTAACATAGCGAACAGATATTGCCAGCTGACTGTGTCGAATGCTTTGTCAATATTGGCTAACAACAGCGCTGCCGGTCGGTCAACTGCGGCTATCGCATTATGGGCCCGCCGTATATTATGCCTGCTTTGGCATAAAGCTGGCCTGGTCCAGGTGGACTATTATGGCATGAGGGGCATGAGTCTGTTTGGCAATATTTTGGCCAATATTTTTGCCTCCGTATTGAGTAGTGATATCGGCCAATGTGACGAAAATAATACAGGTGAGCGACTGGATTTTGGAAAGACTACAATTTCGGCATGCCTCCAGTCTGGGGTAGTTGTCAGTCCTCCAGGGCTTGAGACTGAGTGGCCAGGTAGTGGGGACCCAGTATAGTGATAAATGATTTAAAGTATTCTCACGGGAATGCGTTAGGTCCATGCACCTTACCGGGAGTCATATCCTGCACAGCTGATGTTAACTCCTCTAGGGTAATGGTTGTTTCCAGGGAAGCTCTGGTAGATTGTGATATAACTCTTGGAGGGATATCCCTAAAGAAGTCTTCTATTTGGGAAAGTGTGGCCCTCCATATAGCCTTAGTCTCGCTCTGGCGTTCTGCCCTCTACTGCTGTTCCAATAAGGTCCGGCCCCATCTCTGTTTTAACTCTATCTTTCAGCGTCTAATATTTGCGCTTCCACTTGTATTAGTTTTTGCTTTTTATTATGTTTTTCTGCGGCCCAATAACTTATATCAAAACTACGGATGGCAGGTTTCATAGCCTCCCATAGTATGGTAGCCGAAGAGGTTGACCCTTCATTAAGTGAAAAGTATTCCTGGACCGCTCTGTGTAAGCATACTTTGTACGCTGGGTTATGGAGGTGCCATGTGTAGAGGCGGCAGTGGAATGGGGGTCTCTTGGAACCTAGTGATAATTTGGCTTGTACAGGGGTGTGATCTGGGAGGCCGCGGGCCAGAATATCGGCCTCCGACATTCGGAGGGTGTGTTCCTGAGTTATGAAAATGTAGTCTAGTCTCAAGAAGGAGTTGTGGGTTGTTGAGAATTAGGTAAACCACAAAACTGTTGGGTGCATTGTTCTCCATACATCTGACCACTCCACCATGGGGCCCAACCTTGAGACCCTAGGAACATCGGGTGCGGAGTGGTGTCACCATCTATCTTGTTTTTGGCGCAATGTATTGTTTCAATTGCCACCTATTACGGGCAACGCATCAGGTATAGATGTCCACACATCGACTATATGCTCGACGAACGTGTGCGAGAGGGGGGGCTGCATATATTCTGTCCAGCATGATAAATTCAGCCTCAATTTACCCATAGAGGAAAATGTATCTGCCCTGGGTATCAATCCATATCTGGAAATGAGTGAAACAAACTCGTTGTTGATTCAGAATGGCAATGCCACGGGACCTTCTGACAAACCCTGAATGGAGAGTATGTATGTATCCATATCTGGCTAGACAATAAACCTTGGAGCCCAGTAAGTGAGTTTCTTGTGAAAGTAATATATCTGTGCCTGTTTTAGCACCGCCCCCATTTGATTTTATCTAGCATGCCTCGGACATTCCAGGTTATTATGTTGAGGTGATCAATCGATCGTAGGTCGTGTGAGGATGTCATATAGACAGAGGGTTATGTTTACGTGAGGTCTGTATGTGAGGATGTGTCTGCAGTGATGCGTGTAATGTAACCAGAACAGAGTAACTAACAAAACTCCCCCTCCCCTTGTGTTACCGGGCAGGCAAGTGCAACACACGTGTAGCGTTTTTAAAGGTTTATTTTTGTTCCACACAAAGAAAAGGAAGGAGGGGGGAAGGAAATGAGTGTACATGTTCCTTTAGACGTTGTCTGTAGGGGGATACTCTTTCTCCTCCTTGGCGTTGCTAGGCATCTCCCTCACACCGGGGTCAGGTAGAAAGGCTCCAGAGTTGAGAGACCGTACAAAACAAAGCAAAGAAACAGGACTGCTATCTCTGAGTATTGGGGAATGAACCGGCGATAGTGCCCAAGTAACCCTAGAAAAGCCCTAACATGTGCAACCCGGCTTCCTGTGATTCCTGCAATATCTTGCGACAATGACCCAAATGTTACTCCCAGATGGAGCTGTATATAACAATATCGTCAAGATAGGCAGAGGGAAGGACTGGTGGGGTTGTAGGATTTTATTAATCAACCTTTGAAAAGTCGCGGGGGCTCCGTGCAGGCCAAAAGGGAGCACCGTGAATTCAAAAGGCCGTCAGGGGTGGAAAACGCTGTTTTTTCTTGGTCAGATTTACGCAGAGGCACCTGCCAATACCCTTTTGTCAGATCCAGTGTGGTAATGAAGCGAGCGTCTCCCAGTTTCTCAACCAGCTCCTCCACCCTAGGCAAAGGATAGGCATCCAGTTTGGAAATAGCGTTTACCTGGCGGAAATCTATGCAAAACCTGATAGAACCATCAGGTTTTAGGACCAAGACTATGGGAGATGACCAGTCGCTCTGGGAGGGTCTAATGACCCCCATCTAGAGCATTTTGTTGATTTCGCCGGAGACGGCCTCTCATCGGGATGCCAGTATCCGGTATGGCCTTTGTTTCACCACTTTGCCTACCTCGGTCGCTATGCAGTGTTCTACTAAAGGGGTCCTACCCGGTAGGTCAGAAAATAGGGGAGCATACTCTCCTAAGACCTCCAACAAGGCGCTTTGTTGGTCTGGGGTTAGTACCTCATTAACCACCAATTGTTCAAGAGTCCTCTGATCGTTAGTAGGGGACAGCGTAAGCTGGTTGTTTACTGGAGGAGGCCCTATCCATTTTTCTTAGCAGGATGATATGATAGGTCTGTCTTTTGTTAGGGCCTACCTGTATTCGATAGGTGGTTTTACCGATTACTCCTACAACCTTATAGGGTCCCTTCCACTCGCTCATGTGCTTGGACGAAAAGGAGCGTAGGAGAACGAGTACCCAATCGTTCTCTTGTAGGGTTCTCCACATCTTCCCTTATCATATATCTGTTTTTGGAGTATTTGCTTCCTCTCCATATTGGCATGGGCTAAGTCTCTTAACTTCCCTATCCTGGATCGCAGATGTTGGGTATATTGGAGGAGTTCGCTGGTGTCATTGTTGTCCTTCTCCCAAGCCTCTCTTGTCATTTCTAACAGGGTTCTAGGCTGGCGACCGTAGAGCAGTTCAAACGAGGAACAACCGAGACTGCTCTGCACCAGTCCTCGAATGACAAAGAGGGCAAGGGGAAGTGAACAATCCTAGTTTTTCCCCTCGCCCGATAACATCTTTTTTAGGGTCAACTTCAGGGTCCTGTTATGTCTCTCCACCAGGCCATCGGTTTGTGGGTGATAGACAGATGTCTTTATATGCTTTACATCTAACGTCCTACAAACCTGTGACATTAGTCTTGAGACAAAGGGGGTCAGTCAGGATCTGGAGCGGAAATCCAACCCGGGAGAAGTACTCTACCAGTTTGTCAGCGATGTGGGATGTGATAGGGGCCTGGAGAGGAAAGGCCTCGTGGAATCTGGTACAATAGTCGACCAGAACCAGGACATATTGGAATCCCTTAGTGGAGTGGGGTAGGAGCCCAATGATATCCATATCCACTGTCTTGAATGGTTTCCTATTATGGGTAACGGTTGTAGGGGTACCGGAGGAGGGCGATAGGGGTTTTTCCTTTCACAAACTGGGCACTTCATGCAGTATTTTTGAATTTGGGCATATATCCTTGGCCAATAAAAGAACCGTAACAGACTCTGAGTTGTTTTCTCAGCCCCCAAATGACCAGCCAGCAGCTGGGAATGGGCAAAAACCATTATCTGTTCCCCGAATTCCCGGGGCACCAACAGCTGAGGTTTTTCCCCAGGTCCTGCCACCCTATATAAGAGAGGCCGTTGGAAATCTGAAAACAGGGGTAGGAAGGGCTAATTGCATTCTGTGGTTTCCGGACTTCTTCCCAGGCAATTGTAAGGTTAGTGTCATTATGTTGGGCCCAGCGGAAGTCCCTGTCGGTTAACCAAGGTTCCTGGGTCAGTAATGCTCTTGATATGTTTTCTCTGGGAGGCTTTGATGTGCTTTCCCCTTCTTTGTACATGAATAATGAGAGAAAGTCTGGGTTGTCTGTACCCAATATCACTTCTTCTGGTAATGAGTTTAATACCCCCACAGTTACCATGGAAAGGGTCCCTTCTGGGATCTTGAGGGGAATCCTGGCAATGGGGTACGAACGAACGTCCCCATGGACACATCGAATGAGGACCTGTTTTCCTGGGATCACCTGACTGGGGTTGACTAATGTACTCAGTATCACTGACTGTCTGCATTCTGAGTCCAGAAGGGCAGTAACGAAAGAGCCGTTTACCAGCAGACTTACGTAGAAACAGGTCCTCATTTCTTCTGTATACATGAGGCTCCTAGGGGCATAGCTTATGTCCATTGGTACTTCTGTTCTCTTTCGTGGACAGGTTCTGGCGATATGACCCCAGTCGCCACAGTCAAAGCACTGGGGCCGTTTATTCATAGGGCCATCTGGTTGTGGTATACGGGCCCTTTCAGGCTCCTTGATAGGTCTAAGCGCCTTTCTGGGGATCGGCACTATCCGGGATGTCTTCACAGTCTCCCAGGGCGATGGTCGGGGGTTGAGCTCGGGAGAATGAAGTTGCCATATCTACGGCTTGCTCTGCTGTTAAGTTGGAATGGTGTCTTAGCCACCACTGGGTGGCATAAGGTAGGGCATCCAGGAATTGCTCCAGAATGATAGACCCCAGGATTTCCTCTTTGGATTGGTAGTTTGGCTTCAACCACTTCTCAGCTGCAAGTTTCCGTTTGTGAAAGAGGGTTTTAGGGCTGTAGGCCTCCAAATCCATGCCTAGGTGGTCCAAAATAACAGTCTTGACCTCCTCATAAGGGGTGACCCTGCCGGCGTTGGCGACCTGGTACGCTGCCTGGACTTTGCCAGTTAATAGGGGGGCCAGGAAGAAGGGACACTTGTCAATGGGCCAACCGGAGGCCCTAGCTGCCCTTTCAAAATCCAAGAGGAAGGCGTCGGGGTCTTTGCCTGCTACGTACTTCTGCAGGGATACCGTAGGTGTGGCAGGGATTCCTTGGTTTTTATTTTGGCCGGCACCGGTCGGGGCGGGACCCTCTGCGACTTTCAGGAGGGTGTCTATTTGGGCTTTCATGAGGTGTTTGAAAGTGTCCCGGTCGGCCTGTGCAGAAGGTAACTAGCGCTCCACCGCCCATTCCAACTTCCTCTGGCCCTCCACTATGGGCTGTATCAGGGTCTCTAGTCAATGGACGTCACGCTGCCCGCATTCTCCACCACTTCTTACCGGGCAGGCAAGCGCAACACACGTGTAGCATTTTTAAAGGTTTATTTTAGTTCCACACAAAGAAAAGGAAGGAGGGGGGAAGGAAACAAGTGTACACGTTTCTTTAGACGTCGTCTGTAGGGGGATACTCTCTCTCCTCCTTGGCGTCGCTTAGCGTCTCCCTCACACCGGGGTCAGGTACAAGGGCTCCAGAGTTGAGAGACCGTACAAAACAAAACAAAGAAACAGCACTGATTAGTGCATTACACATACGGATATCAAGGGGGGGGTCGTGTGTGGAGATAGCACCCGCTCATGGGGTTGGACCATGCAGGAAAAGGGTTCCGTCACCAGGGTAGCGGAGGGAAGGTCAGGATCGGAATTACCCTATGCTAAGCAGGTTTTAAGGTGGACAGCCCAGACCCTCCCGGGGACGCTATATCCGCCCTCCTCCCAACACCGCGTAGATGCAGACACACCTGTTTCAGCCACGTTCCTCCAGGAACGCGGAAGGGCGACTCGGGAATGCATTGGCCTCCTGGCTTTCCTAAATTAGTGACTGGGACGGGCTCCGCTGATACTGCTTCTTCGGACCGCTTCCAGCCCACGGGAACTCCACGAACGCTGTCTTCCTCCTTTCGGTCATTGACCCGGACGTCATTGGCTGCTGATCCTTTATTCGTGGATGATGCTGTCAGGCCCCACCCCCTAGGGGCGGATTAGGGGTCCTCCTGTTCATCCTCCTTAAAGGGCCAGCTATGCGGAAACGCGGGAAACCGCTGTTCATCAGGAAAACGGTCTATGTTCGGTGGCTGTGGAGAAGATAGACGGGCGGCTGCATGAGTTAGGGGTTCATTATGGTTCATGAGACCCGGACTCCGGCACCTTGTCTACCCATCCCCAATACCTCAGAGAACAGTGAAGTATCTGTCGCCGGTGAACCACTGCATCTGACCCAAAGGGGGGGCTGACCCGTGGTTCCTCCAATGAATCCTAAAACTTAGCATTATGGCTAATGTCACAAAAAGCCCAAGATTATCAGTTCAGGTGTGGTAGCCCCATTTTGTGCCGGCATCCATGTTACATTGTTTCTTGGGTGGAATAGGATCGGCACCAGTTATTTAATAGGAATGTAATATAGATAAATGGCAAGATTAACTGCTGGTTCCTCCAGTTTTCTTGGCTCCTCATGATCTTAAGCACCAGGATGATCGTGATCTGTGCCAGCGAGCTTCTTTCTTGGAGTTGTGGCCGTTACGCAGGTCGCTGGCTGACGAGTCAGTCTCTCGGTGGGCATGTATGCGGTTTTCGGGTCTAACTTCATCAGACCACAGAAAGACTTCCTTGGGAGTATTGAAAAACAGAGTGCAGCCTCCATAATGACTCTCAACCGTGCTGGAAATAGTAGCATGTAGGAAATTTGTGTAAGTCATGGAGTCGAGCTTTGGCTGCAGTGAATGATAGGCATTGTTGTTGCACAATCCGAGTACAGTGTGGAAAGATCATCATATGTTTGGAGTCGTATGTAAGGGTACCTTTTGTGCAAACTGCTCGTAGGATGGTGTCCCGGTCGTGGTAATTAAGAAATCGGGCTATGATCGCCCGTGGTCATGCTTCTGGTGGTGGTTTTGCGACTAAAGCTCAGTGGGAGTGCTCGACCACGAAGCAAGTTAATAATAAGGAGTCTTCCTGTATCCAGGATTTAAGCCAAGCTGTCAAAAAGGCACCCGCATCCTTGCTCTCGCACCCATCTGAGAGCCCTGCGAAATGTAGGTTGTTTATGCAGGCCCAGCATTCAGCATCTTCGACTCGGGTGACCAGGCACTGCGTGAGTTTCTCCAGTGTATTTACCTTGCCAAGGAGGGTTGTGATCACATCTTCCGCACCAGACACTCTGGTCTCAGTCGGTGTGATTCACTCCACCGCATTGCGCAAGTCCTGGCGCAGCAGCATAACGTGTGACCCGACTGCTCCTATCTTAGCGTAAACAGCATCTCTTGCCTGGGTTATAGCGGCGAGCAGTGCTGCATTATCTGGAATGTTGTTTGGGCCTCCGGCGGCACCCACAGACTGGCTACCTGCACTTGGACCTGCTGTGAATTTGTCAATTGTGCATTGCTTCACAGATGAGGCTGTGCCTTTATCCTTCAACATGATTAGTTGGGAGTGAACCAGCGGGTGATGCCCCAGGTTTCTCCGTGGAGTCCACACTCTCGCTGCAAGTCCAGCAGACGCATGCTTCACGTTTTGGTCCAGGGGCAGGAGCAAGAGCCTTGTGCTCAGGAGAGTCCACCCCACCCACAGGCCATACCAGAAATTGTCTGGCCGCTTCCAGAGGTGGGGCTAAACTCCCCTCCTCTAATGGGCACCTTCTCACTCCGGATGAAAAAAGAAAACAGTATTGTGCTTGTGCTCCTATGCACCAAATTGGCCATGATCTCACTGGTCAAGGAGGGTGTATATGAGGGAGGCCGCCAGGTCCTCAGGTTGTAACGGGAATGGCAGCCACAGCCTGTAGAGTGTTATCTCTTCTGCACTTAATTATATGTGGCGGCAATGGTGTGAAAAAGAGACAAACACAGGGTTATCAAGCCAAGCCCACACATTCCTCCAATGCTCTAGTAGTAGTCGTAGGCAGTGTGTCCGGTGACCGCGGGCGTACTCACTGTAAGTCACCAGTCCAATCACTTCGTTTGCACCAGGGGTACCACCGAACACCAACCACGTCACGGAATGGGGCCGGCCTGTTCTCAATCTTTGGCTAAGTGCCAGCCGTCCCACCACTTTTCGACAGCATAGCTCCGCCTCCACCCTGAGGTGCGGCTCAGTCATCTGTGTGCGCCGCTGCTGATCATGCCGGGGGATCAAGAGAATGACACGGATCGGCAAGAGGCCCCGCTCCATATAGAGTTAACTGGGGCAGCTCCCCACCGGGACGCGAGTCCTATAGTAGTACAGGGGCCTACGGTGCATCTGCCTCCTATCTTCACTGCTGGCTTCAGCCCGGGGTCTCCCGCTGCAGGCCGCACTTCTTCCGGGATGGATGCTGAGTCGCTTGGTATATGGTGCCAGACCGCAGCGCCTAATTGATGCATCCACTGCTTCAGGCGATCCTTACCTTGTGGTAGTTTTGTGGTAAGGTATTTGTGATGTACCAGCAGGATTAATGGCAGAGTAAGTTGGGGCTACGGGAGCCGTACTAGCTTGCGACCGCAATGTTCGGTAGCTAGCCACCGCCCTCTGGGAACTAGATTCTTGACACAATATTTATCTGCCTTGATTTTCTTAACAATATTTGTCATAAAACCCTTCAAAGTCACTAAGTTAGCCTGAAATCAACTCCCTGGTAGCTAAGGCTTAATGCACACAGGCCTAAGTTAGTATAACATATAAAGTATTCTTGCAATACTGAAACAGTAATAAGGTGAAAACACCAAGCAATAAATATTGTGGTAGACGGGGACCTAAGCACAATTTGAGGCTGACCGCATTGGAACCCAGCCAAGATACACAAACAAGTTTGACCCGCTCAGATATTTTACCTTGACATTTAGTCTTTTTCTCGAATTCAAAATCCTTCAGCATCAAAAGGCAATAGGCTTTATTTGAGGAATTCTTCACAAAGTCAGATAGACTTTGGGCAAGGCACAGTTGAAGTCATTGGCTTTTGTAGGTAAAGCTGAGAGCAGGAGAAATTCAAATTTCACACCCAAGTACCCTTCCTGGTCAGATACTTTTGGCATTTTCACCTGGGTAAGATTATTACCTTCACATTATTATTATTTTTTGGCGCATGGCATTCTTCAGAACGCAAGGCTGCAATGACAAACTGTTCCACGCAGCCAGCTAGCTTCTCGTTGTAGGTGTACTGGATGGATTCGATGCTGTGGAGAAGATCAGAGAAACCCAGCAAGGTTGAGCCTTGATTACGTAAGCTGGGGTGGGTTGTTTTAGTCCACCGGAGGTCTGACAGTCCAAAACATGTTCTAAGTCTCAGGTTTTAGCGTCACTAGGAGAAGTCCAAATAGACAGAGCCAAGAGCATCAGGACCTCAGAGACAGCACTTGAGGGTCAAGACTCACTCCAGTAGAGGTCCCCAGTAGGGACCAGGTCAGGTCCAGTAAGTACTGGTCAGCTCGGAACTTTGGGGAACGGGCCTATTGCAGCTTTATTTTAGACCTGCAGCCACACCAGAGTTTTACCAACTGACCTTTGGTGTCCATACCTTTCTCCTGTGTTCAAGAAGGAGCAGATCCAGGCCTTCAGGGCTCCTCTCGGTCAGAGACAGTGAGTCCAGTTCTGTTCAGTTCCTTCACACATCCAAAAAATGTTCTGAGGAGGGTACCTGAGGATGCCACATTTATGCCTGGCACTAGCTTGTGGGTGGGTGGATTCAGGCCCCTCCTTAAACAAAGAGGCAAATGGTCACAGAGGTTGCCCTACCCAATTTTAAAGCAGTTCCTGTGTGCCCTCCTGAAAACAGTCGTACAGTGCACCTTAATACCAAAATCCAAGATGGGGAAACCTTTGTCCCCTTGTGCAGAGCCTGTGTGGCCACCCAGAGGTGAGGCCAGGGTTATGACCAGTCCCCTAATCTGTGGTCACTTCAAAACAGTTCTGGGGACAGTTTCCCCTCATTGGGCTTGGTGTCTGCCTGACTGGAAGGACAAAAGCTGGGGCCTTTTCAGGAGTCACCTAAAACTTGCTTGTGACAGAGGAGTTCCCTATGAAGTAAAGTTCTTGGGTACTCCCCAACAAGCCATCCTGCCAGGAAAAGAGAAAACACCTCCACACACCCAAGCCAATGTCTCTTATCTGAGAGCCAATTTCATACCTCATCAGGGCTAATCACCCACAGGGCTACTGCAGTAAAGCTAATGCAGATTAGCCTCCAGGAGCTTCAGGTAGGGAAAAGGTAATGTTGTAAAAGTTACTTTCCTTTAATATTTATTAAAAGTCTGACTCCACCATCAAGTTAGTCTTGTAATAGATATTAAATGAAGTTGCTTAATCATATTCATAGTTGGTCTAAATCCAGAAATAGCCGAATTAATATTTAAACCCACTTCCCATAATTTTCTATGGGAAATCCGGAGCCTTCTTCCAGTTAAAATAGCTTTTAGGTGCTGTCACTGTAAGGCCATGGAAAGTCTATAATTCTAATTCCCCTTCTTTTGAATGCCATGCTCCTTCTTTGTGGGCTGCAAGGCATACCTAGGGGCAAAATATAAATATTTAAAAGAAAAGCTTTTCTCCTTTCCCAAAAAGTTATTTTGACAAGTTACCTTGCAGGTTTTACACTTCATAAGTCAGGCTGTGCAGGGTAAGCCTGACGTCAGGTTTACCTTGCTACTGTAGTCGATGGCACAACAGGTGCTGCAGTGACATATACCTTCCAGACCCAGGGTGCACTTTATACATCATATGCTAGAGACTTATAGGTAAGTTAAAAGTGTCAATTAGGGATAAGCCAATTCAACTATGTTTACAGTGGAGAACAGGCACTTTACCACTGGTTAGCAGTGGTAAAGTGAACAGAATCCTTAAACCAGCCTAAATAGGGTCCAGCAAATGGTAACAAATCTGGGGTGATCACCCAGAAAAGGCATATTTCCTAAAACTACATGTAGGTCCTTCACCCTTATATGTTTTTTCTGGGATGCTCCGCAAATCCTAAAAGGCCCTGCCTGGCCCCTATGCTATTTAAAGCTTTCAAAGAAGCTGAAGTATCTTGCTCGTTGAGCATACTATCCAATAGGGCTATCATAATTCTTATTGCTAAGGAAAGGGAAAGATCTGCTAGAATGTGACAGTTACAGAATTATCTATCCCATCAAAGCTGGTTAACCCCTTCGCCACGGCACGAATTCCGCTGCGGCGCTAGGGGGGTTCGGGGTCAGCGCGGCGCCGCCATGCTTGTGACGGAACCAAGCCGTCATGAGTCACGGGCGAGCTGTGCTCATGACGGAGTGGTTCCGTCACGACTCCACCCACTTGCATTGTTCGCCCGCACAGGCGGGGAATCAGTGCCGTGTGGGCGGAGTGGCCGCCAACGGCTGCAGCATGACAGAACCACTCCGTCATGAGCACACGGCGCCCGTGGCTCATGACGGAGTGGTTCCGTCATGAGCAGGCAAGGGGTTAAAAGCTTGGTCAGGATCTCAGCATCCTTATTATGTAACATTTTCACCGCTTCATACACCCATTGAGAGGTGTGGCTCACTAGTTAGAGGCGGCAGACCCGTAAGCAGAGATTCGGCCAGGGACCAGGGTTCAATTCCCGACGCGGCAGGGTCGTGGACCAGGGTCAAAATGGACTTGATAATTCTCGCCTTGGTACCTACTCTAACCAGGAACACACTCGGCAACTCTGGGCATTAAGCTTGCCTCATATCTACAACGGCCCCCCACAGACGCCGGGGATGCCTGGTTTCACCTTGGAGATACCCAGAAAGGGACCATCTCACAGGGATAGCCAGGACGGGTTCCCCAGCGGTCTACAGCGCCGGGACGCCCCGTTGCTGGGGCAGCTGTGCGCTTTACAAGTCTACAACATAACAACATAACATAACATAAGTGAAATTCAAATCTAGTGTTCTTGCAGGAACTATCCACCAACACTGGCCCATATTCTGTAACATTTCAAAGACTTTAATGAAGCTAATTTAGGTATTTCCCTTGACACTGAGAAGGCATTTGATTTTGCTGAGTGGGGGATATCTCTTTTAACTGTGATCTCGCTATCCACATTATAAGGAGGCTCCAAACTGAAATTGAATAAATAAATATGCTAGTCCCTGGTGAAGATAAAACAGTTTCAAAATGTACATGTTACAATAGCAATGAACTGAGAGATACAAATATTTATCCTATTGATTCTTTTAATCCAGACTGCTGGATGTGGGTGGCGCCACTCTGAGATCCAGCCTGTCAAATATTGCTAGGCTTTACTGTTTTTCAGTTTCTATTTTTGTTAAACTCTGATGGGGTTTTTTCAGTGTTTTCAAGTGATTTCAATACCTTAAAAAACAGTGGTTATCAGTGGTTACACATTTTCACACCATTAAAGACAACAGCAACAGTGTTTTTCTGTTTTTTTTTCAATGTTTGGTTTCTATTATTGCTTTCTTCCTGCACTGATAGTGCACGGTTTATAGACAGTGTATGTACAGTGTATATGAGGCCCAAATAATTTTTACAAACCAAGCGTATTGTAGCACACCATACAATACTTCTTCAGTGAGCCTTTGGTGCTCTCTTTCCTTCCCATGTAAACTTTTATCTGTGAAAAGGCCCTTTCAACATTGGCACTTGAGACGGTCAATGCCAAAACAGTACACAATTTACTAACTTTAGACACTGACATAGCTTTCCATGCCAATACTGGTACACCTGCTGATTGCGATTCCCTGGGACATATTCTGCAACAAATGCATTGAACTAGGCGCATATGCCCCACAGTTATTGAATCTGTCAAAAATAAAGTAGCACTTTTGAAAGTCCTGAGAAAATTCCCCTTTATGGAAGGGATCTAGAACTTGTGCAGAGTACCATAGTGAGGCTTCATTGACTTCAATTGCCATGGTTGGTGACGGGACATTTCTATGCATCAGTGCAAGCCATTTCTCATACATTGTAAAATAGCATTTCCTGAATTGCTCCTCAGCATTTCTTTGCTTACCAAGTGGCAAGCACTCTAACATAGAACATGGTACAGTGCCAAAGTCACTACAAGTGTCGCCCAGTCTTCTCTCCGGGAGATGTTTTACATCTATACCAATGATGCTGAACACTTGGTAGACACGGGTTTTTCAGACTCTAGTTTTTTAATATGTCCACTACAGCAGTCATGTTTCCCTGTAAAAATTTAAGAAAGCAGTAGAGTGTACTTTGTTTCACATCAATATGCGACAGACGATCCTCAAATCTCTTGCCTTTGGCATCATCACTCAGCAAAAATGTTGTAAATAGTTGCCATATGGATAATATAGCATTCACGACCTCTAAGACTGAGAATCACCAGCTAAATGACCAAGTTGGTGTGACTCTTTATTTAATCAACACAAAGCACAGAATGAGAAATATTTGTGTTTTAGTTCCTGTGCTTAACAAAACTGTGTACCAAAATGGACAAAAAGTCAATACCATTCTTCATTAACGCTGAAGATTGTAAAGATGCTTACGGCATACCATCTAGCAAGTTGCAAGGATCTCTTTAGAGAAGCACTTCAGCTCAGGTATCAATGTTGACAGGTCATCACACACATTTTTCATATACCTTGCTGATTCACTACAAATACAAACAATATCATTCCAATCGTTGTTGAATTTGATAAGAAATGTTTGCAGCAGCATTCCAAGTGACTCTGCATTTCATGTTTTCCAAACGACTTGTGTCATGTTTTCACCAGTATCTCATATGCTTGGTGACAGCACTCTTTTCACATATACCTGTCACTATACCTTGCATTGAATGTTTAAAGCCTGAGAAGTTTGGCAATTCACCTACTATCAATACTGACTCGCTAGAAAAGGGGGCTGATGTATCAATGGGTTTTACTCATTCTCTGTGGTTAAATGTGATGGTATATATTGGGAAAGATTCTTATGAAACCAGCCATTTTACCTATCAGTAAAAGAGTCAAACATAGCCAAAATATCAAATATGATTTTGATATTTCCTGATTCTCTACAGTTTCTAAAATAATTAAATATAACCTAAAACATGCTTCTAAACCCTGCATCTTTAGACCAAAGACCACAAAACTGAAAAAAACAAGAAGAAGAAACAATATTTTTGTTACATCCCTAAACAACAAAACTCAATCTGAATAATGTTAGCCCAGTCTTTCCTGCTGCTACCTTGTATAACGAAGTTATATTGTATTGGCCCCTTCAGGAAGAAATACAATTACCCTTTCCCTCTTTTCCTTTCTTCGAATGGCATTTAGTTTGTGGTTGTGCAGGTGTTTATTCAGTGTTTATATGTGTACACTGGTGAGGACTATTTCCCTTTCGTGTAGGTTTTATCAGTCACTATAGGTTTAAACCTAAAACAGTTTAGCCTAATTATTGTTTCAGCTAACAGATTTGAAGAAGATACCTGCTCTCTAGACATAAAAAACAGGTTTAACTTGGCTCTTTAAATCCTGTTTCTGGGGCACTAATTTAGATATTAGACTTTGGCTTTGTACATCACAAAGTATTTCTCTTTCTATGAGCATGTTTATCTTCTTGGTGGTGTCATATGTAAGTGGTAGTTATTTCATTTGTTTGCTCTCTCTGAGAGGATTTGAAAGATGGTGTACATTGTGGGACTGTTGATCACTATTTTATACTGATTTGAATCGCTTCTGCTGAATGTTGATGTTGTACACGTTTATCTTGACAAGGCACGATATAAAACGACATATTACTATGAACACTGGGCATCTCAAATTCAGCAGGTAATGAATGAACCACATAAATCATCACATTTAGCCATACTGACATAGATCACGTCATCTACCTATTACACCACAGGATACAGCTACTCTGTACTCCTATTATGGACTATACGGTACTGAGAGGTACCATGTAGGTCCCGGAGGCACTGGAATGCCTATTATGCCAATAATGGTAATGTCATGAAGTTCCCTACTCCAACAAAGTGTGGGTGCCTCCGTTGGGGTCCTACCCCATCCTTGCAGCAATATATGGTGCCCCCAGGTATGTGCAAGAAAGGGGAGGAGGCACCCATGCTGCCCGTGTCATCGAGAGACCTCTTCTCACGGAGGCTGACTGCCCACAAACACACGGTGCTGCCCCAGTGTCACTAGGCTTCCTTAGATTAGGGCACCAATGTCAGCCTCCCGGGGTCCCCATACCCTCCACTGCAGTGTCTGTGGGTAGAAGGGCACACACAGAGGATCCCACAGGGGAAACCTCACCAGGTCCTCCCATCCATACCAACACTTAGCACAGCCACCGCCAGGTGTGTGGGCGAGGGATCTGTTAGGCCATCAGAACATCTCAGATGCAGCCATGACATCAGCAGGGTTCTTCCTCTTTCCTCGCATCCCTGCTCCTGGGATTCCGCTCACTGCTGCAATGGCTTTTTATATCGCTGGAGAGGTGGTAGGGGAAATACAGCCGGTTCACAGGAGGCCTCTTCTTCCCGAAGGAGTTGGTTTCACGGGACAACAACGCTCGCCTTGCTCTGAGGTCGCAAGGGACAACAAGTGTAGTGCCCCGCATGCTCTGATCATGGCTTCACATGTCTTGTCTCACCCAAAGTACTCCCCACATGCTGTCTGGGGGCAAATATAAAGTGCTCAATATGACGAAGTAGCACTCCAGCACTGCTCTCCACATGCTGGAAATAGAGCTTATGGCAAAACAGGGAGGAGGCACACCACCCCATCCCTGGAGAACAACTGGAGAGCATGGATCAAGCAGCAGACGAGCACATCAGGGTTCTTGAAGCAAAATGGCAGTCCTTTTTGTAGACCAGCAGGCCACAGGTCAGCACAGCAAGCACGTCAGTCCAAAGGCAGTTCTTCCAGGTTGAATAACAGTTCCTTCTCACAATGTGCAGTCTGTTGAGCCAGAAGCACCTGCAGTCCATGCAGTGCATAAAAATATGGGATCAAAGCCCCTATACTTATACTCAAAATATCTTTTATTTGGGGGAACTTCAAAAGAAACTTAGTAATGCAAAACACCCTCTTTCAACTCAGCCCTGGCTCCAGACATACAGTAGGGGCTTAACATGCCCTTTGTGTCAGGGCAGTATACAGCCTATAAAAATGTAAGTGCACCCGCCTCCCTCTCTCCCAGCTCAGGAAGACAATCCAGTAAGCAGATGAATGCAGAAGCAACCCTGTTACACCCAACAGTCCCTGTGTCTTGAAAGTATGAACAATGTGTAGCTGTCACTCAGCCCTAGACGTGGATTTGATCAGGCTGAAAAGCACAAAGAACCATAAGCACAGAGAATGCCCTCTTTCTAAAAGTGTAATAGCCAAGGAGAGGTATCGCCCACAGTGCGTCTTTGAAATGAAGCGTTATTGACTTGCCATCCGCTCATAAAACTTACAACCAGGTCCTTACCGGCCCAGTTTACAAGATTCAAATGTTAGTTCCCGATTTGTGATCCCTTCGGGAACTATATGACAATGTTCATTCATACAAACTTTATTTACATTCTAGACTGAGCCATCAACAATTTTCCTTGGCCCACTGGCACCAGCGCCCTAGAGATTTATTTCTATCTTGTGATCAGGTATTTACACAACATACAATCTTGAGCACTTTGCGTTCAGTAGATCTAGGTGTCTAATCTTTTTAGTAATCCTCCATCCTTTCTCTTTAGATAATCCAGTCTGTGCCCTGAAGAGAATCCCCTAAATCACTTTGGGAACCGAAACACATTGGCACTATACAATGCAGGGAACTCTGGATTTAATTAAGTTTGCCTTTGTATGAATGTTGTAAAAATCCTCACCCACTAGGTGTAATCGCTTTTCCCCATGTGTAGCAGCACCTTTATTTGTTTAGATAATCTGACTGTTAAAGATTGTCCAGTTGCTGCTATTGTATTACAAATTCATACTGGTTGGTAATGTACGCAATCTTTGTTGCTTGCAATCTTTGTTGCTTTGTCCACCACAATGCTTATTTATGTTTTGTCATGAAGTTTTGTTTTGTCACATGTATGTTATAACGTGTACTAATTTTGATGTATCCCCTTGTGTCTGACTCTTGCAATAATGAGGATTTAGCACTAATATAGAGAATGACAGAGCAAATAAATGCTTAAAGTACAGATAATTGATTTAATGGTCTTTAGTCAGTTAAATAATTTTAACAGCACTTAAACATCATGGCTTGGACACTTTTCTTCTGTATTACTCTTTCTAAAAGTAGCATTCCTAGAATAGTAATAAAAATTGCACCTACACCTACACCAATAATCAGGATTTATCCCCACTATTCCAAGCATAGAAACATGGTAACTCTACTCCTTTCAAATCAGAAATGACCACTTAAAACATATAGGGGAATTCCCAATGCTAACCTATGAGAGGAGCAGCACTCACTGTAGTGAAGAATCAAATAGGCTGTTTGTAACTACCAGAACATGTCACACAATGAATGCACATACCCGACATAGGACTACTTAGGGCCTAACTTCAGGGGTGACCTATATGTAGTAAAAGGTGAGGTTAAGGCTTGGCAAGTAGTTTTAAATACCAATTCAATGTGGCAGTAAATTGCGCATGCAGGCACTGGAATGGCAGGCCTGAGACCGCTTTGAAAGGCTTTGTCTGTGGGTGGAACAATTTATGCTGCAAGCCCACTAGTAGCATCTGATGTACAGACCCTGAGTATATGGTATTGCACTGTATAAGAGACTTTCAAGTAAATTAAATATGCCAAACAGGTGTGAACCAATCATACCATATTTTAAAGGAAAGAGCATGTGCACTTTAGTACTGATTAGCAGTGGTAAAGTCCCCAGAGTCCTAAAGGCAACAAAAAAGAGTTTAGGAAAAAAGGAGGAAGAAGGCAAAATGTTTGGGGATAATCCTCCAAAAAGGACCAGAACCAACACAACCCCCTTCCCGCCTAAAGCCAGGGTAGACTAATCAATACATTGATGAGCTTCTGTCCCCAACCCAAGGAAAATCCATAAGGATATCAACCACCACAGACCACTGTCAGTATCAAAAGTCATGCCCCAGACCATCTAGGGTCTCTGTCCTCGGTGGTGTCTCAGAATGGGGGAGTGGTAACCCAAGGTGCAGTGCATCCTTTCTCTACTCCACCTCTCACCAGTCCAGGATGGTATCCTGACACTGGTCCACCAGCCCAGGGCCTGTTCCCCACAGGTTGGACAGGAACCAGGTGTGAGGCATTTCTCCCCCTGCCCCTCCTTCTGAGGTTCTGTACCCTCATTTTGAGAGTGGTACCTCCAGAACACAGAACTGTCAGGATGCTTGTGGCAGCTGTACGGCACATTTTCCCCACCATCCCAGGGTCTGTACCCTTATGCTGAGCATGTGCCTGGTAAGCTAGGACTTCTTGGGGAGTACCCCTACCCCTAATGGAAGCACATTCTTCAGGTGTTGTGCAAGAGTCTGACTGAAGCAGGTCTCCCAACCCCTGCCCATCTGACAGAACTTGACGTCCTCCCAGACAAGAAATGACATCACCTGGATCAATTTCTGGGGGCTCTGACCTCACTCCCACAAGGGACTGCCTCCCCCTCTCACCCCTCCATCTGGACTTCTGCACCCTCTACTCCGGAGCGGTACTGCCAGACACCAGAACAGGTGTGACTCTTGTGACACCCCTTCCCCAAGTACTCCTGACACTATGGGGTTCCCTTCAGTGGATGGCTTCCCACTACAGGATATGCTCTCCTCCTGGTGCTCCCCTGGGAAATATCCAGGCTCTAGGACTGGGTTTTGGGCAACCAAATCCTTTACCTACACCCACCTCGACACCTACCTTGAGAGGGGACATGGGACCTTCTACCCATCTCACTACACTGGGACTTATCTGGGCTACTGAAAGCCTCCCCTGCCCTCGGTTGGGGGAATGGGGTACATTCCCTTAAGGAGCCTTCCCAAATGCCTTTCCAGATGCTCTGGCACTCACACTGAGGTCTGCCTCCTTTGCAAGTTCCCTGGGGTCAGAGAACTTACACTCCAACAGGTGTCGGTATAGCCCTGGACAACAACAAAGAAACATGTGCTCTCTGACAATCAGATTGCACAGTCCTTCAGAATTGTTTGCTGTGCTACCCTTCACCCATCCATCTTTGCTTTGCAACAATCCTCCACAAACTCCCTCCAAGATTGGTTGGACAGTTTCCTACTGTCTCTGAACCTCAACCTATACTCTTCATGGGTTAAGCCATACCTCCTAATCAGTGTTTCTTTCATGGGGGGGGGGTACCTCTGCCTGTCACTCCCTACCAGGTTCAGTAGGACATCCCTCCCATTGTCTGGAACATAGCTCCCAATGCCAGTTCCCCAATCATCCTCAGGGATCCTACAAACTACCAGAGCTCTCTCATACTTCTGCAAACACTGACATATGTCATCCCCCTTCTTGAAGCTAGGCACCAAGTCTGTGGGTATGTGGGTGGTGTTCTTAACACTAGATTCACAATTGCTGCCACCACTGAACTCCATCTGCAGTGCTGGTGAGTCCAGAATAGGCCTGGGCAAAATTTCCGTACCGTTCGCGGAATTTGCGATAATTTGGCATTTCCGCGTTCCGCGGAGAGCGCGGAAATGTCAAAATTTCCGCATTCCGTAGCTTTGCGATAATTTGGTTCTTGCTCGCGCTGTAAAATAATACATTTTCGCGCGTGCGCGATCGCCTTACCTGAATCCCCGCGTTCGCCGACAAGTTTTCCCGATCCAGTCGCGTTCTCCATGAGATGTTGTATTGTTTTAGCCATTTGCGCTGTCTCGCGACAGTTCGCGTCCGCAGTGACGTCATGCGTCGCGCGATCACGTCTTTCTTCTCGCGATCATGCACCGCGAGACAACTGAAAACAAGATGGCCGCGCCCGCGAGCAACCGCAGGGGTAAGTTAGCGACCCGCAACCATGCAGAAAATATTGCGAACGGGCGGGAAAAAAACTTCCGCATCTTCGCGATATTTCCGCTTGTTTGCGGAGATTTTTAACATTTTCGCGATAATTTGCGAAAGTGGCTTCCACAAATTCCGCCCACCCCTAGTCCAGAACTCTCAAACTATGCTCAAGAGTGTGTTTTTCCCGAGTGAATGGCCTTTCAGCCTCTGCCATCCTCTCCTGAGCGAGGGCTCTTTCATCCTCCAGCCTTCTCTCCTCCACAGCCCGCTGCACTAGCTGCAACCTCAAGTCCCTCTCCTCCCATCTATCTCTGAGCTCTTCAAGGGACAGGGAATGGATCACACTGCTCCTGGTACTGGACCCAGTAAGAGACTGCATATTTATAGTGTCCTCTTTGTCTACTGACATCCATGCTCAGTCATTTTCTCCTCCCCCTCAGCCTCCTTGGGGCCACTACCCTTCTGGTTCTCTTTTATGGTTGTTTCCCCGTGTACCTTTTTAAAATTCCTCTGGGCTTCAAGAAGATCCCCCAGTGTGGGTTCCTCACCTACAGATAGTCCCTTCTCCCTACAGAAACCCAGCAACTCCTCCGCTTCCCACTAACTTTGCCACAGCAGTTCATAGGTAGCATTCATTTTCGCAGGGTACAAAACACTGGTACAAACAACAAGAGTTTCAGGCTTAAGAGATGAGCAGGAGTAACCAATAAAAGGACCAATGACGAATCAGTCTAAACATATGTAATGGTCTAAGTGAAGAGTTTGTAGTGCAACACTGAGTCTCTGTGGTACTGCGCAAACACAAGTCCTAGCCCACCGCTGATTACCAATGTTAGAATTGGGGTTCCTGGTTGGCTACGGTATGCACCTAAGCCAGTCAAAACACACCACTCTAGTCAGGGTAAGGGAGTTACACATACAAGATAACCCCTGCTCACAGCCTTGGTAGCTTGGCCAGGGCAGTCAGGCTTATCCCAGAGGCAATGTGTAAAACATTTGTTCAACACACTCACATCAGTGACGCAATAAATACATCACAAAAGAAACTCCACACAATGCTATATAAAAATATAAAATATATAATACATACACCATAGACCAAAACATCATAAATCAGCGATAACTTTGTCCACAAGTCAATTGTCATGAACAGTTCCGTGCATTCAATAAGAGAAAAGGGTTAGATGTTACATGTTTATCTTGAGAAGGAAAGACATAAAACAATATATCACTGTGAACACTGGTGGCCTAAAATGTGGCAGGCAATGAAAGAAACACATAAATAATCACATTTAGCCATACTGACATGGATCAAGACATTTTCCTATAAGACCATCGCATGCAGCCCCTCTGCCCTCCTATTACAGGCTATACGGTACTGAGAGGTCCCAGAGGCAATGGAGTGCCTATTATGCCAGTTACAGTAGTGTGAGGAAGTTCCCTGAACCAACAAAGTGGGGGAGCCTCCGTCGAGGTCCCACCCCGTACAAGATATGATGCCCCAGATATGTGCAGGAAAGAGGGGGAGGCATACTTACTGCCCACGTCATTGAGGAGACCTCTACTCACGGAGGTTGGCTGCCCGCAAACTCACGGTTCAGCTCCAGTAGCAAGATACCTGCTGCAGTGTCAAGAGGCTTCCTCAGATTAGGGCACTGACATCAGCCTCCCAGGGCCACAACACCCTCCACTGCAGACTGTGTGGGGAGAAGGGCACACACGGAGGATCACACTGGGGAAACCTCGCCGTGACCTTCACTATGTACCAACACTTAGCACAGCTGCTGCCAGGTGGGTGGGTGAGGGACCCGTCAGGCCAACAGAACATCTCTGATGCGGCTGTGACATCAGCGGGATTCCTGCTCTTTTGTCGCTGCCCTCCTTCTGGGATTCCCCTCGCTGCTTTGATGGCTGTCTCTCTCGCTGGAGTAGCAGCAGGGAAACAACTGCCGGTTCAATGGAGGCCCCTTCTTCCCTAAGGAGTACGGACTCACGGGGCCATAGCGCTCACCCAGCGCTGAGATTGCAAGGGAAGAATAAGTGTAGCGCTCAGCATGCGCTGATCATGGCTCCACATGTCTGCTCTCACCCGAAGATCTTCCCACACGCTGTCTGCAGGGCAAATATAAAGCATTCTTCATGTGCTGGCCAGAGGACGAAGGAGCACTCCAGCACAGCTCTCCACCCGCTGGAAGTAGAATTTATGGCAAAGCAGGGAGGGGGCACACCACCCAGTTCCTGGAGAACAACAGCAGGGAACAAGCAGAAAGCCAGCCCATCAGAGTCCTTGAAGCAAAGTAGCAGTCCTTCTTGCAGCCCAGCAGGCCACAGGTCAGTACAACAAGCAAGTCAGTCCAATGGCGGTTCTTTCCGACAGCATAACAGTTCCTTCTCGAAATGTGCAGTCTGTAGAGCCAGCAGGGTCTGGTTACAAGTCCACATAGTATCTATAAACATGGGCTCAGTGCCCCTGTACTTATACTCAAAATGTCTTTGATCTAGGGGAACTTCAAAAGAAACCTTAGACGTGCACAACACCACCTTTCAACTCAACCTCGGCTCCAGACATACAGTAGGGTGTAAACGAGCACTTTGTGTGAGGGCAGGACACAGACTATACAAATGTAACTGCACCCCACCTCCCTCTCTCCCAGCCCAGGAAAGCCATTCAGTATGCAGATGAATGCAGTTGCAACCTTGTTACACACAACCGTCCCTGTGTCATGGCTGTCTGGAAAGTATGCACAAGGTGTAGCTGTCACCCTGCCCTAGACATGGATTGGAGTCAGGCTGAAAAACACAAAGTCATAAGCACAGACAAATGCCCACTTTCTAAAAGTAGCATTCCTACAATAGCAATAAAAAATGCACCTACACCAATAAGCAGCATTTATCACCACTATTCCATCATACCAAGCATGCCAACGCTACTCCTTTCAAATCAGAAATTACCACTTAAAACATATGAGGTAATCCCCAATGCTAGCCTATGAGAAGAGTAGCACTCACTCTGGAGTGCTGCTGTCACTACCAGGAAATTCCACACAATAAAGGCACATGTCCTACCTTTTACTTACACAGCACCCTGCCAATAGGGCTACCTAGGGTCTACCTTAGAGGCGAGCTATATGTAGTAAAAGGGGAGGATAAGGCTTGGCAAGTAGTTTTAAATACCAAGTCAATGTGGCAGTAAGCTGTACATGCAGGCACTGCAGTGGCAGGATTGAGAGGGTTTGAACGCCTACTTCTGTGGGTGGTGCAATCTGCACTGCAGGCCCACTAGTAGCATTTAATTTACAGGTCCTAGTATATGGGATACTGCTGTAAAAGAGACTCACAAGTAAATTATGTCAAACAGGTGCCAAGCAATCACACCATGTTTTAAAGGAGAGAGCACATGCAAGTTAGCACTGATTAAGTGGGTAGAGTCCTAGAGTCAACACAAAAGGTGAGGCAAAATAGGAGGAAGCAGGCGAAATGTTTGGGGATAACGCTGCAAAGAAAGCCAGGTCCAACAGCTGACTTCACCGAGTGGTCTCTGCACATGCCAGCCACCATGTGAGTGCTTTCAAATACATCTCACCAGCTTACCTGTGCCCTTCATCTGTGATCTTATTGATACCCCAGTGCACTCTTGATACCCTCTACCATATCCAAATTGCCATCTCTCCCAGGTACAGATTTTCTCCTTTCAAGATTTTCTACTACTTGGTCACATTTTTGGTATACTTTTTCTCTTATAATTGGTACAGACTTAATTACCAAAGGCATGTTTTTCTGCTAACTGTAGTAGTTTTACCATAAGAGGTCAAGCTATTGGTGGAAAGACTTTAATGATGCCATGTTTTATGCCTACCACAGATGCTAATTGATCAATATTAGGCATCTTGTGTTTGAGCCAAAATATTAGTCACACCAAGGTTTTTTTTTTTAAAGAAGTGATTTATTTTCCTGTAAGCTGATGATATCCCCTCTCTTAGAAAGAATTAAGAATACATTTGCTTGTGGTTGCTCATTGCAGAGGCAAGTGTCTGTTCATTTGTGAACTAGAAGTTGCTTTGATTAGATTGTTTAAAGTGCTCACAAAAACACCACTGGCCCCAATAAAATGTAGTAATTTATACTTCACTTTCGGAATCTATAAATTTACATGAACCGCCCACATTCTTTGCAGAAGCACGATGAACTATAATTTCAACTGTTTGGCTTATCTATAATTTGAACTTAATGGCGATGCATATAGCAGCGCGTGGCAGCTCATGTGCATTTAAAGCATTTATGATTTAAGGCCTGAACTAAGTAGAGGAAATGCTGAACATCAAATGGGATTCTGCATACAAAAACAAAGTAAAATATATACATTATTTCATGAAAATCAAGAGTGAATTGAGTAAAATAAAACTACTTTTGTGTGATTAAAGCAAACGTGGTTTCAAAACAACTTTGAATTTCAACAAAATGTATTCTATTTATTATTGAATAGACATGGACTGTTAACAAAGAAAACTGCCAGGGCTTCCACAACGTCATGTTATTGAAAATATTTGAAGAGAAGCCAGCATATCTCCATAGTGATCAAAATACAAAGAGATCCAATTTTGCACCTTTTTTTCTCTGATATTGTCTGCTCAGCCGAGAATGTAGTTTTAAAATATTAGTGCTGCAATGTAAGTTTCAGGGAACTTAATTCATTGTTTACATCATTATGAAAATGAAAGGGTAAAACGAATAGGTTAATGTGCGTGTAGTGTAAAAGATGCACTGTAGTATATTTTTATGAGATTTTTAACTATTCACATTTGTCTGCTTTGAGATTTCAAATTGTTTTGTTCAGATCATTTTGGGTGGTGTGTTGTCACGTGTCTCATGAAGAAGGAGAAAAGTCAGCCCTGGAAATTTGCAATATCAGCCTAATTTAATCAGCTGCACAGGGTTTCATCAGTCAGTTTCTGGCACATGGCCTTTTCTGTGTAAAATGAATTCGAAACACCACTTTAAATATAGTAGACAGTAAAACTCCTTTCTAAAAAAAAATAGGTAGACCTGTGGGAATGTCCTGTCATTCGGAGCAGAAATTTAAGGTCCGTGGCAAAGAGAAATAAAACGATTTCTTAAAAATAATATCAAAATTCAGCATCACAACAGAGCAAATATATCCCAGGTTTAAGCATCCATATTTCCAGACTTGATAATAATATGATGTTCTTTTTCTGGCTTGTGGATCTAGGTCACTTAGTACAACAAGCATTGGCATAGCCAATAGGTCTCCCTTTGGGACCTTATAAGTGTTTAGCCATGCAGCACAGTATCCTGGGTGCTGCGCCGCCAGGGATTGAAGAGCTATACAATTACTACACACTGGGTCATGCAGTCTGAGTCTGGAATAAATGCTTGTCTCAGGAAACATTTATAGGAGCGGCAGATCTGCGAGACAGAGGTGGGTGAAAAAGGTGGGACAGTTAGAGGGATGAGTTTGGGGAGACCAAAAGGTGAGAGAAAAATGGTTGCAGTGGTGTAACGGAGGTGCCGACAACACGCGCATGGGGGGCCAAGGGGTAGAAAAACTTTGCTCCATAAAACAGTTTAGCCTAGGGCCTTATAAATCTCCAAGATACATGAGTCTTAGGGGCTCTCGCCACACTCTATGGGTAAGCCATCATTTTGCATGACACCACTGCAGAGGGGTTATGGAGAGAGGTGGGACAGAATGCTGGGGGAGGGAAGTGGGAGAAGTTTATAATGGAGAGAGGCAGGTGGGCGAGCTAGAAAAAAAAGAGAGAGAAAGGAGATGTGTGGGAGGGTCAAGGGTGGAAGAGCAGAAAAGAGACTTAGAAGTGGTGAGACAAAAGGAGATAGAGGGAAGAGAAGTCAGAGGGAAAAGTGGGAGCGAGAGGAATATGGAAAAGGGCAACAGGATAATTAGAGGGAGTAAAAAGCCAACTGAGGAAGAAAACTTGGAGCAAGGGGAAGAGAAGCTTGGGAGGGTGCTGCACAGCGACCAATAAAAGTAGGGGCGATAGAGTCGGAGATATGGTGGAGAGAAAGCTGTAAGCGAGAAGGGAGGCAGGCGGTTCGATCACACACTTTATAAAGAATGAGAGAGGCAGGTGTGTAACGCATCTAAGCCAAGATACAGAGATTCAGGAATCCGGGTATTTCGCCAACAGCGCATGCTGGGACTTGCAGGCCACAGTAATAATGCGAAAAGTAAAAAAACAAGTCCCAGAAAAAGAAACCAGATAGCCTGGCCACTCTCATCATGATAGTGGGCATATTGGAAATGCAAGTGGTCATAGGGGAACAAAGTGAGACACAGACTGGTGGGAGAAAATCCAGTGAGAGAGAAAGAGAGTCAATTAACGGGAAGGGGAAGACAGAGGAAGAGAGAAAGGTAGAGGAAAATGGAAAGGAAGAGAGAGAGTGTGTGGGAGAAGGAAAGTGTCAGGTGGGAGAAATGAGATGAAAAGGTAATAAGTAACCCATAATATGTGTGACAACACCAACCAGGCCTGACTTTCACCAAACCCCCCTTTGCATTCTGGGATTTGTAGTCCCAGAATTACACAGGGAGGCTTGCAACTACAAGCAAGTCAATATAAAATGACGGGGGAATTTGGAAAAAAAAAGATTGGGTCAGGAGTACGGCATGACATGAAGCCCTTGGCAGCCCTAAAGAAAGAGTTGGCAGGTTGTCTTATTTATGGGTGCCCTTTTAGTATTTTCACTTTGATCTTTGGCTTGGCTAATTAGACAGTGACTGCAGCTGCCCTTTGCCTGGAATCACGCCAATGCCATCTCAAGCTTCTGCCTGTGTACGCCGAGGGGGTACAGTTACGACTGTACCAGGGTCCACTCTCACCTAGCAAAATAAATACAGACTAAACATATGTAAACTTAAGCTCATACACATAGCTCTGCTTTCAGCCCATTAACCCCCCCCTAGAGCTCTGCATTCAGCCCATTAACCCTCCCAGAGCTCTGCTCTCAGCATATAAAACCCATGCCCTGAAATACTTTACTGGAGCTGGCCCACGTGAGTTGCAAGTTTCACGAAGATTTCTGCATCGGGCACTTTAACCCCCCTTAGCCACGTTACATGGAGTGTGCCCTTCAGCAGGAAACTTACATGAACATACATGCCTGTGTTTCAAAACAGGAAAGTGGTATATTTAATAGAAAAAATCAGGGACACATATTTTCCCCCATGGCCTTCTTTCTTTTGAAGCTGAGGCGATTTCAGGCTGGGGAGAGGTAAAACAAAGCCAGTTTTGCTTATGAATATCGGAAGTCAGTGGCATATATACAGAAGGAAGAGACACCTGCACAGAAACTGTTCTGGAGATAATTAGCAAACAAAACAAGCAATGACCAGTGAGGGGAGGGTGGTGGACACGGGGGAGGATGGGTGAAGTAGCAGCGAGAGACAGCATGGGTGTGTAAAGAGCATCAGGAAAGCGAAACGGGTCAGGGCAGCCATTGCGGTACTGGACTGCAATTAAAGTCCCTGAGATTGGTTGGGAGTGAAGCAGGCGTGTTGCAGCCCCGCGTCAGCACACTGGCTGTGGGGGGCGACAAAAGCATGAAAGGCAGCAGCGACAAAAGCATGAAAGGCAGCAACGACAAAAGCATGAAAGGCAGCAGCGGGTGGTAAGTGGTTAGGGACGGCGAGGGAGCTGAAGCAAAAAAAATGACAATGCCTTTTATTTATGGTTTAAAAACAAAAACAAAAATAAAAGGCATTGTTATTTGCAATGTCAATAGGTAAAACTTTCGTAAATGCGAGACCTATTGATTTGCAAATGCTTGTTTTGTAAGGAGTTTGATGAGGAAAGAAGGCTTAGCCAGCAAACAATAAGTGTGTCCTAATGGTGGTATTTTCAACTACGTGTTAACGATTGCCATATATGAGCACACACAAAGCGCGCGCACAAAGAGGTGGTTACAGATACGAAACAACTAGATTTCCTAATATTTTAATTGTGCTGTGTAAATCCATCTGAAAATGCCGACAAATACCAAGAGGCTGCATCGCAAATAAATAAAAATAGAGAACTTAAAGTGCTCGTTACCAGCTGGAGAAGGCATTTGAGCTTCCATCTTGTTGTAGATTTTGTCCGCCAGTTTCTCTTTCCAGCTTGTGAAAGGAGTCCTTGGCAGGTATATTCTAAGGGAATGTTGACTGGTAAGGTGTATTACAATCTTGAAAACTGACACTTTTTTCCGACTATATTCACTGTCATTTCCTGAAAGTTGCCCTTGAGTGAGTGAATCAGCTAGGAGTGAGCAGAGACACGCGGCTGGTAGGTGGCGCTGTTACACAACTAGTTGTCCAAAGAAGAATAAACAAGGAGGCACTGCTCGCTCCCGCAGGCAAAACACAGTGGGATGCAAGGAATGCAGCTGACACCCTGCGAGCCCCTGCTCGCTCCCGACAGCAAAACGCCGTGGGAGTGACCAGTAAACAAAGAGGTGAGACATGCGCCCGCCTTTGGCCATTTGCGCGCTTTCATTATTGAAAGCCACACGTAAAGGCCAATCCAATATGTGGGAGGAGTCAGACCCACAAGAAGAATTTAAGAGTGATTACAAGAAGCCTCCCCATAGTGCAGCGCGCTGCGCTAGGCTCGACCTAAACAACTGAAAAATAATAACATTTGCTATTCGTTCACTCCAGAGGATTGGCTCAATCTCCTTCTCCATTTATTCTGATATAGGGTGCATAAAACACAAAATAATGGCGGTCCTCGATGTAAATTGGATTGCAGGTAAGCTATCAGCAAGCACTAACTTTCTTTTTAATAGGATTTTTTGTAGCAGATGCCTGTTAAGTCAGGGCTGGTGGCTTAGTGGACTGATGCGCCCATTGTAGAGGCTTGTGTTTGACTTCATGGTCATAGGTTCAAATCCCAGTGAGCCTACTCAGCCCTTCATGTGTCTGAGGTTGATTAAAAGAGTACCATTGAGTTGGGTAACATTCGTTATTCAGTGCTAAGATCCCCTTGGGTGAACGTGCACTTTACTAATAGACGGTATGTCTTGTTGGTTAAGAAAAGGATCACACAGTTCCACTATCAGCTACAATGAGCCTCTTTGAGCCTTTGAAAATGTCACTCCACAGATACCCCTAAATTCTTTCTACTATTTGTATAGATTATTTCAGTTTATTCTGAATTTGTTTCTTAATGACAAGTACAACACTCCTGCTACCATGCATTTCTACTAGAAGATCCATAAATAATGGTAACTTGTGGATATGAGAGCCTCCATTTTAAGGCCTTACTTGCTGGTATATTTTTGGGTTGAGCCTTGGCAGTGCTCATGCACTGTCTGCAAGACCTGTGGAAATCAATATACAGAGGGAAATTCCGCCTCCTGCTTACCATTCGTCGCTCCCTCCACTCTCCCACTTTCTCCAGCTCTTCTAGGACTCTGCCTTGTCCACCCACCTCCACTTTTAATTTTTTGGGTTTTACTTCTAAAAACGTTTTATTTTTGCCTCTTTTGTTGTGTGTCGGCTGCACAGCTCATAACGCGGTCAGCATTCTAGTGCACACAGCACAGTGCACCAAGCACATTCACTTCTTGGTGTTTAGGGCAATCCATTTCCACTCTGTATCCTCGTTGCTGATTAAATCAGAATATCATAAATGCAGTCCGAAGAACTGCGCCTAATCCTATGATTCAATATGGTACTATCCAATGACAATCTCTGAGCTTCACAACATCTTTTACTTTTATTGACACTTTGCTCCTTCCAGAACACATTTTGGCTTTGCCACCTGAATTATCATTGCTGGATACAATCAATTTTCCTTCAGTTCACACATTCATATTATGCCCCAGACGCAACATGTATATGCAGTGACTGACTGACATCTGTACATACAGTCTCTATAGTACATTGGCATTAAACTTGACTTTTCCACTCTTATGCTCTCAACCTCAATCAATAACTCGAGCAGGTCCGACCAGAATTAAATCTGCCAGCAATCCCGAGGTCTTAAGTCAAGTCAAGTCAACCAAGCTTTATTCGATTTCTTTTTAGATAATCATAAAAGCACACAATGTCACACATCATTATAATCATAAAACAAAACATTAAAACATCATGTATAAAATCTATTTAGATAGATTAAATTAAATTATCTTCCTGATTTCATATTCATTATTAACAAGCATGTTTAAAAAAAATTCACATTGAGATAATTTATCTACATTTGAGTACACTTTTTAAAAACAGTTATAAAATCCATGTAAAATGTTCATTTTTCTAGAACTTGTAGAGCTATGAGAGCAGGGCGGCCTTGCCTGAGACCAAGTGATTTTAAAATTGGTAAAATCCATTTCATTCTTTGCACGGAGTAAAATTTTCAAACTAAAACAATATGAAGTGTTGAATTGTTCGGAGATATCATCACAAGGGTACATGTTCAAAACTCTTGACCAATCGTTCATTGTTGGAAAACTTGTTAGTCTATGTAATGTCCCTAGTCTAAATCTGGTCAATAAAAATCTATCAGATGCACTGGGAACAATTTTGAGACAGGGCTGGATGCTATAAGTTGTTAAAATGATTTGATTTGCAAGTGCTGTTGGCTTCATGATTTCTGTAGAAATTCTGAGCGAATCCCATAATATCAGACACTTTTACTTAAGATCTTTTTTTGTAAAAGCAGTCATTGTACTAGGCCCATTATAAAAATCGGGTAGGCCAAGATCATTCATGAAGTTTTAACATACTTTAGCCACGGTATAGTTGATACATGTTCAAGTTCAAAACTATCATTTAAAATTGCCCGATTGAACATAGTTTATGATGAAGTCCAGATCCTATGCCATAATGGAATAGGTTCTATTTTTATGAGATCTGCTATGTATGGCACAGCTAATTCGGAATGGCATACATAAGAATATGTACTACTCGGAACTGCTAAGAAAAATCTTAAAAACGCATTCTCAACTAATTGTAATGGGTGCAAATTAACGTGGCCCCAGACACTAGAGCTGTACACAGCTGTAGAAACGCACTTAGCCTGGTAGATATGAAGTAGCTCTGCTGGTGGTCGTCTGCCCAATTTTCTAGCGAAGTTAGCTACGGTGGCAATGGCTTTCATGATCTTTAGTTTCCTTGCTGGGACTGCCTTAGTCCATGTCCCGTTTTGCTCAAAAAGGATCACCAAGCAGGAACATCTTTTTGTGAATTCAACCTTTTTTTCTTATCCATATAGATATCTCTACATTTAGAACTACCAGCACCACATCTCATAATAAAAGTTGTTGACGTATTTACTCTGAGACCCAGATCATGAATAAATCAGTCCTAGTCACTACCCTTTGAAGTCCCAATTGGGTGCGTGACAAAAGAAAACTGCATCATACGCATACAGTAGGGCGGGTATGGGCAGTCTGGCAATTTGTGGGAAGTCCTGACACTGGTTCACCAGCGCCTGGCCTAATCCATTAATATAGAGTGTAAATAAAAATGGAGCCAACACACAGCCTTTCCTTACCCCTCTCTGTATTTTAAACAAGGCTGTGCACTCACCCCGGCGCCATACCGCACCCTTGCGTCACTACATAATTGCCTTAAAAAATGTATTATTGGGTATTCCACACCTAGGTCCTCCAAGATCCTCCATAACTTGTCATGCATTACACAATCAAAGGCTGCTGTGAGGTTTACAAATGCTAAAAACAGCCTGCCCTGCTTTACCAGCGTGTACTTCCCTACAATAATATTAAAATTTAGACTCTGCTCAACAGTACCTAGACCCTCGCGGAACCCAAATCGTAATTCAGAAATGATCCTATTGTCTTCGGCCCAATCCTGTAATCTTTCAAGTGTATTTTGTCCTACTACTTTGACCAAGGAATCTAGTAATGATATTGGCCGATAACAGCCTGGGTCCTGGCGGTCGCCTTTTAAAAAAATTTGGACCAGGTTTGATTCTGACCAGCTTTCTATAAAGTGAGAAGAACAGCTTGCTGTTATTACCTGAGTTAAAAGCAGTCCCCATAGCAGCAAATTCGATTCATAAAGATCTACGGGGATCCCGTCATGCCCGGAAGCTTTCGCACCCATATTTCCCATGATAGGACAGTTAACTTCTTCCAGGGTGAACTGGAGATCAATGGGACAAGTTTGAGATAACAATACGGTGTCATGTGGTGGTTGGATTACCATAGGTTTTTCTTGCATGGTGCATTTATACATAGTAGAATAATGCTCCACCCATTATTCTTCTGTTAATGCTATCTCAATGGAGGGAAAGTCACGAGTGACCAGAAAAGGGACTTTAACTGCCTTCCAAAATGCAGAACTGTCTCTTGATAAGGAAGCTTCATGCACGGCTATCCATGCTTCTTTTCTCAGTGTTTCTTTGCACTCTTTAAGTGCACTTTTATATGCCCCTCTAGCCATTCTGATTTTACTAGTATTTCTGGGTCATTTGTGTATCTCATATTTCAGTCTATAATATGCCTGGGTGCATTTGGTATCAAACCACCCTTGATTTCTACTACACAAATTATTTTTCTGCACAAATAGGGCCTCTTTTATAGCTTCAGATATCTGTTGGAATGAATTTAGAACATCATCATAGGCGGTTGCTTCATCTAGGCAAGCTATAAAGGCAGATTTACATTTGTTGACTACTTTCTTTGTAATTTCCAATGGATCCACCATCGAATAATAATGTATTTTACTTAAGGCTATATTGTCTGTGGCATGAGAAAATGTATCCTTAGAATTTGACTTTTTTTTTAATAGTGTAAAGGAAACACTTACTGGAAAATGATCAGTCAGGGCATTTTTGTGAGTTGTAAAAGACAACTCTAGTTGAATGTCTATTTGACATCAATTTATAACCTAGTAGCGAGAAGCATCCTTTTCCATTAAAAGTATGCATGAGGGGGGCAGATGGAGTACATAACTCAGTGGCAAATCCTATATCAAATCCAAACATTACTTCATTTAGGAGTTCCCCATATTTTGTATCTGGGAAATGCATGTAACTATTCTAATCCTCGTACGAAAACCAGCACACTCCCCCCCCCCCATTTTTTGGGCATGGAACAGAGTTAAAGCCCCCGCCCCAAATTATAAACATATCTTTTGCACTATCATTTCGAATCAATTTTAAGTCATTATCTAATTGTCTCTTTACCACCCCGATCTATTCAGAAGGCACAATATAATAAAAATTTATCAAAACCATACAGTGCAATGGAATACGATTAATTGGTAATATATTTCCGCTTTTTTCACTTAAATTTTTCTCATATTCACAAGATTTGATACATATGAAGATAGCCCACCCTTAGACCTGCCACATTCCACTGGTATACCTGCAGTATGAAAAGTTCTGTAGCCATTAATGTTCACAATGTCCTCTGCCCAGACTTCTTGAAAACACATTATGTTAAACTTCAGGATGAAATCCAACCATAGTGGGTTAGCGAGCTTTGAGTTTATCCCTGAAATATTCCAGAATGCAAGATGACAAAGGTCTGGGTTGTTACAGCCTATGGTGTTTGCAACTTTGGAATTATCAGTGGATACCGGGGAAATAGAGTGTGTTACAGGGTTCGGGCACTTGACTTGGCTGACTATAGTACCCTCAGTAGTGTGCGGAGTTCCATCTACTTGGCAAATGTAATTTGGAGATATTCTTGACAAGTCCAACTTAATATCTATATCAGGACTTGGGCCGGGATCAGTTCTACATATTCGTGGCTCAGTTATCGTAAATTTACTGAATACCTCAATTTGTGTAGTGTTTGGATCTATTTCTTTATTTAGTTAGTCTACCTCTTCTAGGGTTTGAAGACTGTTACTAACTGGAACATTATATTTGTAGTATGCCATATCCAACTAGTCCCTGCTAGTGGGTCCTCTGAATTGTTTCTTCGGCGGTTGGTAAAAGTAGCCTGAAGGAACTATATTAATATCCTGAGTCATAATGAAATGATTCCCTGCTCTTCTCGGAATACTTTGCACTAAGTGTAAGTGATAGAGATCAGGGTGTGTATAATATTCCCACTACCACGGATAGAGTAATCTCACAGTTACACGCACATGCATACATCATACGCTAGGGCCCATTTCACTACACTAACATACGCTCAAATACTCTACCAGCAATAAACCTGTGGAAAGAAAAACTCCTAATCACCCTGCATCTATATCGAGGTCGATAAGACCTGATTTTTGTGACTGTCCCTAAACATAATCTATACAACATATACAGCAATGATCAAAAATGTAAACCCAATAATTGACAAGAAAGAATATCCAACACCATGTTTAAAATTATATTGCTTTATCTAAAATTAGTCAAAGGAAATCAATCAGAGTAAATCATTTCTCATAGTTACCTATTCTAGCTAAATGTCAGAACGGGTCAGGACAAGTCTCTCGGTAAATGTCTCTCAAGACGAAGTCCCTTCAGCATCAATCCTCAGCAACGTAGATTCGGTACGCGGCAAAGGCAAAATGGCAAGTGGCAAAAAACCCTCTCTAGGCTAACATTTCTTATAGTTTCTAAAACAATGAAAAGATACATTGGAAACATAGAAAAAACTGTAATGTCCGCCGGACCTGCTGAGCAGAGCGAGAAGGAAAGGATGTAACATCGCTACATTTGAAAATCTCCGCTCAGGAAAAGTTCACATAATAAAGACTACGGAACAGGAACCAAGAAATAAAACATGTATCTTATTAGTTCTACTTCTCCTCGGCAATCGAGCCACAGTTCAGAGTTTTTCTCTAAGGCTCCTTTGTTTCCCAAGGCTGCCAAGGACATTTTCATTTCACTTGGAGATCTCCCAAAACTGCTGCTGTCCTCATGGAAAGTTTTCAATCAAGCAAGCAAGGACCATGGTCAGTTAGCTTCAGGACCATTTCCAGCAGGGGTCTCCCTCGTCACAGTTTTCATATTATAAATCACAGCCAGGCTTACAAATCGGCCATCTTTTCTAGGCCATCATAGGCCTCAATAGACCATCTTAATTAAAAGAAACAAAAACAACGTTACCACAGCATAGTGAATAAACAGTGTTAACCCCACTAATACCCTTATGTGTATGCATCTATCTAGCACTTGCAACATAGAAAAGCATTAATTCGGAAAGCATTTTGTGCTCAAAAATAAACAGCACATAGCAACGTTTAAACATGAAAACACGCACGTTATTTTTAAACAGCACATTTATGCGCACCCACGTGTAACTCTCTCTTGTTAGGACAAACGGATTGATTAATATAAACACACTTGCACAAGACAAATAATTTATTATTAATTATTAATAAATTAGTACAACGAATAGACATGCCAGAGCTTCAAAAGCCACTGAATTTTCAAACTGAAAACTCTGCTCCAGCAATCCCCCCTTTGGTGATTTTATCACCAAATAAACCCCCAAAAAAAAAAATTAGTGAAAATTTAGTCCCATTTTAGGAGAAATCGGAAATGTCTTTTCCCCCTTACACAACATTACACACCAGTCACTCTTTCATCATCCCTTTTTGTCTCTAAGTAAACACTCTCCCTCAATTCTTCTAATTCAATTTCTTGCGGTTCTCTTTTCAACCTCTTGTTTTTCTTTTCTTTATTCAATTTCTTCCTCCCTCCCCTGTTTTTACAACACACACACACCAATCTTATTATCAATAAAGCAACAATTATACAAGTTAAAGGAAACAATATTCTACCTATAATAGTACTACCTATTTTTGCAATAAAATCCTTAACAGCTATCATTTTATTAGCTATTTTAGTCCATAAACTCTCAGCTTCAAGTGGTACTAATTCTTCATGCAAATCAGTAATATTTTTGATATAGACCTTCAGGTCTTTGCTTTCGTCTGGAATGTAAGTGCAACAATGTTGAACTTTCAGCATTCCACAGACTCCACCCTCCTTGGCCAATAGAATATCAAGGGCAAGTCGATTTTGCATAGACATGGCACGTACGGCACTTAATTCCGTATTCACCAAAAGAAACCCTCCAGCAGTATTTGTCGATAAGCGATCAACCACTGTGGACAGTTTACGAATTCCATAAGCATTCAAAGAAATTCCCACTGCTGGAATCAAAACCCCAAAAATGTCACCCACTATTTCAGACCAAGTTTCTCTCTTAAAACGCATTAGTAAATTAATATGTTCTACATCTGTTATTTTATCTATATGAAAAATCTTTGGAAAAACCAGGCCCACATAACACGTGCCATACCAATGGTCAGGCAACTTGTAATAAGCCTTATTCCCACAAACATAATATACTCCTGGAAAAATTGTATCTTCTCCACCTCTGAAACCCCAACCTGTTGCAATGAAGTATGTATCATGGCACTCACTAGTCCCAACAAAATATGTATCATATTGGGATTTTCTTCTTGTAATACAAAGTTTACCCTTCTGTGGTGCATCTAGAGCTAAAGTTGGACTAGCCCCATTCTTCAACTCTTTTCCCATCTCAATGTCCCAAATTGTCTCACTCACTTTATATTTTCCTGCTTTTTCCTGCATGTTCAATCTCCTTTCTTCTACCATATCCAGGAAAGCTTTCTCCTCTCCTTTCAAACTGCAAGTTAAATTATTCTTAAAAATGTAATCTAATGTTAATCCTTTTTCTTCAATAAAAATCTCACCAAAAGTGTTAGCTTCTTTAGCTGGATTCAGCTCTTTGTTCATTGGCAAATGTCCAAAAATACTATCTCTGTTAAACATCTTATAATCTACTTTCCCTAACAAATAAAAAACACTACTTAAAATACTACAGGAAATACCATATGTAGCTGGTAAATGATGATAAGTAACACCCTCTGAAACGGATGCAGGTAATTGCATACAGACGTAGCAATCCCTTACTTCCATTGTTTTCACATATTCATATAACAATTTTGAAAAAACATTACTAGAAAAGTTATTAATGGACCTATCTTTGTGTATGTAAGTATTACTAATTCTAATTGGAACTACTTTTTGCGAATTCTTCTCTACATTTGTCACATTCTCTGTATGCATCTCAAACTCTACTTTAAAAGTAATTAATAAAACTAAAACACTCCATAGAAGCATTAATAATCCAGTACAGCAGCAGCACATTCTACACCACCTCTTAAAGAAGGCACATCTATTTCTATTTTCCTCTATGTTAGCCATTTTACTACTTTAGTTTAGCCTCTACTACTCCACTTCTGTTGGAACTTCTTCAATTCTTCAGCAATTCTTCAGCTTTCAGTTTTTCCAAATGATCTTTTTGTTCACTTAATCCAAGTGAATCCTTCCTTTATTCAGTTTGGATACTTGTCATTCTTCACTTCAATTTCTTCAACATCAAATTGTATTAGATCTCCGACATCAAAATCCTCAGTACTCGACTCTTCTCCAATGTCAGTCAAGAGTACTTTCAGAATTTCACCAGTATCTTCCTCAACCACTTCTCTCAAGATCTCTTCCGGATTATCTCGAGTCACTGTTTCTTCTTTTCCTCCTTCAGACAGTGCCACATAAGACCATTCCGGTGATCTGTACTTTTGGTTGGGTCTTCTTACTCTTTTTATTTCCACTGGTTCGTTTGATTCCTTTGATTCTTCTCCTTCAGCTTTTGAACTTTGACTCGAAACTTCATTCACTTGTTCAGCTTTCGATGTACTTGCTCTTATTATTCTGTATCTCAGCCTCTTAACTCTGTTGTTAGGCCAACGATCTCCTCTTAACACCTTTTTCGGTTTTATTTCTTTATTACTTCTTTCTCCAATCCAAGTTCTCTTTCTCAGAACTCGACCCTCTGTTTGTTCATTCTCATCATCTGTTTCAAGTGCCTCTTGTTTCCGTTTTCCAGCAGCTTTCTTCTTTTCCACAGATTTTTTCACCACTGTTTGAGACTTCCCTACTCCTGTCCCTCCTCGGGTCTCCGACACGCAATCTTCTTGCTGTCTACTTGTCCCTTCACCTGGCTCATCAAGAATGTTCCCTACACCTCCTCGGGGGTCTTCCGCAATCTGTCCCTCTCTATCTTCTTCTGACCCTACTTCTTCAAGTATAATCTCAAGTGGTTCTTCAATCTCCTCCTCTTCTGATTCAGGAGTAGTCTCTGTGTGATTTCTCTTTTCTTTTCTTTTTCCTTCACTGCTGTTTGAAACTTCAGGCTCTCTTACAGAATCTGATCTCTTCTCTGATACTCGCAGTGGTTCATTCAAAGCTTTTCCTACTTCTTTCCCCACTGATTCTGTATCTTCATCATCACTGGAATCTGACTCTTCAAAATACTCTTTACCAGTCCCTTCTTTTGGGTTTGGAACTCTCAGAGTATGACTCGCATGTACCCAGTGCTTCACTCCAGCACACTTTACTGCAGTCGTCGTAGTCAGAATAACTTGTCTTGGCCTTCCCCACCTTGGAATCAAGCAATTTCTTCTTCTGTGAACTTTTATCCTCACCCAGTCTCCTGGACTCAGATCATGGGCTTGCTTCTTCTCAAGTGCGGTAGCTTCTTCTCCAACCTGGTGAAACACAGAATGAACTGCGTCAGCCAGGCCTTTACAGTAATCCAAAATCATGTCATCAGTTATTGTCACCAACTTATTGACAGGCACGAATGCATGGCGCATTGCACGTCCCATGATTATTTCGTGCGGACTCAAACCAGTAGTTCTATCTGGAGTAGATCTCATAGTCATCAGAACTAGAGGTAAAACATCTGGCCATTTCATGCCAGTGGCTAAGCACATTTTTCTAATCCTATTCTTGATTGTGCCATTAATCTGCTCAACCACACCAGAAGCCTCTGGTCGGTATGCACAATGTAGCTTCTGCTGTATTTTCAATGCTTCACAAATCAAACCCATAAGCTCATTTTGAAAGTGTCCACCTCTATCAGACTCAACTGTTACTGGAAACCCGTACCTAGGAATCAACTCCCTTAACAGTAACTTTGCCACTGTTAATCCATCATTTCTTCTAGTCGGGTAAGCTTCCACCCACCTTGAAAACAAACAGACTACCACTAAAACATACCTCAGTCTGTTTACTTGGGGCATTTCAATGAAATCAATCTGCATTCTTGTAAAAGGACCTCCTTCTCTGCCTATTGTTCCCAGACTCACCACTGTCTTTTTCCCAGTGTTAAATTGCTGACAAACTAAACACCTTTGACAGATGCTTTCTGCAATTGTCCTGAACTTTGCATTGTACCAGGTCTGCTTAAACGACCTAACCATCGCATCCCTCCCCAAATGTCCCTGGCCATGATACATCCTTGCCATTGACGACAAGATGGAGTTGGGCATTACTGGTCTGCCATCTCTGTGGACCCAAACATGGTCTGTTTCTCTTGGAGCACATCATGCCTTAATCCAATCTTTTTTCTCTTCCTCTCCTGCCTCATCTTGCAACTGTTTCACTTCATCCCAGGTTTCTAAGACATTAGTAAACATCACAGAGAGTAAAGACATTTCCCCCTCTCTGTCCCTATTGATGGACTGATTTGTTTTGGCACAGTATTGCGCAACATCGTTAGCATAACGGTTTCCGACCGTTATAAAATCCTCCCCTTGTCCATGGGCAGCACATTTTACAACTGCTAACTCCTTAGGCAGCTGTATCGCCTCAAGCAATTTACCAATCATTTCAGCATTCTTTATCGGAGTTCCACTCGATGTCAAGAAACCTCTTTGTAGCCAAAGCTGGCCAAAATCATGCCCCACTCCAAATCCATACTGACTATCAGTCATTACAGTTGTCCTCAAATCTTTCCCAATTTCGCAAGCTTTTGTCAATGCCACCAATTCAGCAACTTGCGCAGATTTCACTCCTTTCAATGGTGATGCTTCCATGACCTCTGAAACTTTGCATACCGCATATGCTGCACATAGCACACCATCATCATTTCTCAGGCATGATCCATCCACAAACAACACATGATCACTCTCATTCAAGGGTAGATCCCTTATGTCTGGTCTCGGTTTTGTACAGTAATCCAGCACATCCAAACAATCATGATCATCTTCCATCTTCACACCCACATTTTCAATATCTGGCAAAAGTGTCGCTGGATTCACATTTACACATCTCTCGAGAGTCACATTTGATGCTCCCAGAATCACTTTTTCATATTTAGTCAACCGACTATGTGACATGTACTGAGTTCTGCTTCTTGTCAAAAGAATTGCCACATTGTGAGGTACGAATACCCTTACAGGATATCCCATTATGATTTCCCTCACTCTGTTCCAGGCTTCTGCATGTTGCTGCCACAGATTTCAGACAACCTGGTAAACCCACAGCTACAGGGTCAAGTGTCGATGAGAAGTACGCAATAGGCCTTCTCAGTAATCCATGCTTCTGAATTAACACTGAAAGTGCACATCCATTTCTTTCACTGCAGTACAACTCAAATTCTTTCTCATAGTCAGGCATACCCAAAGCTGGAGCCTCACACATTTTATTTTTGAGCTCTTCAAATGCTGCCATTTGTTCTGCATCTAGATCCAATGGATCTGTCATCTCACTTTTTGTCAGTTTAATCAGTGGCTTTGCTATCAAGGAAAAATTAATTATCCACTGACGACAATAACCCACCATACCCAGGAACATTCTCACTTCTCTCTGGGTTTTTGGAGCTTTCATTTCTCTGATTATTCTAATCCTGTCATCAGTCACTTTTCTCAGACCCTTTTCAATATTGTGTCCAAGATAATGCACCTCTTTCTTGCAAAATTGCAATTTGGCTGGAGATACCTTTAACCCTCCATCTGCCAGATGATTCAGTAAAGCTATGGTATCTACTTCACAAGCTTCACGTGTCTTTGATGCCACCAGTAGGTCCTCAATATACTGCACTAGCACTGAACTCTCGGGCATGATCAAACTTTCCAACGATTTCTTCAATAACTGATTGAATATCGAAGGAATCTCCATATACCCCTGTGGGATACGACACCATGCTAAGATACGCTGGCCAAACCTAAATGCAAAAATCGGCTGGCTATCATGATGCAATGGAATTGAAAAGAACGCATGACACAAATCAATCACTGTATACCACTCAGCATCATGTGGAATTTGATACAGAATCACTGATGGATTTGGCACAATAGGACAACATGCCACCACAATTTGATTAACTTTTCTCAAATCCTGTACAATCCTAAATTTCCCATTGGGCTTTTTTAGTCCCATTATCGGTGAATTACACGGACTACTCAGTAGTTCTCTCAGGACTCCTTGCTGAATCATTTTCTCAATTATAGGAGTTATCCCTTCAATTATTTCTGGTGTCATTTTGTATTGAGGAATGTTAGGATATGTAATTCCCTCTTTTACTGCAATTTTCACTGGATCTACATTATTCATCAATCCCACATCCTCTCCAGTAAAATCCCAAACTGTCCTTTTCACTGTGTCTCTCAGCTCTCGAGGCAAATCCTCCGGATTAAACATAGCAAATGCACCAATTAACTCACTTTCTCTATTCTCTAGAGTCACTCGGTACAAAACATCTTCATCTGGTGTCTCAAAGGCTATTCCATCCGGTGTACAAAAAATTGTACTGTTCATTTTGCACAACAAGTCCCTACCCAATAGGTTCACTGGTCTCGTGTCACAGACAATGAATCTGTGCATGTCTGAAAATTTCCCTATCTGTACTCTTACAGGTTCAGTAAGACGTGTTCTGATTTGCATATTGGCTACACCAACTACTTGGATTGCTTCATCCGAGAGAGGAAGATTTCTAACATCTGTTGACCTGACAGTTGATCTTGTCGCACCTGTGTCTACCAAAAAAGTAACACTCTCCTCATTTATTTTCCCATCCACAAATGGTCCTGCCTGGTCTATTTCTAGAGTTGCACCAAGTATGCACTCTTCTTCCTCTCCTCGGCACCATCAATAATCACCCTCAGACTCACTCCCTTCACTCTTTAACAAGTACTGTTGTACTTTGTTAGAACGTCTTGGTTTGTTTACCTGCTCATCATTGTAGAATCCTGAATCCTGATTATACTTTTGTAACCCTCTATTCTGCGGCAAGGGCGGTTTTGGCTCTTGACTCTGCTGTCTCACAACTTTCTGTTGTTGCTGCTGTTGATTATTTCCTTCGTTCTGCACCTGTTGATTTAAGGATTTATTCTCATTACTCACTAATGGTGGATTAGGACACTCCGATCTCCAATGCCCCAATTGGCCACAGTTGTGACAAGGAAACTTTTTTTTCGCTTCCTCAAGACTTCCCTTTCCTTTCCCTGCATATCTAGGTCTATTCCCTGCATTATTTCCTGGATTATTCGCTTGTTCCACTAACTGTGCTTCCTGTCTTTCCGCAACTTTCACTTGTGCCCACATTGCTTTCTCTTTCAGCTTTCTTTGTTTTGCTTCAATTTCATCACTAAAGTATTTTGCATGCCTCAGGATCTCATCTACTTTCTTACTCTGCCAATCCACTGTGTGCTCATGAATTCTCTCACCAATTTCAGGTCTAAGGCCATATACAAATCTGTATACAAAATGACTCAAATCTTTGTCACCCAGGTGTTCATCTCCACTGAATTGTTTAAATGCCAGTATCAGCCTCTCGTAAAAAGCATGAACTGATTCTTTCGCTTCCTGTTGTGTTCGATCTATCTTTACCCAGTCTGTCTCTTTTGCAGGAACTTTACTCTTCAGGTATACCATCACCTGATCATACTTTCTCATTACCTCTGGATCTGGTGCCCCTGTTCTTGGGTCTCTTGGATATTCCTCAGTAGGCCAACTCACAACTATTTTACACTCAGTCCACAAGTCTGCTGGAACAATTATATCAAACAGACTATTCAGGTCAACCCACAGCACTTTTGACAATTTCACAAACCTATCTACCTGCCTATACCACTCGACGGGCTTTTCTCTCAATCGAGGGAAATCATTCGTGAATGATAAAATATCCTGTCTGGTCCATGGAACATGTACATATCCTCCTCCAGGTATTTCTCTCATAGGATAATTATCCACTGGTTTCTCCTTTTCTCTCACTGGAAATGCTGAATAAGTTGTTCTATCTTCAGCCTCATCTCTTTTCTTGTACCACCTATCCTTCCACTTTTCTACATCACCCCATCTTCGCAATAATGCTACCATTTCCTTAATCTGTCCTGTTCTACCAGTAGCATTCAAATTCTCAATATCCTTCTCCGTAAAATCCATCCTGTAAGTTCTTTGTAAAGCTTTCACTTTATCAATGTCAACTCCCTGTTCATTTGCTATTGCTCTTAGCCTGTCATGTGTATTTCTTGCTCTCCAGGTAATATTCTTGCACATAAACATTAGTTCACCATCATGATGACTCTTCAGAATCTCTGTTGGAACTGTTCCTGTAACAAGCTCTTCTAGTTCTACACGCAACCTAGCCACGTCAATTACTTGTGAATCTTTATCCTTTTTCTGTAGAACCTTCATCCAATCATTCAAATCATCAACTGTTATTTCAGCAGTTTTTCTCACTGGAACCACTCTCTTTTGCGGTTCTAAAATTGGCATCCCTGAACAACTAGCTTCACTAGCATCCAATATTTCACTACATGTGTCATGTCTTGATTGTCTCAGGTCACTTCTTTCTGCTCTTTTGCCTGAATCTCCTGAAGGACCAACTGAATTTGTCAAATTATTCCCAACATATGGAATCACCAGTCCATTCTCACCTGTCCTCTGTTTGTCAAACACAGGCATAACCGGACCTATTGTTACAGGCACCGTAACAGCTTCTAGATTCTTCGTTAACTCCCTAATCTTCTCTGTCAACTCTGTTGTAGTTCTGGCTAATTGTCTGGCATTCTCATCAAGGTAATGATCACTTCTTACCTCAGGTGTCTCATTTTCCGTCTCACTAACACACACTGTATCTCTTATCGGAGAAACAACTGGTGTACTTTTATCCGGTTCTGGTCTATATGGAGGTGGTCTCTTGTAAATCATGTCATTCAAGACCTCATCCTCATACTCATTTACTCCATATTTTCTTATTTCTGACTCAGGAACCCTTTCTGCTCCTCCTTCAACTGTTCTCATCGGATATAATCCCTCTGACATACTAACATCTCGCCACCTTTTCATTCGATCATGATGAGTCTCACGATCATGTCTCCTCCCAAACATGTACCTACAGTACCCTCCAGATCTCTGTTTTTCTCTCTCATGTACTTCCTCTTCCCATTCCACTAAAGCCTCGAACTGTGTAGGTCTCCGTTTCGGGTCTAGACATAGCATCTTTTCCCGTAAATTTCTCAACACGGCTAGATTAAATGAACCATGTTCTGGAAATGCTAGAACACCATCTTCTTTAGTATACCTAACCCAATTCTCCAACCATATACAGGTATGAAACCCATGTCTTGCAGCCATGAAGGATGCAGGTGTTTTCGGTGGAGGTAACAACTCACCCTCTCTTGTTTTAACATCTTTATCCTTGCTAAACCACTTTTTAATTTTACCAAAAAATGTTTTCTTCTTTTTCTCTTCTTGGTAATACATTTTAGCGTTTACCAAAACTCTCTACTCTTTCCGTATTATAAATATACAATACGAATTTTTCAACCAATTGCAGTGCGATTCACACTAACGCACCAATCCTGGAACGTCTACGTCACTAAATAGCCCTTCCAATCCTTGCGCGGCTCACACTAACGCACCAATCCTAGCGCGAGCACTATTCTGATCTACCATCCAATCAGAGCGCGGTCTTTCTGACGTCAACAGTCGCTGCAGTCGCTTGTCTCCTGTCTTCTGTCACTCTTCTACCCCTCCTTTACAAAATCTTTTCAGTAGACTTTGTGTCAAAATTTCTACAAATCTATTAGTTACAACATAAAAAACATCTCCATTGTCTGCTTCGCTAACCACAGAATAGTAAAAGAGAGTCTATTTCATAAGAGACCTTTCATTGACACAGTAGCACTTCCTCTACTCTGCCCTACTAACATACATTCATTAACTGTTTCCTCTAGGACTTGTCCAAAGAGTCTTACAATCAACTAAATGTACAAACATTCACGCACATTCATACAAGGAAATATAGTACATACGCACAGAATCCTGCTTCCCGAGAACAGACAATCTGCTCCACTACAGAATTATAACATACACCAACTAAGCAAGCTTTCTTTGCCCAGTTCTTCAAACAAGCTCAGAGAATACCTATTACTCCTCCCGCGATAAGCTTTAACGGAAATCCTTACGGATCCCTGGGACTTAAGACCAGAGTTTCACAGATAACCTTCACTATCATACACACTCCTTATATACCAGAAATATATTCTAATAGTAACATACGACGATGTTACTGATTCCGAACCCAGACAATGTGACTTTTCCCCGCCGCCGCCAGATCCAACCTGCACGAAGGGATGAAAGAGGTAGCCGAGTGGATGACGACCAGCCGCCTGAAACTGAACTCGGACAAGACGGAGGTCCTCATCCTGGGCTCCTCACCCTCCGCCTGGGACGACTCCTGGTGGCCTCCCGCCCTGGGCACCGCACCCAAACCGACAGACCATGCACGCAACCTGGGCTTCCTCCTGGACTCCTCCCTCTCCATGACCAGGCTAGTCAACAACATCTCCTCGGCGTGCTTCAACATCCTACGCATGCTACGGAAGATCTTCTGGTGGATCCCCACCGAGACCAGGAAGACCGTCACCCAGGCCCTCGTCACCAGCCGACTGGACTACGGCAACGCCCTCTACGCCGGTACCACCGCCAAGCTCCAGAAGAGACTCCAGCGGATCCAGAACGCCTCAGCCAGACTCATCCTCGACATCCCACGAACCAGCCACATCTCCGGACATCTGAGAGACCTTCACTGGCTCCCCGTCAACAAAAGAATCACCTTCCGCCTCCTCACCCACGCACACAAAGCCCTACACGACCAAGGCCCGAGCTACCTCAACAGCCGAGTCAACTTCCACGCTCCCAAACGCCACCTCCGATCAGCCAACCACGCCCTCGCCGCCGTCCCCCGCATCCGAAGAGCGACTACAGGAGGAAGGTCCTTCTCCTACCTGGCCGCCAAGACCTGGAACTCCCTCCCTACCGACCTGCGCCTGACCCAAGACCACCTCTCCTTCAGGAAGAAGCTGAAGACCTGGCTGTTCGAGCAGTAGCGGCACCCCCCCCCCCCTCCCCCCCCCCCCAGCGCCTTGAGACCCTACGGGTATGTAGCGCGCTTTACAAGTGTCACTGATTGATTGATTGATTACATACAGGACCAACAATCCCGTCTTTCCCGAGAGCAGCATATACTTCCCTCTGCCCTACTACGGAACTGCTACAGCTTCCAAGTTCCAGAAGCACTACATATAACTCAACATTACGACTCCAACATATAGTATTAGTACATATACCAACATGAACCAATAATCAATAATCAATAAACTAATGTACAAGCAATCTTATCAGATCAAGACAATCATCAAAAAACATCCTCTGCTACCAGGAAATTGATAGAGATCAGGGTGTGTATAATATTCCCACTACCACGGATAGAGTAATCTCACAGTTACACGCACATGCATACATCATATGCTAGGGCCCATTTCACTACACTAACTGTTAGAACCGGCGGTCTCTAGTTGGCAGAGGTATACACTTCTGACAAATAGGGACCAACCAACTCTAGTCAGGGAAAGGGGATTACACACTCAGATAACCCCTGCTACCCCCTTGGTAGCTTGGCAGAGCAGACAGGCTTATCTCAGAGGCAGTGTGTTAAGCATTTATGACCACATACAGTAATAAAGTGAATACACTACAGATGGACACGACACAGAAGTTATTATAAAAATAGTATTTTTATATAAGGCTTAGCACAAGACCAAATAACGACAACAATATACCACAGTCTTAATAAATACTCTTTGGAAGGAAAAATAATAGTTCAAGTAAGGTTTCTTCTTGGCAAATACTTCTTTAGCAAAGTATTCTTCTGAGCACAGTTCTTTGGCAACAATGTAACCCCCACAGGAGTCACACGACGTCGAGTCTACAAGATTCCCAAGGTTCGGCGTTGACCGCGAGGAGCGCTACGTCGAGCCTGGAGTCGCAACAGACCCCACAAGTACAGTACCTTGAGAAACGACGAAAACGAGGATCCACGGCGTCGAGATGTCGGCGTCGAGGTCGGCGTCGATCGTGCCTCGGAGTCGGGTCAATCCGCAGCGGTGTCGAGGGATGTCGGGCCGGAGCAGCGCTCACGCCGTCGAGAAGGGCGTCGAGTCGATGCGATCAGCAGCGGCGTCGGGACGGGGTCGCTTGGAGGTGGAGCCGATACTCACTCCTCACTGGCATCGATACCGGCGTCGAGACGGGGTCACTTGGAGCCGGGGCCGATACCCACTGCTCACTGGCGTTGCTGCTGGCGTCGATCGGGCCCGGCGGCCGGCGTCGAAGGCTCGGGACACTGGAGCCGTTACTCACGATGTCGAGCTGGATTCGGCGGCGTCGGCGACGTCGAGACTGCAGATTTTCCCTTGTGTACTGGAAACAACACTTTCCAGCAATTCAGCAAATGGTGAAGTCCTTTGGCCCTGTGACTTCAGCAGGAGACTGGCACTCTTCCAGCCCTTGGAGATTTCCTAGCAAGTGTTCAGAGAGTACACACCAAGTTCCTCTCTCCTTGTTCCTTGGCAAAAATAAAGAAGCAGCTTTCAGGTTCCTCCACAGCAAAACAGCACTCTGGCAGAAAGGGGAGGCAAGTCCTTAAATCAGCAGGCTTCTTGTCCTTGGTACAGGTTTCCTTGTCAGAAGTGATCTGAGTTCTTGGTTCAGGGGTCCTTCTCTTATACCCCTTTTTCCCTTTGTTCCCTTTGTCCAAGCAGGGAGATTCCCACCATCTCAGGTTTGTTGTGGGTGTTGCCAGGCAGAGGCACCTGGCCTATTCACTGAGCAGGGCAGAGTCCTCAGCCGCCCAGCAGGAGGCGGAGCCAGTATTGTCACTGGCAGGAGCAGGACTATCAGTCGCCCAGCAGGAGGTGGAGCCAGTATTGTGTCAGGCAGGGCAGGCTACTCTTCCCTCACTCTATGTGTAAACGCCCCATTCACCCCACACTGACTCATTCAGACCTCTGGAGCCACCCAGCCCCTGACACACACACCAAACCAGCAGAGACCGGTAGATAGTCGGACAAGAAAATAGCCACTTTCTAAAAGTGCTATTTTCAAACATAGAATTTAAAAACCATCCATCCTAAAGGGTGTGTTATTAAATTCTGAGTTCAGGGATACTAAACTCGACTTGCTACCATGCTCCCTGAGTCAGATAGATTATAATGGAGTTAATAATCAGTCTGCCCAGTCTGGCCTATTGGAGGCAGGTAGCCCTTCAATAGTGAAAAACGAAAATGGCTGCAATTCACTATTAGGTCATGCCACACACATCAGGGCATGACCTACCTTTTACCAACAATGCACCCTGCCCTAGGGCCTACCATAGAGGTGTCTGAAATGTGGCAAAGTGAAGGTTTAGAGACTGGTAAGTAGGTTTCCTTACCAAGTCGACATGGCAGTCAGGGACTGCACGCAGGCGCTGCGGTGGCAGGCCTGAGACACATTTTACACGCTGCTTCTGTGGGTGGCACAACCAGTGCTGCAAGCCCACCAGCAGCAGTTAACTTACACGCCCTTGGCACACGCAGTGCACTAGACTAGGGTCTGAACAGTAAGTCAACCAAGCCAATCATGGTAACACCAATCAATGTAACAATTTAACATAGGGAGCACTTGCACTGTGGCACTGATTAGCAGTGGCACAGTGCCCAAAGCAATAATCCAGCAAAAACATCGTAAACAGAGGAGGCAACAGAAAAAAATGGAGGAGAGACTCATGCCAATGATGCCAGGTCTAACACTAACATACGCTCAAATACTCTACCAGCAATAAACCTGTGGAAAGAAAAACTCCTAATCACCCTGCATCTATATCGAGGTCGATAAGACCTGGTTTTTGTGACTGTCCTTAAACATAATCTATACAACATATACAGCAATGATCAAAAATGTAAACCCAATAATTGACAAGAAAGAATATCCAACACCATGTTTAAAATTATATTGCTTTATCTAAAATTAGTCAAAGGAAATCAATCAGAGTAAATCATTTCTCATAGTTACCTATTCTAGCTAAATGTCAGAACGGGTCAGGACAAGTCTCTCGGTAAATGTCTCTCAAGACGAAGTCCCTTCAGCATCAATCCTCAGCAACGTAGATTCGGTACGCGGCAAAGGCAAAATGGCAAGTGGCAAAAAACCCTCTCTAGGCTAACATTTCTTATAGTTCCTAAAACAATGAAAAGATACATTGGAAACATAGAAAAAACTGTAATGTCCGCCGGACCTGCTGAGCAGAGCGAGAAGGAAAGGATGTAACATCGCTACATTTGAAAATCTCCGCTCAGGAAAAGTTCACATAATAAAGACTACGGAACAGGAACCAAGAAATAAAACATGTATCTTATTAGTTCTACTTCTCCTCGGCAATCGAGCCACAGTTCAGAGTTTTTCTCTAAGGCTCCTTTGTTTCCCAAGGCTGCCAAGGACATTTTCATTTCACTTGGAGATCTCCCAAAACTGCTGCTGTCCTCATGGAAAGTTTTCAATCAAGCAAGCAAGGACCATGGTCAATTAGCTTCAGGACCATTTCCAGCAGGGGTCTCCCTCGTCACAGTTTTCATATTATAAATCACAGCCAGGCTTACAAATCGGCCATCTTTTCTAGGCCATCATAGTCCTCAATAGACCATCTTAATTAAAAGAAACAAAAACAACGTTACCACAGCATAGTGATTAAACAGTGTTAACCCCACTAATACCCTTATGTGTATGCATCTATCTAGCACTTGCAACATAGAAAAGCATTAATTCGGAAAGCATTTTGTGCTCAAAAATAAACAGCACATAGCAACGTTTAAACATGAAAACACGCACGTTATTTTTAAACAGCACATTTATGCGCACCCACGTGTAACTCTCTCTTGTTAGGACAAACGGATTGATTAATATAAACACACTTGCACAAGACAAATAATTAATTATTAATTATTAATAAATTAGTACAACGAATAGACATGCCAGAGCTTCAAAAGCCACTGAATTTTCAAACTGAAAACTCTGCTCCAGCATAAGGATTTAAATGTTAGAACCACACAATCTCCAGGAAGAGTTTTGTGAGCTTTACCAACCCAACTAACTCTTCTAGCCATCTTAAATTCGGCAAAGAGTGCTTCAGTTAGCCCTATTTTTGTACCCAACCAGAATAGAGATTTATTCCTCAAGGCATTCCAAACTTCAGGTGCTTGTATAGGAAGTTTGGGGACATTTGCCCACATTATCGAATATGGAGTTGCTTCTGGTGGTAAGTCTAAACAAACTAGTTCTGGCTGTTGCATGATTTGTGTTCGGACGTGGTAAAATAGGCATTGCTTAATTGAGTAGATAAAGGAGTCTGGGAATTTATTCCCTTCTCCTGATTTACTCTGTCAGTATTTGAAAAAGAGGAAACAAATGAGGGCCTTATAGGTGCTGTTAAAGTTTTTAGTCCCAACTTTACTGATAATGCTCAGGGTTAGTCCCTGCATGTTTCAAGTCTACTGAAGTTAGTGATACTGGGGCTTGCCTGAAAGATATCTCCTTACCCATATTTGCAGGCATATTGACATTACTCCATGCTGTGGTATTGTTATGAAAATGCATGATATTACCTAGATGTTTATTTATGGTCTCCTCAATTGAGGTTAATCTCTCAGTTAAATTAACTAGAGCATTTCCTAAATAGTTATCTATCTCATCCATCTTTGCAGTTAGCTTTCTCATATCATCCGTTGTGTTATAAGTCCGGGTATTTACAAGTGATCTCCAACAAGTGGCTCGCTCAGGTGGAGCTAGTGTTTTAACCGGCTTAAATACCTTTTTATGTGTCTTTATACGTGGAGTTCTAATTCCTGTGTTGGGGTCCTCATTCACTTTAACAGCTACACCCAGATTTCTTGGGCGTTTTGATGGAGGTGGGGTATCACTTTCCTGATCGCCAGCTAATGTATGATCAGATATATTTTGGACACAGACATTAGAGAACTGTTGGGCATCTATTGTTACTGATGAACAGGCATGACTGTCTTGGCCTTTTTTGCGGCGATTACTCGGTGTTACCTCTACTCCCATATTTTCAGAATTCCAATTCTCTTCCACTGACATTATCTGTTTATCTATTGCCCCTGTTAGATAATTCATGAGTTGCCAGTGCAAGCCGGCTACAGTTTTAGATGTTGTCATAGTTGTCTTGCTTTCTGCCTTTCTTTTCCCCATAGTTCGTACTATGTAGGTAAGGCACCCAATATTAGTAGTATATTAGAGGTCCATTCGTCTCGAGGCAGTCCAGCAGCTTGAGGAGAAATTAAAATCAAACCCAAAAGGCTAATGTGAAGCGTTTATAGCTGGTATTCTTTATAATGAGTTCCTTATGATATGCACTCACCGAGATTGAAAGGCGAGGCATTGAAGATCGCCCAAAAAAACCAAGAGAGTGGGCCCTGCCCGGCCTCTGTTGGTCTCTGGAGGGCTATGACGGGCCCGTCCGTGCTACGGGAAGCCCGACCAGTGGTATAAGGTGCGCAACCGCCATCAGACAACGTGCCCCAGTGCTCCTCGATAAAGTGCTAGTGCAGGTACTGGTTTCAGGCTCCTAAGGGCTCCCGCGCTGCAGGAGATCCGATGGGTGTTAAAAGGTGCTCCTGCACCATCAGACAATGTGCCCCAAGGCTCCTTGATAAAGTGCTGGTGCAGGTACTGGTTTCAGGCTTCTAAGGGCTCCTGTGCTGCGGGAGTCCCGACCGGTGTTATAAGGTGCTCCTGCGCCATCAGACAATGTGCCCAGGGTTCCCCGATTAAGTGCTGGTGCAGGTAGTGGTTTTAAGCTTCTAAAGGCTTAAGTCATCACACTCTCGTCCAACAGGCCCATCATTTTCCCCATTTATAAATATATCTAGGAACGGGAACAACAGTGACCAGAGCCGACCGCTAGAAGTTACAAACAGTTTGTTCCACCAAGAACTGCATTTATTTTTCAGTCTACATATGCCTCGTAATGTTCCTTGAAACCCCTCTCAAAGTTATTGTGCTCACTTGCTGCAGGACGATAATCATTACCATTGATACACGCTCTCAATATCAATAACACAAGCAGTATCGAGTAGAAGGAAATACTAGAAGTTATAAATATGCCACCTAATGAACCCAGCACCCTGTGTTTCTTTGTTAAATAGCATGTTCTGTCAAATTAATTAGGCATACCATCAATATGTTTTTCTTTATGAAGTATTAATTGGGACTTTAATTGTTTAGATTTTATCATGAAGTTTAACTTGAAACACGATTTTGGTGACACACACAACTTCTGTGGCACTCTCTTTGACTAGTAATTTGTGTATGCAATGTCTTGTAATGTTACTTTTTCTGTGTATGATTCAGTTGATAATTTGACTTGTTATATGTTTCCAAGACAAAAATTCTAACTTTGATCAACTGATAAATTGTATTTAATATCTCGCACTACGCACTTAGTTACCTGGTTATCATGTCAGATATATCTTTTCTCCTGCACTTTGTTATGAATGGCAATAGTGTGTGAAAAAAGTGAGGGACCCTTGGAAACCCAAAGTACTGGCGTTCAGATTTGTTCCTGAATATTCCTTTTCCTCCGGGGAGACATTTCTTCTCCCGGTTGCGTTCAGAATTGATACGGCTAGTGTGGGGGGGGAAGAGACCTAGATTGAAATGGGCTGTGATGACCTCCCCTTACTCCCGTGGGGGCTTTGATATTCCAGATTTGGAACTATACTATTACTGTGCCCAGGCGCATTATGCGTATTACTGGTTCCGTCCCATTGCCTTCATGCCCCAACTTGCTGCTGAGGACTGGCTTGCGGCGCCTTTGCCCCTGCCTGGCTTATTGCATAGTGTGCTCCCACATACCAACGCTAATTACAACGCCCTCCAGGGTACGGTGGGTGCGTGGTTGGAGATATCAAAGCGAGTGGGGAGCTCGTTTCTGTACTCGCCTCTCCTCCCCATTGCTTACCACCCTCAGCTCCCCCTTTTACAGGAGAGGCTGTTTCAAAACTTGATTCACAAATTGGGGATTCTGACTTGGGTGATCTGTTCACAGGTGGGCAGTTTCGTGACAGGGATCACTTCTTTGTAGGCTACGCCCCACCCCTCTGGAGCTTTTCACTTACTTTAGACTGAGGCATGGCTTGAAGACCATACTGCGAACGTTCCCAGCTGAGCCCGAGATTCTCGCTCCCCTACATAAGCTCCTACAGGCAACCTCACCCTCACATTTGGTCTCGATACTATACAATGCGGTTCGCTCGGATGCGCCTGTTGCTGTTTCGAGGGCTCGTGGGGAATGGGAGCGGGAGTTGGGGCTGGAGCTCGGTGAGGACAGGTGGGCCTACTGTTGCTTGCAGACGGAGCAAATCTCGGCGAGTAGTATGCATCGGATCATTCATTTTAAATTTCTGAACCGCCTCTACTGCACTCCGGTGACCAAGCACAAATTTCGACTGCAGGATTCTGATAATTGCGAGAGATGTCACGCCCCTCAGGCAGACTTCCTCCACCTCTCCTGGACATGCCCTGCTATTCAGAGCTACTGGGGACGGGTGTACTCTGCTATTGCGCAAATGATAGAACTTCCTCTTGCGCCTGAGCCGGTACAGGCGTTACTAGGATATACCAAACAGATTCCGCGCTCATGTCGTCGATTTGTCACAATGGCGCTTTTATTAGCGAAATGGCGTATTGCTTGCCGCTGGGGACGGGGACGGGCCCCGAAATTCAAGGAGTGGCTCAAAGATCTTATCTATTGTCAAGAGCAAGTACTGATATACTCCGAGCTGCTTCCTGCCCGGTCCCGCCCTGCCGACATCTGGGGGCCATTGCAGAGTTATCTGTTGCAGTATCCGGAGGTTCTGGCGGAGGGCGCCCCCCCTCTGGCTGCTGATGACCCTACTTCCAGTACCCACGATTGGCATCCTGCATAGGGTGGGAGGTGTACTGCTATGGCACTATAGGTGCACCTGCTGTGTTTCTCCTGTTCCCCTGTGTGTGGCCTTGGGAGTGATGAGATTCTGATATTCTGTTCCATGTAGCTTGTTTTTTGTTTATGTGATGAAGGTGCGAGATTTCTGGGAGGGGGCCATGCCTTGGAAGGGATTGGAAAGACTGACACGATCGGCTTGGGGGCTCCCAGGCCGATTCTAGATAACTACAATGTACATTATTCCCCTACCTGATGTCCCCATTATTTGTGTAAGCCACTGGCCATACGCACTATTGTGTAACGGGACTCGCTCGCCCCCTGAGGAAGAGGTAAATATGATGCTCATGTGACGATTAATCCACATTGCCATTTGAACCTGCGTATGTTTTTCTTTCTGTATGTATGTGAAAGTGAACCATAAAAATCTCAATAAACAAAGTTTAAAAAAAAAAGTACTGGCGTTCAGACTGAAATTCTACAACTGTGTCCTCTGGGAGTATTTTATGTTAAAGAACCTCTTCAAGAAATATATCAACAGGCATACAATCTCATCTCGTGCATTCAGCATACAAACAGAAACATCACTGTTCACACCAGAGTTTGTAAGGTATTGGCATAGAAACCTACAGTTTATACATATGTGATCATGATTTATTAAAACCGAAGTTCATATAGAATTCAATTCGCCTTTTATCAATAATTACAAAAACAGACAAATCATTAATTAAAAAAACAATTATAGCAAATATAATCACTATTAAAAACAAGGTTAAAAACACAACACAAGAGTTTAAACAGACAATAATCTTTGTCATAAATCGCCATAACCAACAAAATTGATTATACAAACGAACGACATCATCTTCAAATGGGAGGGCAATCAGGAGGACCTCGAGGATTTCATTATGTGGTTAAATCTGGGTAATCCTAATTTGAGATTTACATCTCAGTAACAGTAAAGATAGAGTTAATTTTCTGGACATCTGTATCAAGGAGAATGAAGGATATCTGTCAGTTCAGCTTTATACTAAGCCCACTGAAAAAAACACATTATTACACTATGGGAGTTTTCACCCCCGAGCCCAAAGGGATAATATTCCCTTTGGGCAATTTTTGCGATTACGATTTTGTAATGCTGACCTCTTTTTCTGCCTCCAAAGTTGAAGGACCTCTTTTCATGTGTCAGCTAAAGGGTACATTAACGTTTTGGATGTACATTAGATGGAGCAAGCAAGCATAACGACAACTCTGACCCAAGATAGGATGGTCTGGGATGTTCATCCACCAATTTTTTCTTTTTAAATAAAGAGTTAGGTGAAAAAAAACTCAAAAAGTTATATAAAACGACCCTGCTCATGAGAAAAACAATAACCTTAGCGTATAGATATTCTACTGCCTCATATTTAAACAATAGCACAATGTATTAATAGAAAGCTTCCCAGATGAGCATAACAGATGGTCGCAAAACTTGATTGTAGTCAATTTTTTTCTTTTATTGAAAAGCACGTTATTCTTTAAAAGCACCACAGAATTGCTTGCCAACGGGTTTCATCCCTCATGGGACTTCTTCAGGGCTTTATCATAATCTTTATCTGTCGATGATATTAGAGAAAGTTTATATCAATTTTAAAAGCAACAATGACGATACAGTATATTAGTAACAAAATTCACGTTGTCGGTGTTTTTCAATGTGTAGCGATAAACGTCAGAGTCGATTCATGTGCGTACGTAATTAGAAATGCAACGGTATCTGGAATAACCAGATTTACTAATAATAATTTCTGCGTTGTTGTGTTATATCCGTGTGTATTATGGCCTTCCTCACAGGGTCAAGTTAAATATTTGGTGAATGGTCATTAATATAACCAATTTGTCACAGGCAAAATGTGTCACCCTTTGTACGAAAAACAGGCGTCTGGTTCACTCACTATGGACGTAAAAAAGTTTTGCGATTACGATTTTGTAATGCTGACCTCTTTTTCTCCCTCCAAAGTTGAAGGACCTCTTTTCATGTGTCAGCTAAAGGGTATATTAATGTTTTTGATGTACATTAGATGGAGCAAGCAAGCATAATGACAAGTCTGACACAAGATAGGATGGTCTGGGATGTTCATCCACCAATATTTTTTGTTTTTAAATAAAGAGTTAAGTGAAAAGAAACTCAAAAAGTGTTCCAGTACTTCAAAGTCTTACCCAGGACTCCGGTGACTTAGCTTTATGCAGCAGCAGTTTTTAAATGTGTGCCGGTGGTTGCAGGTTGTGTGCACTGGCCCTCATTTTCCGGGACCTGGACTTAATTTGCATTATCATTAGACTTTGACCCTGAGCAATAGAGAGAAATCCAGAAAATTAGAGGAAATAAAATAGAGATAGGAAAACAGTGACAGAGGGAGAAAAGAGGGGTAAATGAACCTGAGGGAGAGGTAAAGAGACAGGACTGTACAGTGGTGGATTAAGATGGAATAAAGACTAAGCACATTTGTCATTTCGTAAATATGGCATGAGGCACTGCCAATGGCAGGATCCTAACAAAACGTTTGTCTCACTGCACTTACGTAATAATTAATTAATAATGTATTAAAAAACTAAGCACTAACAGCAAGCATTGCACGCCATTCTTTTTGGCACTATCTTAGACACTGAATAATCAATGGGTTCCTAAGCTCATCCAGCCCATCAGCCGGCCTTGGCACCCCAGATTAATGGGGGTCTTCTTTGTGTCTTTCCGGTTCTGTAGGGCATACAACTTGCAAGCCAAAAAAGGAAATAAAAAATCATTAACTTGGTGATGATGACATCTCTCGTCTATGTTTCAGTTACTTTGGAATATATAGAAACAAAAGTAGGATACTGTGTGAGAGACAGCATATGCTGCTAAAGACCATTCATTCCTGAAAAGGACATTTTATGATTGCTATAAAAATAGTTACACGATTTCTCACTGAAGTGTAAAGGCTTTTACAGGTTTCATGAGAAAGCATCAAGAGAAATATATCTATTAGCTAGAAGCTAAATGTCTGTGAGCAGTACACCCCCACAGGAACTTGAGATGTAAACATAATTAGTGGAGCATAAAGTACACCTCTCTTCTTATAGTTGCAGAATAGCATGACAATTTAATACTGTTAGACATGTCAGTCTTGGTGTAGTCATCCCCTCAAGGTTTTGTCTTCCTCCTCCACCTTTTCTGATCTTGTGTGTGCTGGTAATAGGATTCCGCACGCTTTACCACTGCTAACCATTTCTAAAGTGCATATTTAATTTACTTATAAGTCCCCCAGTAAATTGGCACTACCTGTTCCTGGGTCCTGCAAATTACATTTTACTAGTGAGTCTGCAGCACTGATTGGGCCACCCATTTAAGTAGGCCTTTAAACACAGAGGATATGTGGCCTAACAGCTAGAGTGATTGACTGGGTTCTAGTCTCACCAGGGACATTCAACATCCTGTGATTCTGTGATTCTGATCAAGTCACTTCATTTCACCATGCATAACAAAATTAATGTGTCTGTTGCGCAACTGGTGCTCATGTAAAGCGCTCTGATACCTTCAGGTCGAGTTTGCACTATGTAAAATTAAAAAATAAAACATGTCTCAGGCCCATTGCAACCTGTGTGTGCAGTTTTAAACTGTCATTTCGACCTTACAAAAGAAACCTTTTGCCAGGCCAAAAGCCTTCCTTCTTAATACATATAAATCACTCCCTACGGAAGGACAAAAAAATTTCCTTTTTAAAACATATAAGTAATTCCCTAGGGAAGGACCTGGACAGCCCAGGAGGCAGAGATGTTATGCATTTAAAAAGTATGACATGTACTTTTAAGTTTAACATGTCCTAGAAGTGAAAAACCCTTAAATCAGTTTTTCTCTACTGCAAGGCAAATCTCTCCCACAGGATAAAATTGGAGTTGCACTATTCCATTTTATAAGTGCAATTTACAAATGCGAAGAGATAACCAGTTCATGTTTGATGTCTCTGGAATCACAACTAACTTATAGTAAAGTACATTTTTAAATTGCAATTCAGAAAATGCAATTTTCAGAAAGTTAGCATGTTCTTGCCTTACCCATTTAGTGCCTGCAGTCGGTCTCTGGTCACATGACTGGGGTAGCTGGCAGTAGGGCTTTGTATAATCCTCCTAGACTGCCACACACAATGGAAGCATAGGTGTGACTGGATGGACCATTACTAGCAGGATGGGATGGATGAGCGGGACACACCTGAATAGGATGTGTCCTGTCTCTACACGAAGGGCCTAACAACCCTGCATTGTCACTTCAGCCACCTTGGAGTCAAAACCCCTGTCTAGAAGTTTCTCTCACCTTCCATATCCAGGGCACCAAAGTATAAAAGATGGACCTCAGACACCACCACTTCAGTACACTTCTGGACCATGTAATACCCTGTCAGGAAGAAGTACTGCAGTGCTGCTATAAGGACTGCCACACTGCTGGACTGTTGCTCTACTGGAACTTCTGCCCTTACGGCGCTGACCTGTTACCTGCTACCCCCTTGCCTGGGGAACAAGAACTGGACCTCCAACTCCAACTTGATTCCAGGATCCCAGAGTGACTCTAAAGATGAGTCTGCTGCCCTTGTGATCTGAGCCTCAGGGACAGAACAGCCCCCCACAGACTGGACCTCTCTTCAGCGAGTTCCTGACCCCCAAGAGGTGCCTTTCAGGTTGTGGACCCTTGGTGTGGCTTTTGAGTTCTTTAATTCCAGCTTTTGGGCTCTTCGCAACAGCAAATGGGCCAGTTTGCAGTGGAACCACACTGCTCGCTCTGAACATCAGTGTAAGCTGCCACCAGCCCACCTCTTCATCCAGCAAGCATTGATCGCCATGGAGGACAGCCTCCACGAGGTACCAGTTTACCCGTCTGCAACATTTGGCCTGCTCTGCGCACTATGCCGATCACCACCAGCGGCGTTCCCCTTGTTCCTGACAACCTTCTTCCATGCAAACGAGACTCTTGCCAAAAAGCTTGAGAAGGTAAACATTCAATGGGACTAATCTGGAACTGTATCTGACCAATGCTATATTGTGGTCAGCTTGAACATTCATCTTTGACCCGATCCATTGCGACCAGATAGCAGCAGTTGGTGCTTTCTGCTTTTAGGCCCCACATTGCAGTTTATTCTTTAAAAATTCATAACTCCAATTCTACTGATGGGACTTTTGTTGTTTTTGTCTTGTTTTCCTAATTCTTCTGTGTGCTCCTTTGTGGTGTGTTTTCACTGTAGTACTGTTTGAATTGTTGCACAAACACTTTACACATTGCCTCTAAGTTAAGCCAGACTACTTTGTGTCAAGCTACCAGGGGGTTGATCACAGATTAATTTGGGGTTTGTTTGTGCCTTACCCTGCGGACACTTGTTGTTGCTGCTTGACCAGGGCTCACATCCCAATCAATCAACAACCCAAATTCTTACAAATACCATTTCATATGCTGTTATTGTAGTCAACAATAAGCCAAACTTTTGGAATATTAGAAAGTGGTGCAGTTCTATATCCAAATATCATCATCAGCCACAAATCTAGGCAACTGAAAGGTGCATGCACACGCCGGATGGCTGCCAGTTCCTCAGCCCCATGTAAGGTGGTTGTCTGGATCCTGCTGACTTTGCTGACGGATAATCCAACAATGACACTGGGTACTCTGGGATCATACACAAATTAATCCTGCATGCAGTCCTATGGTGATACATTCCAGGAAGAATGTATGACATAACATAGCATGCCTTTACCACACTTGATTTTCCACACAACCTTTACTATGCAGATGCCTTTATCAGGCATGCCTTTAACATGCCTGCATTTTCCATGCAGCCTTTACCATGCAGATGCCTTTTCCATGCAGGCATGCATTTGACACACATGCCTTAATCAAACATGGTAAATATTTTAAAGGTAAGTAAACCATCCCACATATTTTTTGTTTGTTTTTGCAGGGAACACCCAAACCCCACTTGTTTTTACTTTACGCCTAACGACCCTTTACCACCACCCACCCCACACCTTAAAATTACCCATATCTACCTTTACCACTGCCCACCCCGAAACCCTAAAATTACTCTAGTCTCCCATTAACACTAACCACCTCTAAACCCTAAAACTACTCTTATCCCCCATTGCTACTGACCTAACCTAAACCCTAAAATTACTGTGACCTCCCTTGACATTACCACACTTAAAACCCAAAAATTTCCCTTACATCCCTTTACCACTACCTCTACCCAACCCTAAACCAAACAATTATCCTACCTCCCTTTATCGATACTGACACCTAAAACCTTGTTTTTAAATACCATCGTAAAGTTATTTAAAAATAAAACATACCTAAGTGGTGAAGACATGCACGGTAAATGCACAAATACATAAATGTGTGGGTCTTTCCTGCATGGAAAAGGTTGCATGTAAAAAGCATTTTGTGCTAAAGATTTAGTTGGAAATGCTGTTTACCCTCAATGGATTGACCTAGAAGCCCACAATATCTTGAGACGGAACCTCAGGAAAATGAGCCCAGCTACTACTTGTGGTGTCCATTGAAAAAATTGTTGAGACTGCCAACAATTAATCAGACTATCTGCAAACAAAATTAGAAACAGGTTTATGGGAATTATAAGTGTGAAGCTCAACACTTTTACCGTTTGTAAAAAACAAACTTCCTTAAAACTGTTAAGATAAGGTGCTATAGTCCTACTGAAAAACGATTTGAAATGAAGGAAATAAAATTATAACTAATTAAGAAAAAGATTTTTTAGACACAGTGACCTCTTCAAAATATGAGGCTGACTTGGTGGTAAACAGATTCCTAAGGCTCTCCATATTCGGACTATATTCTTGCCTCTAACACTCCCTGCAGGTTCATATTCATGGACAAAAATGGTGGACATGATGGCCATACTCATCTCGACCAGAACTATGGGCACAGTGGCTGGAAAGCCTGCCCCACAGAACTACAGTAGAGACAAAGATTTGCATAACTGCCTCTTGGTCAAAAAGCTGAGCAAAGAGCTTGTGTACAAATAAGAAGTCAAGTTGCATTTACTTACATGTTATCCTATCTGTGGGCTCCTACAAACTTCCAACTCAACAAAGGTGATTTGCCTATCTCAAAAGTAATGTTCCCTCTAATAATTTTCCTATGTGTGCAGCAACGAAGGGTCTTTGTACACTTCAGCCTAGGCTATGTGCACCAAATACGTGAAATACTACAATGCAAGTGAGTACAGCACATGAGGTACTAAAATCAGTGGTTTTTAACCCTCCAAAGCTTTATTTGAAAATCAAAGTAAAATGGCGCTTTTTGATTCAGTTTAGTTGCATGTAATAGTCACATGTGAGACACTTGTAATTTCATCATAAATAATTTCCCATCCAACATGATGTTAAAGATACTGCAGTAATGGATCACTTTACAATCTCTCTGTTATGGAAAAATGTGCGTTCACACAAAATACCTGAGTATTCTGACATCTGGTCTAAGATATGTCCTCAATCACTTCTGTCTTTAAGTTCCATGCATTCATTGTATTACAAAGAATTCGTCTCCTGTTCACAAACATCTTATTAAAAGTAGTCTTAGGTACAATCCTCAGAGCAAGAAGTTACTCACCTTCTGGTGGAATGTGGACAACAAACTCACATGTCACATCTAATCAACATAAGCTATGAGCATGTCAATTGGTAATTACGTGACAACTATTATAATAGGTTTTCTATCCCCCCCCAATTATTGTCTGTCTTATCAGGGACTTTGGCCTATATACATTTAAAGCATTTATTGGAATCAAAACAATATCAGCACATCCCCTTTTCTACAAAGGCTCCAACCAAACGACTAGATATTGTAATTTACCCACTGTATCAGATATATATTTTAGGTTTTGGAAGGCATGTTTTCCAGCTGACATGCCATCACCGATGAAGGTGAAGCACAGGGCCTTTGTACCTCAAAGTAAAATTGCTTTTGCCATTGCAAGAGCAAAAAACAATACCCAATGAAAACTACATAAAAGCTTAACTATTTGATGTTTGTGTCTCCATTACCGAACTGTCAAAATTGTAAGCACTTGCTTAAATTTCAGTCTTAGACATAATATAAATAGTTGATATTTACATATTTGTCTCCAAACGAGAGAAGAGAGGACCTTAATAGCATTTTAGAATTTTGCATAGCCTGTATGCAGTCTTTAAGCTGATTCCAAATGCTGTGTGAGAATAGAAATAGGAAAGAAATGACTGGAGAGAGCGAAGGTTAGGAAAGGGAACAGGGAATATTTTGGGCAATCTGAAAGTTTGTGTAGTACATATGCCATCCTAAGTCTGCTCCCAAGCAAACAAAGGGAAATGAAGAAGGAGAGAAGTTGAGGTATGTGGAAGAGGAGAATAATACAGCATGTTTGGTGCTTGTTTAATTGTCATGCTGCCCCAAGACTACTTCAAAGTCCAAAATGGGGAAAAGAACTGTAGAATAATGGATCATAAGCGAGAGGTAGGTGAGGAAACATGGACCTATATTGTTTCACATAAAGGATTACACTTCAGCTTCTCCTCTCTCCTATTAGATCACTATGTAGAATTTGAAGCAGTCTTAGGGTGACATGAGAGTTGTTCAAGTACCCAACCAGCCAGAATGTTCCCCTCTTTCCTCAACTTCTGATTCTTTTCCCTTTTAGCACTTCAAAGAAGCCTTAAGGTAACATATTTTCTTTATGCATATAACTTTCTATAAAGTTCACTTATTCCTCCACTCATCTTTCCTGTACACTCCTTGAACCATCTGATCCAATGCAGCCCTTCAAGGCATTCTTTTGAATTGCATAACTATGTTTTATTACGTAATGTAAAGATTGATATTTTTGACTCCTCATCAGGGGTAGTAAGTGTTATATAAATGCAATTTAATTTAAACACGCCTTCCTTGCAATCATAGGTAGAACCCTATTGGACTTCAGGCTCTGTTGACTGCGTAAAGTTCCTTCATTAATTTTATTTAAAATTAATTGATAATGATTATTGGGTGCATCTAACTGTCTTAATTACTTTGAAGTTCATTTAAACAGAACACTCCTCCATGAAGTTTCTTTAATTGTAGTCCTAGCACTTTTATTGCTACAACTGGGGATGATCAGCACATGATGATTAGAGATACTGTTCCTCATCTGAAAGGGAGGTTGAAATGGATGCTATGAAATGTGCCTCATGGAAGGCAAAGATCATGCCTGTCAGTAGAAAGTCTGAAGAAATAAAAACGTCTTCTCCTGAAATGCGTGTGTTTAAATCTTGTCCATGATTTAAATACACACATATTTCGGGAGAAGGCATTTTTATTGCTATTCTTTCTTAGACACACGCATTTTAGGAGAAGGCATTTTCAATTCTGCAGACTTTCTACTGATAGCTTGACCTTTGCCGTTCATGTAGCACAGTTCAAAACATCCACTTTGTCATCATTTCAGATCTGGGGGTGTGCACACTCCAGGAGAGACACTGGGCGCTGGAAAAATAGTGCTGCACGTGCCCCTATGCGCGCAGCCTACGGGAAACATAGCTCAGAAGTATTTCTCACTGGAAGTATAGCTACGTTCCCATAGTCTTTTTGGCAACTAGTTCTGGTACAGCCTAGCCAATTCTATTTCTCCTTAGGGGTGGCTAAATCGCAGATAGCATGACAGTGGACATACTGTTGCATCTGGTGTCCTTGCCCTATTCCTTCTCCATCACAGGGCTCACCCTCTGCATATAGTTCCACCAACATGCCCAGATTCCCACACCTCAACAGCACGATAAAAAGTTATTAGCCCAGTTACCTCTGACTTTGGCTGCTTATAGCTCTATTTAGTAGTGAGGTCACCAAAATAGGATGAAAGTGAGTGCTTCATTTGTGGTTACTGATGGTCTCCACCAGTACTCATTTCTGGTGACCAGAGCGCTTGCCATTTTGTCAAAAAGTAACAGTGCCCAAATCTCCAACATGATATATATCACTAGCATTGGGATATTCTCTCCCACTGTGTTGCTGAAACCCCATGAAGGAACCACTCGTAGGAATCATGTTCTGGCTCTTTTGGTTCCTGTGAAGTGTTTGGAAGCACCTTGCCATTCAAAAAGAAATCACTGTTTCATACTTCTCCATTACTACAGCAGACGGTGCATTAGTGCATGCATCTCTTGTTGGCTCTACCCGCAGCTATTGTACAACAACTTTACATTCAGCCCACAAATCATTTGTCACCACAACGTCAAATAATGTATTCACAGTAATCCACAACATTTGAAATTTTGACAATCTGTCAACTTGTGTGTACCATTGGACTGGTTTGTCTCTCAAATTTGGAAAATTGTTCGTAAATGCTCCAAGATAACCTCTGCTCCACAGGACATGGACATATACTCAACCCACTCGACCTGCTATTTCTCTTAATGGATAAGCCAAAGATTCTTCAATTTCTTGTAAGCCTGCTAATCCCTTTTTCTTTTCCCCATATACCTCTGTTTGTTTCTTTTTCTTTTCATGTTCCTTGGACCATTTAATCTCCAACTTTCAAAATTATTCCACTCACAGATGCCTATTACCAACTCAGTTATTTGTAAATGTATTCCTGAAGAAATCATTGTCTCAATTTCTCTATCATCTAATTGAACCATGTAACGTCCCTGCACAGGAAAGCCTTTTGAAAGGTCAACATCATATTTTCGAGCCAAATCAGTCAATTTACCATGTGTGATTGCTGCACGTATTGTGATCTCCTTACTCAGGTAGAATAATTCTTTTTCCTGATAATGATTCAAATATTCAAGATATAAACATCCCATAATAACTTCTTCAAGTTTAACTTTTTAGTTGGAAACATTCAATGGTCTGTTCTTGTTGGGCTCTCGGGTAACTTGTCGATCTGCACTTTCTGTGTTTCTAAGTCCTGCTGCTTCTTCAAACTATGGTAGAATGATCCTATTCTCAAATAAATGTGTATCCACCTGTAGCATTGACGTATAAAACACAATCCTTCCCCTATTTCTCAATGACTAAATAGTTTGGCGTGGTTTCCATGCAATGAGCAGTGAATTCCTGAGATGACAGGATAAGCCCTGTTGTAGCTAACCCTTCTGTAGCTCCTTGGGTATCTGGGATCGGAACTGTGTTTATTGTGGCAGTTACTTGTTGGCCATTTACAATTGGGGCAGTCACAAGTGATTTAGACACTGTCTGTGCAGTTGCAATTTGTGGTAATTGTGCTGGAACAGTCATAATTGGAGAAGTAACACCAGGTGTAATAACTGTTGGTTTCTGAACGACAAGTGGTGAGGCAATCTGAAACATATGCAATGGTTTCCCAATCCATATTATACTTGGTTCAATAGGGGCAGTTGCCACTGTAGTACTTGCAGTTACATTATTATCAGTATAGTGGTGGCGTTCACATGAGGTGCGGGATGCACAGCTAACACTTCTTCCAAAATATCATCTCCTGAATCACTGTCTCATCTTCCTTTTCATCTTTTCCTTTATCTTTTCCCTGTGTTTTAGTCTTTTTCGATTTCTCAGATGTCTCAGTGGTAATAGCCCGGATATAATTTAGTTCTCTCGACTATAGCCTTCCTCTATCTATACTGTGCTTCATCCCATCGAGCATCTGCATAGTTACGTATTGCTCATTTAGTCTTATTCTGGTATTTCTCCCCTTCTTTATCTTGGGCTATCTTCTCCCACATATTTAGAGCTCTGTATTGTGTGGGTCACGGTGATAGTTTCATTTCATTCTGCTTCTCCTTTAATTTTTCAACAACTAAGCTGAAAGGTACTGTATTTAGGAAAACTAAATAAACTCTCTTTCTCAGTAGTCTTGCATCATTGTGGAAGTCATAAACGTGTGTAATCCAAATTCGGTTGCAATGTAATGTGCAAGTCCACCCAAGGGAGGTGGTAGCTCTTTACTTTCTCGTATCGGAATTGTAACATCACCCCACACTAAAGTCTTTAAGTTCTTTAAGGCATTTCATGATTTTTGCAAAAATTGAACAAATTCAATTCAAATAAAAGCAATTCAATTCAATGTTTCTATTCCTTTCCGTAAACATCAAATATGTTTTTTACCAACATTGTCAACGTTTCTATTCTCGAAGTCCTTTTAATTAATCTCAATGCAGTACTCACACAACAACTGACCTATCACAGTGCGGCACTTTGCATCATCATCAACCAATCACAGCACAAAAGTGCACTAACCAACCTATCCCAGCGTGACACACTATGATGTATGATCTGACTCCTCCCAGCAGTTCACCCTCCTTTAAAAAATTTCTCTCATACACACAATTCTAACTTTTTAAAAATGAAAGCAAAACAATCTTTGTCTGCTCTGCTAAAAATATCAAGGTAAGTCAACAATCAGAATGTTAAGGTTTTCACAACCTACTGACTTTTTACACAAAACATCTTTGAATTCCCTAGTGAAATCTCTAACAAGTTTCACACTTATCAATTTAGCTTCACCCTTCGCGCAACCAGTTTCTGCCAACATCAATCACTATTAGTTCAATCACAACAGTTTATTAATATCCCTATCTCAATTTGTTTAGTCAACTGTACCTTAGGATCTTCACCACAAACATTTAGCAGACAGGAAAACCATAGATTATATTTTACACTTTTAAATCTCTTTATCAAGAGTCTTCTACACTTATCTCAATTTCTGATTATCCCAGGATTTTAGGTTATGCCGAACCTGATAACTCTTCAATTTCTTAACAGTAACAATACACATACAAATTCATCAAAAACATTTACTTCTCATAGTCTAAATTACTCTCCAGTGACACAACAATAATCACAAATCAAGATGTATCACCCTATTAATACTCACACCTCTAAAACAGCAATTGCCTTTGAAAGAGCACACCTTGCCTATCTTCAAGTTCTAAGAATTAGACTTTGGGACTCAGGAATTACTCTAACTCTGGCAATTATTTATATCTCCTCTTCTCAATATATAAACTATCGCTCGCTCTGCTACCAGCCACTGCTGTAGCACAAATCATTTAATATATAACGTTTGACTCCCCTCTCTCTTTTTTTTAACCATGTGAGTTTCCTCTTACTTCTCTGTGGCAGATGTTTGATGTCTTCCATGATAAGATCAGGAACTATAAATCACAACAATTGATAATCACAATACTATTTCTAAGTTTAATCAATAATTAGTGTTTTGATTAATTTTAAGGGTTTTATTTTCATCAAAAGGTTTAGTAAGATTTTCTTTCTCTTTTTATTTGATTAGTTCAAAAAGCATCAATCAAATTACAGAATTGGTTAGAGCAAATCATCAAAAAAGCAATACAGTGCATTCCATAAAGGAAATAATCCCTCTTCTAAAGAATGGGAAGCAAATGGGTGATAACAGGAACGCATTAAGAGTTCAAGATCAAAAGTCAAGAGGGAGAGTGAGCATGAAGCTCAAATTTGATAAATCAGCTTCTGGGCTTCCCATAAAGAGAGGTTTGTAAAAGCAAAAATAATCATACAGTAGCAATAGCGACAGCAATCAACAAAACAGGTTAGGAAGAACTGCATATCAGCATTCAACCTTCAGCATGAAGCCATTAGCATTCAGCTTGAGTGCGGACATGGGATCTGGAAAAGAAATGACAGTTAAAGCATGGTGGTGCGCAAATAGATAGGTAGGGTAGGGCAGAATTGGATTATCTTACTCTAGGAAGATGTGCTATTATAAATAGTTGGGTGAAAAATGTTGCACTGTTCAACCAATGGGCATTCGATTATTCTTCAGAACAGTCTTTCCCCATGGTCCTTCTCACTAAGCTTTCAAAGAATTGACTTGAAATATGAAACATTAAACATTGTTTACGTATTAGGTCTTTCGGTTCTTAGACCACCTTTCCCATGGACATGAGCATATTCTAACCTTCGTTGCTGCTGAAATAATCAAGCTTGCTTTAACATTTCAAGGCCGAATACTAACAGATATAACTAGTTACTACAACTTTGAATATTTTAATGTTGTGTCAGTTCAATAAATTACACACAGTCATTTTAGCTGTATTAATTTTACATTTGAGTAAAATTCTTTATCTCACCTACACTGATGTAGGGCTATTGGTATTGTTTCCCTTACTTGTTTTGTTTCTGTTGAGTGAATTATTTGAGACTAAGGATAATTTTTGCTGAACAAAAGTGTATATAATGTATGGTTTGTATCTCGTTCCCTCTATTTGCATATTACATCAGCATGCAGAAGGAGCATGGTGGTACACATGACAGTGTGCATTTGCTGCTAAGGGGATTACCTGAAACCGAGGAGCATTTCAGTTGCAGGATTTTTAGCATCTTTGCTGACACTGTTTGGGTCTTCCCTCTTGTCCTCCAGTTGCAATTAGACACCACCAAACTAATGCAGCATGCCAGTACACAGATGAACCCATGGAGGGCAGGTCCCAGGAATTAAATATATTTTTATTAATTTCACAGTGTTAAAAGTCACATACATTATGTGGTCAACTTTTCGGCAGATTATGCAGTATATTGAAACCAGTAGGGAAAGTAAATCAGGTGCAGTCACGGTACTTCCAAAGGCTGCTCTCCAGTTCTTTGCAGTTCCATTTCCACCGATGGGGAAACACATAGGTCACCTCGATATGCCTTCCTTTTGCCCCATTTTCTGTCCCATTTCTTTGGACACCCTCTCGATTTAAATACCTCCTTCTCAGCCATAACGCATTTATCAAACTCCTTTACCCACACTCGATGAAAAGGCCTATCTGCCACTCCCCATTGTTTCGCAATCTCATGCTTGACTAAGGTGTAGCCCAATGTGGTTAGTTGCTGTTTCACTTCTGTGAGGTCAGTCTGTTCCCACATATTGAGAAGGCCCAATCGTGCTGTAAGAATGAGCCCCCTTCCCCAGTGCATCTTGGATATGTCTCGTGGCCCCCTCCCTATGGGTCGCACAACTGGACAGTCCCAAATCATATGGTAAAAGGTTGCATCTTTCAGGCAGCCACTACTAAACCAATCTTAAATCTTTGATGTCAGATTCAGAGACACTAGGCCATGCAAATAAGGTAGCATTCCATAAACAAAAGAGCCTTGCAATGGAATATTGTGTTTAGGTTAATTTAACTCTAAAACACTACGGTGTCTAAAACCATATGTTTTCTCCCAGCAACATTTACAGCAATCTATGCAGAAGAACTTAAACCTCGATCGGCTCCCCCAATGCTGCAGATTTCCTAGGATTCTGCTTGCATTGTCTGCCACCTGCTACCAGTGTTTTAACGGTGCTCCGTGCTTCCTGCATTAGCATTTCCACATCCCTTGTGAGATAATCTCACAGTTCAACTCTTCAGTAAGTTAACCAGTATCCTTTGTGCATCTGCCTAACTTTTCATTTCCTATACCTCTCACAACTGCCCCCAGGTAGTCAGCCAGTGTAATTTTAACCTTTTCTTTCTGTATTTTTAGCCATGTCTGATGTCTTCATTTTCCCTCCTTTTTGTGCCGTTCGTGGAGCTGACTCACTGTGCCACCACTTCTTCCTGCCCGTTTGCTGCTCCCACCACCCAATACTCCGTCCGCCCCCTCTCAGGACCAGCCGGCGCACGACATGCGCTGCATGCAATGAGCGTGCCAACAGCATGGCAAAGACAAGCCTGTCTGCCCATTCGTGTCTGGACTGTGCCCAGAGCCAGGAATCCTGGTCTTTCTGCCACCTGCAGATACTCCACCGGAGAGCTCTGAGCCCTTTACCTTGAATGCCACAAACAAAAGCTGCTTTGCACCCCCACGATCAACGGTAGGACCTTTCAGCTGCCGCAACTGTCTCCTCACCTGCGACGCGTCTCTGCCAGCCGGTGCACCACCAACCAAAACGACACCACACCAGTCATACAACACCTCCAATTTCAACTCCAAACTAATGGCAAAATGACCATCAGGAGGCACCTAAACCGACAGACCCCAGGACCCCCAACTCAGCTTCTGTTACAGCATCATTGACTTCATCACCCTGCTCGCCATCGATTCCAAACACTACATCTTCCTAGGTAACCTCAACTTCTATCTTGAAGACACCAACACCGCCATCCTTCTAGAGAGCATGAGTAACATCAGCCTCACTCCATGGGTCACTGACCCCACATGCAGCACGGGACACATGCTCAACCTAATCTTCAAAGCCAGTGACAGAATCAAGTACAGTCACACCACCGAACTCACCTGGACTGACCATGCCATTGTTCACTTTACCATCACAGGAGCACTGAACTCTACCACCAAGACCCCCAGCTCCTCCTACTGTAGCTGGAATAATATGACAGAGACATAATGGACAGACTCCCTCAACACAACCCGGCCCGACAGCACATCCTCCCTCAAGCAGGTGGTCAAGAAGTTCTCCAACTTGATCACCAACTGCGTTGACAGAGTTGCCCCTATCTAACCCTCCAAAACTAGGGGATCCACCAAACAAGCCAACAGGTATACACAGGAACTCAGGATCATGAAACACAACTGCAAACATCTGGTGAGACAATGGCTCATCAGCAAAGACCCACAGACTGAGCGACCTCCAAAGCACCCCTCAGCAAATGCCATTAACACCTAAAAGAAACAAAAAAGTGCCCTGGCAGCTGCATTGAAGCCTCCTCCAACCACAGCAAGGAACTTTTCAAGATCATCAGAAAGTACTGCTGGCCGTCAGCCACCGAGAACACTATCCCCCCATTTCAGGAACTCTGCAACACCCTGGCAGGCTACTTCCACAACTTCTAACCACAATTCACTGACCTCTAAAGCCTCCACACCGACTGACCCCACCCACATGCCTCCACTCACAGCTCACCACACAGAGCACCACAACCATCATGAACTCCATCCACTCCATAGCTCCTATGGACCCCTGCTTTCACCATTTCTTCAACATCAGAAATCAGCAGCAAACTCACCTCCATCATCAACGCATCCATTACGACCTCCACCTTTCCAGATCAATGGAAATACGCAGAGGTCAGACCCCCCCTCAAGAAATCCTCAGCCGACCCCAGAAAACTAAAGAACTACCACCCTACCTCTCTGCTCACTTTTCCAACAAAAATCCTCGAAAAGGCCATCAACCAACAGCTTACCGAACACCTGGAAAACAACAACCTACTGGACACCGTACAGACCGGCTTCTACGAGAACTACAGCACCAAAACTGCCCTGATTGCTGCCACTGATGACACCAGAACTCTCCTTGACCGAGGAGACACAGAGGCCTTGATCCTCCTCGACCTCACAGCAGCTTTCGACATGGTATCCCACCACACACTCATCAAGAGACTCCACCACATTGGGGTTCAGGGAGATACCTTCAACTAGATAGCCTCCTTTCTATTAGGCCTAACATAGAGAATCTGCCTACCTCCCTTCACGGCTGAACCCAAGAGCATCATCTGTTGCGTCTTGCTAAGTTCATCCCTTAGCCCCACCTACATGGTACCCTCGGCCAACATTTTTTTAAATATCATTTTTATTGGCATTTAGTCTTTTCATAAGCACACATTGATATTTCGGGGTGTAGCAATTTGGATCCAATTGGTGATAGTGGTTATTCTGTTACATGTTCAATGTTTCACTGAAAACTATTCCCCTACATGTTCACAGGGTAACATCTTGTAATGACCACATTCGTACAGTTGCCTCTACCACAGAATGAAAAAAACCCAGAAGATTAAGAAATCAAACAGTAATGAAAACCAAGCTATTCTATAAATATGGGTACTTTGTCCAGTTGTGGGTATCCACGGTAAAGATCTGGATTTCCCAGTGGCGCTATACAGTTAATCCCATAAATCCTAAGTGCATCCTGTAGACAAGAAAAATACATTATGAGTGCGGAGAATGATTAACGCCAAAATAAACCAGCCAATACATATCGGAACACCAGAGTTCTACCCCGTGTCCCATCCTACTTTTAGAAAACTAAACTTTGAAACCTGCTTCCAGGGTTCATGATCAACGTAATGTATTAATTTAATTGTCTGGGGCTAGTGACATTCATGCGGCTCTGAGGGAAACCAGGGCGGTAAAGGGCTAAAAAAAAAAGAAACTCTCTTTTTATACTTAGTCTATCACGGCAGGCCTCCACATTCTCCCATGTTGTAAAATAGCACACTTACTCATGCCCAGGCTACTCTGATATCAAGACAGGAATGGATCTAGCTTTATGCTTCTGAGTCAGTCAAATCTGTATCTGAGGGCTGCGGTGGTGCATGATGCATGTCCCATGCCTTCACTATGTCTGTCCAAGGTTTCACAAGTGGTTTGCGTCGTTTAGTGATTCTGCCTTCCTTGATCAAGGCTCGTTCCTCAGCTCTTGCCCAGCAAGTTAATTCATCTTCCCATTTAGTCACTAACGGTGCTTGTTGTGCCTTACACCTGAAAGCTATTCGCCCCCGAGCCAGCAGCAAGGCTAAGTCTATGAATCTAAACCGCAATCGTTTGGCTTTAGGCCATGAAAATATTCCCAGTAGGCAAGCCGCTGGTGTATACACTATTTCTAAAGACATTACCTTCTTAATCAGCTCCACTACCTTTGTCCAGTAGCCATAGAGCTTCGGACAGAACCAAAACATGTGGTCAAAGTCTGTGTCACCAAGAGTACAACAGGGACATGTTTGGTCTGTACCTCCAAACAACACATTCAACCGATGCGGTGTGAGATACGTTCTGTGGAGCCAATTAAACTGTAAATATTTAAAGGCTGCGTTTCGCGCACCTTCTTGGGGCCTCCCACGGCCCGTTCCCATTCTTTATCAGTGGGCTGTTTGGCAAGCATCCCCTCCTATCTCTCCTTCAATCGATGTAAGGGACGGCTTGAATTCTCAATGATCGTCTGATAGAGCCATTTCACTAGATGGCCGGCCGAGCCCAGTGTCACCATTGTGTGGAAGACTAGGTGCGTGTCTGGTTCCTCCATCTCCCGTCCCCATAATTCTCTTAGGGTTTCCCGTATCTTATGATAGTTCAAGAATTCCCCGGGTGGCAACTCATGATTCTCCAGGAAGTCTGCAAGTGGCAGCAATTCCCCATGTCTATAACAGTCTCCCACTGTCCATACCCCTGTGTCTTCCCACCCCTGTATTTGGTGCCATGTGAGTGGCAGGCCTTTACCCATCTGCGGCAAACCTACCATGGGAACACAAGGGGAGTAGAGACTCACGTCTCCGGATCTCGCCACACATCGGTCACAACACGCCATAGCCACGGAGAGTAGCACCCCATAGGCTTAATCTTCCTGTGCCGATCAAGCAGTCTAGCCAAGAGGGTAGCAGTCACAGAACCGGAAATGAGCCTCAAAATCTGGGGCCCCCGAGACCACCGCTCACAAATGGGAGCCGCAGGATCTGTAAAGACACTCTATGTCGGCCACCATCCCACACCAGGTCTCTCAATAGTGCATCCAGCTTTTTAAACCAGCTGCACGGTATTATTACCGGTAAGTTAACAAAGTAATATAAGAGGTGGGGCAGCAGCACCATATTAGATAGCGCCACCCTGGCCATCACTGGAAGTTTCAATGTGCGTCAGAAGGCTACGTTCTGCTGTAGTCCCTGAAAGGTCCCCCTAGATTGCCCTCCAGCAAGTCGGCCTGCGTATGATAGATCTGGACACCCAGATATTTAAAGACATCTGGTGCCCAGTCTAAATCCAACGGGAGAGTCGATGGTCTCGGTAGGGAGGGACAAAGTGGAAATATATGTGTCTTCCTTCTGTTAAGTCGTAAGCCTGACATCTCTTCAAATTCCCTTAGTATTAGCAACATCTCAGGTATCTCTTAGATATACCAACACATCGTCGGCCTATAGCGAAATGATATGAGTGGCCCCATCTAATGTAATCCCCAGTCGCCCACCTTCCTTTCTAATGCATTCCGCCAATGGTTCCATAGCAAGCGCGAACAGTAGTCGCGAGAGGGGGCAACCCTGTCGAGTCCCCCTATAGATATTATATGAGGTGGATATCATAGTGCCTGTGCGGGCCCGTGCACTAGGTTCCTCGTATAAGAGACAAACCCACTTTAACCAGCCCTCACCCATCTTCATCTTTTCCATCGTTGCCAGTAAAAAGTCCCAACTCAAGGAGTCAAAAGCCTTCTCGAGGTCAATTGTCATTACCACTGCATCCGGATAGTCTCCTAAGTTATTGTGTAACATTACATTATACAATCTCCGCAGGTTGTTAGACGTGGACCGTGTGGGTATAAAACCATTCTGGTCAACATGGATCAACTGCTGCATATGTGGCAGTAGCCTGGTAGCCAATGCTCTGCTCAGAATTTTAAAATTGGTATTTAACATGGATAAAGGTTGGAAATCCATCACTCTTGGGTGGTCAGTCTTAGTTTTTGGTAGGGGGACCACTAGCGCTTCCCTAATGGAGGAGGGAAGCCTGCCCACCTCAAGAGCAGTTGCATAAAGGTGTTCCAACTGTGGGGCCAGGATATCGACGAATGCCAAATAAAAGTCAGCAGGTAAGCCATCTGGGCCAGGCTTTCTCCTTCGCGCCATCCTCTTGATTGCCTCCCTAATTTCACCCACTTTAACCGATAATGCCAGGGAGTCGCCGACATGGGTCTCCAAACCCGGCAACCGCAGGGCATCAAGGTACAACCGTATCGCCTCGGTTAGAATGGTCCTCGGCTGCTGAAACAGAATTCCATAGTAGCTATGAAACGCATCGGTAATCGCACCTGTCCCGCGCTATCAGTGATACTCGGGATAGGCGCTCCCCGACTCTCAGGCCAAACCAACCAGGCTAGCAATCTACCGGCTTTGCCCCCTTCCTCATGTTGCCGTGCCCTATAATTGTTCAGGTCAACTGTCCGTAATCTGTCCCACGTCGAAATATAGCAACTCCTCAGTTCCCCCATCCTAGCTTGTACAGCTCCCGTCCAACTCTTGCAACTGCTGCTCAAACACTCCCAGTTCCCTGGCTATCTCTTGCCGGAGGCCTACTGTTTGTCCCAAGCATTGTCCCCTGGTGACCACCTTGAATGCCTCCCATTCCACCAACTGAGAGCTGGCGGTATCTTAATTCTCCGAGAAAAATTTGTTTAAACCCGTCGTCTTCTAACAAGGCAGAGTCTAGTCTCCACAAGGGAATTGGAGTTCTCTCGGGAGAGGAGCAAATCGCATAAGCAGGGGACTATGATCAGAGTTGGCACTCCCCAAGTATTTCGTCTCAGATAACATGTGGGTCATTGTAGTGGAACAAAGAAACATTTCCAATCATGTGTGGAGGTCATACGGATGCGAATAATAGGAATATACTCTTTATTGTTCATTTTGGAGTCTCCACATATCCACCAATCCCCACCCTGCAGCCCATCGCCTAAGCCCTTGTGCCATATTAGAAGCCATCGTGCCCCATAGTGGAGGGGTAGATCTATCCCATTCGATATCACATACACAATTAAAGTCACTACCTAGAATCAGATTATCAGCATCCACACCCGCTAAGGCTCCAGAGAACCTTTCAAGGAAGTGCATCTCTTCTCGGTTGGGGGCATACACACTTCCCAGTGTGATACCTCTCCCTGCCAACTTCCCCTGAATCACCACATACCACCCTTCCACGTCCACTAATCTCCAGGAAAGCTGGAAAGGGACACCCGGCCGAATCCACACTAATGCTCCCCTCGCAAAGGCAGAATAGGTAGTTGCATACAGATGTCCACCTGCGTTTCAGTCGCCCCACCTCAGTCTCCATGAGGTGGGTCTCCTGCAACAATGCCACATGTACACCCCTACGATGTATATAATTCAGTATACTATAGCACTTAGCAGGTGAACCCATTCCCTGTATGTTCCATGTAAGGAGCATGTACCCTTCTTACCGAATTATCTGATGTGCCATCTGGTAAAACAATACTCCCCACCCGTTACCCTCCCCACTCCCATCAGCCCCTGCAATTCTCATAGACCACTTGGTATGCAACAACAACCCCAAACATGGAACTACCACACCTGCGAAAAGACTGGCAACGATCAGCTGCCCAAATGTACTAAAACAGTGCATAGCACAATCCTACGACAAAACAACAAGGTCCTAGGTAACTAACTAAGGACCTATGAGGGAGCGCGACCAAAGCTTCTAATATTTAGATGTAAATCAGTTTAGTACTCATGGCGTTTCATCCTGAATGGGCCGTCCCCGCCCGTGCCCAGGAGCCCCCTCCCAATCATCCCACCCCCCCACCCACCAGAGAAACACCGCCCGCGTTCAATATAATCTCATACAGATATGTAGGTGTCCCAGGAAGCGGGACAACAGAGGGGAAGAGGAGGGAGAGACAGAGAGGAGAAAGGGAGAAGAGGACAGAAAAAGAAGAGGAGAAAAAGAAACGGGGGGAGGAGAGGGGAAAAATATCCAGTCCCTTATCCAAAGAACTCGTCTGCCATCTGCAGGGTCACCTCTGGCATACAGTTACGCCCACTTGGTGAAGTGTCTGATCCCGATTCATCAGTTCCATGATTTGAGTCCGATCCCCTCTCCTGTGCCGACTCTCCACCCCGCAACATCTCGGCTACTGTTTGCAGTGCATGCGCCCTCTCCTCCGCCATCCGTAACGGACTTGGCTTCTCAGTGGTTCTCCGTCGCTGCTGCCTCCGGAGTCATTTCCCAGGCGCACCCATCCCGCTCTCCGGATGTCGAGGACAAGGCTTAGCATGGCCTTCTGTCTTATAGGTTTTGACCCACTCCCAGGCAGATTTAGGATCATCAAAAAAGTGTGTTTTCCCATCCAACATAATCCGCAGCCTGGCTGCGAACATCAATGAGTACAGGATTCCCTCCTCACATTGTGCTCGCTTGACCTCTAAAAAAAGATGCACGGCGCCTTGGTACTTCTAATGTATAGTCTGGAAACAGGGACACCTTGCAGTTTTCCATGGGGTAGGGACCATCCGATAGTGCCTTCTGGAGCAGCAGGTCTCTGTCTCGGTTATAAAGTAACCTAGCCACCACTGGTCTCGGTGGTCGTCCCAGTGCCAGAGGTCTGTTGGGCACCCGATGGGCTCTTTCCAAGGTGTAAAACTGTGATAGACCCTCCGGCGCCAACACTTCCCTCAACCACGTCTCCAGGAAGGCTACCATGTCTTGTCCTTCAATTCCTTCTGGCAGCCCTAAGACCCACACATTGTTACAACAATTGCATCCCTCTGCGTCCTCTGCTCTATGCTCCAACATCCCCATTCTATCCGAAAGGTCTTCTACCTTCGCGGCCAGTAGTTTTTGGGCAGCGGCAAGTTCCTCAAGAGTCGTCTCTGTATGTTTCACTCTGTCAGACAGTTTGCCATGTTCTACCCGCATCAGGCCTAGTCCCACTGCCACTGTGCTGATGTCCTGGTATAGCGTTGCTTTGCTGTCAGAGATAGCCTCCAGGATCCTTGCGAAATGCTGGTGTACCGGTATCTCAATAGGGTTACCCCCAGGTTCCTTGGGTACCAAGTCCAGAGCTCTATTGTCTTGTTCTTGGGGAGTTTCCCCTTAGGTTTTCCCATGTTCAGTGCAGTGTGTTCTACGACCTCCGATCTCGTGCGGCCCGCTCTCTGTGAGCACAGAGCCACCACGTTCACCACCGGCTCATTCGTCTCCAGGGTATAAAATAGTTGAGAACTCGAGACCACCGTCTCAGCACTAGGACTCTGATCTTGCCAGTTTCAATTCCAAAGCGTTAGTCCCTTACAACAGTGGGCCTCCGCAGGAAGTTGGCAGTGGCAGAAGGAGAGAATGTATTGTGGGCAGCAAGCGTGTTCACCAATGGGGCACCCTCCGCGTCCTCTTTCTCCACTGTTGTGGTTCCAGTGAGGGGTCACCCTGGCCTCCAGCCATGTCGCAACTCCACCCTACGCAGTTGTGTCCCTCTGCCCAGGGTGCATGATTCACAGTACGAGCCTACGTAGTCTGGCTCCGAAGAGTTCAAGCGGAGTTATATCTCCCTCTGAGGCTTCCGGATACTACAAATATGCCTCCAGAAAGCTATGTCTGAACGAGGGTCATCTCGGGGCTGGTCTCAGAAAGGTATAGCTGCACATGCACCTTGCCCCTTTGGTTAGGCGTGCCCTAAATCGGCTGCATCCACCACCGCGTCCGTAAGTTAGGATGCCCTAGGCCTCAACAGTTCCTTTGCCGCATTTGTCTGTCATCCGCGGAGGCAAGATTCTGCACTTCCAGGCCATGCACAAGCGGAGAGGCCGGAAGCCGAACACACGCATCTAGTCCGTGTTATTAGCAGTTCAGATATGCAGAACAGACAAGCAATCTTCCCAGTTCTAATGGGTTCAGATAGACACCTCCACGCCTTTAGTCTCCCCACCATGGCAACCAGTGCATGGAGAGCTCAGAAAATCCAGATGGTCTAGTACCAACCTGCAATGTTCCACGGAAGTAAAGGTGAGCTAAGCACACAGTTCGTCACGTTCATCCAGCACCTCAGGTCTTCCCAGCGGTGGCGACTACCTCCCCAACAATGTGCTCATAATCCGCTCAGCCCAACAACAACTGCCACTTCGTAACGCACACCATCCCGGGGCCTTCGGCAGGTCAGGGAATTCAATACCTCTTAGTGTGCCAGCGCTTCGGGTGGGCACCTGCAGGCTCACAACGCCCGTCTCCTTCAAGGATCCTGGCTTCGCACCCGCAGGAAGACCCCAGCACCCGGTCGGGCAACTGCCAAGCTCGGAACTCGGCCCCCGTCGTCCAGGGGGGAGTCCGTAGTTCCGCGGGTAGCCTCAGCACCTCAGAAGACCCACTGCACTCGTCAGAGCCCTTCAGGACAGTCTGCCCAGCCTGGTCGCAGATCTCGCCGTCCGCTCAGGCTGCCATTTTGCTCCCAGCCCGAATTCAGGTCCCAAAAGGCAGCGCCAGGCACACCAAATACTCCACTCGGGGAGGCCATTGGCGGGAGCCCCTGGGCCCGGGCAGGATCACAGTTACACAGGATAATGTGCTCGGCTGGTGCGGAGCTCCCCGCTCACGGGTCCGCCATCGATACTGCATAGAAATGCCCCCCCACCCTGGCCAACATCGTCAGAACCCACATCGTCAACATCATCTCCTACGCAGATGACACTCAGCTTTTCCTCTCACTCTCAGAAGACCCCGCTACCACCAGAACCAACTTTCACAACTACATGACAAGCGTTGCGGACTGGATGAAGACCAGTTGCCTGAAGCTCAACATGAACAAGACTGAGGAGCTGATCCAAGGAAACAACACTTCCCTGTGGAGTGACAACTGGTGGCCATTCAAACTTGGACCCACACTGACAGATTACACCCATAACCTTGGCATCATATTGGACAGGAAACTTACTCTGAAACGCCAGCTCAAGGCAGTCTCCTCTGCCTGCTTCCACACCCCGCGCATGCTCCAAAAGATCTTCAGATGGCTCCCCATCAACACCAGGAAAACCATCACTCAAGCCCTAGTCTCCAGCCAGTTAGGCTATGGCAATGAATACTTCTCAGGAGCCACCACCCAGCTCCTAGAGAGACTCAAGACGATTCACAATTCACTCAGCTATATACATATATATATACACACGCACACATGTATATACTGTAATAGAAGTTTAATGGACGTCATAGTGTAGAATTAGCATTTAAAAAAACCTTAGAAATTCACTGAAAAAATCATGGGTTTCAGTGATGTTATAGTTAGAAATTAGCATTTAAAACCCCTTGAAATTCACTGAAAAAACACAGGACATATTTTTCAAGAAATATCCTGGATCATTCACAATATGGGTTTCGGGAAAAACATGGAATGGAGACAGATTTGGTTATGGCAGCGGAAGAACTCAGGATCATACTGGACCCAGGGGGCTAGGGTGCCTTGATCTTGTTAGACATATTGGCGGCCTTTCATACGGTGAACCACAAAATACTAGCTAGTAGACTAGTGGAGTTGGGGATCCGAGATTCTGCCCTTTCACTGTTATTGTCCTACCTAGCTGACAGAACTTTCTCCATTGAATTGAGAGCCTTCTCATCCAAATCTTTCAAACTGCCTTGTACCCCACAAGTCTCTGTGCCCCACGTTATTTAATGTATATCTGGCACCTCTGGCCTCGATCTTTATGCAGTTTCGGTTCTCGGTCATCTCTTACGCAGACGACACCCATTTGGTGGTGTCAGTCTCAAGCAACGTGGAGGAGACCGCCGACTGATTTAAGAACTCTATGTCACAAGTAAACCAATGGATGCAGTCTAACTGCTTGAAATTGAACTGTGGAATGACCGAGGTCTTGCTGCTGGGTGGCAACACAACTTTCTGGTCGCCCAGGTGGTGGCCTGCCAATCTGGGAGATTGCCCAACCCCAGTGTCCTATTTCAAAAACCTTGGAGTCATATTAGATGACAAACTAACATTTAGCAATTAGATCAATAGGCTCTCCTCCACAATCAGGTTTATTCTAAAAATGATTAGAAAAATCCTCCCATTTATCCCTCCCGATGTAATTAAAACTATGGTCACATATGGACCCTTTCGAGATTGGACTATGGGATTGCACTATACTTGGCAATTCAATCCCAGCATCTACTAAGACTGCAGCGTTTGCAGAATGCTGCAGCCTTATTGGTATTAGATATCCCAAGGTTCAAATCAGTCTCTCACAGTTTAAGAGCCCTCCATTGGCTCCCGATGAAAAAAAAAAGGATTGAGTTTAAATCCCAATCTCTGGCCTTCAAAGCTTTACATGGCTTAGAGCCGCATTTTCTGAGGACACACCTGCAATGGTATGCGCCGGCCAGAAGCTTAAGATCAGCCCATACAAAACTTTTGCAGACACCTAAGTATAGGAAGGCCTGCTGGGGTGTCAGAAGGTTTCTGTTAGGGACAGTTAAGATCTGTAGCCAGCTTCCCATCTCCATAAAGAGCATCTCATCACTTTTGTCCTTCAGAAAGGTGTTAAAAACCTAGCTCTTTAACAACTGATTCTTCCTGGATTCCCGCCAGTACCGTTCAATCTACCGTTTCCTGCGCCAAGACGCCCTTGGGCATTCATCGCGCTCTATAAATATATGAATCAATTATATCAATCAAACCTCGCAATATTATGCATCATTTAGGGAACATTTCTTTTGTCAAATCCCATATATAATATATTCACTGAAACCACCAAAGGTTATGGTGATGTTATAGTTAGGCTCACATTTCACTCGCACAAATCCATTGAAATTCAGCAGTTATACCCTACTCCCCAACAATGCACTGCTTATGACCTCGCATATTATATCGCTCATGACAGGGTCAGTGACATCACTAATGACATCACCGTTCTGTTTCAGATAGTGTATCAGAGTATGCTTTGGTGTGTCAGTATATGCATCAATGTCTTTGTTGGTGTGTTAGTGTATGTATGCGTCTGTCAGTGTCCTCAGTGTGTCAGTGTATGCATTAGTGTGTGCTAGGGTGTGTTAGAGCATGTATGTGTGTGTCCTTGGGTGTCTCAGTATATATATAACTGTGAGCATGGGTGTATCAGTGTTTGCAAAAGGTTTTTTTGGGGTGTGTCACTGAATAAATATATTTGTGGCTGGGTATGTCAAAGTATGCATATGTGTGTGTCAGGGTGTATTAGTATATGTATCACTCCCTTTGTGGGTGTCTCAGTGTATGTAGCAGAGTGTGCTTGGATGTGTCAGTGTATGCATCAGCATGTTTGTGTGTGTGTTAGTGTATCTATTAGTGTGTCTCTCGGTGTGTCAGTGTTTGCATCAGTGTCTGCTTGGGTGTGTTAGTACATGTCTGTGTGTGTCCCTAGGTGTCTCAGTATATGTATATTTGTGTATATGGGTGTATTAGGGTTTGCAAAAGTGTGTTCCAGGATGTGTTACTGTATGAATGAGTGTGTGACTTGGTATGTCAAAGTATGCATAAGTGTGTGCCAGGGTGTGTTAGTATATGTATGACTCTGTCCGTGGCTGTCTAATGTATGCATCAGAGTGTGCTTGGGTGTGTTAATTTGTGTATGAGTGTATGCTTTAGTGTGTCAGTGTATGTATTAGTGTGTGCCTCAGTGTCTCATTGTATATATAACTGTGTACATGGGTGTGAAACTGTTTGCAAAAGTGTGCTTCAGGGTGTCTCAGTGTATGAATAAGTGTGTGCCTGGGTGTGTCAATGTATGGATAAATGTGTGTCAGGGTGTGTTACTGTATATAGCACTCTCTCCTTGGGTGTCTCAGTGTATGCATTAGAGTGTGCTTGGGTGAATCAGTATATATATGAATGTTTCCTTGGGTGTTTTAGTGTATGAATGATTGTGTCAATTTATGTATGACTGTGTCCTGGGTGGTTCACTGTATAAATACGTGTGTGTTTGGGTGTCTCGGTGTATTTATAAGTGTGTTCCAGGTTGTCTCCGTGTATGAATGAGTGTATTGCTGGGTATGTCAATGAATACATAAGTGTGTGCCAGGCTGTGTAAGTATCTGTTTCACTGTGTCTGTGGGTATCTCAGTGTATGTAGAAAAGTGTGATTGGGTGTGTCAGTGTATGTATGAATGTGTCCCTGGGTTTCTTAGTGCATGTGTGAGTGTCTACCTGAGTGTAGCAAATACAAGATGATGATGGACGGAGTGCTGCATATTGCAAACACTCACCCCCAGTCACAGATCTGGGTTGAATCCATCATCATTCTTTAGCTCACTTTGCCACCGCAGTTCAGACACAGCTATATGCAAAACAGTATTGACCCTGTGCCTCACGGGAACAGTCCAGACTGAACTGCCAAGCCATGTCTTTCCCTGGACCGGAAACAAGCATCCTGGGACCAGTTTTGGGCCAACATCCCTCATCAGCCAGGCTAGCTTGTATCCAGTAGCAAAGTGAGCAAGGTACCCACGTCTGGGCATACCCTGCCAACTTAGGGTGAACAAAGCAAACACAAGATGATGATGGACGGAGTGCTAAACATTGCAAACACTCACCCCCAGTCACAGATCTGAGTTGAATCCATCATCGTTCTTTAGCTCACTTTGCCACCCCAGTTCAGACACAGCTCTATGCAAATCAGTCTTGCCCCTGTGCCTCATGGGAACAGTCCAGACCGAACTGCCAAGCCATGTCTTCCCTGAACCGGAAACAAGCATACTGGGACCGGTTTCGGGCCAACTGCCATCATCAGCTAGGCTAGCTTGAATCCAGTGGCAAAGTGAGCAAGGGACCCACGTCTGGGCATACCCTGCCAACTGAGGGTGAACAAAGCAAACACAAGATGATGATGGATGGAGTGCTGAGCATTGCAAACACTCACCCCCAGTCACAGATCTGGGTTGAATCCATCATCGTTCTTAGGCTGACTTTGCCAACCCAGTTCAGGCACAGCTCTATGCAAATCAGTCTTGACCCTGTGCCTCATGGAAAGAGTCCAGACCGAACTGCCAAGCCATGTCTTCCCTGGACCGGAAACAAGCATCCTGGGACCGGTTTTGGGCCTGAGTGTGTCAGTGAATGCATCAGTAGGTGCCGGCGTGTATCAATGTATGTATGTTTGAATATGTCCTGGGTGGTTAACTTTATGAATAAGTGTGTATATGTGGATGTCTCAGAATATACATAAGTCTGTGCCAGGGTGGTCACTATCTGTTTCACTGAGCGTATGGGTGTCTCACTGTATGTATCAGAGTGTGCTTGGGTGTGTCAGTGTATGAATCAATGTGTTTGTAGGTATGTAAGTGTGTGTATGAGTGTATCCCAATGTGTCTTATTAGATGTAGTATAAAGCTTAAGGAAAAAGATATTCCCCTACATAACTCCAAAATGGTTCCATTGATCAGTGTTAAAGAAAGAAAAATAGAAGTTATGGTGACATGGTGTAAAGCTGCTTAGTAAAGTTTAAGTTTCTGAAAAACAAATGGTCATGTTAATATTAGAGAATTAAAGAGTTGCAACATTGTAAAGAACTTATACATTTATTTTAAACATTTATTTTTACCTTTTTTACTGTTCTTAGCTTTTATTCTTGTACATCACAAAGAATAAACAGAATCAAGCTTTATCCTTGAACAGTGTGGAAAACCAATAATATGAATTGTAGAAAAAACCCAGAAATGCACAATATGTCACTATAAATGAGTGACACTATGCATTGCACTCACTAGAAATACTTAATCAAATCCTTTAGCTATAGCTACTGAACTATTGTAAATAAACATATTTAAACACTATATATTATCATATTAAAAGTGGTCCAATACTACTAATAGAGGTAAAGCACCCTTACATTTTCGAGTCACTTTTGAGGACATCACCCATGGGAGGCTGAAAATTGTCTTAAACAAAGATGATCCACGAAGAACGAACACCGTATACCACTTTTTGAAAGTTAATACTCCTTAGAATTTTGAATGAAGAAACAAAGGTATAAATATGGAAGTTTGAAAGGCAGTAATTGCATTCTGTTTATCCAGTTACACTTCTTAAGTACACAGTATAGTGTCTTGAAGTTATACTAAGTACTTCATGAAAGATGATAGCCACTGTAGTGTATGTTTTTCCAGAAATTGAAATTTGTCCAGCTTTGTGGCTTGTAATTTCATTTTCCAATTTAGACCCATCTGCTCTGCATTGTTGTAGCATTAATATAATGTATTTCCCACTTCTCCGTAAGTGCAGTGTAGACATAACATCTGATCTACAATTTGGGCAGGTCATATTTTGGTTAGCCTTTTTGATCAATCGGTCAAAAGGCACAGTTTTGGAATTCAATAATGTTAAGTACAGAAATCGTTTAGAATTGATTTGAGTAGTAGAGGTAAAAGGGCAATCTTGACATTCATGATTGCATGTGTAACTCAGGGCAAAAAACGTCATCAATATTTACTTCTTCTTGTTCCAAAACTCCAAGGATGACCATAAAAAATTAATGTGCTACAGATCTACTACATATATCTAGTAGATGATAAATGCCTAAAGCACAATGTACTACAGCCCTATTAATATGTAAACGTTGGAGTACATGACACAGTACAGAACGTAATCTGCTTTCTGCTTTTTGTTGAATTGCATTTATAAGATGTGGTCAATGGAACGGTACATTGAGAGCAACCTTAGCCTAGCAGTTGACCCCATTAGTATTTTCCAACTGGTAACCTACAATATCTCTCTCTTGTTCCATTTTTTTCTTAGTAACATCTTTTTCCTTGTTGTTCTTTTTCTTCTTTTGAGGAACATCATGCTGATTTTTGTCGCAACCTTCCACTTAGGACAAATTATCCATTTGTCATAAATAGGATACTGTCCTAAATTAGGAGCATATACATTTCTTAACCAATTGTACTCACTAACACAACTTGCATCAGCACTAGCATCAAATAAATCAAAAACAAACCGGACAATGTTCTAACTCACGGCAATGCTGCATATGACATACCTTCTTCAAATACACTACTTCCAATATTAATCAAAGATGCATCTGCACCTTAACCTTGTGATTTATGGATAGTTACAGCACAGGCTAGAGAGAGTGGGAACTGCTGTCGCTAGGCATATGAGTCTTTCACAAGCAAAAAACGTACACATCTACCAATCTGCTTCAAACCATCAATCTGATCAACTTTTATGGGTTAAAGTTCAACCTCATCACAGTTTTGAAAATTAATAAAGTCAATAACTTTAACCACTGCCCCATTTACTAACCCGTCCTCAACAATTAAATTACGTCGTAAAATTACTCTACAGTTTTTGCACACACATAAACACTTTTCTAAACCTGGAGTCCTGGATACATATTTCTATAATGAATCCAATTTTGGTTGTAGCTTTCCTCTTTCCCCGGACGGAGCAACTCAGGCCCCCTGGACTCCCTTGGGCTATATCACAAGATAGGGTAAGCGCCCTCACCCTCCTCTCCTTCTGTGGACTAAACGACCGTGTGCAGTATCCCACCATTTCAGGAAACCTTAGATATCCAAAATGACGGCTCCTTAATTACCCGCACATCCTCAAGCCCAAAGACAGCGTTGGAAACATCCCTCTCCTAGTCTGGTTGCGGATAAGTCTGGGTCAGCAAGACCGCTGCGGTCTACACTCCTTGTGGCAGGCCTAGGGCCTGTTATCGCCCTAAAGCTCGGACCGGCTAACTCAATCCCTCTAAGATCACCCAACTGTTTGCTATCTCACTATGGCACTGGAATGACGAGCATTCCCTTGTTCCTACCAGATCCTGCTCCCCCTCACTCCCTGTGGAAGGCCTAGGGCCCACCTTTGCCTAATTCTTGCCCCACCTAAATTGGCCTCTCACTGAATTCCTCTCCATGACACAACTTCTCAGACCTGAATTGAGGCCCCCGCTCGGTGCCCCCTTCCTTGTCCCCTTGGCTTCCAAGCCACACTTTTCTCAACTCTCACTAGCCACTCTTGGCAAGGGCACTAGCCCTCCCTCACCCCCTATGCCCATAGCAACCTTAGCTATGCTTCCGTTATTCATACATGGCAAGGGCAGAGCACTGTTCCTCCTGTCCACTAACTACCTCACTCATGGGGAGACCATCGTACCCTGGAATGATACTAGACCCATCCTCAGTGAGGACTCTACTCGGGTAACGTATACATTCCGTCCTCTCAGCTTATAATCGCGACCATTTCTGTCTCCACCATGCCCCCCAGAGCCCAATGCAGTCAGGACCCCAGACTTGAGAAGATAGACATAAACAGTTACATAATCAACTATCCGACCAACCTCTCCAAAAACATGACTAAATCTATGAAAAATAGACTGCTCAAAGCCAATCCTGAAACCCTTATCTCTGACCCATACTTCTGTCCAAAAAAAGGAGCCATTACCAATGACCTGATCTTCCATACGAAAAGAAGAGCGCAGTGGGGAACGGCATTCCAAGCTTTACTCAGAATCGCCTCAGCATCACCCACTTTCAGTGCAAATGCCACCATATCCATATACAACAATGGGAATATCCTAATTCAAGCCTCCGATCGGATCCTGGACCTATTTGATGACAGATTCTCCTTCATTAAAAAATCACTTGACCCTCCAAATCACTCTAGGAACGTCCTTCCACTAACCTTGCCACAGGACCATCTAGATCTCTCTCTAAGTTGCCGCAACCACGTACTGATAGCCCCACCTACAGTCAATAACACACATAGGGCCCCAGCCCTGCCAAATCAGAGCCCCACAGACTCACCCACTGTCTTACGAAGACACAGACCGTAACATAGCCACTCCCTTAATACTGGAGCAAAAGATATCCCGAGCTCCGATCACCGGCACTTCATTTCCCCCACTCCTGGCTTTCTTCCACACAACTCCCCCTCTCCACAGCAGGCCCTTCCTCCTAGCTCTCCCCTACATATTGCCCTCTCTCCACAGCAGGTCCTCTCTCCCGGCACTTCCCCACATAATTCCATCTTTACACAGCAGGCTCGCCCACACCCCTCCTTGAATACTTTTCCCCTTGTCCCCCTCAACCCCAAAAGACCCCTCTCACTCTCTAACAGTCAACGTTCAAACCACACCTGAAATGCATGTTACTCAACTGTAGATCAGCAGTGAAACATGCCACGGACATTGCCGATCTCATTCTCGCCCAGGATCTAGACCTCCTTGTCCTCACCGAAACTTGGCTCACCGACTCCTGAGGTCCCACCCTTAACATTCTAATCCCTCCAAGCCACAACATGATCAGACTTTATCGTGTTAAGAAAACGGGTGGTGGCATAGCCTGTATCTACCACAACTCTCTCTCAGCAAAACAGTCCCCTTTGGCAAATCTCTCATCCTGTGAATATTTATCCATAGACATCACTAGCAAACATAGACCCTTATGCAGCCTGCACATCTTCTATCACCTCCAGGTGACAACCTTCCTCTAATTGAACAAACTATGGAAACCATCTCCTCCAATCAGGGACGACACTTCCCCCAGATCTTCCTTGATGACTCCAATGTCCACTGGAATGACCACATGATCAGGCGGTAAACAGTCTCAAAAACTTCCTAACTGCCCTCTGCCTGACCCAATTCTGTGAAAAACCCACGCACAATTTAGGATCAACCCTCGATCTAATCATCTCCAATCCCAACTCCATACAGCTTGAATCTATCTTCCACTGTGACTGGTCTGACCGTCACCTGATCACCTTCTGTATCCTAGAAAAATGGAACCCCAAAAGATCACAACCAGTAAAACAATAACATTGGAAAATATACCCTCCAAAATTCAGACGTTAATGAGCTAATAGCTCGCTGCAATATCTCCCTACCGCCGCCTGCAAACATGGCTGACGTGCATGAACTCACGAAGCACTATAACAACTCCATGATGTCCACCCTGAATGCAACTGCCCCCCTTAAACTAAAAAGAAAAGCCATCAAAGACTCCAAACCTTGGTTCAACGACAGCCTAAAAGCTGACAGAAGCAGCATTAGACTGGCAGAACATGCTTGGAGATCCGCTCCATCCATTGATCTACTAAAAATCCTAAGACTAAAAAGGAATAGATACAACAAGCTTATCAGAAAGGCAAAAGCAACCTTCTTCAAATCACAACTGGACAAAGCCAAAAATTTCCCGAAAAGGTTATTTGAGCTGATTAAGTCACAATCCAATACCACTCCTAATCAATCCCCTCTCATCTCCTGCCCTCAGCCTAACTGCAATGACGTTGCCGACTTCTTCCTTGAAAAGGCGAGTAAGATTGAATCAGATCTAAAGTCTGCCCTGATTGATCTCTCACCCTCTCTTGACTCCTCCTTACACTCTTCCCCTCCTATTCCGCCCTTTCACTCCACTAAAAACAGTGCCTCTTGGAGTCAATTCACACCCAGCAATGACATTGCCATTTTCAGCATACTCTCTACACTGAAACTGTCAAATCACTTCAATGATCCCTTCCTCACCTCCAACTTCTTTAGAAATGATAGGATCACTGGTCCCACTCTGGTCCAAGATCATCAATGCATTTCTCCTGCAAGGTGGGATCACTGACTGCCTAAAGGAGTCCTAGTTCTCCCCATTCTAAAAAAACCCACAGCAGACCCTGACGACTTGAACAACTATCGGCCAATCACAAACAACCCTACCCTGGCAAAACTACTTGAGAAATGTGTACACGAACAACTGCGCAAACACGTTGAGCAATTTCAACTGCTCGACCAATTCCAATCGGGCTTCCGTCCCGGCCACAGCACGGAAACGGCCATCACTCATATAGTAGACGATGCGCTCACCCTGCTTGACAAGAATGAGTCTTGCCTACTCATACTACTTGATCTCTCATCAGCATTTGACACTGTCAAACATGACAATCTACTGAGCCTATTGGAATGTAGGATGGGGCTCTCAGGCACTGTTCTAAAATGGTTTACCTCTTTTCTCAACAATAGAACTCAGACAATCAAATCCAATCAAACACTAACCAACTCCAGTCCCTGCTCACTGGGTGTCCCCCAGGGATCCTCGCTCTCCCCCATGCTCTTCAACCTCTTCATGGAACCACTCACTGTAATCCTCAAAGACTCAAACATCCAATATCACATGAATGCGGACGACACCCAACTGTACATGAAAATCGCATCCCCTGAAGATATCAAGTCACTCAACGGAACCCTACTCAAAACTTCTAATTGGCTAACATCCAACCACCTCAAACTAAACGCCCTTAAAACAGAATTTCTCCTCATTTCTCCCGCTAAGAAAGCCATGATTGTTGAGAAATATCTTAAAAACCTCTCAGCTCTGAACTGCACCCCTCACATCATTGATTCCACAAAATCACTAGGAATTGTGCTCGATAAGAACCTAAACATGCAGGTTCACATCAGAGCATCTACCAAAGGAGCTAACTACCAATTGAGCATCCTAAGAAAACTCAAACCCTACCTTCCTCTAGATGACTTCAAATCTGCGGTGCAAACACTAGTCATCTCCAGACTAGAATACAGCAGTGCTACTCTATGCGGGCTTCCAAAACTCAGCTTAGCCCCGATTAGAGCATCACTAAATGCTGCGACTAGACTCATCACTGGCTCTAGGAAAACCAACCACATCTCTCCGGACCTGAATTCGCTCGACTGGCTTCCGTTTGACTCAAGGATCCAGTTAAAAGTTGCATGTATGACTCATAGAGCGATACACTACAACACTCCCCTTTACCTGGCAAATAAGCTTGAACTATCGGGAGCCTCCCGGCCCTCTAGGAGCACCAGCACACTTCAGCTCATGATTGAAGAAATTTTAAAAAATGAAAACCTACAATCGCACATTCTCTGGAATTGCCCTGAGAATATGGAACTCCCTACCTGTGGAAACAAGACTGATTCCCTCAACATTTGCCTTCAAAAGAGAAGTGAAAGACTTACTGTTGAACGCTGTCTCCTATCTTGATTTGCTTCTCAACACGCTACATGGCATATGCTTGATCTCAGTGTGCCTACCAATATTCTATTGTTTTCCTGCTATATCTTTTTATGCTTTTTCTCCCACAGCTATTTACCTGTGTCGTCCTCATCTCATATGTAAAGTGCTCTGATACCCGCTTTGGTCATGTTCGCGCTATACAAAGTGTTAAAAATAAAATAAATAAAGAAATTAGCAGTACTGTTACTCCCTAGAGATCCATTTTGTCAATAGCTGTATTTTCCAAACCATCTTCTTTCCCCATTTTTAGCAATTCTTCATTAAAATTGGAACACTCTTGAAGTGTAGGCTCCAAACAGATTATGGATTTCCCTTCTTCAATCAAATTGAACATTAGCTGTGCTGCTGTGTTCTTAGAGGAAATAGTTTCTCGATAAGTCAACTTTCAAATGTACAGTTCCCCCTCCTTTGTAAGAACTCCTACTATAATATCCTTCAGAATATTTCTGTACTCCACGTCAGATCCTTGAGACATATTCATCAGTAGTTCCTTTTATTAAAAGTTTTGCTGAATGTTTACATTGCCGATACTTCCCTAGAAATTCTTCATCATGCAAACGTGTCTTGAAAACAGGCTGTTCTTTGACAGTGGTAAGTTGCAGAAGGTCATCAAAGACAATTAAGTGCTTTTCTCTCAATAGCACATCATACTTAGTTTTAAACATATGTTGTATTCTTCAGTGCTTGAAGGCAAGCATCAAGTTTGAGACCATGCTCACCTTATCGATGATTAAAAGCTTCAGTTTATTCAATACTCTTGACACCTCATGTCAAGCTTAACTGGATAACTATTGGTATTCGAGTTTATTGTCATGTTCAACAGGTAATGTTAGTAGTCAATGTAGAGTTATACTTTTAATGTTGTGTGCAGCTAATCCAGTTAGTGCTGTTACTACACACAATCCATTTGATTCTGTTGTCCTCTGTAGGTAAGCAACCTTTATATGAAAAGCAATTAACAGTGTCAGCTTGACCACTGATGTATAATTGTATAGGTTTAAACTATGAGTATTTGTATTCTTTCTTCTCATTGAGGAATCTGTGCTTTATTTTCTCTTTTACCTCCATGTAAATTGCTTTTTGTTCAACATTCAGCTGTCCACTTGACTGTTCAAAATCAACAGTTACCTGTCTCGCTTGTTTCATTGCACTTTCACCTCATTTGTCGTTATTGCACCTTCGTAATTGGTCGTCCAAGAGGATCTTGACTCTGTGGTGCAGAACTTTACCTGCTTTGGGGATTCTCCTTAGCTACCTCAGCAGCAGTTGTTTCTTCCTATTCAATTAGTTCATTTAACATGCATGAATACTTTGAAAAGACTGAACACTCAATTTTGTCTTTTACATTATTTAAAGAATCTTTGCAGCAGTCATAGTCTCTCAAGTAAATCTGATTCAGCACACCAAGTCTTGAAGAGTTGTAGAAGTGCCAAATGGAAAAACTATTTTCTGTCTGGAGTTTGGCAACTAACTTTTCTGTTGTTAATTATATGTCCCTTTTCATGTCTCAGCAAACAACCATCAAATCCAACTACTGCATATTTTCCTTCTTCTGTGTTTTCTGTTGCATTGCTTATGTTTCTGAAGTGTTGAAGTACTTCATTAAGACACATGTTTTCCAAATGGGGACGCCTTCTTGGATAGTACGCATCCAATATATTTGATTTAAAAATGTCTGCACTCTGAGTTGAACTCTGCTAGGTACTGAACTTCTGGGAAAGACTTCAAGACTCTGCTGTGAGTGCTTGCAAGACCTAGACTTACACAAACAATTCCCCTTAACTTCAAGAAAAAACTGGCTGAGCTCAGTCACAGCACTCATAGGATCCCATCTCTGTATGGGTAAGCATTTTCAAGATAAAGCTGTACAATTTTTGGTTAGACTTGAATCTGCCGAAATTTCCTCCCACCTCTCCTTCATCTCTGTCTTCTCTGATTTTGTAGTATATGAAGTAACATACCGAGCAACAGTGATGGAGTTGTCTGCAACAACTCAAATTGTATATCCATATTTGCATTCCACATTTTGAGAATCACAGGGTTATAGTCATTAATATACTTGGAGGCCTCTGTTCTTCTCAGATGGAATGTGTTTTTGGTGATTTTTGTGTCAGTTTATGTCTGACTAGAGGCAAAAAGTTTACTTTTCTTTGGGAAATCACATGTTGTGGGAATCCAAATCAACATCTTATGTAAAGTACTCATTTGCATCTGTATTTTCAACTGCAGTACTTCCTAAATTGATGTGTTTGAAAGCACATAACTTATTATCCCAGGCGTTTCTCACTGATTATCTTTCGGGATGGCACATGTCACATACTGTTCTATGAAAGAGAGTGCAGAAACATCACTGTTTGTTCCAAATTTTGATGCATCTTTTATCCAAAACAGCATGTGAATATAATAAACTCATCTTGCATAGTACTCTTTACGCCAAAAGAAATCAAGTACTTCACCAAGTAGAGGTTTTGTTTAGTTGCTGATAAAAGATAGCATGGCTTGGAACCTGTGATTAAAATATCTACAAATATTAGCAGGAACCAACAAGCAAAATTCTCTTGCTGTCTTCACATTGATGTCCTTAATGCTTGAGTTCACTTCTCTCAAAAATTCTAGCAGGTCATCCCACACGTACACAACATAACTGAGTGGTACACCTAGGTTTCTCAACATGCATTTGAGTTCTCCATGATGATGATACCAATTTACGTTGGTGCAACATTGGCACGCCATCAACTTAATCAAGTTGTACTCTAACTTTTAATCCTTTTCATAAACATTCTCAGTGAAACCCTTTCAGAGAGATTTTGAAGATTAACTCCTGTCATTAGTGTGTGGTTCACAGCAAATGAAAGTCCAGACAAGTGCACTGTCAAATTATTGGATCCTCTGAAAATAATCAGGTTGACTGGTATTCAACTGCTGGTATCTGTACACGACGGTCATCATAGGGTCCACAAGCACCAAAACAAGCACCAAAAGGAAACAGTTTGGGAAAACAGCATGCCTCTAAGGTTTTTTCTTAAACACTCACAAGAGTTCCTTTTGCATGTTTCATTTAACAGCAATCAATAGCATCACAGATTATCTATTTAGAATGCAGGGGAAGGATGCTATAATGCTCATAAAGATCAATCCACTGTTTCAATCTGTCCACTCGATGGTAATGTCTCATCCTCCAAACAGGCTACATTTTGAGCAACATCAATATTTTTATAATAAATATTATTTTGTACCAGGTATAATGTTGCTTTTTTAACTTTATTAACATCTCCTAATTCTTGCCAGATATTTGTATTCTTGGAAAAAACACTATATTCTAAAATGATAAGTGGTTCATCAATATCGCACTCTACCCTATAGTTTCAATTTCCAGTTCCAAATCTAAAGGTAACTAGACAACTCTTCCTTTTAGGCCTTTCTGTAACTCTGTTGGGGGTAATTTTCCTGTCTTTGGTTCCATACAAATTATTGCTTGGAAAGGATTTATTAAAATCTCCGCTGAAATGGTAATTACTGGTTATCAACACTCCATGATCTCTGAGAGATCAAGATATGTACACTCTTTTCTGTTTATTGCAATGGCAATGTTTAGATTGTGTATTACCTCTCTCTGGATAAATCCTGAGCCCCCTACTTTTTTCATTGGCAGGCTAGGATGCTGGCATGGTTTAAATTAGAAACTGCTGTACAAAAGTTTAAGGGAAGGAGACGACGTCTAATTGCCTCTAAGAATTGGGCCCCTTTTCAAGATTGGTTAGCAAATTAACACTGTATCCCTGCTCATGTATTGTTTCTTTGTATATACTCCTATATGATTTGGTTTTCAATTCTTTCATCTACAATGCACTCTTGTTCCGTAAATTTATATGGTATTTGTTTGTATGAATATGTTTATTGCCAATCCCTCCCCCACCACCATGGGGGGTATGTTTTTCAAAAATCAAAATAAAAAAAATAAAAAAAAGGAAAGGATTTATGCATTGTGTGAGAATTGATTAATAAACATTTAATCCTTGAAGCTCTTCTGGAATTGATACTAATTCAAACTTTTTATGTATGGCTCTTGCTGGGATTTAGGTATCCTTTAACGTATCATAGCGGTACTTACATATAATTTGCCATCTAGAAAAATTAAAGTGTTTCTCTACAAATAAATATACTGCAACTTCTTGCCACTTATCTCTGTTTAATTTTTGAGTACAAGTCAACATTGTGAGTTCGACTTTTGTAGTGGGAGCGTCGACAACAAATACAAACACAGTTTGGTTTCTCAGAAGAAACTTTGTTAAACTTTGCAATATCTTACATTTTCTGTACTAATGCCTGTATCCTCTTCTTCTACACCTCCAGTAACTAAGTTCGTTTTCCCTAGACTCCTGTTCAGGACCAATGAAATTAAACTATATATCTTCACAAACATTTTCTACCTCTTCTACTGTATCATGAAATAGACCTCTATTCATCTTTTCTTAATTTAAGAGTTTTCACATAGTAAAGTCTCCTAACCAAATTTCGCATTTTAGAGTGGAGAACAGTTAACATTCTTAAATGATGAAAGGTGCTCCGGCAAATGTTTCTAGATAGACATGCCAGTGAATTTCCCTGTAAATTAGCATACTTCCTCACTTTGCATGAATCTAATGATTGCAAAACTGCAATTTTCTGTTTCAGACCACTGCATGGAAACTCAAGTAGGAAAGTTCTTAATAAATCAATTAATTTCTGATGAGCACTATACATAGTACTACATTTCCATTTGTATACAGGGGTCTTTGTATACCTTACTTGTACCTCTTCAGCTATTACTTCCTATACATTCATAGGAACCATCTCCTCTTTTGCAACATGAGTAGCATGTTTTATCTCATAACAACAACCTGTTAAATCAACTGCACGCACTAGTGTGTTTTGTTGTAAATAGCTTTTCTCATTACAATAATGTTCTCTACTAGAGCTGTGCTTTCATTCACCTTTAAATATCTTGCAAAAACTAGTTTTATGAATGTGCTTTTTTCATAACCAATGCTATAGTGTCCTCATTCTGTTTATAATCAAGATAAATAGTTTCCTCTTCAGAGAAAATGCTTTGTCAACTATACTTTCAATAGATTGCTTTTGCTTAAGTGCAACATATCTCCTCTTACACTTCATCCTTTGTAGCAAATTCTGTATTACTCCAGTTCAAAACATTTTAGCTCATAATTCCTTAAATAGTTTCTCTCTCCATGACAAAGTGCCTGATTTCATAGAACATTGTCTACTTTCAGAAACACGTACGCCTTGCTTTTTTTCCAGTTAATTTAGAAATACAGATTTTATCTAACACGTTTTCCTCATTATGCATTTTACGACAAATTGTTTTCAGAAAACCCCTAGTACTCTTACCAGCTTCTTTGTTTTTCCTCAGGACATTTTCCACTGCATTTTCTTTTTCTCTCTCAGTTTTAGCTCAGTAATACTGTTTCTTCAGTTTCTGTCTTCTTTGTCTCTTGTCGGGCATTGTAATTCTTCTTCTTTAAATAAAAATGGAGATCTGGAAAGCAAATAAACAATAAGCTAACCTATACATTAAGTGACTTTATTAATAATTCAATGAGTAACTAGTATACTCTTTACTCTATCTGTTGTAAATAGTTATACAGATGACAGTTTTCTTTTCTACTTTGCACTATTTCTAACAGTAGGCATAATTACAGAGTATTCATCTACTGCTCTTGCTCATAGGTATTACTGATAGGCTGAGTATATAACTGTATGTATTCATTTGTACACATGTGTTTCAGTACATACGATAGTGGTTGACCCAGGCTATTATTGTATGTCTCACTCTATACCTAGACCTCTAAGCACCAGTGTTAAGTTTTTGCTGCCTATCCTTGTAGCTACATTATACTGTACCAGGGTGTCATACACTGTGCTCTTGGGTGTGTTGGTGGTTACATTACTGTTTGTTCAGGTATATCGGAGAGTCAATTTCTATGTACATGGGTGTCTCAATAACTATGGTAGTATTTACAAGGACTTTCAGTGTTTGGTTTGCTTGTGTTATTCGCTGTTTCAGTGTGTACATAGGTGTAGTAGTGGCTCAGTTACTAAGTAACTGTGTCTAAGTGTGTTACTGAATACATAACAGAGTACTTTAATGCATGACTGTATTTGTCAGTATATCGGAATGTGGTAGCCTATGCATCTGTTTTTTGCCTGGGAATGTTAGGGTATACTTCAATATGTACCTAGTTCTCTCAATGTATGCATCATTGTCTCTCTGAATGTGCCAGTATACACATAAGTGTGTACCTGTCTGTGTTAATGTATGGATGGCTGTAAGCATGAGCCTATTATTGTATGCATAGGTATGTGTCAATGTCTGTTATAATATACATCAGACTGTACGTGGACTTGACAATGTAAACACAGGTGTGTACCAGTCTGACTCAATACATTTATCAATATATACCTCAGTGTGTCAGTTTATACATTGCAAAATGCCTGGTACTGTTACTGCATGCTTTAGAGTTTCACTGCTTGTCTTACTGACTACATCAGTGTATATCTCCCTTTGCTTACTCCTAACAATTTGTTATTCTCTCTTACTGGTCACTGTATTTGTCTTTAATTTCATCACATACTCTCTTTTTTCTAAACATCCTAGGCACTTTCATCAACCTTATACCCGCTCATGCCTTCTTCATCAAATAATGTTTAAGTACTACAGATTAATTAACATGTAAAATGTGAGTGCTCCTCAGTCTTTGTGTTTATCAGAATCAGTTTGAATATCTTCTTTTAGAAAGTATACATAAACTAAGCACACAAATGGTATACCACTCTCATACAATGGAACCATGAATGGCATCTTTTTCAACTTTGCTTTCAAGGTTACCCAGGCTGTAAACAAATGGAAATATTGCTTTCATATTTTACTAATAATACAGCTCTTCTGAATGGTCAGAATTGTTAACCCTTTCTTAAACTCCTCTAAAGAAAGCACCATTCTTTAGGGGTTTCAGGTGGGTGCGCATATCTGTGGTGGTGTTCAGCGTGGCCTTCCGTGTAACTTCGCAGCAGATTTGTGGATCCATGCGAGACACCTAAATCTTTATATAAAATCTGTCCATAAACATTGTCACTTATACTCCTCTTAGTAGAAATGGCTAAATTTCCACCCAAACGGTACTTATTCACAATTATTACAATTGTATTCAAGTGTTTGTTCTTTTTAAACCATTACACCAGAACATATTTTACGTGTCCTAATAAAAATCATCGATAGAAGGTTAAAACAATTAATCCTTATTCTGCATTTAGTAAACCTAAGTTAAATTTCTAATGTCAGAAAAGTGCTTCAACCTTAAAAATCAATAAATTTCAATTGTACATGAAGTTCTTCAACCTTAAATATCATCCTCATAATAAATACAATGTTTAAAATTATTTTTTAAACTGTTAAAAAATTGCTGCTCATTGACTAAGAAATTTAGAAATTTCCATTAATTCAAAAAATCAGTTTAAATTTCCATGGAATTTGACTTAATTTTTTTAATACAAATTTTATTATGTTACCCTCCTACAAACTAAGGGGATCGAGGTCACCCCCTAGTCAAGGTGATTACAACTTCTCTGCACCTTCGAATATTTATAAATATGTCTTTTAGTAATATCTTTTTTTCTTGTAATAACTTTCGGAATGCCAAAAGAATGTGTTGTTCAGATTCATGTTGATAATCACACAGTCTGCAGTCTTGGTTTTGATTCTTGTCTTTCCAGGAAGGGATGAGATCCTTTGTTTCCCACATACCAAAGCGTAGGTTAATAAATTAGTGTTTTAAAGCCATTGAAAAATGAGCTGAGAAATATTCCTGAGGCTTCCTTATACCATTTGACTTGCTCACCGTCCAAGCATGATGTCTTTGCAGTAAAATGTTCTCATCTGTTGAATGAGATAGGAGTTTTGTTATTAAGTTAATTGCTTTGTTGAAGGCCTCTTTCCTGATGCTGGAATTCCAGATGTCTTGTGCGCCATGGTCCTCTATAATCTGGATTAGATAGCGTCCCCAGGAATCTTGTGTATTATTCTCTTTTTGTGCATCAATTTCTTTCCAGCAGAGATTTTCAATGTAACCAGTTTCGGAAGCTCGGAGCCTCCCACATAGTTTGATAAATGCCCATTTGCTCCGGAATATTTGATTGTATAGGCCAATCTTGAGTCGAACTTGAGCCGGTGATGCTTATTGCTAAACGTGGAAGAAGTTTTTATAAAATGTTGTTTGCATTTTATTTAAAGCTGGAATTTCACAACCACTCATTGTTTCTGTTCCATAAGTCACTGATGGCATTAGCTGTACGCTCATAACGGATAGTAGATAGTCATGGAATGGACAGCTTAAATTCTTTTTTAACAGTTCAAAGCCAAATTTGAGTTTTTGGGCTTTAGCCCGTAATACTGAAAGCTGCTGTTTGTAACTCAGTTTCTGTTCGACTTTAACCTGAGGTATTTATATGAGGCAAATGCCCCAACATTTTTTCCGTGCAAATACTACGTATAATTCTGGCATTTGGCATCCACTAACTGTCCTACCATTGTTTTAGATACATTTAGTTCTAGCCCTTGCAGTTCCAATACTTGGCTAGTGCACTCATGCCATGTTGTAACCCAATTGGGGTTTGGCTTAATAGCACTATGTCATCAGCATACTAAAGGCACCTGATTTCCTCAATGGCTAATGTAGGCGGATGACTGTTTACTTCCCGGAGAGCTTCTTCAAGATTGGATAAGTACAAGTTAAAGAGACTCGGGGCTAGCACCCATCCCTGCTTTAATCCTTTGTAAGTGTCAATTTTATTTGTCACACAACTGTCATGCCCTATTTTTACCTGAGTCCAAGTAAGTTTGTATAGTTATTTAATAGCATTCAATAAGTTATTTGGAATACCCCAATTGGCCAGTTTTTCCTGTAGGCGCATTCGGGGCACACGGTCGAAGGCAGACTCGAGGTCCATAAAGCAGGTGAACTACTGCTTGTTCTTATATGTGGCATTTTTGGCCACTAGCGTTAGTGCCGTAAGATTTGTTAGTGTGCCTGCACCGACCGTAAACCCTGTTTTGGTCCGGGGGATCTGTTTTTTGTCGTCTGACCACTATTTGAGATGTTCTAGCAGACATGCTGCATATAGTTTAGCTTCAACATCTAGCAATGCAATGAGTCTGTAACTGCTCAGCTGTATCGAGTTTCCACCTTTAAAGATTGGGTGAAAAGTACTGCATTTCCATGATTCAGGGATTCTATTTGTCAAAAATAGCTCATAAAAAAATGGTGTAAAATAGTGTGCCCAATACGTTGCTTCTTCCTTAAAGAGTGCATTTGGGATTCCGTTTGGGCCTGCTGCACCTTCTGTTTTTAATTTCTTTATGATTTTTGTTAATTGATCTATTTCCGTTACCTCAAAGATGTTTTTACTCTGGTGGACAATGTGCAATTTGTTCACTTCATGAACCCCTGGTGATGTCGGCTTTACAAGTAAGCGGCCCCTCCTTCTTTCATTTATTGCACCTCAAATATCTGCTTTTATTTTGAGCTCTTGTTCCTTGTACTCTGCTCGAAAGTGGGCCTCCCATTTATCTGCAGTAATCCCTGCATTTTGTTGTCTACTTTTTCCAAGTGTCAGAGTGTTTATCAGCTGCCAGAATTTTTTTCCATTCGGTTGTTTACTCACCAGTAGATGTTTGTTACAAAAAATGAAATGGGGCCCAATTCACAAAAGTAGTCTGAGACAAAATCCTAACTTTCTGACTTTCGGTATTCACAGAAGACATTTAGGAGTACTAAAGTTAGGATTTTGTCTCAGTTTAATTTAAGTTTTGGTCCTAAGTTAAACTTAAGACAAACTTAAGTTTAACTGAGACAAATCCTAATCATAAAGTTGGAATTTTGTCTCAGTTAAACTTAAGTTTGTCTTAAATTTAGCTTAAGACCAAAACTTAAGTTTGACAGAGACAAAATCCTAACATTAGTACTCCTAAATGCCTTCTGTGAATACCGAAAGTCGTAAGGTTAGGATTTTGTCTCAGATTACTTTTGTGAATCGGGCCTATGGAGGTTTATTTTTGCTACACGGCAGCTTGTCTTATATTGATTTCTTAATTTTTTAAGCTTATATTTGTCCAGTATTCTTCCTCATTTTAACTGGTTTGAGACTATTCTAATTTCTCATAAAATTTGAATTTTTTGCTTGCCTAATTCTGTACTATACCGTTCATTCTCCTAGGTATTCGTCTTATCAATGTTTTGGTGCGGTTGCTTCTTTTTGAGTGGGAACTTTTCCAATAAGGCAGCTTTTAAACATTCCCAGGCTTTTAGTCTTTCACCGTTCACTAATTGTGAAGTTTCTTGATTTCCTGATTTCTTTGTTGGTCCTTCTTTCTTTCCTTCATGAAGGTATACCGCCGGCATCACCATCTCTATCTCTGTACCTCTCCATCTCAGGCTTTTTAGATTATGTGCAAGGGGCGCGAAGATTATTTAGTTAGATGTAGTCAACCGAGCAAACCTTTGTTCAATTGCATTGTTTGTGGAAAATGATCGCTCTCCGTGCATGGAATAATTTTGAATTTGTGCATCCTGGAAGTTATGTTTTCCCTCACTAATGTGTGATCAATAGTTGAGCTATTTTTCCCACTTAAAAGGGGATTGATGCTGATTTGATGATGTTTCCCGGGGGTTTTACATAAATTTGCATTGAAGACACCTGTAATAATGAACTGCACTTGAGAGTATTGCCTCTGCATTATTTTAATCATTTTATATAGTATTTTCATGTGCTCCTCTTTTGTCGTATTCACCATTTATTCTATTAACTCTTTCGTAAAAGCGTACATTCTAGTCTTTTTGCTTCCCTTCCTCTCATGCTTATACCATCCAATGAAATTTCATCTTTAGAAATGTACTTTCTAGGCTTCCTTTTAAATGTCTTCTTTTTCAAATCTGTGTCATTCATCATCAGCCTTCTCCTGTGTGCTACTGCTCCTTGCTTTGAAAATGTTTAGAGTCTGGATTGTGGCCCGAAGCTTTGTGTTTTGGGCTAGAGAGTGTGCTTGTAAGAGCGGCATTGACAGGGACCTGGATTTGCCTAATGCGGATTTTACTTCGGTTGGTCAGAGACGATTAAAGTGGCATCACTTGCTTCTATTGTTTGAAAGCATTATGGATTGTCAACATCCAGAAGACAAACAATTGATGGACGGAATGCAGAACAAATCAACACATTCACCCTCAGTCAAGAGATCTGGGTTAAATCCATCATTCTTTTGCTCACCATGCCACCCCAGTTTAGACCTGAGTATATGCAAATCAGTCTTGACCCTGTGCCTCATCGGAACAGTTCAGCCCAAACTGCCAAGCCAGGTCCTCCCTGGACCGGAAACAAGCATCCTAGGTCCGGTTTCGGGGTTTCACCCCTCTTCAGCCAGGATAGCTTGATTCCAGTGGCACAGTGAGCCCAGGACTCATGTCTGAGCATACCTGCCGCACTTAGGGCGAGAAAGCAAAAGACACACAATTGATGGACGGAATGCAGAACAAATCAAAACATTCACCCCCAGTCAAGAGATCTGGGTTAAATCCATCATTCTTTTGCTCACCATGCCACCCCAGTTTAGACCTGGCTATATGCAAATTAGTATTGAAACCTGTGCCTCATGGGAACAGTCCAGCCCAAACTGCCAAGCCAGGTCCTCCCTGGACCGGAAACAAGCATCCTAGGTCCGGTTTCGGGGTGTCACCCCTCTTCAGCCAGGATAGCTTGATTCCAGTGGCACAGTGAGCCCAGGACTCATGTCTGAGCATACCTGCCGCACTTAGGGCGAGAAAGCAAAAGACACACAATTGATGGACGGAATGCAGAACAAATCAAAACATTCACCCCCAGTCAAGAGATTTGGGTTGAATCCATCATTCTTTTGCTCACCATGCCCCCCCAGTTTAAACCTGGCTATATGCAAATCAGTCTTGACCCTGTGCCTCATGGGAACAGTCCAGCCCGAACTGCCAAGCCAGGTCCTCCCTGGACCGGAAACAAGCATCCTAGGACCGGTTTCGGGGAGGACCTGGCTTGGCAGTTCGGGCTGGACTGTTCCCATGAGGCACAGGGTCAAGACTGATTTGCATATGGCTGGGTTCAAACTGGATTGGCATGGTGAGCAAAAACACGATGGATGCAGTCCCAGATCTCTGTATTGGGGTGAATGTATGACATTGTTCTGCATTCTGTCCATCAACTGTTGTTTTTGCATTTGTCAACATCCAGACCTCATGATTGTGCACTCTGGTGGCAATGACCTGGGTACACTTACTGGGGTAGAACTGGAAATCCTAATGAAGGATACCTTTGAAAAATAAATGGCACTTTTACCTCACTGCCTTGGTGTTCTCCAACATGTGCCAGAGGCAGAAATTGAACTTTTCATTTGAATTCTGTCCACAGATAGACAAAGCCAGGAAACATGTTAGTAAACATGTTTATGCATCCCTCAAAGACCATAGAATTGGCACTATCTACAATAACAATCTATTCTTTGAAATATATAGGATTTTCTGGCCTGATGAAGCTCGTTTCACAGGGAAAGGCAAAAGGTTTTCCTGAACAATTTGAAAGCCTGCCTTCTTTTTTAAGTATAGTGATCACATACATACAATAAACACAAAAGCTCTTATCAGAGCCATCCTATTACCCAAATATTTGTTCTTTTTCTTTGTAAAGACTCTAAAAATATTTTTTTCTTGAATCTTCTGATCCATCACAGATCTGCAACCGAAAGCAGACATTCAGTGCAAAACAGCATGATAAGCATTTGCTTGTAGATGTTTGTGAGTTGATGTGTGACTGTGTGTGTGAATCTGTGACTGAAAATGTGACTGTCTATGGGGGTCAGTGAAAGGGTGTATCAGTGTCCAAGTGGATCTCTGAGTAGCTCTGTCGGTAGGTCTCTGAGTAGGTGTGAGAGTGTCTATCTGGATATGTGATTGATTGTGAGAGTGTTTGTATGTGTGAGTAGGTGTGAAAGTGTCTGGATGTCAGAGAAGGTCTTACAATGTCTGTAAGGGTATGAGAGTAGGCATGAGACTGTCTGTATGGGTGTCAGAGTGGATGTGAGAATGTCTGTAAGGATATGGGAGTGGGTGTGACATTGTATGAGTATCAGAATAGGCAGAAGAGTGTCTGCATTGGTGTGAGAGTGTCTCTCTATATATGTGAGAGTGCATGTATCAGTATCTGAGTGGGATTGAAATTGTCTGCATATTTATGTGAGTAGATGTTAAGGTGTCTATCTGTGTGTGAGGTTGTGAGAGTGTCTATAGCTGTGAGTAGGTGTGAAACTGTCTGCAAGGGTGTCAGAGTGGATGTGAGAATGTCTGTATGCATATGGGAGTGGGTGTGAGAATGTCTGTATGAGTGTCAGAGTGGATGAGATAGTGTCTGTAAGGGTGTGTGAGTGGGTGTGAGAGTGCCTATATAGGTGTTTGAGAGAGTGTGAGAAGGTCTGTATGGGTATTTGAGTGGCTTTGATAGTGCCTGTATGGGTATGAGGGTGGGTGTGAGAGTGTCTATATGGGAATGTGACTGTGTGTGAGAGTGTCTGTATGGGTATGTGAGTATGTGTGAAAGTGTCTGTATGGGTGTCAGAGTGGGCATGAAATTGGCTGTGTGGGCATATGTCTGAGTGTGTGAGTGTCTGCATGGGTATATGAGTGGGTGTGATAGTGTCTGTATTGATAAGTGAGTGACTGTGAGTGTTTGTATGGATATGTGAATGGGTGAAAGAGTTTCTGTATAGGTAGTGAAAGGGTGTGAGTGTCTGTATTGGTATGTGAGTGGGTGTGAGGGGGTCTGTATAAATATCTGTGCGGGTGTGAGTGTGGATGTGAGAGTGTGGGTGTGAGATGTGAAAGTGTCTGTATCAGTGTGTAAGTGGATGTATGAGTGCCTGCATGGGTATGTAAGTGAGTGTGAGTGTGTCTGTATGGGTATGTCAGTAGGAGCAAGAGTATCTTCATGGGTGTGCCAATGGATGTGAGAGTGTCTGTATGGCTATAACAGAGGATGTTGGAGTACATAAATATATTTTTGGGCCACTTTCTAGCTCCATAAATCCATCGTCATTTACACTGGGGAGGCTTTGCTGAGCCATAGTTCTCACACGTGGCCCAAAAAAATATTCTGGCATTTTACTGCCCATTGAACATGCATGCACCTCATTAGCAACATACACAAAGGGTGAGAAAAGCTCTCACCTGACCCTTTCAATTAGTATACAAGAAACGTTTCAGCCCCAGAGAACAAGATATAAAATGGCAACAGCAACTTTTCTAGGAAGGTGCGGCCAGCCAAGTAACACCTTACTTAGGCACATGGGAACATGGATTCAAAGGGGGTGGATCCACGTCCCTAGATATATAAATTTGGCTTTCAGTTAATACCTCAAAAGCTACTGAACAGATTTACACCAAAACACAGAAAGCACACTTTCTGGACCAAGAGCTAGCTTTCTGCAAAATTTAATATAATTCTGCTCAGTGGTTCGGGCTGTAGCCGTGTCCAAAATCTCAATGAGAATTAACACAGGAAAATGCTTTTTCGGACCACCCCCTCCCCCCTTTATCTCGACCCCTGCTTGACGGATTACCCCAAAACCTTCACAACAGCAGCTGAACTGAGCGTTATACTAATTTTGAAGTTTCATGATGATTCGTCAAACAGCGCCAAAGTTATTGGCAAAACAAAGAACACTTTTCCTATGGAAACTAGGTCCTATATTTATAAAGGAAGAAAATATATGCTCAGTGTACAAGGTGGACACAGAATCCTAAATTGTGAAAAAAATCATGGACCAGGAAGAGACTTGTTCTATAGTAGGTTTTGAGCTACATTTTAGTATTTCAGGTATTTTGATCACCTCTAAATGATTTAGAGAAGTTGTAAAAACATGCAGATGTTTCTATTCAATATACAAGCCAGACGTTTTGACCTTGCCAGTGCTTTGTAATGAAGGTGGAGATAGTGGTGGAGGTTGCAATTTCAATATACGTGGTGGTGTCATTGGTGGAATTATTGATATTGTACTAGTGTGTTGATGGTATTGGTAATGATGGTGGTGTAGTTTTATTTTTTTATAGAGCTTTATATAGCGCAAACTAGACCCGAAAATATCAGGCATCGAAGCGCTTTACATGAGCACCAGTTTTGTTACAGATGGATACATTCATTTTTTTGTTAGGCACAAGGAGAATAAGTGATTTGCCCACAATCACAAGATGTTGAGCGTTGATGCTGAGACTCAAACCCGGTTCCCCAGCTTTAAGGTCAACCACTCTAGCCGTAAGGCTACATCCTCTCCCCTGTACTGGGGATGGTATTGGTTGTCATGTTATATTTGGTGGTGGTGGCATGGATGGTAGTGGTATTTGTGTTAAAAGATGCCTGTGGTAGTCAAAAAAAGATTTCTGCATAGAGTACATCTATGAAATAAAGAATTCAATATAAGAAACATTTTGAAGATTCGGTATACAATTCAGATATAAAATAGTGATTCAGGTATTGTAGTGCAAGTACTCCAAAGTAGTCAGTATTATGACCCCACAGCCTATAGCATTATAGTGAGAGGGAAAGACTCCTCCAGACTCATCTAAGATGTGATGGACAATGTCGTAATCCAAGGCTGAATTCAAAGGCTGATCCAAATATGCCAATAGTTGAATAGGGAAGACACAAAACATTCTCGATGGATATTGTAAGAGAGAGGTCTTGCAGATAGGTGCACTGCCAACCCAGAACGAATAAGGAAGGCTGTATATTTGCACCTGTCAGTTTATAACCTCAGATGGGTGCATATTTATGACTTCCAGCATTTCACAAAACGTTTCCAGCTAACTTCCTGAAAGATGTGTCAGTTGTAGCTTTCCAATTGCACTTTAGGTAAGTTTTTTTTTTTTTTTTTAATACCTGTGCACTGATATTTTTGCCAACATTATTGGGCATGGCGTATAAATCTATCTGCTGAAATGCTAGCCGGTTTGTGTAAAACCATTTTTTCTCCCCATGGGGAAAATATTTTCGCCTTAGAGAAATCCCTCTCCCTACATCCTCACAATGTTTGCGTGTGTCCAGTTTCTCTGCTTTCTGTGGTTAAGGGTCAGAAGTGAATACATCTCGAACAATTTCCATGGTGGGCCGTGATCATACGTTTCTAGATATTCCCAAACTTTGAAGGCAAACCAATCCTCCACACTCCCATTCCACACTCCTTGCATAGTCATTTCCCCTGCATTATATTTTATGCCATGTTGGGGTACAATTCAATTGAGTAAAACGGATACTAATTGCAAAGTCAGCTTTTATGAATTCCTTGCAGTCAGAAACCCAGCAAATTGCATGAGTAAGACACATATACATTTAAATCGCTTTGTTACATTTGCCCCTTGTAGTTTGCATATTTGTCATTATTATATTTGTGTGCAGACCTTCCTGCATTATCTAGAGGCATTGTTGTATAGAACAGTGCATCCACCCATAAATAGGTACGTTATATGTTTAATGGAATTATTAGAGGGCATATGTATCAAGCCCTTTTCCCATTCGTAAACGGGCCGATTCTCAGAATCGGCCCGTTTGCAAACAATAAAAGGCCTTTTGGGATGTAGCATCCCAAAAGGGCATCGCAAATTAGAGAATCGCAAAATTTGCGATTCTCCATTTTGCGACTTCAATTAAGGAATCGCAAATTGCAATTCCTTAAATGCAATGTATGAAGCCTAGAAAAAGTGCAATTTGGCCATAAGGAATCGCAAATTACCACCAACTTCAAGAGGGTGGTAATTTGCGATTTCTTTGAAAAAATGCAATATTTGGCATTTTTCGAAGTGCCATGTGACGCACAGATATGCCCTTAGGGCATGTATGTGCACCACATGTGCACGCATACATATTTCAGGGGTGCAACAGGGTGTCCTTTTGACACCCTGGCACCCTTGAAATTGCATTCTCATTTTGCGATTCTCAAATTGCGAATCGCAAAATGAGAATGTCTTCCCATTCATTCTTATGGGCCTCCTAGCCCATAGGAATGAATGGGAAGGTATTCCTTAATTATAATAATAATAATCAACATTTGTAAAGCGCAAACAATCACCCGTAAGTGTCTCTAGGTGCTGGGGGCCGTCGGGAAGATTAAGCAAGCTATTGCCCAGAGTCACATGGTGCTGGGCTAATCTGCCGCTGGCACCGGGGTTCGAACCGTGATCCCCAGATTCCGGCGTCAGTCACCCTGGCCGCGGCACCACACCTCTTCCTCTATTGCGACTAGAAATTTGCTAATCGCAATTAAGGAATACCAAGGAATCGCAAAACATTTGCAAATTTTGTATTACATCCTGTTTTGCGATTCTCAAATAGCGATTCCCTAAATATCGCTATTTGAGAATCACAAAAACGGAATTTGATACATATGCCCCCAAATGTTTAATCAGTAGCAATACAACAAGCTGACAAACGAATACTCGGAACTGTGCAATAAGCTAATTAATCAGCAGTTGTTCATATCTAGATGGATCACAGGCCTGCACAAGAGAAAGCAGAATAAGACCACAATGATCAGTTTGTAATGTAAATGGAATCGTTGAGGGAAGCTTATAGCTGGAACCATGGCAACTGTATGTAGCACACGTTTATGGACGTGTGTGTGAGGGTAAGTAACCTGTTGTCCTTATATGAATATCAGACTGGACTACACCTTAGAGACGTGCAGAAGTGGTAGAAATGTGCTGTATCTCCATTACCGCATGATGCTTCCATTGTTGAATTTTTTGAGTAAATAAGTAATGCTGCATGAACTGAGACATTTGATGAGTAATCATCATCATGCGATAGCTAGGGACTGCCAAACCTGCAGACAAATATGCATGGTAAACAACGTTCATAACAAAACTTTTTGTACACAGGGAATAACAACTCGGTCGTTACAACGACCGTGTTGTGATTCCGCATATCATTACTCGGCAAGTCAGAACAACGACTTGCGGGGGGGGGGGGGGAGGGGGGGTGGTGTTGGATTTAAAATCCAACACCTTCCCTACTGTCCGCACAGACTGGAGTTGGAATAGTAAATTATACTGTTCCAACATCCAGCGCCCCCCCTCCGCAAGTCGTTGTTCCGACTTGCGGAGTAATGTTATGCGGAATCACAACGCGGTCGTTGTAACGACCGTGTTGTGATTCCCTGCGGACAAAAAGACTGCGGTATAAGGAGGCATATTCAATATGTATACATCTGTGAAACTATTCTCCTGTGTTTGTAATGGAAGAAAAATCAGCAAGGGTAATCTAAGAACTTTCCGGAATTAACTTTCAAAAAAGCATGCTAATAATCTTTAGATCAAATAAAAAGATTACTGTGAAGATTACATTAGAATGCCCCCAATGCGTGGTTTCTGAATTTTGTTCATGATTATAAAGCAAGCTAACTGCATTATAATGCATAGGGCAAATGCATCTGTACTATCACACACCTTTGTTCTGTTCCGTTTTGCATGATTTCACACATAAAAGCCCACAAGCTTAAATTTAAATGAATGAGTGCTTTAGACAGTGGTGCAGTTTGCTAGTCTATGGTATTGTCAGTCCAGTCCTTTCCTTTTTAGAGTCTCATTCTGTTTTGGACAGATTTAGGTGGAAGGAAACATCGCAGAAATCTCTGATTCCGAACGGTAGCCCCCCCAACCAAAATCTTTCCATTATGACCAACATAATTTGTTTCACTAACTTAGAATAACTGACCTAGATTGATATTTTTGCTCAAGGCTCTTCCTCTATAGATCTCATCTTATATGGCACTTATTAGAAATTAGATTCTGGTGGGCAGAGTGGGAATCATTTATTGTTTGATAAAATCAAATAATTACAATAGGTATAAAAGCAATAATTACCTTTTCACACGTAACATTTATATGGTAAAATATACAGTGGGTAGAAGTTCCCTTCTAAAGCAGGATAGTCATCATATGACAGCGAGAGTAGTGTTACGCTAAAGTGCATTCGGGAACATAAATGAGTGCAGAATCATGATGATAAGACACTGGGGTGCTTAAAAAAAACAAGTGGCCCAGCGATTCGGTAGCCCGATGATAAAAAATTATTTTTAAAAAGTCTCAGAAAAGCTCAAATGGTCGATAAGAAGCTGCAGCAGTTTATTCAAGGCGATCAGGGTACCGCAGAGCTGGTAGTAAAATCGGAATAGCCAGGCCTCTTGTTCGAAAATTCAGCTGACGGCAGCAGCTAGTGCATTTGTGCGCCATCCGTTATAACCTGCTGTGGCAGAAGCCTCATGCTGCCATGATTTTGTTAGTAGCTGATGGGCTACTTAAACTTGCGATAAGCTTTGTGGATGAAAGTCGTGAGACCAATGTTTACAGCCATATTCTCTGGCTTCAAAGCAGCAATAATGCCCTGCCTGCAGGTCTGGACTCCCGATTTATTCCACTCAGGACACAACTTTGTTCTGTGCAGATCCAACAAGGCTGGGCAGATACATACAATGTGCTCCAGGTATTCAACTGATTTGCCGCAGCCCCTGCACACGAGGTCGTCTGTAGAGCACCTCCAGGAAGGTGGATGTTTCATAAAAAGCCACTTGCCAAGCCTCAGAACCAAATATCTCTGTTTTAGATATAAGGAGTATGTACAGGCCAGGTGTGGCAAGGGAGGGGTCAGCTGGTATAAATTTATTACTGCCCATGCATGCTTACTTTTGGCTAGAGTCTCTCTGTCTACAATTCTTGAACACAGTTGGATTTGCTTCTAGACGCTTAATTTAAATGCTTTTTACTAGGATTCAGAGACCACAGATCTCTTGATGATGGTTGTGATATTCATTATTTGAAGTATAGACTTTGCGACACACTGGAAGTATTGGCCCTAATGTTAGACCATAGCAGGAACTCGAGTGAGCAGTCTCTGGCTTGTCTCAGCTTATGGCACAGATTAAGAAAGGCCCCCATGCTTTGCAAGACGTAGTTTGTATGGCCTAGCTCTGATCGAATCTGTGCCGGCGGACGAAGATTTTGGCATCCGTATAACCTTTTTATAAATTGTAATCACGTGCTGATTGAGTACGATGCTGAGCTTGCTGAGGAAGATCTAAAAACCATGTGACAAGATGGGGCCTATCTTGGTTCTCATTACTTCCAACATTGAGGCTGAACTAGGACAAGTCCATTTTTTTGAATGTTTGGTGGAACTAACTTGTAGAGGCATGGCTTTAAAGGCAATTTCATTATGATGTTTAGTTAGAGTGTCTCTTGAGTCAATTAGGAGTCCCAAATATCTATGGGTTTTCCCAGCTGAAATTTGGACGATATCATATGGCCATCCACCACCTCTGTAGTACTTCCTGCCAAATGTGACCACTTGACTATTCTTTAGGTTTACCTCCAAATAGATCATGGAGGCATAACTGTATAGTGTGTTTAACGGCTGTTGCAGTCCGACTCTCGTAAGACTCAAGACAGCTAAATTTTCAGCATATAAAAGGTTGCTGATCTGGGCACTGCTGATCCTGGGGGAATGGCAATTTATTTCATCCAGCTCTCCCGAGAGATTGGCTAATAACAGATTAAAAAGCAGGGGAGCTATCACGCATCCCTATTTCACGCCCCTTGATGTGGGTATTTTTCTGGATCGATGCAATTCGGTACCGATCTTAACTTGAATCCAAGTATTGGAGTGAAGCTGGATGATTGGCTCCAATAACTTGGCAGGTATTCCCCATTTAGTCAACTTGGCTCACAGTGACTCTATTGGGCAGAATCAAATGCTGCTTTGAAATCCACAAAGCAGCAAAAAAGCTCTGTAAAAGATGTGTTTACTTTGTCGATGAGAAGGGATAAGGCTAGGAGGTTGGTCAGTGTTCCGGAGTTTACCACAAACCCTGTTCGATTTTTCGGGATCAGTCCTTTTGAGTCTGTCCAACATTTCAGGTCTTCCAGCAGCAAGCTGGTGAAGAACGTTGCCTCGTTATCCAGTAAAGCTATCAACCTGTAGTTACTTGGAGCTGATCGAGAGCCAGTCTTATAGATGAGCTGGATAATTGCACCATGCCAAGAATCAGGTGTAGTTGCGGTGCGTAGGGAGTAATAAAACAGGCTGGCTAGCTGCTTGGACCAGAGAGGTATGTTCTTTTTAAACAAGGCCTGTGGTGGGCCTTTTGGGTCCGGGGCTCTGTCTGATCTGGCTTTAGTTAGTATTTCGACCAGCATTGTGATTGGAAAGGAGATTTCTTCTGTTGAAATTTGCTGTACTCCTAGTGAATTGGCCGGTGTTCCCGGAAAGAAGTCGACAGTGGGGGTTGCCATTATCTCATCTACCCTGAAGTGACTGGTCAGAAAGATTGCCCATTCCTGCTCTGTGATATTTCAGGTGGACAGATGCAAGCACCCTGTCCAAGCAGAAACAAGAATCCTAGTCAGAGTAAGTCAGATACACACCCTAAATAAATCTGTGCTCACCATCTGATAGCTAGGCACAGAGTAGGCAGGCTTAACTTACAAGGCAATGTGTAAAGTATTTGTGCAGCACTTCAACCAGTAACACAGTGAACACACCGCAAAAAGACTTCATACCAGTTATAATAAATAAATTATGACTTTACAAATAAATTAAGACCAAAACAACAAAAATCCAATAAGCAGAAGTCAAGTTATGAATTGTTGAAGAATAAAAGTGAAAATAGTGCTTAGAATGAAGAAGTGCCTCTGGGGTAATCTGGTGGTGCTGGAGTGGGTTCCACTGGAATAAGCACCTGGATCCACTTCCAGTGGACCAAGAGCAGGGAGTAAGACCTTGAAATCACTGAGTCTTAGAAACGGAGGCAAGTCAGCATGCCCTTGGAGATAACTTTGAGTTCAAGTAAGTTATTTTAGTTCTTCCTCAGAAGGGCAGAGGGCAGCAGGCAGGCGGTTATCACAGTGGCAGTAGCCCAGAAGAGTGGCATTCCTTGTAGCAGCACATCAGTCCTTCCTCCTGACAGAGTTCTTCTGAGGTCCAGTAGTTTCTGATTTGGTGGGCTCAGAGATCTAGTACTTATACCAAAGTTGTGCCTTTGAAGTGGAGGTGAGATTAAAGGGGGGCTTTGGAGTGCACAGAGGTCCTTCCTCCCAGCTCTGGCTCCAGACTCACCACAGAGGGCTATGCAGCCCTTAGTGTAGGAACAGGACAATTCCCATTCAGGTGTAAGTGTGTGCTCCTCCCTCCTATCTTGCCAGGATGACCCATCAGGATGTTTGTGTGGCCACTTAGTCACACCCAACCTTCCTTTGTGTGTGGCTTTCTAGAGGGAATGCACAATGTCTAGCTGTCACATAACGCAGACATGTAGTGGAGACAGGCAGCAGGCACACAGAGCCAAGAGCAGAAAAATGCCATCTTTCTAAAAGTAGCATTTCTAAATTAGTGATGATAAATACAACTTTGCCAGCAAATAATATTTATTATTACCATTCCAAAGATATGAAATGTGACAGAGCTTCTCCTTCTTAATCAGGACTTACAGCTTATAAGTGCAGTTGGGAATTCACAAAGTTAACCTATGAGGGGGGTAGGCCTCGTAGTAGTGAAAAATGAATTTCTATTTTTTTCCATACGAGGAAATGCAAAACTTTAACAGTACATGGCCTAACTTTAGTTACAGAGCACACTGTCCTATCGGCTACCTGGGCCTACCTTAGGAAGGGGGAGTTTAGGTCTTGGCAGTGGGTTTTAAAAGCCTAGTTGACATGGCAGTGAAACTGTACATCCAGAGTCTGCAGTGGCAGGCCAGACACATGTATAAAGTGCTACTGGTGTGGGGGGGCATATGTGCTACAAGCCCCCTAGCAGCATTTCATTTACAGTCCCTGGGCACAGGTAGTGCACTCTACTAGGGACTTTTGGATAACTTAAAGATGCCAATTGTGGATAGATTAATCAAACCATGTTTTAGGAGAGATGCACATGCACTTTGGCACTGGTTAGCAGTGGTAAAGTAATCAGAGTCTTAAGGACAATGAAAATAAATCAGCAAATAGGTGATACAAACATACAACACGTTTGGGAAAGACCACCCTAAGGCTGCCAGGTCCAACAGCACAATAACGCTTCATGGATCAGCTACTGGAAATTAAGTTGATTACTCTGAATGAAATGCCTTGCTCTGCCTAATTTCCAATCCTTTTTTCAATAAACTAGGCTAAAAAAAAAATCTGGAAACTAAAAAGGGTCAATTTAAGGGGCAACAAGTTTCAAATGCAAGATCACAGCATCTTGGAAAAAGTGAATAGAAGCATTCTTTAAGTTTTAATCACAAACATTGATCATACAGGGAAATTTCAAATCATTAGCTGTGCTGGTAAAATCCTGGTGTAGCATAAAATGTGATCTGGGGTTCACCATAATTCAGATCTATGATGGCTTCATAAATCGTTTGTGACATTGAGCCCATTCGTTTTTGGTTTTTTAGATGCCATCACCCAAGTGAAGTGCACGGCATATTACTCTTTATGGACCGTTGGGAGTAGAGCAAATTAGAACAATTACCTGTTTCAAAATAGACTTAAAAGAATAGCTCAAATAGAAGTGGATTTTATATGATAGGTTTAGGTAGACCGGTGGCTATGGTGAATAAATGTTCTCTATGAGCAGCTAGGAGGAAGTGCATGTTGACCTACTGATTTTCCCTTACCACCTCTGATCTTTGATGCATTTGCAGAACATGTTAAAAGGGAAACTGTTTGTGCCTGTTGCCTCTGAGGAAAGCAAATTTGTGCTAAGCAAGGTTTCCTGTTTTGCTCCCATCAGCTTCAAAATCAGCATGCCTGTTTGGGATTAGGAATCGGGATTGATATGGAAAACAAAGGAATTACTACCTCCAAGAATGGAAACTTATAAGGTACTCAACTCAGGGCACATTTAAATATAAAAACCTTGGTGCCTATATGATTTGGATCAAAATAAATACATTTATTTTTAGCAATGCCCAGTTTACCCTGAAAAGCCAACTGTAAACAGTAGGGTAAGGAATCCATAATCACAATGGGAGTGTATGAGGTGGCTTCAAAACAATAGATAAGAAGGAGCAGCATAGCAAATTTGCTTTTTCAACCACATAATAAAAAAGCTGAGAAATTTAGCAAAAGAGGTGCTAGATTAACTTTGTGGAAGCTCAGTTACAGCTAACATTGGGACTGAGGCCCACCTCCCCCAGTTATTTATTTAGCTTCTACAACATCTGAAACTATCTGATATCCTGGGATTGATAAGAATCTGGAGGATGCTTTATCAGACTAAGAAATAAGAGCTCCTTGGCTGAATTCAGAAGCAGTCATACAATTTTGAACATGGTTGGCCGCCTATGGAATTGAAAGATATGTGGAAAATATTAGGCTGCCGAGTTTTTCACTTACACATATCCCCTGCTCAAATCAGGTGAAATGTATGAAGGACACAGCTCATAAATGAAGAATTATATGTGGGAGTCACTGCAGTTGCACCAATTTTAACATGTTATTACCCGTTTCTCATAAGGTTCTCTAATTTCTGCTAACCAAAATTGCCGTTAAATTACATAAAACCGATAAAAACGTTTTTGCAACAGATTACAGGCTGCATATTTAGGCCCATATTTATGAAGGGGGTTGTATCGCTTTTGCACCATGCAACATGGTGCATGCACGATGCAACCCCCAACTTGGCGTGGCCCTGAGTGGCTTGAAAAATCAAGAGTATTGTAACACAGCACAACTTACTCTGCCCTGGGAGGTTTTCCATGGGTGTTGCATGGGTGTTCCCACACAACTTCCATGAATTTTTACTGGCAGACCTGGGAATGCGTGAAAAAGATACGCCTTCCCAGGGGAGGTGTAGCAAGGAGAAATAGCTTCCTTTCTCCTCGTTACGCCCTCTTTCTATGTGTGCTGAATTTCGTTGCACCCATAGATGGAAAAATATGCCTCAGGAGATTATTTTTGTGCAGGAAGGGGCCTCTTCCTGCACAAAGACAATCCTTGCACCATGGGCAACCACTGTGCGTCAACGTTGGAGAAAATGCTGGAGTGCATCATATTGTGTTAAATACAGCGCATTCCTGCCCTTTAGCCGCAATGCTGCTCAGTGCAGCAAGGTGACTTCCTGTGCTGCGTTGCATTACTTTTGAATAACTATTCTCCCTAGTTTCTATTTTCACATCATTGAGTTCACACGCTTTTTTTTAATACCTACATCTTCATTTTTTCTTAAAAATCAAGAAACATGAGGTCAATTATTTAAGAGGTTTGAGGAGGGGAGATGGTGCGACCATGCATTATAAGAAATAAAATTCCCTCTGCTGCATGATAAAAGGAAATTGCACGTCACACCAGATTTCCGTTACTCTTTTAAAGGAAGTAGACTGCCAGCCTAGTTTCTCTATCTGGCTACACCTTGAGGGCTTGAAATGTATTGATACTGTGTTGTAGAAAGTATTTATCACACATTTTATCTACTGTTAGACTTCAAGACATCTCGGTAGACATTTCTTACTCAATATTTTCAAAACACATTTTACTAGAAACCACGTGAACATTAGTACACGTCCAGTTGCGAGACTAGTGAAGATTTCTTTTGACATTTCAGAGCTACAACTGAGTTAAACTCCAAAAAGATCATGGGGTCAGAAAAAATACTTCTGTTTAGTTCAACAAGATTTCCCCCCAACCATCTTGAAATGAGCAATAATTGCGAGAGGTCGAAATTAGCAACTGTGAAATGCTCAAAATAGAAATGGCGGGCTGTAACATAACCATGGAAACACTCGTGAGAAATTATGCTTTTATGGTTGCATGTGTGTTTTAAAACCACACGTTCAGGAACTTTAAAACATATTCTGCGGATCTTTCCCTACTTTGAAAGTCATTTATGACAAATACCGATCGAATCTGCATCTGTTCGAAAAATAACTACAAGTATCGAGAGACACAAGGGTTCCTGGAACTAAAGTGTTGGTGGTTTCTTTGCAGATGCTTTTAACTTCCTTCCTCTTGCATGTTGCCTGTTCGTCACAGATAAAGGCTTGCAGTGCTGAAACTATGCTTATCTACCATCTCCTCACAAAACATGCAGCCCTCACAGCAAGCCCCTGGTGTCAAATCTCCACATTAAAAAAACTAGCGACGGATGGCATGAGGTGAGCGCTTTAAGTGCTAATTAAAAAAAAAAAAACTCTGACTGCCACACTTTTGGGCTGACTGATGAAGTGAACCTCAAAACATAACACAAGATCATACAGAAAGCAACACAACGAACAATTAAAATATAACAAGAGCACAGCACCAAAGTCAAATTAACTTGGCATGCAAGAATTACAGTACAACACATCACATTGAAATAATACAGCTCAAAAATACAAAAAACAACAGAACACATCACAACCACAACAAAATGCCAAACATCATATAATGCACAATTAGACATATCACACATTAACACATCCTGGAACTTGCTTCCATAATACTGTGGTCTAAGGTGTTCTCGCCAAGCACTGCCTTAATTTACCGCCAAGGACATGAAAAATCAGCAGGCAAAAATATTTTCTGATCAGGTCCCAGATTCCTTTTAAGAAAATTGCTCTTAAAAGTTCCTGAAGATTGTTAGTTTCTGCAAAGGAAATGGCGAATCTACTTTTAGTACTAGTCGCCGCCTACACCTGTTACATGCAAATTAATGTAATAATTCCCATTGGGCATGATAAGAATCCCTAAATGGGCAATTTTGCAAATTTCTCATTTTATTTAGACAGTTGCCGGGTAAATATAAGATTTTGCGCTCTGCTGCTTTTGTAAGGAATTTGAGCGAGATAGTTTTCAAAATTAAAGATGAACATTATGTGGCATGGTCTGATTACACTCCCAAGGGAGAAGATACATTCCCATCTTGCTTCTTTGGTTAAGCAACTTTATTAAAAGCAAAATCACACTCCTGTCAGTTTATTTTAAACTCCGTTTATATTCTGATCCCAGTTACTAGAACTACCCAAAACTCAGCTGTTTAATTGTATGTGCTACTCCATTGGACATGCGTAGAGTTTTTACTGAGTGATATTTTAAAAAAAAAGATCCTTCATGATGTAAGTGTAAAACATTCTGGTGCTTGGCAGATTAGGACAGCATGTTGATAAAAAAGATACCACATCTAAAAATGGTTAAAGAAACAATATAATGGATGCCAGGAATGTGGTCAGTGAACGTGATGGTTGTTTTTATAAAAGGTACGCTGCAGTAACACCACTGAAGGACAGTCATATCCTATTTTGAAGCATTTGCAAAAACACACAAAAATACAACTCTGACAAGTTCACTGTCCAGACACTGCTTTTAGAACTTGACTCTCAATTTACCACTATAACTGCCCCTCCCAGAATCCAACGAAGTACATCAGGGCATCATAGGGGCGAAGAGACCTCAGAAATACAGTTATATCCTGTTGTTGTGATGTGATTGAGGCTTAAGAGAGAATACTGAGGCCATTGATTTTCCAAAACCACCAGATTGAGATGATACACATAACATGTTTTTACTATCCCCTACTTCACTGAGTGCAGGATGATGTAAGAAAATGGTAATAATTCAGGAAGTTAATATAGGGAAATTTCAGAAAGTGGAAGCATTCTTCACAAATGATACTCAGGCAAAGGTCACTCAGATACTGCAGAGTGCAAGCCAAATTACTAAAACCAAAAGGTATAGAACTTAAGTAAATAACAGATGGCAAGCTTGCATTAGTACTCTGACATGAGTTGTATTTCAAATATGTTATGATATATTATGTTATGCAGATTTATATTGCTCACTATCACCCAGGTATCCTGGTGCTGAGCAGGAGTGAGTCTAAGCACGCCTAGGGCGTAGTGGGGCTACTTGAAAAGCTAACTCTTCAGCTACTTGCAGAATTCAACAAGTGAGGAGGAGGCTCTTATGTGTATCAGTAGGTCATTCCACGCTATAGGAGTGATGTAGAAGATAGCTCGACTGCCAGATCTTGGTTTCCGTATTCGTGAGATTTGTAGAAGTAGGAATCCAGATGAGTGGAGGTGTCTGGAAAGCTTGCGAAAGCAGATGCAATTGTTGAGGTTTGCTGGGCCAGTGTTACGTAGGGCCTTGAAAGTGTGGGTGAGGAGTTTGAATTGTGTTTGTTTGTGAAAGGAGAGCCAATGGAGTTCCTTCAGGTGTGGTGTGATGTGAGTGTGGCATGGAAGAATGAAAGTGATTCTGGCCACCAAGTTCTGAATGATCTGCAGCATTCCGGTGAGTTTTGTTTCTGATCCTGGCATAGGGGGTGTTCCAGGAGTCCAGCTTGCTTGTGACCAAGGGCGTGCCTGATGTTTTTTTGGGTGCTGAATGGGGCCCATTTGAAAATCTTCGACAGCATCTTCAGGGCATGGAAACATGAAGTGATGACGGCATTGACTTGGGCGGTCATTTCGAGTTTGCTGTCGATGATGATCCTGAGGTTTTTGGCATGGGTGGTGGCGGTCGTCCTAGCTCTGTTGGCCACCAGGTGGAGTTCCATATCATCCACAGGATGAAGACCAACTGTCTAAAGCTGAACACCGACAAAACTGAAATCTTGATCTCTGGGAAGAGCACATCACAGTGGAACTCCAACTGGCAGTCAACAGAGCCAGGACCGACCCCCACCTCCCATGCCTAGAACCTCTGGATCATCATCGACAGCAACCTCAAAATGATGTGCTCTTCCCAAAGATCACAATTTTAATCTTAACGGTGTTCAGCTTTAGACAGTTGGTCTTCATCCTGTGGGCAAATCAGTCATGAAGGCATTGAACTTGATCCAGGTACTGGGTGTCTTGTCCGTGAGTCCAGAGTACCATCAAATTTAACAACCTGAAACCAAATGGCCCTTTTTAGATAGGTGGCAAGAAAGGGAAACAATCAAATACTGGTATTATTGACTCTTCAGTGGCAGAAAAAGAATGGTTGGAGGAAGCAGAACACAGGGAATGCAACAAACCGGAGTAAAGTTAATCAATCTTCTAAATATAATAGAAGTTAAAGTATAAACAGTTCGGGTATTGAATTCCAGAGATCTAGTTGACACGAGTCGATGAAATAGAGTGAAGAGTCAACTAGATGAGGGAGAAAAAAAGTAATCAGGGGCTGATTATATTAAATCTTGGTAGTGGTAAGGACCCAGTCATATGAAACATGCATAGGGGAGATGGTCTCAAGGTTAGTAAGTAGAGAAAACTCTAGTTGTGGGGGAGAGTGGGTAAGGCAAAGTTGATTAAAGGTAGTAAAAACACAAAGCAATCTAGGGTAGAAGAGAAAGTGTCTGTGAGGCAGCATGATACTGCAATCATGTGAAGAGAATTAAGTTAGTCAAGGTTTGGAAGAGAGGGAAAAACTGACACTGTAAGGGAAGAGATATTGAGAGAATGAAGAGTCACAATGGAATAATGGTGGCTGGGGAAAGGTAATAGGCAAAAGATAGGGATTATAAAAAGGAGAAAAGATGATGATTAATGATGGAGAGCAGGAATACTCACAGAACCTCTGACACCAAAATTCTGAAGCACAGTTCTGATTGGCATCAAGCTTCAAATCTCTGTGGACTATCAATGAGATTAGATAAGCATACTTAAAGAGCAGTATATGCCTCTAAGTGAAGTTGAATCTTTTGATTGAAGGCCAGCTAGAAAACAAACTGTTGCTGAATGTGTCCATTGATATATACAAAGATTAGTTGTTTTCCTGCTACACAGTTATGTCTGAGACATATGAGATATGTATATTAACAAAGTGGCCTCAGAAGACCAAAGTTGCAGAAATATGTGCCAAAATGTACGGGAAAAAAGACAGAATTTCTCAACCATATTAGGAAATTATAATAATTGATAATAGAAAACGCATTAACCCAAATATCTTAACTATCTAATTCATGTTTAAAAACCCAAACTGATGCACTCATCAGGTACCCTTTGTTGCACTTTGTCAAGTTTTTAAATTCAGAGTATAAAAACAGAAAAGCTGGGAAACCTGATTAAGAAAGCAAAAGGCGGGCCCATTCATTTAAAAATCTATTTTCAAAAGCAGGAAAACATGATTCTCACCTGACAAAAAATTCAGTACTCTAGGGAGTTGATTGCAAATGCGGTGGTGATTTTTACGTGTGGGAACTTCTGCACTTACGTCTCCTCCAACAAATTTTTCCATAGTAAAGTTTGACAAGTAAAACCTGCCAACATTTACCAGGTAGAAATATGCCTCTTAATCAGACACATAGGGGCCGATTAGGATGGCGGAAGGCCTGCCAATACCGGGCTGGCGGTGGCAGTCCTTCTGCCATCACTAAGCGATTTACCCAATTAGAAATGCGGTGGGTAGAGCGGTGGACGCAAAGTCTGTCCGCCACTACACCACCAAAGGCAATCGTACCGATTGTCTGCCGGACGGTGCAGGGTGCTTACAATGGTGGCGGTGCCTAGCAGGCACCATCCACCAAATTAGGATGTTGTGAAGAAAAGGCCTTTCCATGGCGGCGTTACCTTATGAGCGTTTTTCGCGAGGACAACACCGGGGGCTCCTTTGTCAACCATTCGACTCTTATCATTTTTTTCTCGACTCTGCGTGCTAATCAGCAACACTCCTTGTTCTCATGCCCAACTACAAACAGCTTGGCGGTACGAGTTCCGATACATCGGCCATAACACCTCGTTGCCTAGCGACTGTTGCCATGAGTTGTACTTCATCAACTTCATCCCTCATTTGTTGATTATCCTGCCCCTCCAAGCCGATTGGCTGCTGATCACCACCTGACCGGACACAAGAACCAGTTATGACGGGTTTAGTTCCCGTACGTGCTGCATCCTGGAAATACACCGATGAGCCGAGAATTCCGATTGGCTCTGAGGGCCTAATTATGCTCCGCGCCAGCGATCAGTGTTGTCCACCGAGCTGGCGCGGTCAGAGGGTAGGAACGAAGGCATTCGGATTCGCGGATTGCCGTAAGTACTAACCACGGTCCTGGGGAGAGCTTGGGACTCCGTTTAACTCCCTATTGAATAGTATCAAGACTAGACTATTACCCTCCCATCATGATAAACTAAAAATAGACATTACCACTGTCCTTACTGTTATCTCACGATCTCCTTGTTATCGCTTGTTCCCCACGAGGGATATTTAATAATATTGCGATTTTTAACTAACCTGTGAACATTATGATAACCAATAGTTCTAGTCACATCGACCTGACTGAATCATTTGCACCCCTCTTTTTTGGGGGGCGCTTTTTTGTCAACAGAACACTGTACTTTTCAGTGTTTTCTCAGCGCCATCTCGCTGACACCAGAGACCTGGGACACCAGGGTAAGTGTTATTTTCCCTTCAGTTTTAACTTAGGTTATTCCCCAGACGGGTTTAGATTCATCTAACACCGATATTTTTTACTTATCATTTCTGCAGTAATGAGTGTCACACTTGACTAGTGCATTATCTTAGTCATTGAGTATTTTAGAGATCACAATTTAGCATGTTATAAATTTGCACATCACCAATCCTGCATGACACCTCGTGGGTGCAGTTCATGAGGCGAATTGAAATTAAGATTGTTTTTAGCAAATATGCTTATTTAACATGTACTTTTTTGTCCACCCATTTTCTTTTTTACAGGCGTATTATCTTATATCTTAAAGTAACCACTTATTAGGGTGCTGTATCGGTGGTAAGTATTAGTTGCTACCACTACCAATAAGTGTGTGAACTTTCTGGTCCTGAAGAATTGCGGCCAACTTGACCGATGCAAGAAACATGTTGACCACTATTCACTAGAGCGTAATTCAGACACCCTCACTGGATGATTACGCATGTTATTGTTCTTAATTAAGAGTGGGACCTTTTTTATTAAAACTTGTTTTCTAGGATCTCCACTACTTATTTTAAACACACTTAGTCTCACACGCACATCACAATAGGGCCCTCACTTGCACTCACCAACCGGCAATTAATGGAATAAAGATCTCCACTAAAAGGCGCCTCTAAGGTCGCCGATCGGGGATTGCAGCGCCGCCCCGATTCGGAGCAGACCTGATGATGATACTTGACATCTGGGCCACCTGCTGACGATACATGACAGCTAGTTTGCCGGATGTGTGAGGGTCTTTTTCCAGAAGGAGAGACTTCCTCCTGACCTACTCCTTTCCACAATCTTCAACAGCCTCTCTAGGAACAGCATACCTTTGTACTTTCAGTTTCATTCCTGGGCTAAGTATGCTGGACCTTTCTTAAATAGCCCCCTGTTCCTCCACTTTTGTTATAATACTTAGCACTGGGTTTTCCTCGTAGGAACCGATCAGGATACCAAGGACACTCAGAATCCTGAAGCCTTGGCCCATATATATCATTAGGGGACAAAAAGTTTTCTTGTCCTTGCTCTCACCTCTTTCCTTTTCACTCCTTGCTTCAATTTTACCATGGACGATTGCCAGGGTTTAAGTTTTGGCGATGACGCAGCTGCGGAAATTTTACGTACACCATCTTTACTGGGGTTAGACACCAGCTCCAATTCTGGAGCTCAATCTGACGATCTAACAACCCTGACTACCTTGAAACGAGAGTGGTTAAAAATCACATTGCATGGGGCGATGATGACGGAGTACCTGAGGGCCAATATCGCCCCGAATGGACTTATAGTAAAGAACTTTCCCCGCCTTTTTCTTGAAGACATGATCTTCAAGAAGGAATGGTCCTTGGTGTCCTGGAAGTGCACCAGGGACTGGTTGATACTTATAATCAACACAGCAAAGAGACTAGCGGATGCACTCCTGATCAGAATCCAGAATTTAGAGGGTATTGTTAAAGTCTCCCTTACTACCGTTGTCTTTAAAACTAAATTATCAGAAATTAACAATGAGATAGCAGAAAATAAAGAATTTCTGATGAAACAAAAAATAACTAAGTTACAAAAAGACATTAAAAAATTCGATAAAGAGAAGGTTTATCCATATCTGAAGGCAGACTACACATCAGTGTTAAACAGCTACTCCGCAGATGAGGACTCTAATAGCTCTAGACGTAACTCTAACACAAGTAGTGATTCCAGCAGCGGAGGCTACTCGAACAATAGGAATAGACAAGGGCAACAGAATTACCCCTCATATCCGATGATCCCATATCAGGGACAATATCAACCGACTCCTCCGTTCTGGCATTTTCCCGGTTTCCAACAGGGTCCCCCTCCCCCCTTTTACCAACAAGGCCCCCCTTTTTTAGGCAGAGGCTGGGGCAGAGGAAGAGGGTGGAGAAGAGGAGAAGAGAAAAGGGTACACTGGCAAGATCAACCCTCAACATCAATGAAAACCAGGAGCCAAACGAAGAACAAGAGACGTTAATTGTCAACCTCTCACCCCGCATATTGAATGAGACTGAGAAAACAGTTCTCCAAAAAGGTTTGGGATTTGTCCCGACACCTAGGATCGACTCGTTCAGAGATATGTGTGAAATACAGGCCTTTTTTCGCAAAATACGTCTGAAGGCGTATTTCTATGGGGAACCAGAGATCTCTATTGAAGACTCGGGCCTACATAAACCCTCCACTTTCACACCACACAGTGGGATGATCCCTAATGAGGTCCTAACCTTTGAGCAGGCAGTCCTGAAGGACTGGAAACAAATAAAACCTGCCAAGACCTTCCACAACATCACTACTGGTGAGGAATCTGCACTACGATCTCTGAGTGACGATCCTTCGATCACTATCAAACAAGCAGATAAGGGGGGAGCAACGGTAATAATGTCAACTATAGATTACCGTATGGAGTGTGAACGCCAACTTAGTGATAGGAAGTATTACTTACCAATCACAGAGGACCCAACTACTCGACTCAAAACATTGGTTAACAGGATGGTTTTCCATGCTGAGACCCACGAGTGGATTACTACTAAGGAAGCTACCTTTCTGGTGACTGCTGAACCAAAAATCCCTTACTTCTACTGCCTTCCTAAAATACATAAGGGGACTAACCCGGTTCCTGGCAGACCCATCGTGTCAGGAATCGGATCTCTCCTTGAACCACTCTCACAGTTTGTGGATCACTTCCTTAAACCTGTGATCCAAAAAACTCCCTCTTTCCTTAGAGATACTATGGATGTCCTTAGACTTCTAGAGGGTTCTCAACACCAGGGACAAGTGGATCTCCTCGTTACCCTGGATGTTGAGGCCCTTTACACCAACATTCCTCAGAGGGCCACCCTTGAGGTGATAGAGGATGTTTTCAGTGAACTGGAGTGGGGATCATCTACACCACGTCCCTTTGTTCTAGAATGTGCTTCTCTAGCTCTCACGGAGAATTTCTTCGAATATGAGGGCCAATTATTCCATCAAATACAGGGCATTTCGATGGGGAGTACATTTGCCCCGAGTGTGGCCTGTATTTATATGGCAGCATTTGAGGAGCGAGCCATTCACCACGAATCGAATCCCTTTAGGTCTAACATCCTATTGTGGAAGAGATTCATTGATGATATTTTGATTCTGTGGAGAGGTGACCGAGTCCGATGTGATGAATTTTGCACATGGGTTAACACCTTAAACCCTTATCTGCGGTTTACCCATACAATATCTGACAAACAAATCCCTTTCCTGGACCTCTTGATCCTACTTAATGATCAGATGATGAGTACCACACTCCATCGTAAGTCCACCGATCGAAACAGTTTGCTACATTTTGATAGCTACCACCCTGTAGCTCTTAAGCAAAATCTCCCTTTTGGACAGTTCCTCCGCATCAGGAGGAACTGTACTTCTTTACCTGACTTCATACAGGAATCTTCGATTCTGACTAATAATCTCCTCCAACGGGGATATCGTAGTCATGATGTAAAGAAGTCATTTAAACGTGCCCGCAATAACAATAGGGAAGGGCTATTGGAACCAAGGGATCGTACCAGCGATGATCGCCTTACTTGTGTATCTACATACACGCCTAATTCGACAAAACTGAGAAACATCATTAAAAAACATTGGAATATCCTTAACACCGGGATACTTTCATTGACTACCCCACGGTTTGCTTTTAAACGCACTACTAACCTCAAGGACAGGCTTGTACACACAAGACCCAAACCACATAACAACACCAAACAGGCCACTCTATGGAATCTACCTCCCGTAACGGGCCATTATCCTTGTGGTTCGTGTGTTGTATGCCCCCTCACCAAAATTATGAAAAACATTGAATTTCATGCCCTTGCAATCTCCCCTATATAGGGATGACCACAAGACCGGTTAAAACCAGAATCATTGAACATCGGAGTAATTTTAGGTGTAACAAAGTCAACACCAAAATGACAACACATTTCTTTGACAAAAAACACGCCCCTGATTCTCTACGGTGGACGGTCCTCCAATCTTTTAAGAACATTAGCAAATCTAAATTGTTCTCTGTTGAACAAAGGTGGGTTATGAGATTATCGTCCCACCTGGTAGGATTGAATGAAGATATCCCTTGGTCCAGCCTGCTTAATACCTGATTCTGATGATTTACTACTTACTGGCCTATAACTTGGGAACCATCACTCTGGGCACACATCAAGTAACAGGTTACCTATTCAGACAATGCTGGCCCGTGATGGGGTTGGCAGTAATGAGTTTTTACACAATTCTTCTCTGACTTGTGTCTTTATCCCTCTGGTAGTTTTACTACTCGTTACTCAATCAGCAGTGCTCACCTGTGTTAAGGGTCTGCCCTTGCCCTGCTGTATTAATGCATGATAGGTATTCTTTTGATCTACAAACTTTCTTTTACTATTATAACCCACGAGGTGTATGCTTTACTGGACCACATTTTTTGGTTCACGTCACTTATGCCATACATCATTTACGAGTACTGTAAAACGACTCTAAAACGCCATCGCGTTACCTCATGAGCGTTTTTCGCGAGGACAACACCGGGGGCTCCTTTGTCAACCATTCGACTCTTATCATTTTTTTCTCGACTCTGCGTGCTAATCAGCGACACGCCTTGTTCTCATGCCCAACTACAAACAGCTTGGCGGTACGAGTTCCGATACATCGGCGATAACACCTCGTTGCCTAGCGACTGTTGCCATGAGTTGTAGTTCATCAACTTCATCCCTCATTGGTTGATTATCCTGCCCCTCCAAGCCAATTGGCTGCTGATCACCACCTGACCGGACACAAGAACCAGTTATGACTGGTTTAGTTCCCGTACGTGCTGCATCCTGGAAATACACCGATGAGCCGAGAATTGCGATTGGCTCTGAGGGCCTATGTATGCTCCGCGCCAGCGATCAGTGTTGTCCACCGAGCTGGCGCGGTCAGAGGGTAGGAACGAAGGCATTCGGATTCGCGGATTGCCGTAAGTACTAACCACGGTCCTGGGGAGAGCTTGGGACTCCGTTTAACTCCCTATTGAATAGTATCAAGACTAGACTATTACCCTCCCATCATGATAAACTAAAAATAGACATTACCACTGTCCTTACTGTTATCTCACGATCTCCTTGTTATCGCTTGTTCCCCACGAGGGATATTTAATAATATTGCGATTTTTAACTAACCTGTGAACATTATGATAACCAATAGTTCTAGTCACATCGACCTGACTGAATCATTTGCACCCCTCTTTTTTGGGGGGCGCTTTTTTGTCAACAGAACACTGTACTTTTCAGTGTTTTCTCAGCGCCATCTCGCTGACACCAGAGACCTGGGACACCAGGGTAAGTGTTATTTTCCCTTCAGTTTTAACTTAGGTTATTCCCCAGACGGGTTTAGATTCATCTAACACCGATATTTTTTACTTATCATTTCTGCAGTAATGAGTGTCACACTTGACTAGTGCATTATCTTAGTCATTGAGTATTTTAGAGATCACAATTTAGCATGTTATAAATTTTCACATCACCAATACTGCATGACACCTCGTGGGTGCAGTTCATGAGGCGAATTGAAATTAAGATTGTTTTTAGCAAATATGCTTATTTAACGTGTACTTTTTTGTCCACCCATTTTCTTTTTTACAGGCATATTATCTTATATCTTAAAGTAACCACTTATTAGGGTGCTGTATCGGTGGTAAGTATTAGTTGCTACCACTACCAATAAGTGTGTGAACTTTCTGGTCCTGAAGAATTGCGGCCAACTTGACCGATGCAAGAAACATGTTGACCACTATTCACTAGAGCGTAATTCAGACACCCTCACTGGAAGATTACGCATGTTATTGTTCTTAATTAAGAGTGGGACCTTTTTTATTAAAACTTGTTTTCTAGGATCTCCACTACTTATTTTAAACACACTTAGTCTCACACGCACATCACAATAGGGCCCTCACTTGCACTCACCAACCGGCAATGAATGGAATAAAGATCTCCACTAAAAGGCGCCTCTAAGGTCGCCGATCGGGGATTGCAGCGCCGCCCCGATTCGGAGCAGACCTGATGATGATACTTGACATCTGGGCCACCTGCTGACGATACATGACAGCTAGTTTGCCGGATGTGTGAGGGTCTTTTTCCAGAAGGAGAGACTTCCTCCTGACCTACTCCTTTCCACAATCTTCAACAGCCTCTCTAGGAACAGCATACCTTTGTACTTTCAGTGCCATGGAAAGGTTGGCAGAGATGGGGTTTGGGGACCCGTTGCAGGCCCCCCTTGTTCTGGGGGGAGGTGTGGCTGCACTGGGGGGGTACCTATGTTACCCCCTGCATTTCCCTGCACTGCATGGCAGGCACCGCGTGGTGCCTGCCACGCAGTGCAGGGAAATGCAGTGCATGCCATTTTAACATTGCAAACGGTGCTGTAGCCAGCAGCACCGTCCGCAATGTTAAAGGCCCGGGATGCGCCCGCCATACTGGCGGGTGCATTGTAATATGTGTGGTAGGACAGCCGCATAACTGGGGGGCAGTCCCAACCACTGCAACGATGGTGGGCAGACTCATGTCCGCCCGCCATTGTAATGAGCCCCATAGCTCTGAAAATCACAATTTGAAGGATTTTCCGACATAGAGAAGCCACATTAGTGCTTTCAAAGCCTTTGTGTGGCTACCACTTCCTCCCTACCCCATCCCATTTCCTATAATTCTTAATCTCCCACTCCCCTTTGCTTTATTTACTCTGATAAGTCGACTTGCTGAGCAGAATCCTCACACTGAGTATGTGCAATTTAACTTTTTGTTTTGACCAGGCACATTAGGAAAAAAACACATTTTAACTTTTCAGCGTAGAACTTTCAAAGGAGAGAGAAATTGTTGTTCAATAAGCTAGGTAAAAAGAAATTGCTTGATGTGTTTATTTTAACAAAACATTAAAAAAGCAGATGTGAAGAACAATGCCACAGTTGGTGAAGAAACAATATGTGGCGATAAGAATTTCATGGCAATGATTACAAGTAAAGAGTAAACAAAAGTTTATGTTTAACAAAAGACAGTTCAGTTTAACTTTTGGGAAATGAAACTGAGCATGGCTGTTATTTATGACAACAGGAAGTACTGTGCTCATACTGACCTTATGCACAGAACTTGTGTTCTTTGGTGTTCAGTTCATAACAGGCCAGGATTAACATAGTGAGTGGGCACCATCTCCTTTTTAAGGCTGACCTGCCTTTTCATCTCCTAAACATACATTATTGCTGGGGTTTGACCTAATTTGGTGAGCATGTGATCAGTCTTTAAATAAAAAAGTCAAGAGAGTTGTAAATAAGGTGCTGTAGCTGCAAGAGAAAAAGTGCAGAAGGGCTAGAAATCCACAAACTCATTGAATTGAAACCATCTCAAAAACGAATGTTGGCAAATGATGTAAAGGGAGACATTCAGTCTTCTTGTCATGTGCCCACAAACGATTCAGGTAATAAAGTACTAGAAATTGCACATGACACACTATCATCAAACCAGACACACAACATCCCTGAGCAGCCTGTCAAATACATCATCTGATGCATGACTCTGTGATACAACCACCTTCACAGATGTACCCCAGCCATCATCATGGTCACTGATGTGATAGAGCCCACTTATAAACAACTTACAAGTGGCCTTATATATCAATGCTTCTGCTGAAGTCTTGCACAAATTGCAACATGAAGGCATCCTGCATGCGGTGGCTCAAAAGTAAGAAGAAGCAGAAGATCAAAATATTCATAATAGACCGAATCGGCACAGATTCACCAATGGCATCTGCAAGGAGAATACTCAGTTCACCAGTGAGTTTGTAAACCTTCCTGTGAACTCTTCATAAACGTATCTCAACTCCCTGGCTGGAAGGTTATATGTTTAGACCTCACAATAAGTTAATAAATGTTATACCACATAGGCATACATCTAAGGAATTAAGGTAAAACAGTGGCATTGAACAGACAAGATCTCTGGAATGGATGTATGACAGAACAACAAAAGACTTTACAATACAAGCTTCTACAACAACAGCAGAAGAGCAACAGTACCATTACAATGCCAGTTTCTATACTAAAAACCATTTTCACACTGCCACATAGGGCATCATTAAAACTACTGTAACCACGAACGCAAATATCACCCATAGCTTTCCTATGCATACTGTTAAAATACCAAGTCTAAATAAACAGTATTAGCAGTCTTAGAAATGTGAAATATTAAAGATATAGTTCCAAAACAATATTTCCCAAAGTTAAAGTGCAGAACATTGTCAAATACATCAACCCAGTTCTGTAAATGCATTCTGGAGCAACCCGTTACTGCTGTAGACATACTTTTTTGTGTACCATTTCTCATTGTTTGTTCTCCTCCTCATCAATTATTAATCTGGATGTCCACAAGCTCCTCATGCTGAAATCAAGATATGCCCTCCGCCACCAAATCAATTCTCACAAGGTGGATTGTTTCCAATGGCAGGCATCAAACAAGTGGAATTGTCGTTTATGACTCTCCTACACACACCTCTACAGTCCAGCTGAATCTCCGACCCTTCCAGTACATCGCTAGATGTAATTTGCTCACACTCCACAGAACCTGCAACTCTACCACTACATAACTAACTCACACTCGCACCTCACAATACTGTCACCTTATTGTGAGAGGAAATTCACTCAACACCTCTTCATTAGATAAGTGTCTTACACGCTCACTTGGTTACATTACTGCCAGCACATGAAGATACTTGACACCTTCATCTTCCTTAATATGTGGTAATTTTGTGGTGAAGTCAAGCATTGTATACTACAATGATACATTTTGTTGTAGTGACATGGATAGTAATGCCATTTGTTGTACTGGCACTCTCATTAAAGCTTGTGGTGTTGTATAGTTCCTACTAATCCGTAAGATCTGCACATTTGTTGGACAACATAAACTAGGGGCTTGGTGCCTAGACTGATTCCGGTCACCCCTGAAGGATATGTTGGCCTAGAGAGCAGCTAGCTCACAGTGCCACTGTAAGCCCACCAACCTTATCAGGGAGAGGATGGTTTCTGGCAACCACTGAACATGACAACCCTGACCCCTCAGGGATCGTGGAAACAGACTAGAACCTTTCACTCAGTCACTTGTGCTTACTCGTGCTTAGAGAAATATACAGAATACACAGTGGGATGTTTTCAATATATTTATTGAACCAGCGTTATTCTTGTATAGAATTCATGTGCTGTGATAATCAGCAGACAGAAGCAGATGAAAGTGATTACAAGCACCAAAAACGTAAATAGTAGATACAATTCTACCATGTGCTAAAACAGTGTATATATGCAAGTGTATAAACAAGGCAGTAATCTGGCATACTCCTGCTATGCAAAACCCTACTCTAAAGGGCCCATTAGGATGGCGGGCGGATCCGCCCGCCATCCTCACTAGAATGACCCCCTGCCACATTAGGATGGCTATGGGGTCCGCGGCGGATCGGAAGACCGTCCGCCGCTTTTCCGCCGGTTAACTCGTCGACCGGTGGAAAAAGTGCCTGCATATGGTGGTGGTGTCTGCGTGACACTGCCATCCATATTAGGATGCTGGCGGTCAATGGCCTTTCCACGGCAGCGTTGCCGCTATGGAAAGGCATACGGTCCTTGCATTGGGGCCCATTGCGGGCCCCCAGGGTGATGTAGGGGTGGGGGGTGCACAAGGGGAGTACCTATGGTACCCCCCTCATTGCCATGCACTACGTGGCATGTAGTGCATGGCAGTGCCGTGCACAGTCCTTTTCCATTGCGGCCGTGTCTGCAGCCAGCAGATCCACCCGCAATGGAAAAGGCACAGGATGCGCCCGCCAGTGTGGCGGGCGCATCCTAATGTGCTTGGTGGGACGGACGCAGCATCGGCGCCGGTCCCCTGCCCCATTACGGTGCCCGCCATCGTAATAGACCCCTAAGTGTACCTAGATTGTGTGTGGGCGTAAAACCAAGATATCCCTAGGGATGAGCCAACTCCATTACCTGGTGAGAGAGAATGTATGAGCCAGTCTTGGTCACAAATTGAACACCCCCTCCCGGAGATGTCAGACCACTGCGTGTTGAAATGTCAGCATGCAGGGACCCTCAGTGTCAGCTGAAGTGCCTCCTCTACTAATCTATTGAGATGCTCATTATTTATAATAGAAAGCAGCCTTGAGATGCATGTTGTAGATTAGTGATGTTGTGGATATGTATATATGTAGATAGCTCTGACACCCCATGCATGACGATAGAATGGCATTTGTATATAGTGGGTTAAGAGGCCTTGTGAATGATGTTTGAGGCATCGTGATAATGTTGTGTGAAACTTGATGTGTAAAGAAAGTAGTTTCAGAGAAACTAGTCCAACATTATCATGCATGCAAATATGTGCAAACGTTCACTGAAGAAATATTATTGTGAAAAGACAGGACAATGTAAGAAATTAGCAGCTTTGCTACATGAGCCTAACCCGGGAGCATAACACCCACTCCGCATACTAAGGGTCGATATACAAAAAAAAACAGACTATATTGAAACACAATTAGAAAGGTTAAAAATGACTCTTAAAATCATCTAAAAGCAAGCTTCTCCTTTATAATTTTCACATAAAAGCCCTAAAGCCATTATACCGTTGAAATACCAAGCACTTAGAAAGCCATGGTGCCTAGAAAACTTTTGTTTAAAAAACAGGCCAAATTGTTCCCACACCAAAAAAGCCATTTGTTTATGTGTTCCGAGTGGTAGACACAACATTGCTGTTGCCCACAGCTGCAGACGACAGTCCCAGAGGTGAATCTCAAAGCAGGTTTATGAAGCAAAGGTTGTTCCATCCAGTTCCCACAGATGCCGCTGAGGGACTGCATTCTGTAAGCATATAGTTGAGCTGGTGTCCATTTCACTAGGAGCCAAAGTATCCTAGGGTGGCTCGAAGAATGCATTAGTCAGCAAGGGAATACGCTGGGAACAACAATACGCATCGGCCTTTATGGGGTGCAGCAGTACCTCAATATCCAGCGGTGCAACCAATTGTGATCCTTTCAATAGATTCAATATGCATTTGTGGTTGCAAAACAGGCAGTGGATTACAGGTTGCACGCAGTGAAGCCTGTCACTGCTCGAGGGTGTCTACCACCTACGATCCCCAGGAGCGAAGCCAGGTCCTACCTTCCCCGAGGATACTATAAGCCTCCTAATTTGACATAACAGGAAGCTCATATGTATTCCCAGGGAGCGATGAGAAGACTCGGAACTTCCAAGAAGGAGACACAGCGCAGGAGTGGACAATGGACTAGGAACCAACTAGTAGGTACTGTAAAAGAGAAAGGGACGTTCAATCATTAGTACAATAGAACTTTATATATTACAGAAGGTGATGTATCTATTCTCGTCTAATACAATGTAGGATTGTGTATGGTCTCAACTCACCTGTTGTATCTTAAGACTCGGACCAAGCAAAAACAAAAAGGCAAGAGAGTAGACTCCAAGTGAGGGCTTGTGCACTTAGTAGTCTAAATGCTAATTCAGTCTGCAACACTTGTAGTTCAAAGTAAAGGTTCCACTTTTGCAGTATCAGAAAAGCTGGGTCCGAGGGAGAACGAAGGATAGAGGTCCTCAGGGAGCAGGAGTACTGTGAGGTAAACAGTGTAGCGACTGGATTGCAATACCGTATTGAGTTTTGCCGTTATCACTAGAGTAAACAGCAGCGGGAATTAATATCACCCGGATTGGTTTTAAAGTTCCACAACAAAAAATAGGTCCACTCGCTAATTTGGTTACTTGAGGTGAAGCATGTAATGAAGCCGCCTAGGCAAATAATCCGCAGCTTTCTTCCGCGATGAGAGAATGAAGGTGTTGAAGGTTTTTTACGAACGAGTCCGCTCGCAGCAGCGTTCAGGAAATGCAGTGCAGCTGAATCAAGGAAGAATTCTCGTTCCGGTCTTAAAAGGGTAACCGGCTTGACAAGCAGTATCACTCGGTAGATTCTTTACAGATAAGCGGAGATTCAAGCCGGAGTCCAACAGGGATACAGTAGCCAAAAACCTCTTTGATGTTAGCAGGATACTGAACGAGGACGCCTCACGTGGCGTGCAGGGATTCAAACTCGATAGAAACGACAAAAAAGCCGAAGTAATCAGGACAGGCAGGGTTTCCAACGGAATGGAGAAGCCAAGCAATGAATGTGAGGGGCGGTTCTCTATTTGAAGGATACGAGTGATCTGATTCGTCTTCAGGCATCATGAGACCACACACAATCATACTAACCATCCCAATGCATTGTGGTATTGGTAGTGATATTGGAGAATATGTGGCTACGCTAAGTGTGGGAAGTTTTGCGGCTAACAGTTCTCCCCCCTAAAGGTAGCCTAACTGGGCGAGGTTTGTTGGGGTGGAGGGCATGAAATCTGCGTACTAGCAAAGGGGTGTGTACATGTTCTGCTAATTCCCACATTCTCTCGTCTGAGGTGTAACCCACCCAATCTATAAGGTATTGCAGTTTCCCTTGATGTCTTCGGGAATCAACTATTCTTTTGACCTCATATTCGAGTTCCCCTTCCACTGTAATGGGAGGAGGTGGTGGTTCAGGACAGGAAGGCTTGACATATGGTTTCAATAAAGAGATGTGAAATACAGGATGTATCTGCATTTCTTGGGGTAACTCGAGTTTCATCACTACGGGGGAGATAATCCTTATGATCTGGTAGGGCCCTATATATCGGGGTTGTAATTTTCTAGTCCCTGCTAGACGAAGGTTCTTGGTTGCTAACCACACCTGATCCCCTATTTCATATTTAGGGCCTTCTTGTCTATGTTTGTCAGCTTGTGTTTTCATTTGCATTTTAGTTTCTTGTAAATCTTTTTTTGCCTGATTCCATATATTCTGTAAATTGGTGTGATGTTCTGTAACTGCAGGGATTTCTGATAGGGATACTGGGAGGTGTAGAAGTAAGAATTTGGGGTGATAACCATGAAAAAAAAAGAAAGGTGAAATCTTGGTGGCAGAATGCATGGAATTGTTGTAGGCAAATTCAGCGAGGGCTAATGCCATAACCCAATCACTCGAGAGGGTACTTAGTAAACATCTAAGATATTGCTCTAATGTATGATTTGTCCTCTCGGTTTGGCCATCTGTTTGAGGATGGTTTGCAGAGGATAGACGATGATCTATGTGTAAAGCTTGACACAACCCTTGCCAGAATCTAGAAACAAATTGGGGGCCTCTGTCGGACACAATGATCGAAGGCAAACCATGTAAATGGTCTATCTGTTCTATGAATATCTCTGCAAGTTCTCGGGTCTAGGGCACCTGTTTTAAGGGAATAAAATGAGACATTTTGGAGAGCATGTCTACTACAACAAGGATCGTTGTATATCCTCTTGAGTTAGGCATGTCAGTGATAAAATCAAGACTAATAGAGTGCCAAGGGGTTGGTGGGATAGGTAATGGTTGTAGAAGTCCAGCAGGAGCACAGTGCAATGATTTCTGTCGAGCACATGTGGGACATGCCCCCACAAACGTAAATACGTCCTGATTCATTCCCTTCCACCAAAACCATCTCTTGCATATTTGAAGGGTTTTTTCTTTACCCGGATGTCCTACTAAGGGTAGAGAATGACACCATTGAAGGATGATTTCACGGATTTCTTCAGAGGGTACATATATACAGTTGTCCTGGAAAAAGATACCGTTCTCTATTTTATTGAGGGGATCGGATAACCAATCCTCGGGAGACAGAGTGGAGTATTCCACAGAGAGTTTTGTTAGGAATGAGTCAGGAACCTCTTGGGTCTTGTCACCTATTGCCGCTATTTTGCTATCAGGGATGATGGGTACTGGATTGTCAATGAATTGTTTGGACTCAATACCCAGTCGAGATAAAGCATCCGCTTTACCATGTTTGTTTCCAGGACGGAAAGAAATGATAAAATTGTAATCGCTAAAGAAGGACACCCATCGCATTTGTCTCGGTGTAAGGGCTCGAGCTGATTTAAAAAATTGTGAATTGCGGTGATCGGAGTACATTGTGATCACATGAGGGGAACCAAGAAGATAATGGTGCCATTCTTGAAAGGCTAATTTAGTGGCTAAAAGTTCTCGTTCGCCAATAGTGTAGTTTTGTTCAGCAGGTAGAAGTGTTTTGGAGAAGTAGGCAATGGGATGGAGCGTTCCTGACTTGGGATCTCTTTGAGATAGTATTCCTCCCACAGCATATTGCGAGGCGTCGGCCTCGATGAAATAAGGTCGTGTCTCATCAGCATGACGTATTATGGGGGCAGAGGTAAATTTGTCTTTTAATTCCTGGAAAGCCTGTTCAGCGGCCTCGTCCCATAAGAAGGGAATCCCTTTCTTTAGCAGTCTCGTGATAGGACGACAATATGTTACTTGGAAGCAGAACTGTAGAAAGATGAATTGGATAAGAGAAACAGAGACACTTGATACCATCACTATGCCTTGTTTCATAGCTGGGCACAGTCTGTACTGCAGAGGCTTTTATATGCGAAAACAAGAATAGGCTTTTAGTGATATTATTGATCTACCTCTAGTACCTAATTCCTGATATTTTATATGATATACCTATAAAGAACCTCTGCATTTCCAGTTCTCTGCAGTCTGGTGTGATTTCGGAGAGCTGAAACAGATTAAGAAGCTATGCAACAAATGCTAAAATATTCTGCATTTTCAACTATAGACATCAACCTTCAGTACTTTACAGGTACATCCATGGTTCAAATTGTTTTCAGAGTGACAGGCTCATAGGCTGCTATATATTAGGTGCACATTATTATTACAGAGTTCACTTTTCAGTAATTAATCGCTTGTACTCCTAAAACGATACCTCAAAACTACACATCTCAACCAAGGTTTGTTGAAATCTATGCAATGGTGAGCATCCTATTTGCTCATTGTGTAAGAAACAGAAAAGTTCATATATGAAGATTCATAATCCATGAAGGGATAACTCATGAGAGTATGCTCAATAATACATTCTAACCCTTTAAACATTAGATTTGTCCTAAAATACTTCTGTGCATCCCATTCAGTTTAAAGTTAACTTTCAAAGAATATCAAAGAGTGCCAACTGAAGAATCCATGTACCTTGATTGCCTGGCAAAAATGCTTTGGAACAAAAGGAACTTATACTCTATGAGATCCAGAAGGCTATCTCCATTTGCAAGCATCATGAGATTCCTGTGGCTCCAGATGACAGGGAGTCTTATTTGGCTTACTTATGGGCCTTGAATATTGCATCTATTGAAGATGCAAAGCTTCTTTCAAGGCAGAAAAACGTGCTACCATACATGATCAACATAAGAAGGTGAGCAAGGGTCATGTATTAAGTCAACTGAACACACAGAACATGGGAATGCCACACCATCAACCTAATATCCTCCAGGTAGTATACACTGAGCAAAGAAGCAACTTCCAACCCCATGGAGCTCCTAACATCCCATTTTCCACTCCCTGCAAAGCAGTCAAACAACTTGTATCTCATCAACAGATCACACAGTCAAAAGACGGAACTCACAGATCTCTTTACAATCTCCAACATTCAACACACATATGGTATCCCAGAGTGTTCAACTGCATGGCAATCCAAGTATAAATAAAAAAAGATGCCCTCTTCAACTTCATCAGTAAAAAAACAATGGTTTGGGTGTGGCCAAAAGGTCCAATAATAAAGTGATCCTAAGGAGAGCACTTATGATTAGAGAGTTGAAGATTAATTACTTTAAAGGAGCAAAAAAATTAATAATGTACATAGGGACATAAGTCAGTTCATGTGAAACATTTATTTCCACAACAATAGAATTCAGGTGCTCACACAATAAGTGAAAGAGGCGTGAGGTGCAAAGTGATAGTGAAGTTTAAAATAACGGCATCGCATTGACAACAATAGTGTAAAACTCCTCAAGCAACTTTTATAGAATAGGAAGAGTTTTTTGTTGTAAAGGGTCAACGGCGTTTCGATCTCAACTGTTCGAGATCATCATCAGGACATATAACGGGTGAGCAGGCTGAATCTAAAATGAGGAAAAACGGGCAAATAAATAAGCTATAGTTTGATCCCTACATGTAGAATAATTAATACAATCAGAGGCTCCTTTTTATAAAAAACATAATGACATATATAAATATATATTAATCCTGAATTATTCTGTATATCATGTAACTAGCCATGCCTAGGGGTCAATGTAGGTGTGGAAATACACGAATTCAGGCAATTACAGAAGCGAAAGACATGATTTAAAGGCAATTCGGAAGCGAAAATCAACGATATAAATTACAAGGGGTGGAAGAATTTAAACGGTCGAAAAGAGAAGATAAATAGTGAAAATCCTGCACGTGACTACGCAAGCATAGGTGGGAGTACAAGGAATAATTTGCGCAAGTAGGAAGGTAGAGTTGAGAGCGCAGATGAAGCTGGGTAGCAACCCGCTAGATGAGAGAAGGGGGGAGAGAGGGAGAACACTCAGAGTAGACTTACTGATGCAATTATTCGTAACACAAGGAAGAGCAATTGAGGGCTTTAGAAAACAGCTGAGGGTAGACGATTTCACCCAGATTAATTTGCTGAAGGTACGAGCATGAGAATATCACGTGCTGTAAAGGAGTTAAAGCAGTAATTAGAAACTGGTGTGCATCCGTGAAGGGCGCTTGCAAGGAAGTTGGTGAAAGAAAACACTTACTGAGTAAACTTGAAGGGCAGGGTCAGCTGTATAAGTTGCGCTTAACGATTTGATGCCAATATGTTTCTGTTAAGGGTAAAAGGAGGGTGGGGGGTCAGGAACTCCAAGGTAAAGATTAAATGATGATAAAGGTGTATGCGCAGTCATAGTACTTACAGTTAAAGTCACTCCCAGTTTATATTTGGAAAGTCTTGGGAGAGGAGCTCAGCACATCATGCTGCTTGGGCTGTCCGCGTTTAGTGCGAGAGGGAGACAGAGTGAACCAGAAAGTAATTAAGGGCTGTGTCAGCTGTGAAACCAGTAGCAGGGCGGAGCTAATTAGGAATTGGAGGAGATTCTAGAACTGGAAAAAGCCATCCTAGAGCTGAATAGCCTAGCAGACGCTAAAGAAGCTTTAGAGAAACTAGAATGCATTATGCTAGACTTCCAAGCTTTTGAACATCACAAAAAATCCAATAAGGTGTCAAAGGACATATGGAACTACAACAAAGATAAAAATTACCCTTACCTCCAAGACGATTTTTTCACCTCCAACACCCTAGAACAACAAAGAAACACCACTAGCATCTGGGGTAGATTTAGAAACAGACAACCAGTTACTTTTTCTGACTCCTCTTTAGACTCAGACTCTTCAGACCCCGGCGCAGGCCCTAGTACCTCTTCCAACAACCCCATTTTTTTAGGGAGAGGCCAACCATTCAGAGGGGACAGACCGAGGGGCAGGGGCATAGGGAGAACCAGGTACAACTTTCCCCCAGGCGAGCGCCAGACAAAACGCAAATTCTACCAATGGGGGTACCAGTACTAGACATGGTACCTGTCTCCACAACACAGGAAGCAGACCTCATGCCCATTTTCAATCTGTCAAAACACCAATTGGCTTCCACAGATATCACCCTACTGAGCAGAGGTCTTTCATATGTAATACCGGAAAAACCCAACTGGTTCACAATACAATCTGAGATCTTCCAGTTTTTCAGAAAACTTTGACTGAATGCCTTTTTTCATAACAAAGATACTCCTCCCAAAACTGATGCGACAGGACTACGTCCCAAATCTACTTTCAATCCCCCCAGTGGATCCATTCCCCCTGAAGTCATTACTTTTGAACACCTTGTACTAAAAGACCTACATAAAATACAACAAGAATACAGGTTTACCCCTTTCAATATGAGCCTAGATGAAAAAAACAGTCTCAAGAGACTCAAAGAAATGGATGATATTGTTATAAAACCATGTGACAAAGGAGGAGGTATAGTCTTACAGGACAAAACCTCATACAACAATGAGATCCATAGACAGCTTAGCAACACCTCACACTATGAACCCCTGGCACGCAACCCTTTGAGAGAAATCAGCGACCTGATTCTTAATGTGACCAAAAAGGGTTTAGATGAAGGCTACGTTAGCAAGAATGAATTCTTGTTCCTCAATAATAAAACCCCACGGACACCAGTACTGTACACCCTACCCAAAATACACAAAAATCTAGAAGGACCACCAGTTAGGCCTATTCTATCTGGCTGCGGCTCAATTCTAGAGCCCCTTGGTAGATACATTGACTCTTTCATGAATGGTATGGCACAGGACCCCACCACATATGTTAAGGATACCACTCACTTAATCAATTTGATAGAATCACAACCCTTTAATCCTCAATCAGAACTCTTGGTTACTCTTGACATTGAATCTTTATACACGAACATCCCTCAAGATAGAGGCATAGAAGTCATCAAAAAGCATCTCAACCTCCGTCCCTCCCCACATCAGGTACCTACAGACTTAATCACATCACTCCTGGAAATAGCATTGACTAAAAACGACTTCCCTTTCCAAGAGAAATACTACAGACAATGCACAGGTATATCTATGGGGGCAGTTTTCGCCCCCAATTTTGCCATTCTGTTTGTAGACGACAGTGAGACTAATATCATCCTCAATATGATGAACCCATCCCTTCAAAACTTTTGTGTATGTTGCAGATACATAGACGATGTGTTCATGATCTGGGGCGCACTAACTCTGAACTTGAAGCCTTCTGCTCCTGGCTCAACTATGCACAACCTGACCTTAAAATTACCTACAGCTATGACAATACCAAGATTAACTACTTGGATGTCACCATCAAAAATCACAATGGCAAACTTTTTACCACCTTGTTCAGAAAGCCTACTGAAAGGAATACCCTCCTCCAATACAGCAGTGCACATCCCAGGGCACTGAGAGATGGACTACCGTATGGCCAGTCCCTCAGAATCACAAGAAACTGTAAATTCAAAGAAGAATTCTTCTTAGAAGCCAACACACTATGCAAGAAGCTCACTGACAGAGGCTATCACTAACGCCTAGTAAAACGTTCCATGAAACGGGCCTGGTACTCACACCGTGAACACCTGCTTCAGCCCAAAGTCAAAACACCCTTATACAGAATTACATGTGTGACCACATTTTGTCCTGTGAGTATCAAACTGACGAAAATGATCAAAAAACATTGGACAGTCCTAGCGCCACTAAATCTCACAACAGGCACCCCACTTTTTTCATTTAAAAGAGGTCGCAACATAAAGGACCATTTGGTTAGGGCCCACAAACCTACAAAAAGAGATCAGACTATACACCCCTACCTCAATCTTCCTCCATTGCAAGGGCACTACAAATGTAACAACTGCATGGCATGCGAGTCCACTAATAGCACAAAAGTATTTGAATTTGAGAACTCTAAGTATACTTTACAGTCTTTTTCAAATTGCAATTCACAAAATGGAATCTACTGTATTGAGTGTCCATGCAAAGTGAGGTAGATCGGCCAAACCACACAGAAGATCAAGGCAAGAATCGCCCAACACAGGAACAGAATCCGATGTAAGATCACGACGGCGCCCCTCGTGGAACATTTTATATCAAAAGGACACTCTGAAACAGACTTCACTTGGCAGGTCATTGAAACCCTTCACTCCAACGTTAGGGGAGAAACCAACAACAGATCCTCAACCTATTGGAATGCAAATGGATTTTTAATTGCAGCACTATTGAACATGGTCTCAACTCGATTGATGAATGGAATGCCATACTATAAACATTTGACTATTCATATCTGCACATTTTGACCTCAGCCACCTGATACCACTATGTACTTCTTGCTTAGTGTTTTCCTAACAGATGTATACACAAGTCCTTATGTTTGAACCTCTTGCTACCCATTGGTTCATGTGCTACCCATTGGTTCATGTCTAGTTTATATGTTGCCACAGTAATTGAATATCAGTGAGTACATTGCTAGACTATATGCCTTAACTGATTTTGTGTTTGGTTTTTAATTTTTTTTTTTTTATTCATATAGCTACTACCTCCGTAGGTACAACACATTAGGTTGCTTCAGAATTAATTCTGCTATCATGTGCCTGAAACAGTTGTTGCACACACATTGATTTATTTTTTCTTATGACTCTTTCTTCTCTTTTCTAACTCTGCTGAGTTAGTACGTTTCCCTCGTTCCCTTGCTTGATTAAACTTTACCTTGGAGTTCCTGACCCCCCACCCTCCTTTTGCCCTTAACAGAAACATATTGGCAGCCAATCGTTAAGCGCAACTTATACAGCTGACCCTGCCCTTCAAGTTTACTCAGTAAGTGTTTTCTTTCACCAACTTCCTTGCAAGCGCCCTTCACGGACGCACACCAGTTTCTAATTACTGCTCTTACTCCTTTACAGCACGTGATATTCTCACGCTCGTACCTTCAGCGAATTAATCTGGGTGAACTCATCTACCCTCAGCTGTTTTCTGAAGCCCTCAATTGCTCTTCCTTGCGCTACGAATAATTGCATCAGTAAGTCTACTCTGAGTGTTCTCCCTCTCTCCCCCCTTCTCTCGTCTAGTGGGTTGCTACCCAGCTTCATCTGTGCTCTCAACTCTACCTTCCTACTAGCGCGAATTATTCCTTGTACTCCCACCTATGCTTGCGTATTCATTTGCAGCATTTTCACTATTTAACTTCTCTGTTCCACCGTTTATATACTTCCACCACTTGTAATTTACATCATTGATTTTCGCTTCCGAATTGCCTTTAAATCATATCTTTCGCCTCTGTAATTGCCTTAATTCATGTATTTCCACACCTAACTTGACCCCTAGGCATGGCTAGTTACATGATATACAGGATACTTCAGGATTAATATGTATTTATATATGTCATTATTTTTATTTTTTTTTTTTTTTTTTTTTAGACTTTATTCGGATTTCAAAAACCATCCATAAAAGCACAAAAACAAAATGTTTACAATTTTTTACAATACACATATAATACTAAAATTTTGGGCCACAGCTTGTTACATATAAAATATAATTTATAAAAACAACAATGGAAACTCAAATGACCTTCTTGCTAAGCTGTGCATAAACCATCATACAAACAGTATATAGTGATGAGCAAAAAGGATAACTATAAATGTTATGAAAACAAGACACGTGCAATACATTAGGTTGTGCAAATCATACTTTAAAGTGCAAAATACATGTCTTGACATAATTAATCGATTTTCAGAGACCTGCGTGAGCGTACGATAGCGTTAAGAAAGTTACTGACTCTAAAAATTAATTCATCTGATCCCAACATTAAAAAATGTCTATAAGCATAGTTGTGGTCAGTCAAGTCATATTTCCTGCAATAGGGGATTAGGTAATGCCTTGTAAATGTCATGTAGAAACCACAGCCAAAAATGAAATGAAGCATACTCAGGGTTCCACCATGGTCACAAGGGCAGTTTAATTTTTCCAAATTTTTAATGTAACCCAGTGGAAAGCAGATAAGATTTACAATACTCCTGTCCCTGAATCTAAATAGTAAGGTCCTATTCCACCTGCCCAATTTTTTACATAGATAGGACTGAGGTGACATCGGGGATTCAATGTATGGTTCCCGGATTAGTGAGTAATTAATTGTAGATTGTTTCACGGAGTCTATTCTTTCCCTCTCTTTGTGGAAATGCTGATAGAGTGCCCTTCTCACCAGGTTTTTGTGGGAGCCATCGATCTGGTCGGGGTGTGTAAAAAGATGACCATAATTGACACTCACGAGGCTCCTTTCTACCGCATTTATCCATGGGATTAAACCGGCGTTCTCACTTTTCAAACAATCTATAATAATCTCACGGGACAGGGAAGCTGCCGGGTTTTTCCAGACCCTTAACCAGAACAGTGCGGGTCTAGCTCTTATAAAATCCTCAACATAGTGCAGTTTTAATTCATTATGACATACAATGGTCGGTGCACTAATAACTCCCCCCAAGATTTTCCGACAAAATCTATTCTCTTCTCTCTGTAGTTCAGAGCAGTTCGAGAACCCCCAGACTTCTGCACCGTATGTTCCAGTTGGAAGACATTGAGTCCGGTAGATTTGTAATAAGCTGGAAACCACATCGGCCTGACGTGGTTGACGGAGAGAGGTAACAGAGTTAATCGATTTGGAGAGTTTATTTCTCCCCATTGCAACATGAGGTTGCCACGAGCCGCTATTAGAAAATAGCAGACCCAAATATGGGAAGGTGCAAGTGCTTTTTAAGATGTTTTGACCTATCGCAATCTTTGCGATTTTATAATTTTTAGGGCCGCAAGTCATTATAAAGGATTTGCTAAAATTAGTGCACAAGCCTAGGTCAGACATATAATCAACAAATCCCGATATTAGAGTACGCAGGGCGTTCGGGGTGCGGGCCATGAGTACCGCATCATCCGCGTAGAGTAACGCCGGGATAGGTTTCTTATTAATAATAGGGACATCCTTTGTCAAGTTACATAAGGAATGAGTTAATTCATTGATGTATAGTATAAAAAGCAAGGGGGCCAAGACGCAGCCCTGTCTCACCCCCTTGCCTATTAAAATCTCATTTGAAACCTCGCCTTCGTTATTTATTCGAACACAGGCTTTCAAATTGCGATGGAGGTTGGCCAAAAAATGGACTAAGGGTTCATCTAGACCATAGTTTAAAAGAATGGACCATAAGCGAGAACGGTTAACAAAATCGAATGCTGAGCTTAAATCCATAAAGCCAAAATACAGGGGGGATTGTTTAGCTCTCGTGTATTTGGCCATTATAAGGTTAAGGTTCAAACATTGTTCCACCGTGCCAAGCTTGCTCCTAAAGCCTAGCTGGCAGCGGTGGATAATAGAGTTTTCATCTGCCCAGGTGCTAATTTTATCAAATAAAACCCTACCAAGGACCTTCAGGGTGTTATCGATCAAAGATATTGGTCGATAACATCCCGGATCCAACCTATTTCCCTTTTTAAAAATGGGTACGATAGTACTACTAGACCATGTCGAGGGGATGGATTTCTTACTCAGATTGTTAAAAAGGTTACAGAGTAAGGGGGCCCAAAAGCTTGTATTCGATTTTATCTGGTCGATGGACAAGCCATCCGGGCCAGGTGCCTTATTGCCAGCACTATTGGCAATGGCTTCCTCCACCTCCTCTAATGTTATGGCTATGGTACTGTCGGGGAAGTTATCCTCGGTAGGGTCTCCAACTGCAGCATAAAGCTTTGAGAAATGGGTGACCCATGAGTCTCCTGTGATATTGCAATTTATCGGGGTGATGTTACTTCCCAGGGTTCTCAAGTTCTTTACATCTCTCCAAAACCCAGTTGAATCTTTTAGGGCAGCAGATTTAGTGAGATTGTCCCAATGGCTTATTAAAAGCTCCTCAGTTCTAACTTTTAATGCATGTTTAAATTTGGAACGTAGTGAACTGACAAGGGACACATCTCGGGGTTTGGCTTCCAGGGCCTTTCTAAGTTCCCTATTAGCCCTCGAACAATTGGTATCAAACCATCTTTGATTATTTACATTGTGTTCTTTTAATGGTCTGGAGATTGCCCTTTTTATAATTGTGCATAGATCACAGAAAGACTTAGTTATATTGGGGCCACCAGGTGTTAGGCAGTTAGAAATCAGGGAAGGATTATTCCTAATCACATTAGATAGGATCTCTCGGTTGTCGATCCCTCTCCAAACAATCCTAAGCCTGTCTGTAGATGCGGTAATATTTTGAGCTCCAGCCTCATGTGGGCCTGCAGGTTTTTTAATAGATTTAAGTTGGATTACTATAGGCAGATGATCACTATATGAACTACTGACAACCTCGGATTTAAGTAGCACTTCGCTAAGGAGGGAAGAGGTAAACATATAATCAATCGTGGTTGAACTACCACGGCCAATATAAGTAGGGGCCGGCTCCTTTCCTTCAGAGGTTCCACTATAGCCCATTACTTCGTCTAGGTCCCTACTATGTAATAAGTCCAATAATTCAGAGCCTCGTCTACAAGGCGGAGATGTAGAGTGAATATGGGCATTAAAATCTCCGCCAACACAAATGCCATCAAATTGGCCAAACTTTTCTCCGTTCGCAACTTCATCAATAAAATTAAACAATTCTAAAATAGTAGGATTTGGGTGGTTAATAAAATCATTATTATAGAAGTTTATAAGACAAATTTTTAACCTTGCAACATATTTCACGGCTATCAGATGTTTACTAACCACATGTAGAGGTTCAATTTTCACGTCCTTTGAGATTTTTGCCCAGATAGATAGACCACCACTTGGTCGCCCCGAAGCAGAGGATAAAGCAATAAGATTGTGACAGAAAAAACCCTCCAATAGTTGAGCGCATGTGCACCATGTTTCTTGCAACATTACCACATCAAAATTACTTATCCAGGTAACCCATTCTTCGATTTTCATCTTACCTGAAAGCCCAGCAATATTCCAGCTAATGACACTTAAAGTATCAGTCGGTGGAATAGTGGTGGAAGAAGAAAGGGCAATGGGAGGGTCGGGGCATACTACATGAGGTGGAACTAATCTGTCTGGACAAAGTTTATGAGTACATATAGGATTTGCCATTTCCAGGGACGTTGTGCTGATGACCTTGTCCGGTGTAATAGGGAATTTTAATAGTGGTCAATCTAGGCTTCCTAAATCGGATAGGGCGGAAAATCTATTGGATAAAGGAATAGTATTAGAGGCCGTTTGAAATAATCTATAGGGGGGCCTATAAAAGTAGCCCAGTGGGTGGAGAGTTATTGCAGTAGATGGACTAGCATAGGTGTTATGTGTATCTATAAAGAATCTTACAGAGCTCGGATGTCTAAAGTTAATCACTATGCAGTCCCCACTAATATTTTTATGTTGTGGGCCCACCCAGCTTACCCGACGAGTTGATATGATCTCATTTGAGATATTCCATCTTGCCCCTTTGTATTTAGTCAGCCAATCGATGCATTTATTATGTAGTTGTGACCATGACTCGCTTTGGCTTTCTTTAAGGGCTGGTACGCCTGCTAACACTAAAACATATGGGCAGGCTTCTGGGGGTAAGTGGAGTGGCGGCCCTAGATTGTTAGTGGTTCTATTTCTTACTAACGCACCTCCACTTATGCTTGCGCTGTCCAAAGTGTTGCCTATCCTATCTGTTAAGGTAGCTAATGGAGTGATAATAGCCTTGGCATCCGAGTTCACAGTTCTGGTCGTAGCTATTCCTGCTACTCCAAGAGAATCGTGATTTGGGCCCATTGTCGGTGCGGGTGGGGTATTGGTTAAGGTGCTGCTAGATGGAACGATTTTGGCAGCAATTGGGCCTTTGATGTTGCTATGGCCAAGATCAGCAGCAGCGGCCAAACCCCCCTCCCTCAGACCATTACATAATGATTCTAATTTATTCATGATTTTTTCGCCCCGAACGGCATCAAGACTAATAATGCCTTTCCTTTTGGTTTCCTCTTTTTTACAAGATTTTCAATTTTGTCCAGTCTCTTAAAAACAGTATTAAATTGTTTAGCTATTTGAATTTCAACTTGTTTAAAAATAGTATCAACAATAGTTTCTATCAGATTGCCATTAACTTTGGGTTGGATGTTTCGGTCGATGGGCTCGGTCTGAGTACTGACTGAATTGTCAGTAATCTCATCATGTAACATAGAGGCCCCACAAATGCCTTTATCCAGGACTGGAGACTCTGATCTACAGGTAAAGGCAGTGGGTCTTCCGGTTCCTTCGTCTGATGATAAGATTAGGGATGGTGAATCCTCAGTGGCACCTGATGTCACTATTTCACAATCTTTCTCTTTGTCTTTATTCCACATACTCTGTGGGGTAGGTTGATTTTTGCAATGGCTTAGTTGTTTCCTTTTATTTATGATACATTTCACTGGACCTCTCTTACGTTTCTCCCTTGTTGTTTTGTTGGAGCGTGGTGTTTTATCTAGTTCGGGCTCCACTAAACGGTCAGTTGCAAGTACAGTCACCAGACTAGTTATGTCAGTAGTAGGGGTTGCAATATCAACTTGAACTGATGGTTTAATGACCGTTACTGTGGGGGAGAGAGGGAGACCCAGATTAGGTAAAGCCTTTGGAGACTGGGAACATGGCGATGTGGTGGTGGGAAATCCGAAGGACAATCTGCGTTCAGTGTCGGCAATCTCGTTAGTGACCATAGAAAGGGCGTTGGCCAACAATGTATCGATCGATGTGGGCAGCTCAATAGGAACAACTGTAGTTACAGATGTGGTCTTCATCGTACGTTTCCCCATGTTTTGAATAATTACCTGTACAGCCTGAACAGCCTGAGGATGCAAGGGGGGTGGCCCAGCCCTGCCTCTGTCTGCCTCTGACGGCCACAGACGGCCCGCCTTCTGCCCGGGCTCAGCCCAGCGACGCCCACGCGCGTCCCGCGACGCGGAGGGAGCCTCTGCTTATGTAGCGCCTCCGGGCGCGGAACTGGCCGGAAGGAGGTCCTGGCGGCAGCAAAGGATGCCGGGAGCTGTAGTTCCCCCCCACTGCGGCCAGCGATGGAGGGTGGCGGCGAGGGGAACACACAGCGTCAGCGTCCCGTTACAGCCTGGTGGTCTAGTGGATCTCGCCTGGTAAGTCCCGCTGCTCTGTTGGTTTGCAAAATGATCCCCCCGCTCCACCGAGGGAGCCTCTGCTTATGTAGCGCCTCCGGGCGCGGAACTGGCCGGAAGGAGGTCCTGGCGGCAGCAAAGGATGCCGGGAGCTGTAGTTCCCCCCCACTGCGGCCAGCGATGGAGGGTGGCGGCGAGGGGAACACACAGCGTCAGCGTCCCATTACAGCCTGGTGGTCTAGTGGTTCTCGCCTGGTAAGTCCCGCTGCTCTGTTGGTTTGCAAAATGATCCCCAATATGTCATTATGTTTTTTATAAAAAGGAGCCTCTGATTGTATTAATTATACTACATGTAGGGATCAAACTATTGCTTATTTATTTGCCCGTTTTTCCTCATTTTAGATTCAGCTTGCTCACCCATTATATGTCCTGATGATGATCTCGAACAGTTGAGACCGAAATGCCGTTGACCCTTTACAACAAAAAACTCTTCCTATTCTATAAAAGTTGCTTTAGGAGTTTTACACTATTGTTGTCAATGCAATGCAGTTATTTTAAACTTCACCATCACTTTGCACATCACGCCACTTTCACTTATTGTGTGAGCACCTGAATTCTATTGTTGTGGAAATAAATGTTTCACATGAACTGACTTATGTCCCTATGTACATTAATTACTTTAATGGAGCAAAAAAATTAATAATCTTCAACTCTCTAATCATAAGTGCTCTCCTTAGGATCACTTTATTATTGGACCTTTTGGCCACACCCGAACCATTGTTTTTTTTACCGCATATTTCACCCCAGGTTCACGTATTGAGGTACCCTTGTTTTTCTTAAAACTCTTCAACTTCATCAACATCATCTATCTGATACAGCATGGCACTGAACCAATATACTCAAAGTGACAAATCCTCAACCTGGTTCTCAAAAGCTCATCAAGGACCCACTGTAGTCCACCTATGCCTAATGTATTAGCCAAACTTCAAGACTGCTGTATTGACAACTTACAACAACAACTTACCTCCTGGCCTATATGTATCACTTGAACACTTCTCAGATAAGTCTACATGTCCCTTGAAAGTCATGGAAATATCCTCGTCTCAATGAAAAAACAAAGGTTGAAATTGAAATAATCAACACTTTGATATTCCAATGCTAATATGTCCATCATTTTCAAATAAGGAGGTGTTTCTCCTCAAAAGAGACTCAATGACTGTGATCCAAGCCCTCATGCCCCCACATCTGATGAGAGGCAATACCCAGATCCATGGTCTTACAGATAGCACACTGCATCAACCATAAAAACCATTCTAGATGTAGTGGTCGCCACATAAGCACTTAAGAGAAATCCAAACACTTCATTGCTGTTTCAATGGAACGTCACTGGCTTCCATCGACTGTCAGCATCATCTGTGAGGTCACACTGCCCAGCATACATGGCTGATAAATTAACCATCTCCATAGGTTCTTGACAAACCTAGAGCCAGGACATCACCTGACTGGAGATAACAAAATGTGCAAAATAAAAAACAGGGCTTCTCCATCTTTACATCCAGAATCTGGAACAACATTGCTTAAATGATCATGAAGACTGCTCCAACTATCCTCCTATTCAGAAAAGAGCAAAATATTCACCTTTTCAAAGACAATTAAGTTTCAATGCCATATAAAGTTCCTGCCCCTTCATTGGCTACAGCAGTCCCCTCTTCCTACTCTATTTAAACAATTATGGATCATTATCTTGTCCAATGCACTTGACTATGTTAATACAGCAAGCGCCCACATAGATACTTGATACATTTTGGATTGGTGATTGTTAAGGAGAATATTCTTGCTGAATGTGATTTAGATGTGAATGGAGACTGCCTTCTCAATGATTTTTCTGACGAATGAAAGGTGGGTGATAGAGAAGAAGTTGGCAAGACGAACTTAGAGGCTTTTTTGGGGAGGCGGAGGATCTGTCCTAATTCAAGGTCATCTGTGAATTTTCCTTGAGTGGTAGAGGCCTTGACAAAGTTGACAAGGGGTGCGATAGCACTTTAATGAAAACATGTAAAGATGAATCAATATAGGATGCCCCCTTCATAGGTTTGGCCTCGAGGGAATTGATGTCAGAGAAGGAGATGTAGGCTGTCTATATCGGGATAGTTTGAAAGGGATAATATAGCTTTCTGTTTGGCGCCATTGATATTGGCTCTGTTATTGTTTATCCTCTCATTAAAAATATAATTGATGATATTGCTTTCCTAGACTGAGTGAGGGACTAGAGATTCTGTCAATTTTTTGATGCAATGTTTGACTGCCTCAAAGAGTGTTTTGCTTCATAAGGAAGCTTTGTTTAGGTTAGAATTGTAGAAGTTAGCTATGACTGAGATAACGAGGAGCCTGATTGCTGAGTGGAGTGATTTGAATTGAGTGCGGTTTTATTGGTATTTTAACTAATTCCATTTTGTTTATTGTATGCAAATGGAGATCTGGTTCTCATTGAGCTGTGAAGAGTACCATGGACCTGAAAACCAGGGTTTTGGAAGATTGTGTCTTCAATGATGGTTTGATGTCCATATAGTTTTTGAGGCAACTGTTATAAAAGTTCAGGAATGTTTTGATGGCAAGTTTGGCTAGTAATTCTTGGAGAGAATCATTGAGAAGTATTTGATTAGCCATTTCCTGTGTTTCTCTATTAAATTCACCTTTGTGTATAGGTATGGCATGGTGTGAAAATAATGAGAATAGCATAAAGACGTTGTTGTTCAAATCAAACGTTATTGAAGGCTTGCACTGGATTGACAGTAAGGCTGTCATGGAGAAGTCCAATGTGTTAATTTAAGGATAGGCAGTTACTGTGATTTGTTGCTTTAATTTTCTTGGTACTTGGGTTTCAGTGACATTTGAAATGTCTGAGGAACATGTACTGGCTTGATTGAATGGAGGCACTAGTGATGCATTCTGAGATTAATTTGTGAATTAAAAATAGGCTTAAAATTAAATGTTACATCATGATGGAAGTAAACAAAGAATGTTAGAGCAAGGTCCATCATGCAATTGCACCGACTCTGACGCAGGTATTTTGTAAGTACTTTCATTATCTTTTTTTTCTGCCCCAACAATCTGAAGCGCTTAAAGTGATGTCTAGTGCTTTATAATCTTCATAAATAAATGTAGAAAAATATATATCCTCGGTTGATCCAGGGGGTCTGTAAAGCAGGCTTCATGGTGTAAGTTGGGAGCGCAAGCCTGGAGTTCAAACTACTTGAGTGTTGCAGAGTCGCTTTTGCTGCTGGGTCAATTAGACTTGCAGGTGAAAGAGGTTTTCTTTGATGATGTTGTGATGTTGGATGCATGGACTACTGCAGAGCTTGTGTTGACAAGCGTGAGTTGAAGAGATCAATCTGTTGGAGGCATGTTTGTTTTAGTGAGAGTGCTGTGAATGAGGTTCTTGGTATCTGATGTACAGGTTGTCTTAAAAACTGTCATAATGAAGGCTACTAAGCATTTATACCTGAACAATACCATTTATTGTTTCCAGAGGGTGAACGTTCATTACTACGAAGGCTTAAGTATGAGGATTCTTTACCACAAATCCAGAAGGAGGAGGGAGTCACTACACCACTGTTATGTTCCCAGGATAGGCCCATGTAGCGAAGCTGCTCATTTCTTACATTGTCCTATCTTTTCACAGTAAGATTTCTGCAGTAAACGTTTGCACATATTTGCATGCACGACATTGTTGGATTAGTTTCTCTGAAACGACTTTGTTTACACATCTAGCTTTGCACAACCGTAGGATCCCACGTCTCCGTTTCTCCTCTTCTCTGGAAGCACAGCCAGGGCCCACTGACCAATCACTACTCTGCAAAGCAGCGTTGTGATTGGTAGGCACCCAGGCTCCCCTGACCAATCAAAACGCTGCAATGCAGCGTTGTGATGGTTGTGAGGATCCTGGTTGGACACTCAACCAGGGAATGGGAGCCTGGGTTTGTTCTCCATGCAGGCTGTAAAGCAGCCTGCATGGAGAAGGGGAAAGTGAGCAGGACTTGTTTGGGTGGCACGAGACGGCCGGCCAAACAGTCATAGTGCACTTGAGTGGGCCAACCACTCTGCCCCTACCCTGCTCCGTAAGTACCCGCCCGTCAGCAAAGGAAACATAATATTATAATAACTAAAAGTTATTGTTATGTTATGTTTCCTCTTCTCGCACAGATTGAAAGCAGTGGGGCGACACTCCTCTGCCATAGCGGAGGAGCCACTACTGGCTGCTTATACATCGCATCCTAATCTCGCTGATTTAAATGCAGAAGAAATTGGACTACTACACAAAGATCTAGTAAAAATTTACAGGAACCTCATGCACTATATTATGCGAAAACTCACATTTAACCCAGCATTGGATGGCTCAGGCTGCACAACCACAAGTAGCTGCTGTGGGTATCAGCCTTCAAACAATGAATGCTGTTATGGGAAAAGTTCCCACCAGTCAGGAGCAAATTCCGTTCTGGATAGCACAAACAATTGGTCAGCATGAAACAGTTTTTCCCCAAACAGTACCACGGAATAAACACAGAATATTAACAATTGCTTGCCGATGGAGATGGATACCATGGTGGAAGATTGTGCCACTTGGGGTACAGTCTTTGCTGCCGTTTATATCAGAACACATGGTACCCCTTCAAAATCAGTTCTACCTGATGTATTGAAACAAGTACAGAATGAGTATGGGGCAGCATCTGCCCTGAACTTAGAGAGGAAACTGGTAGGGAACTTTGACACAGTTATCCTCTATATTGTTAGGTAACATAAAATGGGAGACAGCAGGGTTGGCTATACGCCACCGCCTAAAGGAACTCACTCCTGCACAGCAGGAGTGAGAATTACCTAAAATTATTTTTTAAATCTATGCTATGCTGGGCAGAGATAATTTAGGACCCAGACATGGGAAACCAACTGATAAGGGTAATATTGAAAAGGATAACTCCAAGCAAGCACCCAAGTCTTCCAAGAAGAAGTGGGATAGTAAACAAAAAAATAAACAATATAAAACGTGATTATGGGGTGGTTTTCCTCAACCGCAACCCACCGATAAAAAATATAATCTAAGAAACCGTGCTAATATTAGAAAGCCTGACAGGTACCAGGATACTGATACACATTCCTCTTGGTACATTCAGGATTCGTCTGATATGCATTCGGAGAGAGGTGGATGATCAGAGCACAGATTGGTAGAGTGCATGAAGCCGAAAAGGGAGACACTTCTCTCTTCTGACTACATCCTTAAAGAGGACAAACCAAAGACTCAAAAACCTCGATTCAAAAAGAAGAAAGTAGCAAGGATTAAAATAATACATGCACAGACTACTGAGGACTCTGCTTCTGAATGGGGAACGGACAGTAACGATGCTGGACAGCGCAGCAGAAGTCACAACAGCTTGCTGAAACCTGATGGATTATCTGGTGGTAGTAGCGCTGAGTGAACGTATCACGGTGGAAACACCTGATACAAGGATAAGTGTCCCTCGTCGTATATACAAAATCACAATACAAATGGAGGGGGACATACCCAGGACAGTTAAGGGTCTCTATTGGGAGAACCTGACCTATGGTTTCGACATTCTTTTGGCTAAAAGGGATTGACCACCTGAGTTTGTAATAGAGGGCCCAATGGGAGAAACAGTAATTTTACCGCAGGAGTGGGCTTTAGTACTAGCTTCTGCACTTTACCTTAACCATGTTGGGTGGCATGATAATTCTCCTCATTAAGAGATCCCATTTAAATCAGTACCTCAACCCCAGAGACAATACCCAATAAAAAATTAAGCTTAAAAACGAGTTGGGGAAATCCTAGAACAACTTGAATACCAGAGTGTAATGGTACATTGCACCTCGCCCATAAATAATTGCTTGTTTTCCATAGTGAAACCGGACAATTCATACCGTATAGTATTAGACTGCAGACTTTTTAACACTTCCACATGCACATTTGCAGTGCAAAATGCATATAGTGCCGCACTACTGAATTCCATTGTGCAGAAGAAATACAATACAACACTACATATCTCAAATGGATTCTTTTGCCAAAATATAGCACCTGGAAGCAGATACTTGACAGCATGCTCTGCACTAGGGTCTCGGAAACAATTGTGTCATTTACCACAGGGGTTTAAGAATAGCACGGGCTGTTTTCAACAAGAGTGACAGAGTTACCTCAAAATTTTGATGAGGAGGCACTGTCCTATGTAGTTGATATTCATCTGATGGACGATGAGTTAATGGAACACTTGGCTAGAGTGAACCACATAATTCTAGGGTTTGCTCACCTGGGTTACAAATTCAATTTTAAAACATCAAAAATTGCCCACCTCAGTGGCCTATTTCTAGGATACGAGTTGTCAAGTGAAGGCAAAAGCCTGGCAGCACATTTTCTAGAAATATGTGCACTGCTCCAACTTCCAACAACTCTGAAAAGACTACAATCCATTTTAGGATTTTTACATTTTGGCAGAACTTAAATTTTGGATAGGGAAGAACGAGAAAAGCCTTCCTATGATTTAATCAGACCTGTATTTTCAATCAGCCATTGGACACAGAAACATACAAACATTGTACGTTCCTTACAAACTGACATGATAGCTTCCAAACATTTGCATACATGTGTTAACTTGACTAACCTAGTTTTTCGCATAGTAGCTGGACAAACCGAGTATACAGTACCCATTGCATACACATCACATTTGTACACAAATGTAGAAATTCCTTTTGCACCCACTGAGAAAATTCTGACAGCTGGAGAGACTGCTGTAGTGAGAGAGGTAGCACTGGCTCATGGTAAGCGAATAATTGTGGTTACCCCAGTTCCAACCCTAGAGGCTGTTACCAAAGCAAGTGTTCCAAATGCTAAGGCCTAGTATCCACAATGGATTCAATGGGCTAACTGTGTCACTGCAACAGGTGTAGACTACAGATTTGATTCTACACTACAAACACAAGCATTCCTGCAGTATGAATTAGAATATCCTCTGCAAAATGAAATAATGTCTTTAGATAAATATGAATACACCATTTATACCGATGGATCTGCTCGTCCTGCTGTAGGACACATCAACAATATTTCACGACGTGCTTAATCGTATAGGAGCGCTTGTGTGACAAAGTTTTGTCCTGCAAAAATATACACACAGTCCCAGGGGACTGTACAGTGCAGCTGGCAGAGCTAAAAGCGCTGATAATGGCATTGCAAAGTACAGATCCCGAATTCCCCACACTTATAGTGTGTGATTCATACTATTGTGTCCATTCCTATAACGAATATCTTCAATATTGGAGCCAAACTGGATTTCAAGATTGAAAGGGTTGCACAATCAAGCACAAAATGCTTTGGGAACAAGTGGCAACGCTGAGAAAATTTGTGCCAAGGGCTCAAGTTATCCATACATTGATTCATCAGTGTGTTGGTGTTCACTTTGAAGGGAATTCCATGGCTGATGAGGCCACAAAGGCAACAGTCCGCACTGCTGCAGTCGCTGCAATTACTCATTTTCGTACAAGATTAGACAGAGATATCATGGTGGCTGTCAATGTGGCCTACAATGACACCCACTTGCTGAAAAGCTTTCCACTCAAGTACTATTACAAGTTAGATGCACAAAACATTCTGCATACTCAGATTCCAGGAGTGGGGTACAGAGTAATACCAAACACTGATCGCAGATTGGGATTTATACAAGCTGCACACGAGGGTCTGTGGTCTGCTCACGTAAGGGTTACGGATACAGTCTCATTACGGATGCATAGCTTTTGGTGGCCAGGTCTTACCAAATAGAACAAGGACTGTGTCCTTAAATGCAACATATTTCAGAATATAAAAGGTTCCACCATAGCACGTCCAGCACAGACACATCTGTTGATCTCAGACAAGCCTTTGGCTTGTGTTTATTTGGACCACTGCAGTCCTTCACACTCTAATGGGGCTTAAAAATACTTCTTAGTGGCAGTAGATTCATGCTTCAGATTCCTGTGGGTTTGGCCACAGCGCTCAGCTGACGCCCAAACTGTTATAAAGGATTTGCGAGTTTTCATCGGTACATATGCAATTAGCACACTACATTCCGATCCGGGACCACCGTTTGGCTCTCGGGCTTACATAGAAGCCATGGGAAGTTTGGGTGTGGCCTTGTGGTACTCTGCCCCCTACCATCCTGAGGGAAATTCCGTAGTTGAGAGGAATAACCATGACTTATAGCAGTCCTTAACAGCAAAGGTATTAGGCTTGGGTGGCAGTTGGGTCAATCACCTATATGGAATCCAGAGGGCACTTAATAACATGCCGAGAAAATCCCTGGGGGGACGTACTCCATATGAAGTCATGTTTGGGGTCAGAATGTGGGTTGCATACCTCAATAGTGTAGGTGGAGTGGCAGTAGAAATACCATTTGACATCAAAGAACGTTTGGCTGTTTTACAGGAACTCAATGAATTCCGGACTTTACAAAGCAACATCCATGTAAAACGCACTGCCACTGGGGAAGTGAAGGTAGTTTTGACAAGACCTGCCTGGGTCCCAAAGACTGGGGACCTGGTCAGGCAGAAAATTGTGGACAAGAAAGAAATTGGGCCTGTACCTAACTTGGCTGTCGAAGTCACTAGAACCGTACTTCGTCCGCCCCTTGCCAGTCGCAGAGACAAGAGGCTTGTCTCTATTGTTCTGATCAAACCACACTATGTGGCCGGTTCTCAACAGTAGGCCAAGTTGGCTCCTGGGAGCCGCTGCACTCCTCTCACTACCGTACAGGAAGATCAGATGGAAGCTTAAATAATGAAAGAAGATTCCACTCTCCAAAGAGAAGCTGTGAACAACAATGAAATGATACTTCTCCCTGTTGAAACAACTACAACTGTAAGTCAACAAGTATAGAAATCTCAATTTGAAACATTTAAGACATCTATGTGAAAATGCCACAGATCGAGTCATCTCCTGGCTGCACAAAACCTGCTGAGCTGCCAAAAATAGACTGGATGGCATCTGGCTACTTTGTGCATGATTATGACTTCTCATCGGATTCAAGCGAACCTGAACTGCCAACACTACCTCTCCCCTTCAAGATACAAGCGTATGATCTCTATCTTTGGCTGAAAAACACATACTTTGTTGCTCCATGGATACATCTCTGAATAACAATTGGATTACTTTCCCTGGTCCTCTGGATTGGTTTGGTAACTGTCTTTTTCCTATTTCTGAATGTATACTATTTCCCAGAGTGCACTGCAGTACCACTTGCGAACTTGGTTCTGAAACCACATGCATTATCACAGTGTAAACTAAGGGACCTGTCCCTGGTGAACATTAGAGCAGTTCCAGTTCCTGAAGGAATGGTGTGAGACAGGGTATCATATGATGTGTATGGTCCTACTGAACTTTTAAAATTCCACATTTGTTTAAAATTTCTTTAAATTATATCATCACCTCTAGTACCTTCTCTGATGATTGGGACATTGAAACTGTGCGCAATTTGCTTGCAGATCTAGAGCAACCAGCTGTGTTTTCTAGTGATAGATTGTATGATGGTACATCTAGTTTTGGAGACATGTTCTGTTATCAACATTATGGTTACCATTTCTTCGCCAAAGCTAGCATCCCATGTGCTGTTTATAATTATACTCAATGGGAACACTGCCCAACACAGCCAAAAGGTAATTTGAAAACATTTGAACAAACATTTGCTTATTTTTCTGGTTTTGACACATCAGACCCAGCCTCCTAATATTATAGGCTTGCACCTACACCTGGCAAGAAAAATATACTACAGACACCAGCTGATTTACTCTGCTTCCTTCATTTCCCAACTGCCTATAAAGGGTTTGGACTTTTGGAAAGACATCATAGACACAAAATCTGTTTGGGGTACAAAAGATTGGCAGGTTCAGGGAAGTGAGGCCTTATTTAGAGCAAGCCTCATACCACATCAAATGATTTTCCTGAACAAAACAGTGCACCAATCTTCTTGTTTTGGTATTGCCAAAATGAAGGATTTGAACATACCACGTATTCCCGAATTCTCACTCTTTGAGAACTGGCAGCATTTCACACAATACAGTGAGGATACAATGGATACTTTGATACAAAATGTTTCTTACAATTCATCGGTCACCAATTGGAAGGGATGGTTAATATTGCCTGTGGACACAAATTTGTTTCAATCTAGATTCTTGGGCGACACCGAAGGGTTTAAGATCAATAGGCCTGATCAAAGATATGTACAAAGAGAACACTCGGGTGGTGACGTCATATAGTGTTGGGAAGCTGAGCCTAGATCGGCTTAAAACCTCAATACTTTCCCAGGTGAAGCAACACTTGTCCCTTCTTTCTGATGACATGGATCTCAGGGATTTTTATAATGTCCGTGGAGCCCACGTCAAAAGAGCTTCTTGTATGGAATATACATTGAGTTGTAGAAAACATTTTAACAGGAGGCTGCGGAGAGATTGCGCAAGATCTGCACGGTTAATTCAGAAAAGGTTTTGGCTGGGGTCGACAATGGTATGACCACATTATCATCTAAAATGTATTCACTGGGCAACATAGTACCATCTGCAATTGACATAATTCAGCAGGGTATGTCTATATTACAGCATGGACAGTCACAGCTCTGGTCCTGTGAAATGTTAAGCGGAAAATTACAAACATTACGTTCTGGCCACGTGCCATGGCGCTACATCAATAGTACTAGTCTGTTTTTTGAATATGATGTATTGGATAGACAGATAGTAATGGCATGCAGAGATTAAAAAATACCATGTTTCACATTGAAAAATTAGACTAATTACCTTTCACTATGGCTGAGACACCATTCACAGACTAGATAATCCATGGTGAGATCAACCAACCGGTCGCGACTATTCCAGTATTGTCTCCAATAGGTACATAGATATGAAGCACTATGGGAAGATAATGTGCATGATTATTGGGAATTACCATTCAGATTTAGATGCAGAAATGGGGACACTGAAGTTTTCCTTAGTTGTTCTGACTGTGAGGATGCTTTAAGCGGGTCCTTAGTTTGCAAAAACATTTCTTCAGTTCTTCAGTGGCAAATCTGTCTTGTTATCTGAAGGGTTCTCAGGCTGCCGTGATTCATCCAGTGTTTAAGCTGCTCTCGAATGGTAGCCATTTGATGGTGAATGATCAAGGTTAATGTGGGATGGAATTGGGTATCGCTTATCCAGTAACGATTAGTTCCATAGTCACTTGTTGCCCGCAAGTATTGTTTCCACGTGCCCGCACAGTTAGGGAGGCAACACTATGGCCTTCGATTAACGCTTCCAACACATGCTTTGATTCTCTTTAGCAAGCCTAAAGCTATGCTTTTTCAAAAGGATGTGGCCTTAACCTCGGCCAGAGAGACGTTTGATCTCAAGGTTGCAAGGTCCTCATCTGAGATACAGACACTACTCCACACTAACTTTTCGCTGCATTTTAGGGAGCTGGTTCACCGTATCTTTGATATGTCTGATACGGAGGGAATTGTGCACTTTTGTGTACTGGCTAGCACCTTTCAGACGATTTTTGGAGCTATACCGTCTTTCATACACTCTGTGTTGGGAAGCCTTTTTGGAGGATCCACCCTGCTACTTGTGGCAGGAATCCTCATTTTAATCTTTCTGCTCCGCAATGGACATCCCAGTTCAACCCAGAAAGAAGATAGCACTGCTTGTACTGCGTTGCCATGAGCGCATGATACACTGCTTTGGCCCACCTCGGCTTCAAGAACTGGTTCTTGTCCATCAGACCTGTTTGGCTTTGTTACCCGCAAAACTTCCCACACCTAGCGTAGCCACATATTCTCCAATATCACTACCAATACCACAATGCATTGGGATGGTTAGTATGATTGTGTGTGGTCTCATGATGCCTGAAGACGAATCAGATCACTCGTATCCTTCAAATAGAGAACCGCCCCTCACATTCATTGCTTGGCTTCTCCATTCCGTTGGAAACCCTGCCTGTCCTGATTGCTTTGACCTGTTTGTCGTTTCTATCGAGTTTGAATCCCTGCACGCCACGTGAGGCGTCCTCGTTCAGTATCCTGCTAACATCAAAGAGGTTTTTGGCTACTGTATCCCTGTTGGACTCCGGCTTGAATCTCCGCTTATCTGTAAAGAATCTACCGAGTGATACTGCTTGTCAAGCCGGTTACCCTTTTAAGACCGGAACGAGAATTCTTCCTAGATTCAGCTGCACTGCATTTCCTGAACGCTGCTGCGAGCGGACTCGTTCGTAAAAAACCTTCAACACCTTCATTCTCTCATCGCGGAAGAAAGCTGTGGATTATTTGCCTAGGCGGCTTCATTACACGCTTCACCTCAAGTAACCAAATTAGCGAGTGGACCTATTTTTTGTTGTGGAACTTTAAAACCAATCCGGGTGATATTAATTCCCGCTGCTGTTTACTCTAGTGATAACGGCAAAACTCAATACGGTGTTGCAATCCAATCGCTACACTGTTTACCTCACAGTACTCCCGCTCCCTGAGGACCTCTATCCTTCGTTCTCCCTCGGACCCAGATTTTCTGATACTGCAAATGTGGAACCTTTACTTTGAACCACAAGTGTTGCAGACTGAATTAGCATTTAGACTATTAAGTGCACAAGCCCTCACTTGGAGTCTACTCTCTTGCCTTTTTGTTTTCGCTTGGTCCGAGTCTTAAGATACAACAGGTGAGTTGAGACCATACACAATCCTACATTGTATTAGACGAGAATAGATACATCACCTTCTGTAATATATAAAGTTCTATTGTACTAATGATTGAACGTCCCTTTCTTTTTTACATTACCTACTACTTGGTTCCTAGTCCATTGTCCACTCCTGCGCTGTGTCTCGTTCTTGGAAGTTCAGAGTCGTCTCATCGCTCCCTGGGAATACATATGAGCTTCCTGTTATGTCAAATTAGGAGGCTTATAGTATCCTCGGGGAAGGTGGGACCTGTCTTCGCTCCTGAGGATCGTAGGTGGTAGACACCCTCGAGCAGTGACAGAAAGCCAAGCCCACATATATATAAATCCCCAGAGCGAAGTATGGATAGAGAGACTCTTGTACCAGGAGTGTCTGCTCCTGTGCCTCCTGAACTGTCCATGGCGGATCTCGCTGCTGCAGTAGTTAATCTACAAACTGAAATTAGAGAGGTAAAAACAGAAAACCAAAGACTAGTCTTAGAAATAGACGTGTTACGAAGTCAGAAACCTATAGCCTTAGACAGTGGATCCCCGTATAAGAAACCCTATATTCAGCCTGCTTGTTTTCACGTTCCTTCCTTCCCGAGCACATCTACCTTAGACAACACGACCCCCCCCGTGAATGTCACTGTAGTAACAGCTCCCCAAACACCATTAGCCATGCCTGAGAGATTCGCTGGTGATAGCAGTAAATTCGCTGTCTTTATGAATCAGTGTCATTTACAGTTTCTAAGTAAGGCGGCGGCATTTCCTGACGACGCTGCAAAAGTAGCATTCATAATATCCTACCCAACGGGGAATGCGGCACTGTGGGCCGTCCCTTTAGTGGAAAATGATGACCCTATCTTGTATAACTTAAGTCAGTTTAAAGACAGCATGAAACGCCTGTTTGCCAGACATTCATATATGCAGGCTAGTGACAACGAGCTACTTGGGTTAAAACAAGGTTCCAAAGATCTACTAACATATATAACAACTTTTAACAGGCTAGTTACTGAGACGCAATGGCCTGAGGCTAAGAGAACATCCTTGTTTTACAGAGGGTTGAGGGACGAACTAAAAGACATTTTGTCCGAAATTGTAGATCCCCCTGAAGATTGTGCATCTTCCATAGATCTAGTAGTTAAATTGGACCACAGACTGCATGAACGAAAAGGGGAAAAGATCAAAGTAGAATATCCCTGATTCCCGATTCCCAGGATAGAAAAGAAAGATCTGAAAGACACCAGTGAACCGATGCAAATCGGAGGCATACGAGGCCTGTTAACACAAGAAGAAAAAGACAAGAGGAGAAAGTTGAATCTATGCCTCTATTGTGGGAAGGAAGGGCATTATGCCCAAGAATGTCCCGTCAAACCCCGTTCAGGAAAGAAGCCTCCCTTGAACAAAACAATCTCTGTAGTACACTCGGAAAACTAATAGACTTGGAAGGTCATGAGACCGTTCTTTCAAGTCCATCCTTTACTCAGGTCTCACCATTTTTGCCCAATACTTTCTCCCTAATATCCAGACATTTGACCATTTCTGTATTACTTATTTTATCCCCGCAACATAGAAAATCCTTATCTGTAATGGTGGATTCTGGAGCCACTGGCAATTTCCTTGACATAGCCTTAGCCAAGTCTTGTGGTATTGATTTCATCAGAAAATCTGAACCCGAAAAAGTCAGAGCTGTTGCTGTTGATGGATCAGCTCTATCCTCGGGGTTAGTGACTTACCATACCCCCGAGCTTCTTATGACCTGTGATAATGGACATATGGAAAAAATAATTTTTGTTCTGATTGACACCCCTCCTTTTGGGGCTATCGTGGGAGTTCCTTGGTTGCAACAACATAACCCCAACATAGATTGGGTAAATAGAACCCTCACGCTGAATTAATCTTATTGTATCGAACATTGTTACCAAGACCTGATACAGATGCACGTTCCCTTGTATTGTGCGGGATCTACTTATCCCTCTACTCTTCCTGTAGAATACCCAGACTTTGTCAAAGTGTTCGATGAAATCAAGGCAGTTGAATTGCCCCCGCATAGATCTTTTGATTGCCGAAAAGACCTAGTCCCCGGGGCAGAATTACCTCTTAGCAGACTCTATGCACTTACGGAACCTGAAACCAAATATTTGCAGGAATATCTCAATGATATGCTTAAGAAAGGTTTCATCCGCCACTCGACCTCGCCAGTGCCCTCACCCATCTTTTTCATACCTAAGCAGGAGGGTGGCTTAAGAGCTTGCTTGGACTATCGCGCCTTAAACAAGGTGACGATAAAAACTAGATACCCTCTTCCACTCATCTCTACCCTTTTAGATCAAGTACGCAAGGCCAAAATCTTTACTAAACTGGATCTCCGTGGGGCCTATCATTTGATTCGTGTACGAGAAGGAGATGAGTGGAAGACGGCATTCCGTACCAAGTTCGGCCTGTATGAGTACTGCGTAATGCCCTTCAGATTATGTAATGCTCCAGCGGCCTTTCAATTCTTCATTAATGAAGTTTTGAGAGAATATCTAGATGTATTCGTAATTGTATACATCGACGATATTCTTATTTACTCCCAATCAGAACAGGAGCACATATCTCATGTTAAGACAGTTCTTCAATGTCTACAAGACAATCACCTATTCGCTAAGTTAGACAAATGTCTTTTTCATGCAAACAAGGTTGACTTTTTAGGGTTTGTGATATGTGGTTTGTGATGGTACAGACATGGGATTTAAATAAAATTTTCCTCATGGGTACTGCAGATCATATCAGAAGGGTATTGGTGTTGTTGGATGGTACGACGGCCTCACGAGACCCTATGTCTTTAATATTGTTGGATGCTGAAAAAGCGTTTGACAGGGTCTCGTGGGGTTTCTTGTGGGCTACAATGAATAAATTTAACTTTGGGAAAATTTGTATAGGAGCATTAAAAGCCCTTTATAAAAACTCAAGCATTAGATTGAGAGTGGGGGGGAATTGAGCGAGGCAATAAAAATTGAGCGTGGGACTAGGCAAGGATGCCCCTGCTCCCCTCTACTCTTCGCCTGCTATATAGATTCATTCATTAGACATATAGAAAAAAATAAAAACATCAGCCCAATCGTACTTAACGGTTATGAGACTAAAATTCTGGGATACGCAGATGATCTAGCAATAACATCATCATCACCAATTAAAGCAATAGGGGAAATTGAAAAGGAGGCTAAAAAGTATGGATTATTATCAGGATATAAATTAAATCAAGGGAAAACACAAATAGTTGTAAATCATTTTGCTGAAATTGATGATGATAGAGTTACGAAGTCTGCGGTTTATTTGGGGATTATTATAACATCTGATTTAGCTAAGGTTGTGGAAGAAAATGTAACCCCATTAATTAAAAATTCAAAATTACAGTTAGATAGGATGGACAATTTACACCTGACAATAATAGGTCGCTGTAATGTTATCAAGATGTTGTTTTTGCCTAAGATTATGTATCTATTCCGGACAATTCCTTTAATATTTACTAACAATTGGTTCAAGGAAATAGAGGGGATGTGTAATCGCTTCATTTGGGCTAAGGGTAGAACTCGAAGAGCCATAAAAATGTTGGCACTCCCTAAAGATCGGGGGGGACTGGCAGTTCCTGATGTTAAGGCATATTATTTTGCTTCAGTCCTTCAGTATTGTAGAGGACTCCTAGGTGGGAATACAAAGGATACCCGGAGGGGTACCACAGGTATTCCGGATATTTACGATCTGTTGGTTTTGGATTCCAACAAAGGACTTCTTACATATAAGGAATTAAACTACTACAAAAGAACGAAGTTCAAGTTGTTGGGGGCGGTCACTTCAGTCTGGTCAATTATCCGGGGAAAAAAATTAAGTTAGGGAGAATGAATTTCTATACCCCTTTATATATGAATGAACTTCTTCCAGATGTATTCCACGATGAAGTGATGAGGCGGTGGGATAATCTTGGGGTCGGTATGATCGGTGATATAATGGATCAGTCAGGATTAATAACATTTGAAAGGGTGCAACAACTATATCATTTGGAACGTAGAGATTTTTTTAAAATATTTACAGATAAGATCAGTATTGCAGAGAAAACAAGCAGGTAATTGTAAGTATAATAGGATAGATCTGATGAAATTTGCTCAAGATGAGGTCGGCTGTTCAATTTCTCAACTTTACGGGGCATTATGTCAATATAATGACGATGATAGAGGAAAGGTATTTGATAAATGGAGAACTAAATTAAACTTAGTTGGGAATGAGGGAGAAAAATCACTTAGGTTTGGAAACACTGTTTTAAAGGTCGCAAATTTACAGGCACAATATTACAAGACTTTGTATGAATTATATTATACTCCGTATAGAATAGCCCGTTGGGGGGGTACGAGTGGGATCTCCTGCCCAAGATGTCAGAGCTTGGAGGGAGACATGATACACATGTTTGCAGCCTGTCCCAATTTAGATCCCTTTAAACAAGCTATTGAAGATTTCTTTAAAAATGAATTGGAAATCTCTATCAAGTTAACTAATGAGATCATGGTTCTTGGAGTAGCAAAGGAGGGGCAGAATGTACCCCATCAAGAATTTTTGTTTATTGCAATGACTTTGAGTCGGCTTTGTATTGCAGTGGCATGGAAAGATGTGAACCCTCCTTCGTTTCAACAATGGCTCTCAAAATTATTAGCTATCTACACCCTAGAGAAGGCTTTATATGAAAAAAAAGGATTGAATGCAAAACAGCTTGGGAAACGGACATGGGCCCCAGTTGCGAAATGGAAACTTAAACTAGAAGGCTAGGCAGGCATACGCCTATTAAGATAGGATTATAGATGGTGGTGTTGAAAATGTTTAACCATTACCTAAACGTGTTCTTATCTTAATCTATGTCTCTTTCTCTAGATCTTTCATTATTTTTTCTCTTCTCTCGGAAAGTTTATACAAATTATATTTCGCATCTCGTCGTTTACTTTGAGAGATTAAGATCAAATGGAAGGCTTTTTTTATTTGTTTGTATTAGATATATATGTTAAAGCAAATAAATGTATATATTTTGTTTTTCTGATGATGACCAATAAAAAAAATAAAAAAAAAATAATAATAATTTCCTTATGATTGACATTTATGAGTCTTTAGAGCACTTTGAAAAAACAGAGTCAAGCAATAGCTGGTATATTGCGCAGGGAACTGCTTTAAAAGATAAAGGACTGGTCGACGTTGCCTCAGTCCGAGTGTCTGCAACAAAGGGCATAAAAATCTCTTTCTCTCCTCTCTATAAAATGTGTAAAAAAATAGCAAATATAGATCACATTGAGTAGATATAGAGTCACACAGGCAAGGAGTCAAAGCTTTCATTGAGTACATATTAGCAGGATAACCAATAATCAGTGAAATATAATTCAGACAGAATCTTATCAATAAAAATCTATGGTAATGATTGGTCACAAACGATAAATAGTTAAGATCAAGTGAGTTTTGTTCTAGGATGTAAATAATATAGTTGTACCCTAGGTTTTAGTTAATTAATTTCCCACATCTCCCTATTCTGTTTTTCAAATAAAAGATATTTCAACTCAGACCTCGAGATAGAAAACAGGTTGTTGGATCCCCAAATAACTTTGGATATCCAGAAGTATAGAAACTTGCCTTAACAAATTGCAACCATTTTAGTTTGCTGCACCCATCTAGTTTTAGACAATCTAAAATAATATCTTGCGTTAACTTTAGGGTGTTCCTCCTCTATATCGAGTGCCAGAGAAGAGTGGGGGAGGCAAAAATTTGGTCAGAAGCATGAGAAATATCTAATTCAGTGTGGCAAGTAATAGAAGGACAAGATTGTGGAATGCCTAAAAGACGTTTCCAAAATGTGTTCTCTATTTGTTGTAATCTGCAAACAGGAGCAACTCCCCACACTGCTGCACCATAAATTGCGACTGAGATTGCTTTTGCTTGGTATACTTTTTTAATGATTTCTATTGGCTTAGACACTAATTTCTTAATGAAACTGAAAATGCCCCAAACTTCTTTCCATCATAAGAGCTCGATTTTCTGCCATATTATGTCACAGATTTTTGGAGTCGAACAGTACCCCCAAGTAGGAGAACAAATCTACTACTTCCACACTCCTTCCTTCGACATGCCACTTTGCTTGCAATCTCAATCTGGGTCCTGCCACAAGTACAAATGATTTGCTTTCATTGACTTTCAGGACTAACTTGTCTATTAGCCTCTGCAATGCATTCCCAGCAGAACCGCATTGTCTGCGTAAAGACGTATAGGTACTCAAGCTGAGTTAATTATAGGAACATCGCTCGTGGTCCCCACCAATACCACCTCAACACCATTTGTGTAAAGAGAGAATAGAAAGCAAGCAAGGGCGTAACCCTGCCTTACGCCACGAGCTAAGGGAAAAGACCTGGAACACTCCCCCTCTCTCCCCATGGGTACACAAGCCTCTGATGAGGAATACAATTTGCGGATAAAATTAATTATATTTCTATCTATCTCTATTTTGGTTATTATGGACCAGAGCTTCGAATCAGCAACTCGGTCGAAAGCGGCTGACAGGTCCATGAAGGGCAAGTATAGCTGACCCTTTTTAGCCGCCATATATTTGGCGATCAAGAGGTTTAAATTAAGACTCTGATCCACTGTTCCTTTGGTCTTCCGAAACCTGTACTGTGTTTAGATTCATATATTGTTCTCTTCTGCCCATGACTCAAGCCTATTTAGCAATAGTCGACCCATCAATTTACTGTGCTTTACATCAAATTTGGGCAATAATTTTTCGCTAGTGCCTTGTCCCCCTTTTTAAAAATCGGTATTATCGCAGATTTTTCCTAAGAGTCAGGGGGGTTAGTTTTGAACACTGTTTTAAGAGCGTTAGTGAGTAACAGGCCCAGAGCTCCTGGTTGTTTAAGAAAATGTCAATGGGTACCCCGTCAGGACCTGCTGCCCTCAAAGTGCTGCATTGATTAAGTGCCAGAATATTTTCTTCTAAAGTAAAAAGTAAATGAGGTTCATCCGTTGGATTAGACAGGGAGATTTCTCTATTAAAATTTTCTTTTCAATTCCAAAGGCCCCCGAAAATTAGTTCACCCAGTCATCCGCCATCCCATGCCATCACATGCTGGTCTAACGATGGATCCGACTCCTCCCTCAAAAACGGAATGTTAATTAAGCACCAAAAGTCCTTAATATTTTTTAAAGTAGCTGCTTTTATTAATTTATCCCATGCCTCTGCTTTTACTTCCCTTCATCTGTTCTCTCTTTCTATTTTATGTATATGGCATAGGGATTTAACCAGCGATGTGTCTCTCAGGTTCATTCGCAGGGCAGTATGACGATTTCTGAGCGCCTCAGTGCAACGGTCGTTGAACCAGTGCACTTGGCCCCTTGCCACATTACTGCGGGGGCGTAACAATGTGCCGTGAATGTTTGTTAAGATTCACTCAAAAGCAGCAGCTAATTCCTCTGGGTGTGAGAGTGGGTCTAGACAGATTTTAATTACCTGTGTCATGGTGTTGACTATTCTATGTGTAAAGTTTGGTATATCTACTTTCTCCCACTTTAATATGATACAATTTTTCGTCACACTATAAGGTTTAGGAATTCGTTCACCTGATAGAGAGATCTTCCTATCCCAGGGTATTTGGCAGCTGATTGCCGCATTGTCGCTAAAAGGATAGATTGTTGATTTAGGAGAAAAAGCCTGAGTTCTTAGGTGTTCAGTGGCCAAAATATAGTCTATCGTTGTCCTAAAGAATCGGGCAAAAAAAGTATAATCTATTCGAACTGTATAGGCATCTACTAAATTTATCATCTCTAGGTTAAGGATCAATAATAATCTATTTAAGGAAGTGCAATAATCATTATGAACAAATTGGCAACTCGTGTCTCCTTGAGCATCGTGATACCACAAACAGGAAGGTGTGACCTATTACACATGTGAATATTAAGATACCCCATCCATAAGATATCTAGCGGAATAGGGTTACCTTCTTGTAGCTGATGTATATCTTTCTAAATTAGATCTATTACCCCCACCATATCACCAGCAAAGTTATTATTATAGAGGTTAATTATGAGCCAAACCCCTTCCTTGGTTCCCTTCACACAATAAGGTGTGATAATAGGACAAAGTGTTTGTAAACCTTTTTACCTTGATCCCACTATTGCAGGCTACTAGACTAACCAGGCCCCCTCTTGCACAACCTGTTTGTAATGGTAGTGCCGGGGTCTGGTAAGACCTAAACCTATCTATGCTGATTGTTTTCACCTCCCAAGTTTCTTGGGGAGACACAATATCATGGTTTAGAATGATTTGTGTCCATGCGTGATCCTGTGATTTTGTCCTGAATACCACTATATTCCATGAGAAAAAAGTCAGAGTGTGCTGTTCGGGAGCCTGGATAAATGTTGTCATACAAGGGAGGGCGGTATCAGGGGTCTGTACTACAAATTGATTAGGTAGTCAGTCACACGCTTCCAGGTCACTTAGTGGATCATATCTGTTTTTCAGTTGCACCGATGACCAATTAGCATAGTGCAGATTTTGCGGTATTGTCAGTGTATGGTGGCCGGGAATGAGTTTGAGTAACGTAGAAGCTCATATCACCCCGACGGATCTGGATTGAATGATTGATATATTCTGACACGTCTGCCTGCTAACTGCTGTAGCCTGTGATCTCAAGACTGTGGTCTGTGATGAGAATGATAGTTCGGCAAGGGTGGTATACCAGGCATACATTTCACCCCACATGACATTAAAATTCCTTTGATACAGAGTAAACCTCCACATAAAAATAGAACTACAACAGAGTGACCCACTTACATCAACAATGACTATCATAATCCAAGCACATTAGTACCACTGTTGTATGGGGTAATCAGTATTCGATTCTGAATTTTCTTGAATATGAAAACCTCTTTGATTGGCCCATGCCCCTCAACTTTTGAAAGCAAAGATATTCTATTATCCTCCTAAACTAGGATTTTCAATATTGTTTCTGGATTTAAGAAAGTACATGTTCCTTCAAACCATTGATTCCTCTGCTTTATCTACACAGTTGAAATATGGGCTTCCTGTCTTCTCATTTTTTGTAGGACTATGACCAGATATTAGCAGAGTAGGACAGACAGATGAGAAAGAACATTTTTTAAGAAGGCGCTAGCATTTAGTTTAATGCTTTTTCAGATATTCGGAAGTTGCAAATTATCAGGTGAGCTCTAGCTACAAAGTGCATACTAAGCATCAAGTTTGTTAGTGTCTGAATAGTTTTCATTATATCACATTTATTGCACTTGTGGAGAGAGTTATATGAATGTTGCAGACGTTTGATGCACTCCCAAATGGAAATGTGAACTGGAGCTCACAAACTAATTTTAAAATTTGGACACAACTTTATGACATTGCCCCATCCATTACCTGCATGAGTGCCCTGCTCTTAAAGAAGTTGTCAAAAAATGTAACCATTACCATCTTATCATATTTGACATGCATCTCACAAAGTGTTTTTCTGTAGTAATGTGGTCTCCTTTCAAAGGCCTGAGAAGGCGAGAGCTTCCATTTTGCCTCATTTACTTTTATACACCTGTTTACATTGTCACCAGTGTCATGTACTCACTAGTGTGCCAGCATGAGGTGAAAAAATTGCCTCAAGACTCCCTTTACACAAGATATGATTTTATTTTTAGGACTCTTGGTCACTATTAAAAAATAGTGGAGAATAGTTGTGGGATAATTAATTGCTCCCACTTATCCTTGATGTGTTCGACATGTTTCAACAGTGCTCGGTCGCATCCTAATAGGGCGGTTGGTCCCATGACTGATGCAGTGTCGAGCCAGAGTGATTCCCCCCTTGTGTTTCTCAAATCAATGACGCTTTTGAGACCAACAAAACAAAGTGTGTTTTGTTGGAGGGCGTGGCTAGGCGCCCAAGGAAGATGGTGGCATCGATGTGAGCGCTCCGTTCGTACCGGAGTTCACCGGCGGTTCGCGCTTCCAACGCGAATAATGGAAAGTTTCCTCTGATGTCGGAAGTTGCCGGGAATGCGGTGAGCCCGATTTTGGTACTGCAGCGGTCCTGCTTTCAACCCTGGTGCTTTTCCATATCCCGGTCGCGGCTCTGCACTGGCCGCGGCCGCCATTTTGTCGACTCTCCTGATGATTGCATAACAGCCCCTCAGCAATGCGTTTCAACGCGTAATGGATGTCTGGCTCCCACGTGGACTTTATAATGTTCCTAGTCTCTACAGCTTCTATAAGCATGCGCTCCAGGTGACTTTTTGTCAGTTTTGTTGGCTTCCTCACGGAATTAATTGACACTCTCCTGTTCTCTTCACCTCTGGCAGCCATTTTATGCCCTCAGCCTGCATTTCATGACATTGTGACGCTCTTGTCTCCTGCTGTTTTTTTACTCTCCCCCTACCCTGGCACAGCACTTTTTTTTTCTCGCCAACTCCTTCCATTTACTCTTTTTTCGCCTCTCTACATTTTTAGAATCCCACAAAGCACTTTGTTCTGTTTTCAGTCGGGCAGAGTGTCCTTTGTGAACCTGCGCTCCTAAGATACGTTGATGGCTGATTTTTCCAGCAAGTCCCAAAAGCGCAATTATATCAAAAATTCCAGGCTTTTTACGGAGCTGGCTCATTTAGAAGCTTCTCAGCATTTACCTACCAGTCAGATGACGTCGACCATGGAAGCCTCTTCACAGCCTTCAGTAAAAACGACGCCTAAGAGGTTAAAAAAAGATCCACCTTCGCCTCCTAAATCCTCTTCGACCATTTCGATGGAATTACTCCTTGAAGAGATACGCGCACTGCGTCCTTTCATGGAAGAAACCAACGCTAAGTTGCAGGTCTTAACTGATAACTGGGCTTCGATGGATGAGAGGATGACGTTGGTGGAACGCGATGTCTCCTCCCTTCAGGATTCTGCTGCCAAGATCACCCACATGCACACGCAGGTTTCCTCTCTCCAGAAGCAAGTGGAGGACTTGGAAAACCGAAACAGACGTAACAACCTTCGTCTTTACGGCCTGGTGGAGGGCTGCGAGGGAAGTGATCCCATCAATTTTTTCAAATCCTTTCCTCCCAAACTGTTACACTTGCCTGAGGATCCCCCGCGCAATATCCAACGTGCCCACAGACTTGGTCATGCTTCCTCTTCTTCATCCACGTCAGTGAAGCCCAGGGGCGTAATAATGTATTTTTGGGAATACACAGATCTGTTGAAGGTTCTCTCAGCAGCCAGAGCCTCCCCTCGCCTCACATGGTCTGGTTCTACCTTGTTCTTTGCGTAGGATTACGCCAGAGCCACTGCAAACCGTCGTAAAGCCTTCTTGGACATGAGACCTGACCTCCGCTCCTTCAGTGCCAGATACGGTCTCTTCCATCCCTGCCTATTCAAAGTCACCTACAATAATAAGACTACGACATATGAGGAGCCTACGCGACTTCGGAGTTTCCTGAACTCTTGAGGCCTGGCGGACATGGAGCTTTCTGGGCCTTCCTCTTTCACTCCACCTTGACTTTTTCTGCTGTTATGCTACGTTGTCTCCATTTTTTATGCTTGCTGTTTTCTCTAATTCAAATGTTCTTATATTTGCATACTCTCTCGTTGAGTCTATGTTTCCATTGAAATATTGTTTACTGTTGTTGTAGCTCTTTGGCTCACCTCATTCGTTGCTTGTCTTGTTCCCCTGTCATTTGACGTCACCTAATCTTACTGCCTTTTTTTTTTTCCGTTCCATCACAGATCATTGTTGCGCGTTCCGTCCTGTTCCTCTGGTTGAACGTCTCACTCACCCCGAGTGCCCTGCCTTTTCCAGTTGGCCTTACCTCCCTTCCCCCGTTTCCACGTACGTCCTTGCTTGTCCTTGTTCCCGATCGTATCTTCCCTAAACTGCCCTTCGTAAGTATTTCTTATCCCTTTTTGGACATGTTTGTTTTCGTTTTGTTTCTCTTCCTTCTGATCTCTCCCTTTCTGTTTTCAAGTTTATTGGTGTCAATACCTCTTTTGCGCTCTTCCTCCTCTTCTCTCTTTCGTTTCTCCCTTCTTCTCATCGTCTACTGGCTCCCTTGCTCATATTTCCCTTTTCTCATATATTTCACTCCTTTGTCACTTCATTTCTCGTCTGGCTCATACATACACTCTTCTCCTTCTGACCTTCTCTTCTTTTGTCCTGCTTGTTCATTGATCTCTTTGCGTATATCCCTTTTTCTCTTTTACTGAACCTTACTTCTCAGTACTTCTGGACTTCACTTATTCTTTTCATCGATCTCGGCAACGTCTTTGTTTCCTTTTATCTTTATGGTATCTCTTAGTCTTTTCTTGCTCTTCCTTTACCTGCTCTTCTCAGTTCTTCTTTATTCTTATTTCCTCTCTTCTCTATCCCTTGTTCTTACTTCTTGCAAGGCTTTCTCTCGATGTCTCACTCATTCTTTGCTATACTCTTTTAATAATCCTTAATGTCAATACGCATTGTTTCTTGGAACGTCAAGGGTCTTCATTCTCCTATTAAGAGGCAAAAAATTCTCTCTCATTTAGCCAAGTTGAATGTAGATATTGCCTTTTTACAAGAAACCCATTTGTCTGATGTCGAAGCTGCTAAGCTCAGAAGGGGTTGGGTGGGCGATGTATTTTCTGCTCCTGGCGATGGTAAGAGAAATGGTGTGGCTGTGTTAATTCGTAAATCCCTTTCTTATTCGCTTTTGTCCTCTGAGTCAGACACTGAAGGTAGATGGTTGTATGTCAAACTTTCCTCGAAGGGCACTCCCTTCTCCCTTTTTAACATTTACGCACCTACTGGTGGTGACCCTGCTTTTTGGCGCACAATGGCCCCCGTATCTCTGAATACGTTGATGACAATTTTATTTTGGCAGGAGACTTCAATCTACCCCTTGATCCCTTTTTAGATAGGAACTCCAAGGCATCTTATATCCCTAATAAATCTCATAAATTGTTTGTTCAGGCAATATCCCAACACAAACTCATTGATGCCTGGCGTTTATGTAACCCCACTACGAAAGAGTTTACCTTTTACTCTCCGTCCCACCAATCACAGTCCCGTATTGACTATATCTTTCTTTCCCATCACATCTCTCAGTCCCTCACTCACGCCGATATTGGCCCCATTTTGTTTTCTGACCACGCCCCTGTCCTGATTAACATTGATGTCTTACCCAAGTCCAATGGACCAAAACGTTGGCGCTTTAATAATACCTTACTTCTTGATCCTAAATTCACCACCTCCTTTGTTGAATTCACCACAGAATTTTTTGCCATTAACGACACACCCACTATGCCCAAGCATACTATTTGGGACGCTTATAAAGCTGCAGCCAGGAGTTACATTATTGATCATGTGACCAAAAAACGTAAGGCTGCCCGCAAACGTGCTAGTGATCTTCTCCTCACGATTAAAAAATTGGAACATTCTTTCTATACCTCCCATTTGCAGGAAAGTTTGACTACTCTTATTGAAGCCAAGATGCAATTTAATAAACAGTCCACTGATGATGCTTCGTTATATTTGCTGAAATCGAGTTCAAAATTTTATGGAGGAAAGAATAAGGCGGGGAAGATTTTAGCCAACTATTTAAAAGTTAAGCAACATAAATTAAACATTGAGTCCATCTATTATGTTAATTCTGTTTTAAAACATACTGATGTTGATATTTTAGAGGAATTCTCTCGTTTTTACTCCACACTTTACTCTTCTGAGACTTGCCCCACTCCTCATTCACTTGCTACCTTTTTCTCCACTATTCAAGCACCTTCCAATTTTCCTGTTGATTTATCTATTCTTGAATTACCCATCTCTAGTTCCGAATTACTTACTGCACTTCAGTCACTTAAGAAAGATAAAGCCCCGGGTCCGGACGGATTCACAGTTGAATTCTACCAGCACTTTTCTAAATTTTTACTACCCAGACTACATTCTCTTATTGATTCTTTTATTCTCAGCGGTACTTCCTCCGGTACTTTCTCGGATGCCCATATATGTATCATACCCAAAGAAGGAAAAGACACCCAGCACTGCAAGAATTATAGACCAATCTCCTTGGTTAACATCGATTATAAGATATATGCTAAGTCCCTTGCCTTAAGACTTGACCCCTTTCTTCCCGAGCTGCTGGGCCCGGAACAATCCGGATTCGTCAAAGGCCGTTTCATCTCGGATAACACTAGACTTTTATTTAATATTCTGTCCAAATCATCACGTTTCCAAGGCTCCTTAGCGGCACTCGCTTTGGACGCAGAAAAAGCGTTTGATAGAGTAGAGTGGACTTTCCTTTTTTCCGCTCTTCAATGGTTTGGGTTTGGTCCTAATTTTATTTCCTTTGTCTCTTTCCTATACTCCAGTCCCAGAGCAGCGGTTTGCGCTAATGGTCTAGTCTCTTATTTCTTTAATCTAGGCAGAGGGGTCCGCCAGGGTTGCCCCCTTTCCCCCTTCCTCTTTAATCTACTTTTAGAGCCATTTCTCTCAAAACTCCATCAAAATCCCAACCTACATGGTTTTCAAGTCTCCCAAACAACCATCAAACTTGCTGCGTATGCAGATGATATCCTACTTTTTATGTCCAATCCTACCATCTCTATTCCCGCATTTTTATCTGAAGTTCATGAATATTCCCAAATTTCTGGCTGTAAGTTGAATAACGACAAATGTGAAATTCTACCCCTTACCAAATTTACTTTCAAACCTGATTTTGCTGCGTCCAACTTCAACTGGAGTTCCTCACACATCAAGTATCTTGGTTTATACATTACCCCTTCTCTTTCCGACACGGTCTCGCTGTGCCTTAATAAATGTACCCAGAAATTGTCCGACCTCACCTCTAGATGGCACCCGCTTTACCTTTCTTGGTGGGGTCGCCTTGATACGATTAAAATGATGTTATCCCCAATAGTACTTTACACTATCTCCAATATTCCAATTCCTATTCCAGCTAAATTTTTTAGGAAAATCAACACTATTCTTTCTTCTTTCCTCTGGTCTGGTAAAAAAGCGCGTATGTCCTTGTTCAGACTACGACTTCCCAAATCAGAAGGTGGGGTCAACTTCCCGGATTTTCCCACTTATCATAAGGCATTCCTACTTCGACAAGCCTCCGTTTGGTTGCGGGATCCTGTTGAATCTTCTCCCTTATGGCTAGATATTGAGCGTCTTTCTTTATCCCCCTTTACTCTTACTGAATATCTCTCATTCTCTCGTAAGCCCCAGTTTCTTTCCACCCCTATTCATAACCGCCAAACTTCTTCTTCCCACTCCCCCAACTCCTCCTGCCTCTGTTGCCGAGTTTCTCAAAACCACCATTTGGCATAATAACAGTATCCTTGTTAATCACAAACCCCTCTACTGGAAATCTTGGAGACAAAAGGGTTTGGTCTGGGTATCTCACCTTTTCTCTGGCTCTGATTTTTTACCTTTTTCCGCTCTTAGTCAAAATTGTAATCTTCCTCCTTCCTTTGCCCGTAAATATTCCACGCTTAAAAATGCAGTTATGTCCATCTTTGCTCAATTTTCTACATCTCCTACCAAATCAGATTCTCCTAATCCCAATCTCCACCTTCATTCCTTGTTACGTACTCATCCCTCAGCTTCCTCAATTTACAATTCATTCCACACGACTCTCACACCTAGGCCAAAATCCAAGGCAGAGGAACAATGGGAATCTGATTTTGACATTTCTTGGCCCACCGCTCTCTGGGATAAACTTTGGACTAAACTCCGCAAATCGTCCAGGGCTGCTTCCCTCACACAAACCCTCTTTTTTATCTATAACAGACTTCTTTTTTCACCTCATATGCTGAGTAAGAGATTCCCTTCACTCTCTGATTTTTGTTGGTCCTGCACAACGCCTAAGGCTACTCTTTTTCATATGCTTTTTGCTTGTTCTGCTACGCACAATTTTTGGAAACAAGTTTGGGCTCAAATTAATGCCATTTTTCACACTACAATTCCCTTCTCCCTCGTTAATATTTTCTTAGGAAGTCTTTCTCCTTGCTGGGCAGATACGAATTTCAATGTGCAAATTGTTGACTTGCTACTAGCTGTTGCATTCCAGCAAATTACTGTTAATTGGAAAAGATCTGCTAACATTTCCTTTAGAGCATGGTGGTACAACGTATGTCATAACCATAGGCTAGATACAGTTTTCGTTTATCCCCTTAGCTTAGTGAAAAAACGACATGATCTTTGGCTTCCTGTGACCATGTACCTTGACATTTGTGCTAAACGCTCATCTCATTTGTCTCCTTTCCAGCAGGAGGTCTCTAAGCCGCCTTGATTGACCTTTTTTGTTCCTTTGCATTTTTCATAATCCATTTTACTTTATGTTATCTCTAGTATTGTATTTGATATATAGCCTCAATCATTTGTTATTTCTTAAACTTATGTTCATTTTCATAGTCATGTTTTTTATTCCTCCTTTTATACTGCTTATATTTTCTGCTTTCTTATGTATCGACACCTTTATTTATCTAATACAAATCTTTTGAACTGAAAAAAAGTGTGTTTTGTTCATCAGAATTCTATGTCAATTTAGATTAAACTATTGACGTTTTCTAGAAGAATGTCACAAAAGTGAGCAGTAGATGCCATTGCGCAGGATAGGAACACCAACTCTCTCATAACTTTTCGGGAGTTCACAAATGTGTTTCAGAATAATGCCCACGGTTTCCTGCACATCGATCCCAAACTAGAATCCTCCTTGGATAAATGGTGTAGGAAATATGAGAAAGTGCCCAAGGGTGTACAGTTATCACAAGGCATGCAGCAAGGAAACATTTATTATAAAAAGAGTTACTAACATTTAAATAGCAATGACAATTTGTTGAGCTTTATAGAGTGGAAAATTAGTCTTAAACGTCACTAATATACAACAGGGTGGATGCAAGCTTCCTGCACACATGCAGAACGATCAGAACACCGGTGTTTCCTGAACACATGTATTCCTTCGCATTCAGCCCTCCTACAAAAGAGGTGCAGAAATGGCAGCAGCAGTGAAAGCACAGGTAAGCACAACCATGAATGTAAGTTTCCCATACACAAAGCATGCACAGCTTTTGCACTATCATTGCAGGCTTGCCGTGCACGCATAGAATAGGTGAAACATAGCAGCAGCAGTGAAAGCTTTCTTCACTCACAGAACCATCAGAGCCCAGGCAGCAGAAGTACAAAGGAGGCAAGGCCCTCTCTGTATCCCAGCTTAACATCATTTCCAAAAGCCTAGCAGTGGTTTGGCCCTTGCCGAGCCAATCACTGTTCATAACATGTCTTGACGAACCCAATAGGTATGGCGTTGGCTGCTAGATTTTTTGCTTTGTGAATGGTTTTTTTCATGGCTTTTGCAAAATGTAATTGTTGTGGGAGCATACGGGCCCTTGCCAATTAAAAAAAAAAAACATGGGCTAAAAACAAAAATATATTTCTTAGGTGCCAAAAGCACACATTGCCATAGTAGAAAATGGTACTGATGCTGTAGTGGGTGGAAGAAAAATGTGAATGACACAATAACTGACCAATGGATGAACAGGACTAGCTGCAAGCTTATGTAAGTGAGAATTGCATACATATAATTTTAGTAAAATTACGTGGTCTTGGTTAATGTTAGACCTAAAAATAAAGCAAACATAGATTTGTTCACACTTTGTTTGATGGGTTTTCCAAGTTTCTTGCATGTTAATGGCCGCTGATGCATTATAGAAGGAAAGGCACAATTTCAAGTCAAAAGAATGTAAAGTGGCCAATATCTTCTGACCACGTCTCTCACTCATTGATTTAACAGCAGTTTTCCTGATGTGAAAACATACCAGTACAATTTTAAAAGGTAAACAGGAGTCAACAATTGTCTAACACCTGGTATGTGAATTGTACTCAGGCCGTAAAATATGACACACCGGTTTCAGCCAGGTACCTCTAAAGGATTTGGGGGGCCCTGGGCCAAACAAATTTTAGGGGACCCTTTTCGGACCAGCATTCAATTTATGTTCCAGTTTCAGCTCTTTCATGCACTCTTTGGCCGGGTCACTGACAGTGCACAGGCACACTGGTCCAAATTCTAAATGTCTAATATTCAGAGACCACGTGTGTTTTCCATATTGTAAAACAGCAGCAGCTCACTAATATTACTGCAAATAATCTCTGTTGCACCCTCCCACTTTTCATATGTAAGGTTCAGTTTTGATCTAAAATAAAAAAATTTAATGGTTGTTGCATGAATCAAAAACAAAACATTTATCTGCAAAATTTCTATAATAGACTCTCACACTTCACCCACATTACTAATAAATTAAGGTGAAACTATTTAAAACAATATGTTTAAGAATAATTTAAGGTCATGAGGGCAAGACTCTCTGCAGAACAGAGCTGGCTCTATCAGGGGGCCATTTTAGCCATGCCTTAAAACTAAGCGTGGGCAAAGCACTACGCTACGCTCGCGTAGTTTGCGAAGTTTGCGCTACTTCGCACTGCGCAAATTGCACGTCGCACAGTGCAAACACGCGTAGCGTAGTGTTGCGTAGTGCAGCGGTCATTTTTTGCTTGCTCGCGGTCCTCAACGTCAAGTTCGCGAGCAAGCAAAATGACATCCTGGCGAGACTTTTTCCTCGTTCGCGATCAGCAACATCAAGTTGGCAATCGCGAGCGTGGAAAATAAACCTCCCGGCGAGATTCTCAACGCTGGGAAGTCAGGTTTCTCATTGCGAGTGGTCGCGTATGCTCGCGACCGCTCGCGATGAGAAACTACCAGTCCGCGTTGAGAAAGCTGCCGCTCGAGTAAAAATCTACTCGAGCGGCAGAAAACTACAGCTCGCACTGTGCAAGATGCCGTTTTCAATGATTGCACAGTGCCGGATGCACTGTGCAATCATTGAAAACGTCCTCTTGCACAGTGCGAACAGGGTACTACTCAGTTCGTGAAGTGCTACGCGTAGCTCGCGTAGTGCAAAGTGCACTTTGCGTAGCAACGCGTGGCGCTACTTCGCGAACTACGCCCAGGGTTACTTAAAACGCCTCTGGAATCAGCAAGAAGGCACAAGTCTGTATCCATAGATCAACCATGAACAGGATGGAATATACTGAACAACGTGAACTCAGAAAAACTAGAAGCATTCATTCAAAATGCTACTTGTTTTTTCATGTGATTTTTGTAAATTGGCCTTAAAAGGTGGGCCGGCAACCTGTCCCATCATTTCCACCAGACTCTGTTGCTCTGTTAGGCATTAAGAATACTCTTTCAGATGTTCATAAAATGCCTTCGTGAATCGACCCCAAAATATTGATATGGGCGAGTTGAGCTCTGAGGTAGGAGGGTAGCAAAGATACAATAGGCACTGGTGCAAGGAAGGAAAATTACCCCTGTGACTGCTGTGTTAGTTAAAATATAGCAATTATCAGGTTTAAGTGGCCCTGTCAGGGCTTTGGGCCCTGGTACCACTGCACCTGCTTCGTTAGTTGTAGCTACACCCCTGCTTAGATGTCGTTGTTCTGTGCAATCACACCCTGTTCATCCTAAAAGTTTCATTTTGTTATGAAACATCTAAGACACGTCACTGGATTTTTCTTGTACTCACAATTTGCTCTGAATCTCCAAAATACCGGTTTCGGTTGCGTGATTAACACCACACAAAACACCCCTGAAATGAATAAATAAATAACTTGCAATGTCAGTGAAATCACGAAATGCAATTCATTACCAGGCACAAACTGCATATTAAAATGTCAGCTGGGAAAGAATCCCAATCAATTGGAGCAGATGTTCATGTTGATTTAGTAGAATAAACATATGTGCAATTACCCTGCAATCCCTTGCCACAGATATTGATAGCTTTAACAGTCATTAGTAATCGAAATGTAACTGTGTTGAAGTTATTGGGTGAACTTTGAGTTCCAATATTTCAAGGACGGTACTTTAAGAAATGTACGTAGCAGGTATTGGTTTTAGTTGTTTGAATCGCACATTTCAACATGGGTTATCTAATTGTATCTCCATGATTATTTTTCAAACGAAAAATAAATGATTAAAACAGAATCGATAGTGTCTTGCTAAATCTGTATCCAAGACTGCCTCAATTTTTGTTACTTGCGTTTACATATCGTTTACATATTTTATGCGAAAGTTCTCTACTGGCACCAAGATTTCATTTCGGAGTTTTTTGTAATTTTAAGAACCTACGGTAGGTGACATCCAGACTGGGATTCTTGATCCTCGGACAATGTGCTCTTTTGTTTAATTTACATATCTTACTGAAATGTCCTTGATAAGCTGAGCTCACCATTGGCTGCACTGATTGGGCCTGATTCACAAGGTAAACTTACACTTTTGTGTACGTTTACGGATTTTGCAATTCACAAAGCAATGTTACGTGTTTTGCCACGAGGGCGAAGACTCCGCAGTCATAAATATACTCATCATCATGATCATAATCTTCATTTGATTTTATACATAAAATCACAAAAGACAAAACATTTTATTCAAAAACAACATATACAATACCAGTATCAATAGTCATTCATATTTTAAAAATCCCACCAGAAAGCACCCAAGAATAAATCAAGTAAAAGGTGAATTCAACAGTTGTAAAAAAAGTAAGGCTGGCCTAACTTTGTTAAAATTAAGCGGTAATGAAATCGGGTGTATAAAACTGTGGCGCAGGTAACCATGTTTTGGGCAATAGATAACCACATGTAATGTGTCATTAATGGAGATGTTATTGCAGTTGCATGGGGGCAGGTCTGAGTATTTGAAACAACTCCGATTAAAAGTGACCAGTCGATGAAATAAGTTTAACCTAAAATAGGTCAACAATCGGCGTTGATGGCGAGGTATGTCCCAGGTCAGATAAGGTTCAATGTTACTAACTGTTTTCACCAACACCGCGTGACGCATAGAGTGTTTTGTTAGAGCGACATCTTCGCATTCTGACCTAAACTTGTACATAAGTGCCGATTTGACCCATTTTCCATCGGCACAGGTTATGCTTAGGGTGTTAACAAACATATTCGGCCTCCCTATAGCCCGCAAACTGTGTGCCACATACAGATACCATGGGAGCTATAGGGGCCTTTCTAATTGTAAGCTATCTTGCAAGAATAATATACCAAAACCCAACCCCTCCTTTGTCCAGATCGAGTTCCAGAGTTTTAATGGATTAAGTCGAAGCCGATCAGCTAAGTAATCCATACCTAGTTCTTTGTGGACTATTTTGTAGGGTGTGCTTGGCAAATGCCCAGGAGACTCCTTTAAAACTTATTTTCTGCCACTTGAAGTGGAGCAACCTGGCCGTATCCCCAGATTTTGCTGCCAATACACACTAAGGGGATACATTTAGCCTTGTAAATCTCCAGAGCCAATTGGATGTGAATGCGCCTCAGTCGGCGAGAAAAATCCCTGACACAGAATTTAGCTCTGCTAAAAGAGGAAACATTTTGATTAATGAGCGAGTGCCAATTAAGCTCTGAATTCAGTTGAATCCCCAGATACTTGAACTTATCCACCCTTCTAATGTTCTGGCCATCTATTACATATTTCATTGTTTTTATTTTTGATGGGCCAATGTTCATGACATGCGATTTAGAGAAATTAGTGGATAGGTCAAGACTATTCATGAAATTAATAAAAAGGGAGAGAAGCTTATTCAAGCTTTTAGCAGTACGGGCCATTAAAACGGTGTCTTCTACATATAGTAAGGCAGGAATGGGACGGCCACCTACTCTGGGGACATCAACACCCGCAACAGTCAGGACCTGCTCTAAGCTGTTGATATAAAATATAAATATAAAAGGAGCTAAAATGCAACCCTGCCGTACCCCTCACTGAAGTTTAAAGTGCTCAGTGCATTCCCCATTGGGGCCATACCTAATGCTGGCATAGAGGCCGTGTGCAAATCATGCAAAAAGATAATTATAACTATATCAACATCGATCCGTTCCATCATCGACCGGTGCTTAGAATGGATAAATCTATCAAAGGCTGAGCTGAGGTCCATGAAGGCCAGATGGATGGCTCCCTTCTTGACCTTAGTATACTTGCAAGTTAAAAGATAGAGGTTCAAGGTCTGTTCTATTGTTCCCCGGCGAGGGCGAAAGCCATACTGGAGGTCAGACAAAAAGCCTCATGCCTCGGCCCAATCCGTGAGGCGGTTTAATAAAATTCACCCAATAATTTTCACCTCTGAGTGTATGAGGGAAATGGGTCTAAAATAGGCCGGGTCTGATCTCTTGCCCTTTTTAAAGACAGGGACTATTATAAACTGGGACCATGTAGAGGTAAGATGACTAGATACAGCAAGTTTAAGTGCAATGTCAGTATCGGGGCCCACAGGTCTATACAATCCTTGTATAGGTCACCAGGCACCCGAACAGGCCCTGGAGCCTTGTTTAAAGGCAACTGGGAAATGGCATCTCTAACCTCCGAGAGGCTAAAAGTTAGATTACGGTCTGTCTGGGCCTTCTACAGGCTCCGGCTCTCTCTCAAGGCTATAAATGGCCCCAAAATGAACCACCCAGGCCTGAGATGGGATGATACGCTTGGTATGCTGGTCTTCATGAAAAAGGGGCAAGTTGATAACACCCCAGATGGCTGCACTATTGCGCTGCTGACTGGCCATCACTAACTTGTCCCAGGTCTCTGCTTTGATTTGGGCTTTACGATCTTTACAGGCTTTCTTAAAGGCCGCCCTGGCCTTCTTAACCTTTTCCTGACAGCGGGGCTTAGCATGCAAGAGATTCCACAGGTCCTTATGGGCTCTAGAGCATTGTCTGTAAAACCATGTAACTACACAGGTGGTCGGCGAGGCAACTATTTTAAGGAGTGCCGACTTAATAAACCTTAAGGTATTAGTAAATGACACCAAGATCTTCTGTGGTGGGTCTGCATCTGACAGACAGGTCTGAAAATCGGCATGACACGAAACAATCAGGTTTTAAGCAAAGGCCGATGGGACAATGCTGGCCCACTTTATCCTACGCCCCAGTTCAGCAAATTATACTACTCTTAAAATTGCTTTGTGAATTGCAAAAAATCCTAAACATACACACAAGTGTAAGTTTACCTTTGTGAATCAGGCCCTGTGAGTTAAATTTTTCTAATAGTAATTTTTGCCTGCACGTATAGAAAGATAGGCCTGTCCTCCGCAGTCTTAAAATTACCTTTAGTAAAATAAACTCGTAGTTTGTGAATACCAAAACAAATGAGAAACTTACTCAAAAGTGTAAGTTTATATTTGTGGATCAACCCCATTATTTGTTATTGCGGCCATTTTTGACTTTTACAGTTTTCTGATATTTCCATTGCTTGTGCACAGGGGCATAACATATGCCACTGCAGAGTCTGTAGCTCAGGGCTGCCACCACCCTTCAGTGGGCCCTCTGCTGCCTAGCACCTGTCAATTTCAGGGCTCATTTCCAAATTCTGTTGGGAGACTCAATCATTTTGCGTTACACTACTGCTTGCGCATGTTGCAGTTTTGAGAAAATTAAACAGTGATCTAGTGTTTCTGTCTTTCATTCTTCAACTTAGATCCTCCTCCTGTTGCATTTATAAAATGCTCATGTGCTCTTTTTTTTTTTTTAAGCACACTTCATAAACCTTAGAGATCTTCTCCAATTTGTTTCAAATGGGTCTAATTGATCAAGTAAGTAAAATGGCAGTGAAAGTGTGCCTGCTCCGACTTCAATGATAAATAGCATTATGTAACATAAATATTTGTAAAGGGCCTGTTCACCCAAGGGTATCTTCGTGCTGAATAATAGATAGTTATTGTTAACCAACTCAATAGTACATTTTATGGATCTCGGAATGATGAAAGGCTGTGTGGAACCACTGGAATATGAACATGGTTCCACATGGCACTAAAGGCATTCATGCCAAGTGCTTCCCTTTTCACCAGGTTTCTGGCGCTACCCCAGTTCAATTTGACTATGGGTTTTAATTCACTTTTTTGTCTTCTTAGACGCCTCTTTCTATATAGGCCTCAGCTAATAGTAGTCGGGGGAAGACCGCTGCCTCCAACAGGATCTGAGATCTCGTCGGGGAGGCGGTCAGAATCGTATCCCTTGAATGGCGGCGGTGCTGAGGTAGGCACCACCGCTGAGATTATGATTGCCCTTTCCAACAGCCCTTTCATGTCGGTTAGACTGCCATGTAAAGACTATCAGAAAGGGACTTTGGGGACCCCAAACAGGGCCCCCGTGCATCACGGGCTACTGTAAACTGGCTCAGAGGCACATGTAGTGCCCTCACACACCTCCATGCTGACTACATGGTGTATGGTACACAATGCATTGATGTGCACAAAGTGCCCATTTACACTGCAGCTTGTAATGCAGCCTTTTTCCTGGTCCGCAGCACAATCCACTGTGTAAATTAGCACTTTCGGACCTCCAGCCCGATCGTTGTATCGAAATGCGGCAGTGGGAATGCTGACTGCTTGTCGGGCAGTCTCCTGACTGCCATGAAAGTGGTTGGCGCTCCAACCGACCGCTATCCTAATTGGGCCCTCAATCTCCTGCTTACTCTTCTAGTGCTTATGAAATTAAATAAGTCCTGATTCTGAGTCAGGCAGAGTGGAATTTCACTCTGCCTGATTCAAAATGGGTAGGTTGTTCCATATCTGCTTACTGGCCAGTAATTCCAGCAAGAATAATTGCACGAGGATTTATTGCAGCAAAATCTCATTGTTTTTGACAGCGGGAAGCATGCAATGTCCCCCCAACATGGTACTTCCCATTCTATGGAGATTTACTCATAATTGCACAGTATTGTTGTGGATTTACCACACTTAACAGTAAACCTGTATGAGAATTTACAATTTCCTCAACACTGTGCAACTTGTAATCAGACCCAAAGTTAATTCAACTTATTTTGCTAATGAATTGTGGTCAGATTGTTGTTCACACTGTAACAGAATTTCTCCTATGCAATTCATTTTGTGATCTTATGCTGACAGAATCTTTTCAGCCATGCTTTTTTGACTTGATAATAGGCAGCCACAGCATACATCTAGCAATAAACTTATTTGAGGTTTTCAACACTATTGTCATACAACTTTCTGTCTGGGTAAAAATACCATTATGCAAAGCCCTACGAGCAAGACATTGACTAACTGGCCCCTTTGAATCTCTGAAAATATTTTTTCCGTGGTTTGAACATTTTGCACTACATAATGTGCTGCTGAAAAGGAAAATAATGTAAAATCTAACTAAAGTATTTTTAAACGTGTTGACTGTACTTCATGTTAAACCGCCTGATCATTGAGCTGTCAACTGTAAAACCTTTGTAGCACCAACAACAATCTTTACATTTTTAATAATACAACTTTCTTCACATACGTTTTGCAACCTTTTGTTACAGTCATTTTCTGTGATTTTAGAATAATCCATTAAAAATACATAGAAAGCTGATTCCTTTTATGCTCCTGTGCCAGACATACCCTTTGCTTACCGTTTACTGTTTAAATGCTATGTCAAAATATTCGTTGGAACCATTTTTTTTACACCTGATGGATCATAATGTGTGAAATGGGTGGGATTTGCTTTGTGTAATTACGCACAATTTTGGGAAAACTGTGTGAACTTATGTAAAATAAAAATCTCAGACTTAGGGCTATATTTTTGAGTGAAGTAAGGTGCATTTTAAACACCCGGTTACAGTACCAGAATATCATAATCAAAATATATCCCCTGACAAAAATATCATGTACAAAATATTATTCACAACAATATCGCCCCATTGAAATTAATAATAGAAAATCTACACCCAATGGGGTGATGTTTTTGTACACGATATTTAGAACGCAATCTTTCTGACCGACAATATTTTTGTTAGCAATATTCTGACATACAATCACAGTCCCATAATATCCTATCTGAAGAGCATAGACTGCTGAGAGTTTTCAAACTCTAGCAGTCTAGTTGTTCCCTGAAATACACCTTTTTTTTGCAATTAAGGTCGCTTGTATGGCGACAACTGTTGACCACTTTGTCTTTTCTGTTTTGGGGAGGTGGCATGGAGTAGCATAAGACCAGCAACCTGGTAGAGTAATCGGCATTCTTGTGGAAGGGAGAGTCACAGAAGTTGGACGTACAAGCTATGCTATGTGTGTCTGAGCACAAGGAGAGCTACTGTTTACATGAAGACATGAAGGCTGCTCCAACCAAGAAACCGGTAGCAGGAGAGCTACTGGCACACATGGAAGCATGTTGAAAATATGATACAACTGGAATAGCCGCAGTCAAGCCTTGTTTTCGCCGCGCTGCCATTTTGTTATGTCAGATGAAATCATTGAACTTTTGCAATTCATAAAAGCTATTGGCTGGAGGTGGCTGACTTGAGGTTTGCCAGGCGGCTAAAGAGGAGTGTGGCACTGCTTTATTACAACTTAACTGGATTTGTTCCAGCACATCACAATATCTATTGAAGGACTTCACAGCAATAGCATAAAACCTATGCTCTCCTGAATTTCGGACCACCCGTCCTTGATGGAGTTTTGTAACACTAAAATAAAATTCTGACATAATGAATGGGGTCAGAATTGTGATCAATATTGATAGATTATAGGATAATAATAATTTGAATAATAGTAATATAATATAATAATAATAATATAATAATAATAACAACAACAACAATAATAATAATAATAATAATAATAATAATATATAATAATAGTTATAGATATAAGTATGATTTGCTGAATGCTCTGTGCACATTTAGTTGTTTTACGTAGAGATTGCTGCTAAAGTGCAGAGGCTTGCCTAATAACTAGGTATGTGACAAGGGCTAAATTACCCTTAGGTGATATGAGCCAAAGGCTTGATGCAATACATAAAGGGTTTAGCTGCAAACAACTAATGTATGATAAATGATTTCCTCACGTGGATTATGGATAAACATTTTCAGACCATTCAGTGGTTCTAAAAAAATTGCAATGAACCGTAAATACTTGAATGCATTAAAAATCAATCACTTTTTTATCTATTGGTGGTTTTAATGGTATAGTTGAAGAGTGCAGTAATTATTGTGATTGACTGTTAGCTAGAATTTCAGTCTCCAACTCTCGCCACTATATATTTCCTGTTAAATGGCTGCTTCTTTTCCTCAAATGGAGTTTTGGTTTATTGTCTTTGTCACCAATCTCTGAAAGGAACAGAAATGAGATTCAACCCTTCTTTATATATCCCAGACTTTCCTCTTTAGTAGGAAAGACTATCGAATGCCATCTCTCTGATTCAATAGTTACCTTATTAATCAGGGTTCACCTTTAAATGTTTGCAAACACCTCTAATCCATTCTAACAATTTTCAGGTAAAATAGTCCTGCAAAGTCCTTGAAAGCACGTCCTGCATCCATGTGTCCCGAAATCTATTAATGGTAGCTTCGCAGACTGCATCATTTATTCTTCACTGTAACAACAGATAGATGAGATTGTGGATCTTTTGCACTAGAAAGCACACCTACTATGTAAGCTTGTGCATACTCATGACATCCTGTCATTATGGTAAATATTGTTTCCTTCCATGTGCAATTCTTCTGAAGACACACGTTCACTGACAGCATTTCCAGTTGTGCATACGATTTTAGGCCAAAGAAATATACAGCCCATAAGATGCCAAAACAATCAACCATATATTGTCATAACAAAGAGATGCATTTCCATATTTTTGGCATCACAAACTATTACACATTTTGACAGGTTGCAGTCATACATATCTACTACACAAATATCTATGTACCAAAAGCTTGAGGTCAGCATATTTACCACCAAAACATCGAATTAATAAAGTAAATTAACAATTTTTAAATTATCTACAATCAAATACCAAATTTAAACTACATTGAAAGGAACGAAATATCTAGTCCCAAAATACCTACTACAGTAAAATAGTATTTGTAAAATAACACTAGAATACAATCAATATCAGCTTCAAAATTATAGTGCTTCCACGTAGTTTGAAAAGAATTAAAACAAATAGATATATTTAATTGATAATTATAGTTGCAACATTTTTTATTATTTCAAAAATGTATATATTTATACCTACATTCTAAAACAAAGCTAAACAAATTAACAGTATTTGAAATAAAAATAAAATACTATTCATGTTTCATATTTATTTAAAAATCATTCTTTTTAATAATATTTAGTTAAGAGTATTTTTCAATTACACTCAACTTTCTTTGGTCATACCTCATGAATGCCATTAAATAATATACAAAATACACTTAAAACATGTATTTAAAAGTTGCAACGTGAAGATAAATTTTTTTATTTAAAAAAAGGAGCAATTTGAAATATTGAATAATAAATAAAAGTTACATTTTAAATTAAATATATATATCTCAAAACACATACTCCAAATTCATTCAAACTTTGTAAACAATATAAATATTATTTAAATAAATATCATTTTCTAAAGTTATGAATTAAATTATATGAAAGTCTACAAAATAAATATAAAATGTAATAATCCGAAAAATTAAAAATGTCTATTACAATCCTACCAACATTATAAAAATATGTAGAATTTAAAGGTGGGACGATATTTTCTATTCTTCGTTAATCCAAAAATTCATGGGAAAGTCCAGCTATTTTGGGGATTAGATTTAGTATTCTGTCTGTAATCCTAAAAACATTGTAGAAAATGCATGTGTTGTTGCGGGCCAGATTTACTATTCTAACTCAAGTCCAAAAAATATTGGGGAAAGCGCATATGTTCTTCGGAGGGGCCAAGATTTACTTTCGTAACACATGTCCTGAAAACATTGAGGAAAATACAAATAATTGGGGGAGATCAGATTTACTAGTCTAACTCTAATCACATGACCATTGGGTAAAGTACTTATAATTGTAGCAGGGGTCAGAATTACTATCCAAATTCCAGTACAGTTAAAATTGGGGAATTGCATATAATTTGGAGGGGCACATTTAATTTTTTATATCCAGTCCCACTATCATTAAAGAAAGAACAAAAACTGGGGAAAGGGCTTATGTTTTGGAGCGTGGAGATGGTTTCGCTATTCCAACTGCAAATCTACAAACACCTGGGGAAAGTGAATATTGATAGAAGGAGGTTGAGTGCACATTTAGTATTCTAACTCCAGTCACAGAAATTATTTGAAAAGTGCACATAAATAGGGGTGGCCAGCGTTACTATTCTGACTCCTTTTCAACTACGAATCAAGAAAGTAATTTTTTTGGGGGGGGGGTCAGAATTTGCATTCTAACTCCAGGTCAACTAACATTGGGGAAAGTGTGTATAATTTGGGGAGAGGAGTCAGATTATCTTGAGTTCCACAAACATTGGGGAAATTGCCTATAATTAGGGAGATGAGAATTACTATTCTAGGCCCAGTAAAATTAACATTGCTGAAAGAGCATAAAATGGTTGGGGTCAGTCAGATTAAATATTCTAATGCCAATTCACTTTTATTTCAGGAAAGTGCATATATTTCAGGGTTGTTGATTTAGATACACTCTTTTATCTGCAGAACCACATACTTTGTGAAATGGTCTCCTTCATAAACACACTTTCATGCTGGGCCATTCTGGAATGGACATAGCAGTTTTTATTTTATATCATCCCAGGATACTGGTACCACTATTTGACATGAATTTATTTTTTTAAAACCAATATGATTTTTTTTTTCATTGACGAAACAGACACCACAATTTTCCATTTCAAAATGTTAAAAACCTTCCTTGTCAGGTTCTCACTCTGCAGAATCCAGACGCAGCAATAAGCTCCACCTCCGGACCTTCCAAACACCCTGAAGTATATACTGATACAGGGTGTTCGAACGATATGGCGAGGGAAAAAACCCCTAAAAGGGGAAAAAACCTTAGGAGGGGAAAAGGAAGGGTCAGCAGGGAAAGGAAGCTGGAAAACAAGACACACAGGTTAGTACATTGACTACATACTACTCTCAGTAAAGTCTCGCTAAAATAAATGATGGTTCACCTGAATTGACTCTGCTTAATAGCTTCAAATCGATGGATCTCTCCTGGTATCCCCTCTCCCTACAGAACACAAAAACCCCGTTAGTTGGCAATGTTATATCGCCCTCCAGCTCAACAGTACGAAGTAGTACAATACGTAACCTACCCTCGCCAACGTACAACTAGGACCCCAATGGTTTCAATCTTGTAAGTTTAATCGTAACATAGATCCTATTCCTGGTTGACACCCAAAGCTTTTATGAAGAAATGAAAAGAACGGTCTCGGTGTATATTAATTCATATACTCCGTTTGCATAACAAAACTCCCTCCAGACCTAGACTCCTCCAAACATGGTAGTGCGTAGTGATCAACTACAGCCGTCCGCGTTGGCACTTGTAATCCGCAAGGAGAGCTTACTTCGTGATGGTAATGCAGAGGATGCCTTCCCCTTGCACTCCGCCACTTGCATCCACCACACGATACCTCCAGAGGACAATAAACAACCAGTCAGCTCCCATGAGCAGCAATCCACTGTCAGGACTCTAACTTAGTTCCGCTGACAGTAACTTGGCTCAGGAACACTTCCTGGAGCGCCCGCTCATATGCAGCTTCAAGCGCGTTGATTCATTCAGAAAAAAACGATACTTGTTCGTAGCGCAGTGGAACTGCACCCGCTCCTCGGACGCTGCAGCCACTCAGAAACTCCGGAAACGAGAGCAGCCGCTCCCGTTACACTCCACAAAATCACGAACGTCTTCTCCACTGCCTTGCCTCCCTATATCCGGTCCTGCAGCAAGGGCTGCTGGGAACGGTAGTTCGAAACCCAGTGAACCTGGGAAATGGAGTTTTAGGCAGGCGCGAAGGCTAAACCCTGACAGTACGCCCTCCTCCCAAGCGCCTCCTAGGACCAGGTTTGGACGGAAACCTCCGATGAAAAGACGCAATGGCTCTCGGGGCATGCACGTTGCTCCAGGGCTCCCAGGAGTCATCCTCCACCGAATAACCCTTCCAGGAGACCAAGTACCAAAGCACCCCCCTACGCAGCTTTGAATCACGTATGGACCGTACTTCGTATTCGAGACCTCCGTCACCGTACACCGGTGGGGGACACCTCCTCTGGGCCGTTAATGCTTTCTTCAGTAAGTGCACATGAAACACTGGATGGATCCTTAGTGAGCACGGCAGTCGCAGTTTGTATGCCACAGGATCGACTTGTTTCAGTATAGGATAAGGCCCAATAAAGCGTGGATGAAATACGCTACGCAGCTTAAATCGGATGTATCTGGTGGACAACCACATCTTGTCTCCCACTTGGAACTGAGGGCCGGGGTTCCTGTGCTTATCCTCCCAATGCTTGTACACCTCTTTTGCCTTCACCACATGAGTGTGCACCACCTTATGCACCTTCCTCAACATACGTAAGCGAGCCTTCACAGCGGGCTGGTTGCGGACTTCCGAAGGGATGTTGATGGGCAAGGTGTTGGCTTCGTACCCGTAATTGGCTCTAAAAGGTGACATGCCAGTAGAGCTATGCCATGCATTGTTATACGCCAATTCGGCCAACCATAACAGGTCCACCCATGATTCGTGTGCTTCTTTAGAATAGCACCGCAGGTATTTCTTCAGGGTCTGATTTAGCCTTTCAGTCTGCCCGTCTGTCTGCGGGTGAAAGCTCGTTGAAAGTGCTGCTTCGATTCCTAGTGCCTGACACCAGGTTTTCCAAAAGCGGGCAACGAACTGCGGCCCCCTGTCAGACACTATCACCTGGGGAAGGCCGTGTAGCCGGATGACCTGAGAAGCCAGTAACTGGGCGGTCTGGCTAGCCGTGGGAAGATTCTTACATGGAAGAAAATGACCCATCTTAGTTAGGTTATCTACTACCACCAAGATAGCTGAACACCCCTTATCCATGGGCAACCCCGTTATGAAATCTAGGCTTATGTTCTGCCACGGCCGAGCAGGCGTGGGCATGGGCATTAGTTGGCCTTTCATTCTGGTGTTCTCCCCCTTAGCTCTGGCACACTCCTCACACTTCATCACCCACAGTTTGGCGTCTTTCACCAATGAGTCCCACCAAAAGTATCTTCGAAGCAGGTGCACTGTCTTGGTAACTCCTGGGTGACCTGCCATGGGCGTTACGTGACACCAAACGAAAGCTTTTTTCTGCATATCCACCGTGGGCAGGTACAGACATTCTCCCTGAAAAGGCAGCCCTTGTCTCACCACCCTTCCTGGTTTACTCGCCGCCCATCGTTCCCATGCTACCAAAGATCTAGAACTCCTAACCGTTTCCAGGAACTTCTCAGCACGAACCACACACACCACCTTCGTGGCCGGAATAATGGCCTGAGGAGCTGTTTCTTGTTGCTCCCCGGGCACCACCTGTCGAGACAACGCATCTGCTTTCCGGTTGTCGATGCCAGGTCTATAGGTTACCACAAAGTTGTACTCTGCAAAGAAAAGCATCCAACGCATTTGTCGTTGCGTTAGATGCCTAGCTGAGGTCATGTACTGAAGGTTTCTGTGGTCGGTATATACTGTTACTGCCTGGCAAGCCCCCCACAGATAGTGCCTCCACTCCTGAAAAGCCCGCTTGATAGCCAAAAGTTCTTTTTCTGCTATAGTATAGTTAACCTCTGCAGGGCTCAATTTTTTTGACAGGAATGCTACAGGATGGAGGTAGCCAGTGTGTGCATCACGCTGAGACAAGACAGCCCCTATCGCTTCCTCCGAAGCGTCGGCTTCCACCACAAAGGGATGTTCTATTACCGGATGTGCCAAAACCGGAGCCGTAGTGAACGCCTTCTTTAAGGTCATGAATGCCTCATTGGCCTCTCTGGACCATACAAACGGTACCCCTTTTCTCAACAACCTAGTTATAGGAACAGCTGTTTGAGTAAACTGCACAATGAACCGGCGGTAATAGTTGTCGAACCCCAAAAAACTCTGCACTTCACGCACGTTCTTTGGGGCTGGCCAGTCCTGTACTGCCCGGACCTTCCGATCCGACATCTGCAACCCCTTAGGACTGAGGTTCACCCCCAAGAACTCCACCTCATGTACACCAAACTCACACTTGCTTAATTTGACATATAAGCGATGTTCCCTCAACCTCTCCAACACTCGGCCCACATGCTCTACATGACAAGATTCGTCCTGGGAGTATATCAGTATGTCATCTATGTACATGACCACAAAACGGTCCACATAGTGCTTCAGCACGTCGTTAATAAAGAATTGGAAAGCCGCCGGGGCATTACAAAGCCCGAACGGCATCACCAAATACTCATAAAGGCCGTATCGCGTCTTGAACGCCGTCTTCCACTCGTCCCCCTCGCGTACTCTGACCAGGTGATAAGCCCCCCGCAAATCCAAACGGGTATAGATCTTTGCTTCCCTCACCTGGTCGAGCAACACCGAGATGAGGGGGAGAGGATAACGGTTGCGTACGGTGTTTTTATTCATCACGCGATAATCCACACACGCCCTTAGATCCCCATTGGCTTTTGCAATAAAGAAGATGGGAGAGGCTGCCGGGGATCGAGAAGGCCTAATAAATCCCAAGCGAAGGTAATGGTCTATGTACTCCTTTAGATGAACAGTTTCCGGTACAGACAATGCATATACTCTGCAAGTTGAGATGGTAGCCCCCTCCACCAAATCAATTTGGCAATCATATTCCCGATGTGGGGGTAACGTTTCCGCCCTGACTTCGCTGAACACATCACTGTAACCACTGTATTCAACTGGGAGTTGAACGTTGGTTTCCACTGCCGTAGCTGCCAAGTATGGGGTAGCTAACACTGCTATGTGTACCGGAGGACTGGGTGACATGTGATCCTGACAAAACTCGGGCACAAAACGGAGCGCCTTGGTCCTCCAATTAACAACAGGATTGTGCCTTCGCAACCAGGGCATGCCTAAGATAACCTCATATTGAGGGGCTGCAATGATGTTTAAGGTCAAAATCTCAGAATGCGTCTTCCCTTGCGCCACAACAGAGAGCCCTACCTCACTGGTCCTTTCAGTTATCTGGCCGGATTTCAACGGCTGCCCATCCACCGCTAAGACTTCCTCAGGATTCTCTCTTGGAACACGGGGTAAGGCCAGACGGGACACCAAGCGTTCGTCTATAAAATTGCCCGTTGCACCTCAGTCTACCATTACCGGAACCTGATGGATCTCGTGTTCGCATTCAAGCGCCATGCTTATGACAAGATGCGACTCAGTTTCCCCTACCCCAATGGTGGATAATGAGGTGAGTTTCCATTCATGACCTCCCTCCTCCCCAGGTCTTTGGTTCTCAGACTGTACCTTATCTGCCACTAGGGAAGAGACTGCTACGCGCTTAAATCTATTGGCACTAGAGGTCTTGGGTTTTGAGGGGCATTCTCTAACGTAGTGCCCCTTCTTACCGCAGTACATGCAGAGACCCTGCGTTCTCCTGACCTCTCTCTCTTCTTTGGATAACTGGGCTCGAAGTGCTCCTATTTCCATAGGTTCAGGACTGTCTTCTAGCCCTCCCAATGGCTTACGAGGGGACCGCTCGTAACTACCTGACCCCCTGTCCCATCGTCTCCGGCTACCCCCTCTCTCTGTCATACGACTATCCAATCGTAACACCAGATTGATCATGTCCACACACGTTGTTGGCTGAGGGTCCACTTGGGCCACTACATCTTTCAACTCCTCTTTTAATCCTTGGTAAAAAAGAGACATCCTTTTTTCCTCTGGCCAGTCAGCCTCAGCCACCAATCGGTTAAACGTAGTCAAATACGTAATCAACTCATTCCTTCCCTGCCTTAACTCCAAAAGTTCCTTGTCAGCACTAAAGGTTGTGGCTCTACGATCAAACATTTTCTCAAATTCTACCTTAAAGGCTGACCAATCAGACAAAATAGGATCATTGCGCTTAACTAACGGCACAGCCCAATTGGCGGCGTCCCCCGCCAAATAGGATATGGCGAAGGCCACTATTAGGGAATGAGGCTGGTTTACAGGAGAAGTGTAATAATACCTGTGTTAAAAACACTTGTGTCTTATGAGGGTCGCCTGAGAACCTTTCGGGGGTAGCCAAAGGAATGGGTGGGGGCACCGTTACCTGAATGGAAGATGCAGAAGAAGAGGCATTAAAAGGGTTCCTAGACAACAGTTCCACTTTGTCTCTTAAAGCAGTAGTTTCGGCTCTAGCCGATGCCAACTCCTGCTGTACCAGGACTAACACATGTAACACCTCCTCCATGGACGCCATTATTGCTGCGACTGAACTGGGCAGAATACAATTCTTGGGTTCGTGATTCTGTCAGGTTCTCACTCTGCAGAATCCAGACGCAGCAATAAGCTCCACCTCCGGACCTTCCAAACACCCTGAAGTATATACTGATACAGGGTGTTCGAACGATACGGCGAGGGAAAAAAACCCTAAAAGGGGAAAAAACCTTAGGAGGGGAAAAGGAAGGGTCAGCAGGGAAAGGAAGCTGGAAAACAAGACACACAGGTTAGTACATTGACTACATACTACTCTCAGTAAAGTCTCGCTAAAATAAATGATGGTTCACCTGAATTGACAATACGTAACCTACCCTCGCCAACGTACAACTAGGACCCCAATGGTTTCAATCTTGGAAGTTTAATCGTGACATAGATCTTATTCCTGGTTGACACCCAAAGCTCTTATGAAGAAATGAAAAGAACGGTCTCGGTGTATATTACTTCATATACTCCGTTTGCATAACAAAACTCCCTCCGGACCTAGACTCCTCCAAACACGGTAGGGCGTAGTGATCAACTACAGCCGTCCGCGTTGGCACTTGTAATCCGCAAGGAGAGCTTACTTCATAACGGTAATGCAGAGGATGCCTTCCCCTTGCACTCCGCCACTTGCATCCACCACACAATACCTCCAGAGGACAACAAACAACCAGTCAGCTCCCATGAGCAGCAATCCACTGTCAGGACTCTAACTTAGTTCCGCTGACAGTAACCTGGCTCAGGAACACTTCCTGGAGCGCCCGCTCGTATGCAGCTTCAAGCGCGTTGATTCATTCAGAAAAAAACGATACCTGTTCGTAGTGCAGTGGAACTGCACCCGCTCCTCGGACGCTGCAGCCACTCAGAAACTTCGGAAACGAGAGCAGCCGCTCCCGTTACACTCCACAAAATCACGAACGTCTTCTCCACTGCCTTGCCTCCCTATATCCGGTCCTGCAGCAAGGGCTGCTGGGAACGGTAGTTCGAAACCCAGTGAACCTGGGAAATGGAGTTTTAGGCAGGCGCGAAGGCTAAACCCTGACATTCCTCTTCATATATCTTTATACCTTTGTCATTTATCTCCTTTTTTATTTAAACATCACCTCCTATGCTTTACCTTTTACTACCTCCAGTGCATTTAACTACTTAGCCTCCTTTCTTTCCATCAAACATGCTCTAATGTGTTACAGGTCACATCACTTTACACATTTTTATCCTGAATTTATATTTAGTTTAGTGTTAGCTCAGATGAAAATGGAGACTTTCTCTACCTAATATCAACCTCTCTATTTCTAGGCAACAGTATAGAATCCATGTATTTGACTGTTGTCCCACAGTTGCAATTCTTATCTCTTTTGGAAGTTTTCAGTTTCCTTACATTTGCGATTAGAAAGCAATCACAAGAGTAAAATATAATTATGGTCAGTTATATTCTCCATACAGCAGAAACCAATGTGAGAAATATAGAACACACAATACCATTAGATGAATAAATGTGAAAATGTACAACACAATAAGAGGTTGGAGCACAACCACACCTCTGCATGTGTTTTTGTTAGTATCAATTATTTAACCTGCTGCCAGTGTCTGATTAAAGAAGTCCTCTATAGATTAAGTTAAAATGTGTTCCATTGTTGCATGTGGCTTCCAATTCAGAAAGCTACTGTTCAATAATTGTAGGTCCGGGTTCATTCCATGAATAAGATATCATAGGCTGAACATCACTGACAGAGACAAAAACAACAGATGTTGAATTTTGCAGGACATTACCACTAATGTGCTTGTTCTGAAGAGTGCTGCCCCTATGTCCCATACTAAGAAAATTCCAGAAGACCTGAGAAAAAAATTAGGGCATTTGTTGTTGTAATTTCTGTTCATGTGAATTGGTTTATAATCAATTATTGTTGCCAGATAACCTCAGTGTAGATAAGAACAGTTGTTTAACTTAATATTTCACGATTTATCTCAACTCTTTCTCTCTGACACTAGCTCTGGGTTGGTGTATACCAAGCAGAAAATACTATGCTCAATTTGGTGTAAATCGGAGTGATGAGCAAAATCAGATTGCTCAAACTTGTACAGTGGAAAAGTAACACAATTAGTGCAGCCTTGTTGAGTAGTGTTGGAAAATGGCCCATCTGAAGGGTCACCGCAAACTTTTTGCTTTCCTCTTCCACGTTTTCTGACCTTTTGTTTGTTGGCTTTAGGACTCTGAGAAATTTACCAAGGCAAACCAGTGCTAAAGTTCATGTGCTCTTTTCTCGAAATGTGATAACATTGATGTATACACAATTGACATAATTAGTTTACTTGTAACTCTCTTGTAAAGTGGTGTACCATACACCCAGGGCCTGTTACCTAAATGTCACTAATAGGCGTGCAGCACTGATTGTGCCTCCCACACAAGTAGCCTTTCAAACCTGTCTCAGGTCTGCCATTGCAGGACCCGTATGTGCAGTTTACTCCCACTTTGACTTGGTATTTGCCAAGCCTCAAACTCCCCTTTTATTACACATAAGTCAGCCCACAGTGTGCTGTGTAAGTAAAAGGTAAGGCATGTACGTTTGAGTTTTACATGTGCTGGTAGTGACCAATACCATAATTTGTCTTTCACTACTGTGAGGCGTACTCCTCTCTTGGTTAACATTGGGAATGCCTTAAAACACTTTAAAACTGTAATTCCTAATCAGAGAGGAGTAGCTGCATCACGTTTTATATCTTTGTAACGGTAATGATAAGTCCTCTTCACTGGCAAAGTTGGATTGAACACTACTATTTTAGAAATACCACTCTTAGAAAAATATATATATCATCATGAAGGCTTTTATAGCTCGATTTGTCACACTGGGGGGTCTCCTGGTGCTGTGGCGTTTGAGCGAGCCTTGGTAAGAGAGAGGTGGAGGTTGAAGAGACAGGTCTTTAGCTGCTTCCTGAATTCCCGCAGGGAGATGGACATGCACAGGTGAGGTTATTCCAGGACTTGGCAGTGAGGGAGAAAAAGGAGCAACCCCTGCTTCAGCTCAGATGGATGCGTGGTACCTGGGCTAAGGCAAGGGAGGAGAAGCAGAGCTCTTTGGTTAGACATTGGAAAGTCAGGTGGTTGTTGATTTAGGTGGGTCCGGTTTCATGGAGGGCTTTGTAGGCATGAGTGAGGAGCTTAAAGAGGCATCTTTTCTGAATGGTGAACCAGTGGAGGGCCCTGAGGTGAGGGGTGATGCTGGATCTTCTGGGAAGGTCAAGGATGAGTCTTGCTGAAGTATTTTGGATGCTTTGGAGGTGGTTGAGTAGTTGTATGGTAGTACTGGCATAGAGAGCATTGCCGTAGCTGAGTCGGCTGGAGATTAGTGCTTGAGTTATTGTCTTTCTGGTTGAGATGGGGATCCAACTGAAGATTTTGTGGAGAATGCGGAGGGTGTGAAAGCAGGCGGTGGAGACGAAGTTGATCTGTTTTTTCATAGTGAGGTGGGCATCCAGGATGATTCTGAGGTTGTGGGTGTGGTCAGTCGGGGTAGATGCTGGACCGAGTGTGGTAGGCCACCAGGTGTTGTCCCAAGGGAAGGGCTTGTTTCAAAGATGATAACCTCCGTCTTGTCCTAGTTGAGTTTTGGCAATTGGTTTTCATCCAGGTGGAGATGCTAGTCATGATAGTTTGGAATTTGAGCCTTATGGTGTCTGGGTCTGCAGAGAAGGATAGGACAACCTGGTTGTCATTGGCGTAGGAATCAGTCAAGTAAGTGGGTGCGGACGATGTCTACCAAAGGAGTCATGTAGGTGTGGCTGAGGGAGCTTGGTCAATCGAGCCATGATGGCGGACATGTCTGCTTAGAGCTCCATGCAGCGGCTCGACTAATCATTGATTATCGATGCCGGGGGAGCCCCACTGAACTGCTGCGAGCAGGGCCAGAAGTGGGGTCCCCTGCGAGGACCTCTCGACATGTAGAATTGGAAGCAGTGAAGCGTTTTCCAAGCATTAAGCAGGCCCAGAAGGAGCGAAGCCCACAAGCAACATGGCTGCGTCTGCGTCCCCACAGCAAGTCCCATGAAGTCTAACATAGGCAACATTGTGGCAACATATCGGCAGGTGAAGCGGTGAGAGGGGGAGGCCCCCTTCAACACTCCAACTGGTCCCGTGATACCCTGGAGAGTAGGAGAAGAGGGGATACTGGCAGGCCCTGGCCACGAAAATATAGATGTGAGCGAGGCTTGGCAGGAGTGTCGCCCAGCAAGCAGGCCGTGAACGTCTCCTTGCACCGCGGGAGGGGGGCCCCCGAAACTCAGCACAGTGCAAGCATATCAGGAAGCCTCACCGGCTGGCTCCATAGACAGTGCCACCCAGGGCAGGTGTCTCCTCTTCCCCCCTCCACCCCTTAGAAGCACTGGTCTGGTTCATACGGCACCAGGCCTCGAGGCGCAAGGTGGGAAGACCGTACAACCGATACAACAGCCAAGGCAAAAGCTAGGGAGAGAAGACGCAAACAGCAGCCCAAAAGGGAGGAAGCACCCCTGCAACACCACCACATGAGACCAGAAGACAACAGAGTGTGGCGCCATTGCTCAGCCTAAAATGAGTGCCGGTTGGGCCAGAAAACGAATGCGCCCATATTCATAAAGGCGCGCCTGAAATCCCAATAGCATCCCAGGGTGAATCAACGTGCCCAGGGGCCAAACGAAAACTAACTGGACCTGCCCAAGACCCAGAGGGCCAGAGAAGCAGAGGAGCCATCCTTTCCCCCCTGCCGTTGTCGCCGGAAAAGGGAGAGCGACTAACACCAGCAGAGGGAAGGAGCCATAGAGGCGGCCCAGCGGGAACGCGGCCTAATAGGCAGACTGCATAATCAGCACGCATTACCGGAGGTACCTCAGAAATTCAGCAGACCATAATCGCACCAGGAAGCCTCATCGGATGGTGCCATAGACAACACCAGTTTGGGTTGCTGGTTCCTGTCCCCCTCTCTCTCCCTCCCAGAAGCATCGGCCCGATCACTCAGCACCAGGTCTCGAGGCACAGGACGGGAAGACCCGGCAGCCGGTAAGTGGGTGGCGGCATGGGCCATGGAGAGGGGGTGATAGTGGTGGTCCTGGGTGCGAGCAACCAACCCCCCCACCACAACATAAAGAGCGACCAGAGAAGAGAGGGGTTCGGTGCCATTAACAGACCTGAGGCAGACACGGTGGAACCCGCGCCACTGAAGACACACCTGCAACACCAGTGGTGCCCTAGGTTGAGTCAGCAAGCCCTGGAGCCCGAAAGTGGTAAAGCGGGCCGACCCACGACCTAAGGGGAGATATTGTACCACTGGCCGCAAGAGCAGCGGGATCGTGGGTGAAGTGGCTTCAATCATCCTGGCACCAAGGGCTCCTGATCGCACGGCACCACACATCGTGGTGCACGATATGGCAGTGTAGCGGCCCATCACGGTTCTAACAGACAACCAAGGGAATCCAAAGACTGACCTCGGTGAGTGACACGAATGCATCACCAAGGAACGGCAAAAGCAAGAACATCTGCAACCGACACCGGTAGTACTTGTGAGCACGACATAGAGCCAAATTGGGGGGAGGAAAGAGAGACATAGAAAAAGTCATCACTACCCAATCACAAGCAGTCTTAACTAAACACCTGCAAATATTCTGCCACCGTCGTACAAAATATGGGACATCAGTGCAACACAAGGGCCTCGCAAACAAAGGCTCGCACGAGAAAGTCCTCCCCAGAAGTCAAGACTACTCACTCGGAAGGGGAGACTACACATGCAGCTACTATGTTGGATAAACTGGATAAGGTTCTGGCAGCCACTGAACACTCTAGAATAACTATGGAGGACAGATTCGGAGTGTTAGCCACAGACCTCAATCTACTTAGAGAAGACCACCGCAAATTAGCGGACAAAGTGAAGCAAGGGGAAAAACACTCCAAACAATCGAGCCCCAAGTGCAGTCACAACAAGAAACCTTGAAAGACCTACAATCAAGAGTGAAGATCCTGGAAGACAAGACGGACGACTTGGAGGGGCGCTCCCGTAGCAGAAATATAACAATCCTGAATTTACCAGAAGGAGCAGAGGGATCCGACCCAATAGGGCATATCGAAACGTGGATCAAAACATTCACCCAGGCAACGGACCTGACCCCTTTCTTTTCGGGAGAAAGGGCGTACTGTGTCCCTGCACGCAGACCACCTCCGGGATCTCCGCCCAGGCCGTACCTACTGATATTGTTACACTACCGAGACAGAGATGTTGTATTCCGAGCTGCCAGACAACAGGGGCCGCTCCGGGTCGAAGACAAAGAAGTCATGTTGTTTCCAGATTACTCCAGGGCGGTCCAAAGACAACTGGCAACTTTCCTGGAAATCAAGTGTAATCTGTGACAAAGGAACATGCAATATGCACTCTTATTCCCTGCCTATCTTAGAATTATGCACAAAGGCACTACGAGCTTCTTCACGGACCCTAAGGAGTCATATGACTGGGTAGAACAGCGATTACCAGGACTAGATAACCGCAGCACAACACAGAGACATTGGTTCTCCAGAAATCTACGTCAGCAATACAAAAGTGTCACCCTAAAACAGTTGAGCCCGCGACCTGGAACGACTACGAGGAACTTCCCAGATCTAGAGCAAATAATAGCAGAACGCAGGAAGGCACTACAAGCAGCAGCAGAGTTGGGCCCTACAATGGAGAGTTTGGATAGAGAGAAGGGCCGACACATCTTCACGTCAGAAGAGGACATTAGTGACACGAACACTTCCCAAAATGGCTCAATCACCCCTCCACTGGTAACTGCAAAAACTGCGGACACGCTGGTCTGATCGATATTTTAGAACAGGGCAGAGCGCTATGGTGCATCCGCCTTAGCCCAAGTACCCAGCAAATAGACATTGTCACGGTAGTGAGGAATGGCCCGGCTAATCAAGCTGAGAACTGCTGAACTGCAACCCTGAAACAGGTAAAACACGCGGGGGAGGGGGGAACCCTTGCCGTCATCACATTTATATCTTTACACTGCGGGCAGTCGTGAGGAGAAAGACCAACACCCCTCAACCAACGCACTAGTGAGAGTGCATAATGTCTAGTTTGGACGTATCGCCCCCTTCCCCACACCATATGCCCCAATAATCCCTAGCACCGTATACTAGCGGGAAGATGCATCACACACAGACAGTTGGCGTAGAAAAAGGGGGACACCAGGAATAGATCCGACACTACAGCAAGAAGGACTAAACTATAAAGTTGAGACAGTATGATCAACAAGTTTCCCAATGCGGACATTACAGTCCTTACACTAAATGTCAGGGACATGCATACAGCGAGTAAACGATACGCCGTATATTCATATGTCAAGAGGCAGCAGGCACAGATAGCTCTCTTACAGGACACACTTAACGGCAGTAGAGGCAGATCGCCTATGTAGGAAATGGCAGGGAATTATATGCGCCTCAACATACTCAGCGTTTGCCCAAGATCCCCTGATCTGGATCTGACCAAGGACTCCCTTTCGAGAACTTCATTGAACGGTGGACAGGGAGGGTCGATTCACCCTACTGGAGGTACTCTTAGAGGGTCAGTCGATATTACTTGGGAGTATATATTCTCCCAATGCAGAGCAAGACAAATTCTGGGGATGCCTCACTGGGGTCTTAGCCCAATACACGTGAATACCATGGATTCTAGGGGGCGATTACAATTGTGTACTGGACCTCCGCCTAGACAGATCCCAGCCCCCACCAGTACAATCCCCCACTCACAGACAGACAGACAGACAGAACACTATCAAACATGGGTAACGCATTGAGCACTAGTGGACACATGACGGACCCGGAACCCAGATATTTGACTATATTCTTTTCACTCTATTCCCCATAACCTGCGAGTGAGGCTCAATAGATTTCTCTGCTACAAGACATTGCTCCCCAAAGTCCAACACACAAATTATTTGGGCAGAGTCCTATTGGACCATGATGCACATATACTAAACCTTAGATGGAAACCCCCCACCCCCCGGTACCCACTTGGAAACTGACATGTGAATGCCTCACAGATCATGTGTTCTTTCACGACCACGGCAATAGCATCCGAGAACAGTTTGCAATAAATGCCGGCATGGCAGCGTCCAGGTTGATAGAATAGGATGCATTTAAAGTGGCTGCTAGGGGACATTGCATACAGCAAATAGTGGGAGTCCGGAAAATGTTCGAACAGGTGCTACTGTGCTCAAAAACTGCATGGGCGGCACTAACCAAAGAGGCTGATGCGAATGTAGCTACCCAGCCCAAGTGGCGACAGCTAAGACGACACACGCAGAGGCAATAAGAAACCTACGTAAATATAATTTCAGGGTATATGCAGCCAAAACACACAGAGAAGGTAATAAGGCTGGGACGCTCTTAGCCTGGTTAGCTAAACAAGACACAGAAATTAAGCCCGTCACAGAGATAGTGGATAAGACAGGGACCCCCAGATACTCGCAGGTCGATATATTACAGGCCTTTCCCAACTATTACTTGGGTATTTACTAAACCCGACACTGAGTGATCAACAAGCCATAGCCCACTTTCTCCATACTGTGCATCCCGACATCAGACAAAAGAGCCTTAGACGCAAAGATTATGACCAAAGACATCACCCAGGTAATCAGAGCATTGGCGTGCAATAAAGCTCCAATGTCTGCATAGTGGCAATATACGAGGATGCATTGGAAAGATGCGAGCTCCCGGGAATCTAACTTGGTGACTTTCCCAAAACCGCACAGGGACCCAAAGCTACCATCCTCGTACAGGCCCATAACACTGCTTAACGCAGACTGTAAAATCATGGGCAAGATACTGGTGGATCGATATACCCAAATCCTCCCACCACTGATTCACCCAGACCAATGTGGTTTTGTGCCAGGACGAAATACGTCCCAGAACTTGCGCAAGCTGTTCCATGTACAAGATAGAGCAAGCTCCCAGTTCCCCAGAGCAGCGTGTATGATTCTAGACTTAGAAAAGGCCTTTGATACCCTTATGTGGCCGTATCTATTTGCAGTCCTCCGCAGAGTTAACTTGGGCTCTACTTTGCTAGTGTACACATGGTTATTATATACGGGCCTAACTTCAAGGATGAGAATGGGTAAATACATCTCTGCTCCATTCCCGATAGAGAGGGTCACGAGACAAGGGTGTCCCCTCCCCCCACTACTGTTTGCCCTAGCAGTAGAACCACTGGTGAAAGTGAGGTTTAGGGTATCCTGATAGCAGGTACGGTTCCCTGTGTGTCATTGTATGCAGATGACCTCCTGCTGTATGTACGCGATATCACTAGTGACCTTACCTCAATCTTGACAACGCTAAGGGAATTCGCAGAGGTCTCTGGCCTTAAAGTTAACAGGGCTAAATCTACGATCTACCCGCTGAGCCCACATCTGGCCCCCTCGACATAGCATTAGGAGATCAGAAAGTAACCTGGAGCGATGCAGCTCCTAGATACCTAGGGGTAAGGCTGTACCACTCTCCCAGAGAACTGTATGAAGGAAATCACCACAAAGCGCTGGCGGGATTAAGAACGGCGGTGGGCTTCTGGAAGACATTGCCCCTAGCTCCAATTGGATGAGTGGCCTTAGCCAAAATGATAATAGTCCCCAGACTACTATATCACTTTGCTAACCTTCTGGTTATACCCCGCACCCCTTTTTCTGGGAGCTAGACACATTGCTCACCTCCCTGATCTGGGGGGTAGGTCGACATAGGGTAGCCATGTCTACACTATACCTGCCAACAAATCAGGGGGGAATGGGAGCACCATTCTTTGAAGCGTACTTCCTAGCAGCACAGCTGCAATGGCTGTCACACTGGACAGCAGAGTGCCACATAGGAGAAACATCTTCTGACGAAGGACATATGCCTCTCCCGGCAATCCGACGCATGTTAATGCCTGGTACCAGGCCAATGAGCATGTATCCCATACAGGTATCAATAGCCCGCGCGTGCATGCATGCTGAAGATACACCGCATGTCAAGGAGGAGACACCTATATTCCCCGCTACTTCCACTGGTAAGGTTCCCTCGAAATGACAAATACTATACTGCCCGAGCCCTACAAGTATGGACTGAGCACTCATTAACCGAGATGGAATCCTTATTTGGAGACGGACAACTGCAGTCATATAATCAACTAGTGGAAGAATATGACCTCCCCCCAGGTCAATTCCTACTTTACAGACAAATGTTGGACAGCAGTCGCCCATTCTGGGACTTGACCGAAGGGGAACCACCGACGCATCCGGTAATACACACGATCCTGAATATGGGAGCGGGTAGGCACCTAATTACATGGCTCTATAAATATATCCCTGTCGACCCCTAATACCTATCCCAGTTCAATCCCAAAGTTAGCAGTCAGCAATATAAGCTGGTAGTTCTAAAGCTGGTGTTAGCTGAAAGGGAATGCACCCGCTACACGAAGCATTGCACTGTACCCATAAACATATGTGTGGACAGACATAACTACATAACCAAGGGAATGCTAACCCAGCCATGTTACTGTAAGCAAACTGACAAAGCAAATGGAATTAACAAGTATGTAGCAACCCAAATGTAATAACAACATTTGCTGATCATGTACTGTATGAAATGCTATCGGGAATCTGAAAACCTACATTTGTTAACAAACACACGCTCGTACTCTGTATCAGAAGGTTGTCAGACTGTATGTGAAATGTTAAAGCCCAATAAACAAATAAAAAAGAGGGTGGGGCTGAGGGAGGAGCCCTGGGCGACTCCACAGATTTTTTTTGGGTGCAGAGGCTTAGGGTGGAAGGTGGATACTTTGAGTTCATCCAGAAAGGAAGGAAGTCATCCAGTTGGGATCCTTGCCTTGGATGCCAATGTGGTGGAGTCTGGTGATAAGGGTGTAGTGAGGGGCAATGTTGAAGGCGGCAGAGAGGTCGAGGAGGATGAGGGAAACCGAGCTTCCTTGGCCAAGGAGGCTTTTGATGTCGTCGGTGGCTGAGATCAGTCTTGGTGCTGTGGTTTGTTCACAATCCTGACTGGGAGGAGCAAGCAGGTTGTTCTCCTTGAGAGATTTTGTGAGCTGGCAGTTGAAGGTCTTCTCCAAGACTTTGGCAGGGAAGGGGAGGAGCGATATGGGCCGGTAATTCTTGAGTTAGTTTGGAGGAGATTAGGGTTCTTGAGCAGGGATTTGACATTGGCGTGCTTCCAGGCATTGGGTACAGTGGCTGTGGTGATGGAGGAGTTGAGGAGTCCAGCAACAGTGTATCCAATGACTTCGCTTCCTAGGTTGTAGAGTGGTGCGGGCAGGGGTCTGAGGGGGATCCGGAGTGGATGGAATTCATGGTGGAGATGGTGTCTTCTGTTGAGAGTTGCTTCCATTGGGTGTTTAGGCGGAGGATGTCGTTGCTGGAGCCATGGGGATGAGAGAGGTTGGTGGGCTGTGGGTTGAAGTTTCTGTAAATGTCGGCGATCTTGCGGTGAAAGAAGTCTGCTAGTGTGTCAGAAAGGGCATGGGAGGGGCAGATGGTGTTCTCAGTGGTGGAGGGACAGGTGAACTCTCAAATGATGTTGAAGAGCTCTTTGGTGTCGTTGGTGCTAGCTTCTAGGTGGGTGGCGAGTTCTTTTTTTTTCGTTTCCTTGAGCCAGTGGTGGTAACTGTTGAGGGCGGTCTTGAAAGCATTGTGATTTGCAGGGGTCTTTTCGGAGTGCCAGTCTTTCCAGCTACTTGCAGTGGGATTTGAGGTCCATTAGTTCGGGGATGAACCATTTGGCTTGCTTGGTGGTTCTTCCACTGGGAATGTTCTTCCAGGGAGCGATGTTGTCGGCAGTGGACGTGGTCCAGTTGGAGGAGTTCCGGATGTCGAGTTTGAGAGAGCCCACAGGGGTGGTCTGGTTTCATTCAGGGTGGCGGTCCAGATGGATTTAGTGACTTTTCTCCTATTGTACTGGAGAGGAATGGGGTGTCTTGTGGGCTGTCAATGGAGAAGTGAACGATGCTATGGTCTTTCCAGGTCAGCTCTCTGGTCTGCGAGAACTTGGCTCGGTCGCTGGTGGAGAAAATAAGGTCCAGGGTGTGTACTGCGCTGTGCATTGGGGTGGTGACCAGTTGAGCGAGGCTAAAGTTTTGAGAAGAAAGGTGGTGTTGGAGTTGACAGGGCCTTCATGGTGGAAGTTGAGGTCTCTAAAGAATATGTAGTGGCTGTAGTCTTTTGTTTGTGGGGCGATGAATTTCAGAATAGCATTGCAGAAGCTGGTGCAGGGGCTTGGAGGTCTGTAAACAAAGGTTCCTCTGATGTGGTTGTGGCATTGGGTTTGATCCGGAAGTTGAGGTGTTCCATGATAAGTGTGGTGTCGTCGTCCAGGGAGTTGCAGTCGAGGGACTCTTTGTGGATGATGGCAATGCCTCCTCTGGGTCTGTTGGGGTGCTTGTTGTGAATTATCTTGGATCTGGAGGCATAACGGTGGGAATGTCGGATGCGGACAAGGGGGTGAGCCAGGTTTTGGTGATAAACATCATGTCAGGAGCGAGGCTGGTTACGGTCTCCCAGATCTCCATGGTGTGCTTACAGAGGGATCTGACATTGAGTAGGGTGCAGCGTAGCCGGTGTTTTTTTAGAGGTATTCAATGGAGGTTTGTGGTTGCAGGGGTTCTGACGTTGCAAGAGAACTGGCAGTGGTGGCAAGTGGAGGGTCCTTTGGTGGAGTGAGGAGAGGTGGCACAGCAGTTGTCTCGTAGCTTGGGTTGGAGGTTCCAGATTTCGCAGGCTGTGGGGCCAGGGGTCCTGGCACTGTGCGTGGTCCGGGCACGGATGAGCACAGACAGTTGCCAATGGAAGTGCCTCTCTGCTACGGGGGTCAGAGGCAGTGGTGACCTAGCCAGAGGTCATGGGCTACTTTATATAGTTTAGGGTAGGTATGGGCATTTGGGTCACAAAAGTATGTTTAGGGTGGGTAAGGGTTTTTGTGGCAAGGACATTTTTACTGTTTATGGCAGGTAAGGGTAATTGGGTGGCAACGGAATTTCTAGAGTTTAGGGTGGGTATGGGCTTTTGGGTGGCAAAGGTATTTTTAGGGTTTAGGGTGGGTATGGGTTTTTGGATGGCAACGGTATTTCTTAGGGTTTCTGGTGGATAAGGGTTTTTGGGTGGCAAGGGTATGTTTAGGGTAGTTAAGGGTTTTTGGGTGGCAAGGGTATTTTTAGGGTTAAAGGTGGGTACGGGTATAGGGGTTGTGGATTACTAAGGCACAAAATATACATATATATGCATTATACATATATATATATTCACTGAAAAAACTAAGGTTACAGAGATGTTATAGTTAGCTGAGCTAACTATAACTCGCAACCCTGCAATGCACTGCTTATGACCTCACATATTACATCACTCATGACAAGGTCAGTGACATCACTCATGACATCACTGATGACATCTCAACTAACATCACTGATGATATCATCCAATGACTGTGAGAGTTTTTAAAATGTTAACGAGTGTTAAATATATATACCAAGGTGTATTGATGAATCAGTGGGTGTATGAGTGCCTGTATGGATGATTCATTGGGTGCCTGACTGACTGTATTACTCAGTGATTAGGTGTCTCAGTAAATGTATGGGTGAGTGACTAGGTTGCGTGAATGTCTGTATCTGTCTGTCTGTTGGTGTCTAAGTAGCTGCATGGGTTGGTGACTGGGTAAGTGAGTAGCTGTATGGGTGATTGATTGGTTGTCTGAGTACCTATAAGGGTGTGTGAATGTCTATGTATATGGGTGAGGGGGTGTGACTGCCTGCATTAATGAGTGAGGGAGTGATGGCTATATGGGTTTGTGAGTGCATCTGTGAGGGACTGTATGGGTGACTGAGTGTATGAATGGCTGTGTAGGTGAGTGAATGGATGTGTCAGTGGTATATGAGTGAGTAACTGCATATTTAGAAGGCAGTATAGGTGAGTGTTTGAGTATATGAGTGACTTTATGTGTGAGTGAATGATTGTTAGTGTGGCTGCATGGGTGAGTGTGTACTTGTGTCACTGACAGTATAGGTACGTAAGTAGCTGTGTGATTGTATGGGTCACTTAGTAGGTGTGTGAGTAGCTCTATGGCTGTATGAGTGGATATATATCAGTGGCTGTATTAGTGAGTGAGTTGGTGTATGAGTGGCTGTATGGGTAATTGGATGCATGTGTGTGTAGACTTTTGAATCAGTGAGTGGGTGTGTAAGTACTGGTATGGGTGTGCCAATGGTTTTGAGAATGGTAGTGTGGAAGTTGGAATGGATATCTGAAAGGTTATGTTGGGGTGACTGGGTGCGTCTGATATTCTGTGGATGATGACAGTGATGTCACTGACCATGTCATGAGTGATGTAATATGTGAGTCATAAGCAGTGCATTAAGGGGCGCGAGTTATAACTGCTGGATTTCTCTGGTCTTGTACGAGTGAAATGTCAGACATACTATAACATCCCTGGACCCTTTGGTTCTTTTTAGTGAATTTCTAAGTCTTTTGAAATTCTATTTCCTAGCTATAACATCTCTGTAACCTTTGGGTTTTTCAGTGAATTAATAAGGCTTTTTTAAATTCTATTTCTTAATTGTAAAATCCATTTTTCTGTTAAGTGAGCCTCTAAGATTTTCTTTCTATAAATGTATATTGTATATTATATTTATGTCATATACCACTCATTTTTTGATTTGGTATTTGTTTATCAGAAAGTACAATATTAACTGGTTTTATTTTTAAGATTTTTTTGAGTCGTCACAACATTGTCACATTTACTGTGGAGAATCTGTGATCAGCAAATGTATTTCACATACTGAAAAATACACTTAAAGACATTTTTTAAATCAGAGCCACCCAAGAGGCCAAAATGCTGCTAATTTTTATGACAAATAATTTTTTTTTTGAATTTTTAAAATCCATGGCGATGTCACGATGATCACGATCATGTTGCGAAATAGCAAAACAAAAACAGACATTCAACGACCACCACCACATTCAATAATTTTAACTTACAAAATTCATTCTATTACAATACGCACAATACTAACCACATCACTGCTTTCAAAACATATTTGTACACATGTATTTGTAGTAACTTTAAAAAAATCTGTGTTTGAACCCTGCTTCCCTTTTTTGCGACTACACCAAGAGTCGCGAAGATTTCGGTAACCACGAAGATCGTGCCTTTTTTAGGGGGTGCACAACACATATATGCTCACATTTTACAGTATTTTAGAAACTAGGGGTTTATTACTGCACTGCTTAAAGTCATATTTTTGTAGGGAGTTTGCATAAAATCAACCATTTAATCAGGCATTCAGTAGCCACCGCCACATTCAAAGCTTGTAACTACAAAATGAATTATAACCACCACACTAAACAAATTACTATCTAAACAACTGTATAATAGCATGTACAACTCCCTTATATCTCTATACCACAGTGCATACATTTTTCAGTGTAATCTATGACTGCATGCTTCACTGTATCACTAAGTCTCTCTATCACTGTATACCTATTTGAGGGGATCTGTGAGATGATGCATTATTCTATCAATACTTCTGTAACAAAATGCGTGACTGCCTCAGTACATCTATGAGTGGGTGCATCAGTGTCACAATGGGTCTGTGATTGGTTGTGTAAGACACTCACTCAATCTGTACAAAGTTTCAAGAGTGCTTTTGTGCATTTCTATGTAAGTATATGACTGTCTGACTGGATCTGTGAGTGGATACATGAATATCTAAGTGGGTGCCTGAATGAGTGAGTGAGTGGGTGCATGAGTGGATCTGTGAGTGAGTGCATGAGTCTCACAGTGGGTCTATGACTGGCAGCATGAGTTTCTGAGTGGCTCTGTCAGTGGGTGCATGGTTCTATGAGTGCGACTGTGCATGTGTATATGAGTCTCTGAGTGAACAAATAACGGTGCATAAGTCTCTGAGTGGGCCTATGAGTGGTTGAGTGAGAGACTGTATGGGTGTGTGAGTGTTTGAGTGGTTCTGTGAGTGGATGTATGAGTGTCTCAATGGGTTTGTGAGTGAGAGCATTCATATCTGAGTGGGTGAGTGAATGGGTCAATGCATGAGTGTCTGAGTGGGTCTGTGACTGGGAGGGTGAGTATCTGGGTGGGTCCGTGAGTGGATGCATCAGCCTTGAGTGGGTGAGTGAATGGGTGTGTGTATATCTGAGTGGGTTTGTGAGTGGCTGTGTGAGATTCTGACTGTATGAGTGACTGACTGAGTACATAAATCTCAGAGACAGTCTGTGACTGAGTGTGGGAGTGACTGTATGGGTGTGTAAGTGGGTATATGAGTGTCTCAGTAAATCTGTGAGTGGTGTATGAATGTCTCAGTGTGTCTGTGAGAACATACATGAGTGTGTGAGTGGGTTTGTAAGTGGGTGAGTTTCTGAGGGGGTCTCTATATGGGTGAGTCACTCTATTCGTAAGTCTGTAAGTGGATCCATAAGTACCTGAATGGGTATGTGAGAGAGTGCATGATTATCTGAGTGGATATGTGACTGGATGTATAAGTGTTTGAGTGGATATGTGAATGGGTGTATAAGTATCTGAGTGAGTTTGTGAGTGCACACACGAGTGTGTGACAGTGACCTACAAGTGTGTACAAATATATTTTTTGTCAAAAATATTTTCACCAACATTTTTGATGACTTTGTGATAGTCGCGATGTCCCAGCTATGGTACATGAGCGGCATCATCATGAAAATTGCTTGGAGGATGGATTCCACTTGTGTCCTGAGGTCCTCAGGACACCAGAGGACCTCATCACCCCACCAGCATTGCACCAAGAGGAACGTTTGCAGAGTGGTGTAAAAAGGGGCATGGCCTCAGACCACCTCTCTGCAATCCAGCTCTGTGGCACTTACTGGAGGTACCTGGTGGGCTAATTGGCCCCCAGGGACCCTCAGTATTCAAAGGAAATTAATTCCCCAACTTACAACATGCCAGAGGGCGCGTTTGCAGAGTGGTGCAGGAAGGGGGCGTGGCCTCCGACAAGATGACCCCATTCCCCAGGGCCTGCCCCTTTTTGATAACAAAACAAAATGGGAAGAGGGCCATGTGGCCCCCTTCCGAGGCCAATTTCGGCCCGAGGAATGGCCAGACTTTCATTTTCTTCATTTTTAAAACTTATTTGAAGGGGGGCCGCATGTCCCCCCTCCTCAGGCCAGTTATGGGACCCCGGCATTTCCATTTTATTTCCCATTTTTGAAAAAATTATTTGGGCGGTGGGCCGTGTGGCTCCCCCTCCTGGGCCACTTCTGGTCCTCGGGACCCCATCCCCTGGGGCCTGGCTACACTGTTGGGGACCGTGGTGGGAGCCCCAATGCCCCCACGGTCCCGCCGGCTCCCCACCTCCTACGGGAGCCGGCAGTGCTTTTGCACAAGGGGAGCTGCTGACATGCAGCTCCCCTTGTGCAAAAGCAATTCTGCAGGTTTCCCCACCACACCCCAGCCTCCAACACCGCCGACACCAGCACCGGCGACACCCTAAAATGCATCCTCCTCAATGTACGCTCCATACACAAACACACTATGGAAATCTGGAACCTACTTGACTGTCTCTCGCCCGACATCACCATCTTCACAGAGACCTGGACCAACGCATCCTCTGCCCCTGACATCAGCACCGCCATCCCAGACGGATACAATATCCAGAGGAAAGACCGCCCCAACCACCCAGGAGGAGGCCTCGCCATCACCCACAAGAGCACCCTCCGCCTCACCACCTCCAGCGAAACCTTCTCCTCCGCCGAATACCTGCACTTCCAGATTCAGACCACCCCCAAAGCCACACTCCAAGGAACCCTTGTCTAGAGAACACCCTTCACCATCACCGACTTCATCACACCCCACACCATCGCCTCAACAAACTACATACTCATTGGAGACCTAAACTTCCACCTCGACAACCCCAGCGACCCCAACTACACTATCCTTTGTGACAACCTCACCAGCATCGACCTTAAACAACTCATCAACACACTGACCCACAGAGCAGGACACACCCTCGACCCCATCTTCACGGCAGGAAACAGCGTCCAATTCAGCCACACAACACAGCCGCCATGGACCGACCACCAATGTGTACACTTTGCCATCAACAGACCCAAGGCACCAAAACCAGCCCCACACCCACCACAAAGGAACTGGAGCAAGGTTACGACGAGCAACTAAAACCACCCTCACCTGAGACAACCACACCTGGGCACCCGACGCAAATGACGCAGCCAGAGAACTTCACACCTGGATCTCCAACTGCGCAGACGAGCTCGCCCTGCTACACAACCCCAACAGACAATGCCCAGGAAAACTGCTTGGTTCACAACCGCTCTCCAAGAAGCCAGACGCACCTGCAGACACCTGGAGAAGAAATGGAGGAACCCCATGACACCCGAAAACCACACCACCTACAAGGACGCCGTGAAGGACTACCACAACCAGATCAGAGCTACCAAGAGGAACTTCATCCATAACAAAATTCTGGCCAACTCCAAGGAACTTTTCAGTGTCATTCAAGAACTCACCAACCCATACAGTGAAGCCACAGACATCACCCCATCCCAAGACCTCTGCAACAAGTTTGGAACCTATTTCCACCTCAAGACAAAAAAACCTCTACAACAACTTCATCGACCATCTCCCAGGAACCACAGATGGCCCACGGCCCCCCAGAAACCCCAGCCAGCCCACCATCTCCAACTGGACACTGATCACGGCCGAAGACACCGCCTCGCGCATGAAAAGCATCCACTTGGAGGCCCCCACTGACCCCTGCCACCTCACATTTACCGCAGAACTGTGGCCACCATTGCAACCGAACTACAACGCACCATCAACACAACCTTCAAAACAGGCACCTTCCAAGATGACTGGAATAGCGCAGAAGTCAGACCCCTGCTCAAGAAGTCCACAGCTGACTCCACCGACCTCAAGAACTATGGGCCCATCTCGCTCCATCCCTTCGCAGCCAAAGTTACAGAGAAAACAGTCAACACGGAACTGACATGATTCATCAAAGAGAATGCCGTCCTCGACCCGTCCCAATCCGGATTCCGAAGCAACCACAGCACAGAAACGGCCCTACTCACCGCCACAGACGACATCCGCACCCTCCTGGACCAAGGCCACTCCGCATCACTCATCCGACTTGACCTATCAGCAGCCTTCAACACCGTCTCCCACCACACACTAGTTGCCAGACTACACGACGCAGGCATACAAGGAACAGCCCTGGACTGGATCCGATTATTCCTCACCGGAAGAAGCCAAAGGATTAGACTCCCATCCTTCCCTCTGACCCCACAAAAATCACATGCGGAGTCCCACAGGGTTCATCATTGAGCCCCACCCTCTTCAACATCTACATGGCCCCCCTCGCAGCCATCGTCTGACAACACAGCCTCAACATCGTATCCTTCTCTGACGACACCCAGCTCATCCTCTCCCTCACCATAAACCCCACCACTGCCAAACTCAACTTCCAGAAAGGAATGCAAGACATCGCAGTCTGGATGACCAACAGCTGCCTGAAGCTCAAAGCCGAGAAGACAGAAGTCCTCATCCTCAGTACCTCCCCATCTGCATGGGACAGCACCTGGTGGCCGACCACCCTCGAAAGCCCACCTACCCCCTCAAACCACACCAAGAACCTCGGCATCATACTCAACTCATCACTCACCATGAACCGACAGGTCAACGCCGTCACTTCCAGCTGCCTCAACACGCTCCGAATCCTACGCAAGACCTTCAAGTGGATCCCCCTGAGTCAAGGAAGACAGTCACCCACGCACCCATCACCAGCAGACTGGACTATGGAAAGTCACTCTACACCGGCATCAACATGTCCCTACTCCGCAAACTCCAGACAATACAGAACACCGCCGCCAGACTCGTCCTCGGCATCCCCAACACAAACACATCAGAAAACACCTACGAAGTCTCCACTGGCTCCCCATGGAGAAAAGAGTCACTTTCAAAATCCTCACTTACGCCTACAAATGCCTACACAACAACGGACCCAAATACCTCAACGACAGAATCAACTTCCATGTACCCAAAAGAAACCTCCGATCATCCATCCTTGCACTGGCCGAAACCCCACGCATCCACAGAGCCAGAGCAGGCGGATGATCCTTCTCTCACTTTGCAGCCAAGACCTGAAACGACCTACAGGCAGACATCAGAATCGCCCCCACCCTGAACACCTTCAGGAAGACCCTCAAGACCTGGCTCTTCGGCTAAACAGATCTGCGGACCCCCCCTCAGCTCCTTGAGACCCTCCCCGGTGAGTAGCATGCTTACAATTTCCTGATTGATTGATTGATTGATTGATGACAGGCATGGTCTGTCCAGGAAAGTGGTGTGGGCTTGTAGACTTGCTTGTTAATGGACTTGATGAAAAAATGGTTTGTAAAGTTGATGCGCAGACCCAGTTTTCTGTAGATGAAAGTGCTGCTTAGGGGGAAGTTGCCTGTGACATGGAGCTTCAATGACAGGTGTTCCATGTTGGTAGATGACATGTCCATGGATGTGGTGCAGCTGATGGTGTTCTTGTAGATGATAGCATTTCTGCCTCTGAGCTTGTGAAGTCTGTCTTATATGGCAATTGTTGTAGCCAGGTGGAATGGCTTTGGCAATGTTGGGTGCCGATTCAAGTTTCAGCAGGTTTCTTTGAGAAAAAGTAGGTCAGGGGCATTGCTGAGCAGCAGGGCCCAGATCTATGTTACATATTATGAGTGACCAGGGAGCATGCAGGCAAGTGTTGATTGTTGTGTGCGTGGTTACAGGGCTGTGTGAGTGTCAGAAAGTGGGGTGTTGGGAGCTGTCGGTGGGGTGAGTTGTGGGTGAGGGTAAGTGCATGAAAACTTGCAGGAAGCACAGGAGAATGGTGCCTCAGTTTTGTGTAGCGATGTAGCAACATTTGGAGCAGTGGCCGGAGTTGTGGGCATGGAGGGTCATAGCCTGGTAGCAGTGGGAAGAAAGAGGACCAGGGCTCCTGGCACTCGGCCCGGTCCAGGCATGGATGGGTGCAGATGGGTTACCTTTGGTACAGCTTCGGTGTACAAACGTCATGTCCGCTGTACGCATCTGCTGCATGTGCACGCTGTGACAATCATTAAGTAGGTCCTGGAAGGGGCTTGGAGTGATGTCACTTCCTGTGCAGATGGATGGTGGGAAATCCAGTGATGTCACTTACTGTGAAGATGAATGATGGGAAATCCAATGATGTCACTTCCCATGCAAATGCATGTAGAGAAATCCAGTGATGTCACTTCCTGTTCAAATGGATGATGGGAAATCCAGCGATGTCACTTTCTGTGCAGACGGATGATGGAAAAAGCCAGTAAAACCCCTCAACTCCCCAAACTCCAACCATCTCTAAACCATAATAAAATCTCACTGCCCTTAAACACCACACATCCATGGCCTCTCAAACCCCTCACATAGGGCCATATGTAGGTAGCATACAAGTTACCACTTCTTAAATACCGAATCGGTAAAGTTCGGTATTTAAGAAGTGGTAACTTGTATGTAGGTAATCATTCGGTAAATATTACCGAATCGGAGAAATTCGGTATTTACCGAATTGGTATTTACCGATTCGGTAATGAGGCATAAATTCCCATTGATTCCTATGGGCCTGGAGGCCCATAGGAATCAATGGGAAGGTATGCCTCATTACCGAATCGGTAAATACCGATTCGGTAATGGGGGGAGCACATTCAAGGGTGGCAGGGTGTCACATTGACACCCTGTTGCACCCCTGATTCCTGCATGTGTGCACATGTGGCGCACATACATGCCCTAAGGGCATGTATGTCTGCCACATGGCACTGTTAGTCCAGCAAAATATTGCTTTTTGCAATGAATTCGGTATTTAGCACCAACATATATTTGGTGCTAAATACCGAATTATTTTCCCTACACATCACTCATTTGAGTGTCACCTACATCTCATTTCAGGATTCGGTATTTAACGAATCGGTAAAATTACCGATTCGGTAATTTTACCGATTCGCTAAATTACCGAATCCTGAAATGTTCCCCCTACATAGCAAAAGCCTAAATACCGGTCGGTAACGGGATATTTACCGAAAATCGGCCGTTACCGACCGGTATTAGGCTACCTACATATGGCCCCTAGTGCTTAATTAAAGCCAGTGGTTTCCGGTGCTTGGCACCAGTACTTAATTGTCAACCCCAGCGCTTGTGACAGTCTGCCACAAGATTGCACCATCTGTGTAATTTAGAGATGACCACAACAACAGGCAATCGTTAATTCAATAGACACTAAAAATGACTAGTACCCACTGCCCAGCCATTCTTATAGCTTTGGAGCCCTAAAATAATCTGAATTGTCACACTTGTAAGAGTGTGATGGTTAGTATTTGTGTTGCTACTATAATTGGCAGCACGGTAGGGGCAGTGTGTAGTGCAAGCTGCAGTGGCCTCCTCACGAGAGCCCCAGCATTTATTTCTTTACTAATTAAACACTGCCCTTACCACTCCTGAACTCTACCCATCCATGAACCCTAAAAACCCCTTTCTACATCTAAACTTCACCCATCCATTAATGCTTAAAGCTCCTCACCACCCTTAACTCCACCTATCCCTGAACCCTAAAAACTCATCACCACCCCTAACCTCTACCCATTATTGAACCTTAAAAAACCATAAACAACCTTAAAATAAGCCCATTCATGAACCCTAAAACCCCTCAACACGCCTACACTCCACCCATCCCTGAACCCTAAAACCACCTCACCACCTCTAAACTCAATCATCAGTGAACCCAAAAAATCCCCCTTCATCCCTAAACTCCACCCGTCCCTGAACCCTAAAACCCCTTTCTACCCCTGACCTCCACCCATCCCTGACCCTTAAGAACCCTCATCACACCTAACGTTATCCATCCCTGAATCTAAAAAACTCTCACTCATTCTAAACTCCACCAATGTTTAAGGTTGGCGCCAGGCACCAGGAGCACCAGGAGCAGGGAGAGAGTCTGAGAACAGGCACAGGAGCCTCCCTCCCCGAGCAGCGCCAACCGCAGGCAGTATCCTAGAACCGCGGCAGTGCTGGGTGCCGGAGTGCCATCACACCCCTGCTGCCGGCACTAATGCGAGAGAGAACTCGATCCGGAGCCACATAAAGGCACAAGAGCACCGGCGCGTTTGAGGGCGGCCGAGCCCTGGAAGAGGGAGCCTTGGAGCCCTGGAGTGGGGGACCCTGGGCAGAGAACGGGGCTCGAGGAGGGAAGTGTAGAACTATTGCAGAACTATTGCCCTGCTCGGAGACAAGCCAAGGCAGCAACTTGCAGGCTAAGGAGGTAGGAGGGTTTTGTGGGGCAAAGCACTGATATTGAGACACCGGCGGGACTGCGAGGACCAGCAGCCCGTGCGGAGACGTTGCGTCCTCTTCCCGCCCACCCCCCACCATTCTACGTTACTGGGGCTGTCCTGCGTGGACGCGCCGGGCAAAAGTTGTAGCCCGGTGTAGATCGGACTGGACCGGGCCACCCCTATTTCGCCATCCTTGGAGCCAGTTGTAGCTACTAGTAAGTACCTTTGGTGGGGGAATACAGTTTCTACATTTTAAAGTGCGATTGTAATATGGCTGCACGGGAGTCTAGAAGCAAAGCCCACAACAGCAAACTTACAGGAACTTTGGACAATTTTATTTTGAGAGCCAATTCAGTGATTGATCAGGGTATTGTGCTAATGGAACGTAGGGTGTTGCAGGATCTTGCTATGGCCAAAAGATCTTCATTGGGGTATCTTGCGAACGCTCGCACACCCGAGGTTGCAAGGAATGTTAATATTGACAACGCCTTATTGACTGTCCAAAACCAATTACCTACATGGGGTCCGGTCGAAACTTCCCCCCCCCTACTCATTTGATCCAGCAGGACTTTTCAGTGCAATTGGATGCCCCCACTTTGATTAAAACCCCAGAAAGACCTAATACCCGCCAGCATCAGGGCATTTGCACGGGTGCTAGTCCTAAGAAGAAACAGGGTGCTATTCCCAAGAAGAAACAGCCATCTACAAATAAGGCGGGAGCTAGGGCAGCCAAATCAGACAAAGGCCATAGCAAAAATGTAATTCCACCAAGCACAAGGCCAAGCCCAATCCCAAATGATGCTGAGGCACAAATGTCAGTTGTTGCACCGAAATCACCTCTGCATTTGGGAAGCTCTGGAGGTGATACTCTGCCAGGCGCAGGTCTATTCAGGGAAGAATCATCGACATGGGAGGATTCCTTATGCATGAAAATCACCGCACTCCTGAGTGCCACACTACGTCCACTAGAAGAGAGACTTGCCAATATTGAAAGCCGACTATCTAACTTTGAACAAGTAACAGTGGGCACCCTAAATAGTCTGGCTAATAATGCAATGGCTCAGGGCAAATCGAACTTGTCGATCCTAGCTGGGGGGGCTGTGATGTACGACAATCCTTGCCACCTCTATGACACAACAAGTTGTAATCACACTTCATCTACGGGGGGAACAAATGTATTGTCTTATAAACTGGGAGTGGGACCCAGGGCTGCCCAGCATACAGTGTCCAGTAGAGCAGGAGGGTCACGATTCAGAACCACCTCACACGAAGGGCGGGCCACTGCAGATACAGGTACAGATATAGGTATAAGCAAGAGACCTCGTATTGAGCCCACAGTCCCTATCTAATTGTTTTAACAGGGGTCCCAGAAATTAGTATGCCGAATGTTGAATTTTATATTTCTTTGAAAAACAAAGCCATACATTGGCTTAACATGCATAGACCCCTTCCCCTACACATGACTACTGAAATATCTATGGTCCGAAGGGTGGGATGGGTAGGGCGCACACCCAAAACTTTAACTGACGATTGTGTACTGGTCAATTTTAGGGATCCAAATATTGTAGACCACATATGTAAATGGAGCTCAGCTAGCATAGGCACAAAAACTGAAGTTAGGCCACTCTCCTATTTCTATTCTAGCAATCAACTGAGTAACTCAGACGAAGCCTGGTTGCTCGTATCACACCGTCGAGTGGGGAGGGGAGGGGTGAACTGGCATGGCCACCACCCATCTGCCCAGAATCAGATCCCATGTTACAATAGGTTCAGCGTCCTGGACCAGGTCGATTGACTGTTTTTGGCTGGGCAGGATATGCAGGATGAGATCCTGACTCATGATGAGGTTGCCGGGGATGGCCCGGCTGTGGTGGAGAGAGATCAGGCATGTGAGCGGCCAGGAGCTCAGAACCCCCTAATAGGTAGCATTAGGAGTGGTGTAATGCCTGTTTTGGGCAGGGAAGTCGATGATCACCTACCAGTATCATCCTTAGCTACCACCAGTTACGATAATCCCCTAGGGAGAGACGATATTTTGCCCGACAGTATATGACCTAGTGTGGGGAACACAAAATGCATGTCCATATTGTCATGGAAAGTGGCAGGCTTACCAAATAAATTAGCTTGTCCGGAGTGGGGCATTTTTGTGGACAATAGTGATATATGTGTATTCCAAGAAACCTGGGCCAGGGAGGACCAACACAGAGTGGGCTTTGCGGCATTTAATATCGCCGCACGGTGGGGAGGAAAGGGACGCCCATCAGGGGGCCTTACAATCTGGGTTGGGCTACATCTGGGCTGCTCGGGTGAGATCATCCCGACTTACTCTGATGACATTCAGTGCGTTCTCTTGTCCTGGCCAACCCCCTACAAACTTGCCATTGTGAATGTCTACTCACGGCCGACAAGTGTGGCAAAGGAGTCCAAAACAATTGAAGAGTTGTCATCCTTCCTTGGTTCCCTTAGCAGGGATATACATTATTTGGTTGCAGGGGACCTAAACTTCGTGGCTTAAATGAGGGAGTCCTGATGGGCGAGGACGAATACTGGGGAATTCCGCCATGCCAGTCCCCATAATCGAAGTCCTGGTCCCCACTGGCCATCCAGCTCACGACCCTAAATTTGAACAACTCTATTAGGGCCTGTAATGGTCGGACGCCATCTGATACCCCGTCAAAGTGTACCTTCAATAAGAGGGGACATGAATCAAGACTAGATAGACTCCCCCGGTGATTTATTCAGGGATCAACCAGCAATCTGGGCCCCCTATCTATGTGCCCTTTTCAACGCAATTCTGCGAGGTATGGAGGTACCGGGTACTTGGTTGGGAGCAGAGATTGTCCCAATCTTCAAGAAGGGCTCTCCTCTGCTTCCAACCAACTACAGCCCATTGACGTTCCCCAAAAAATCTTCTCCCGTCTAATCCTGGACCGCTTACAGGAATGGATTGAGGAGTACGATATCCTCAGTCCTTATCAGGCCGGATTTAGGAGGAACACATCGACCATGGACCAGATATTCCGTCTTATAATGTTATTCTGGAAGACGGTAACACTAGAGGGTGGCAGCCTCTACATGGTCTTTGTGGACCTCCGGTCCGCGTTCGATCTAGTACCCAGGGCCAAACTGTGGGTGGTGCTCTTGGAAATGGGAGTTCCCAACGCAATACTGATGGTGCTGATTAGGTTGCATGCACAAAACTACACACAGGTCAGATGTGGGAGGGAGGGGGTGCTGTCGTCTCGGTTTCCAGTTTGCAGGGGGGTCAGGCAGGGGTGCGATCTGGCACCAACCCTGTTCTGCCTCTATGTGAATGGCGTTATATCACATTTGGATGCGGTTGCCAATAACGATGCACCCAGATTGGCAGGCAGGAGGGTGCCGGCGATAATGTTTGCCGATGACACCCTCCTGCTTTCCAAGTCCCCCACGGGGATCCAACGAGTGTTGGACGGCTTTACAGACTTTTGCTGATGCCGCGGACTGGAAATCAATGCTGATAAAACCAAATTTATGATTTTCAGCCCCCCGGCATCGACTCGCCCAACACCGATCCTGGGTTCGGTTAGACTGGAGAGGGTACAGACTTTCCAATATTTAGGGGTAACGATCAATGAAAATATTTCCTGGGGCCCCCAACAGGCGAAATCACAACTTAAACTCTCCCAATTAGTGGGCGGCATCCTCAAAATGTCTAATACATCTACAATCAAGCCAGTGAGCCCTGCACTGGAGATTTACAACGTGAAGGCAAGGGCATCGGCTCTTTGTGGTGGGGAACTCTGGGGGTACACCTGTAGGCCCGAAATTCCTAACGTGGAGAACAAGTTTATGAGGAAGCTACTTGAACTCCCCCAAAGCACACCCCTCCTTCTGCTGAGATTGGACTTAGGACTGAGTTTTTTCCAGGATGAGCTAGCTCTGAAACCTCTTAGGTTTTGGCGCAGGCTATGGATAACTCCAGAACTGTCCAATTATAGGCTTGAATTAAAGGATGTGCTGAACCATGGTAGTGCAGCGAAAATCCCCTGGCTTGCATTTGTGAAAAAGGAACTGGGGAAAATGGGACTATCGGACCTTTGGTATGAGCCAGAACAGGCATGCAGGGGGGTTTCATGCAAAATGCTTGCAAAGTCCATTATGGACTACAAACAAAATATATGGCTGCATGACTCCAAAGCTGGCCCCCTGACAACGTTCTTTTTAACACCTAAACATTCATCTGTTTTTGAGGAGTTTTTGAATTTTATTTACCCAGTTGGAGCTAGGAAGTTATATATCCAATGGAGATTCGCAACACTACCACTAAGGGCATTCACAAGTAAGTGGTCTACACCAACAAGCAATTCTTGCCCTGGATGCGGTGCAATTAATGAAGATGAACTACACATGCTCTTTTTTTGCCCTGCTACAGTAAAGCCAGAAAGTACTGGTTGGTACCCTTGTGCAAGAACATGGGCTTTGACAAATGTCTTGTTGCAATGAGAGGCCTTAAAACTGACACTTCACCGCACATAGTTTTCGCACTCTCAAAGTTCCTGCTAGCTATGTGGTCCAAGAGATGTTCTCTCATTACAGCGGCATTCAGGGGGATTGTATATCATGATTGCATACCCTGCTTGATAATCTGATTTAATGAAATGTTTATTTATCTCCTGTGGTTTTATATATGTTTTAACTGTAATCTTTTATGACTGAAAAAATGTCGAAATAAAGATGAAATGAAATGAAATGAAAATGTTTAATGTAATTTTTCTTTTTTCCTTAAAATTATATTTTCTTTAACATTTTAAAATGTATTGGCTTACAACTGTCTTTCCTTAAAATTGGTTTTCCATGACTTGGTTTCCTTCAATGTGGTTTCTTAGTTTTTGTTTTTCCATTAATTTACATTCACATTCACCACAATAATGCTCACTGTCTGATATTAATAGACACCTAGGGCCTGATTGCGATCTTGGAGGACAGGGTTTCTCCATCACAAACTTGACGGATATCCCACCCACCAAATTAAAATTCCATTATATCCTATCGAACTTTTAATAGGGCGGACGGGATATCCGTCAATTTTGTGACGGAGTGTCCCATCTGCCAAGATCATAATCAGGCCCTAAAAACATATTACACGTTGTCCTTTCAGTTCATAATAGAGTGATATCTCTCATCTAATCTTATTTGGTACCTAGTACAATTGTAATTTTTTAATTTTGAATAATAGTTGTTTTCCATTGTAAGTTGTATTTGTCACAAAGATGCAATATAAAGAACTTCTTTGTTTATGCTAAATGTTTTATTGAAAATGAATTAACCTATCAATAAAATCTTTCAAAATATCAGGGGTGCCTAATACGTTTTCAACATTACACTACCACACTATATGTAGTTTTACAATGATTTCAGTATATATTTTCAATAGTTTTGTTCAAATTACATTCTAGAATTACAAGAGTCTGCATAGCACCATTTGGGTTTCAATTGCGATCCATATTTTGATGTTGGAAATACTTGATTTCCATTTTCTTTCTACTTTACTCATCTTTTTGCCTTTATTGAGCACAATATTTAAACGAAAATAGGACATGTATTACTTAGTTTTTCCATAGTGCTTATTTTATACTTTAAGAAGATTGACAATCATCATTGTCATGTGTGTAACATGTCTTCATTAAGTCCTCCAACAGTGCTCATTTATATTTTAACAAATTATATTATGACTTCTGCTTACAGTTTTGGTTAAAGGTATGTTTGAGTTAAACTTATGGAACTACAATGCTCTGTGAATTTCCAATTTATTCAAGACAAACTTTTTTGATTTTTTCAATGTATAGCATATTTTAGGAACACAGTGATCAGATGGTAATTGTTAGCTTTTTCTTATTGCACAATGGTGCTGATATTGGGACATTCCTCGTTCATGTCTGTGACTTTATAGAGGTTATATTATATAGTGATCGGACAACATGGTGCTGGCCTAGAACACCATCACCATTCTTTTGCACATATACATTTCCTTGCTAGGTGTCTGTTTACAACTCAAGCTGAACTGTTTTTGCATAATATTAAAATACTTAGTATGAATACATATTTTTACCTTAGGATAAGTGGCTCACTGGCTTCATATATGTGACCATTGTCATAGTTTTCCACCCCTTCCCATTTTTCCATTTCTAATAAACCTGCTGGCACTAGAGGTGTCATGCTGCATGGGCAAAATAATCTCCTCTTCCTCTGAAGTGGAACAGGTACAAGAGATGGCAGCTTTCAGGAGGATTTGATTTTTTCCCAAGATGCACTCTGCCCTCTGCTCGTGTGTGGTGTTGCTTCATTGTCAGGTTGTTTTCCCCAGGTACTAAAAGGGAAGGGAAAGGCAAGTTGTTACTTAGGCATTAGAGAGGGTATAGAAGTAAAAAAGCCATGTGCTTTAATCTTAAGGGTCAGATGAAACTCCAGTAAAAGACAATCATACATTATATTGCAACATACGGGTATTTCATATAAGATATAATAGTGTATTACCTGCAACTGACACAGATTTTTGCTGTGTGGGTGGACCCATTGACATCACCTGCTAAATTACTGTCTTTGAATATGAACATGAACGTATGTCCCATACAGCAGCAGAATAGAATAATGAGCACTTTAGAATTGATATTTCGATCGACTAGCGCTTCTCTTCCTAGCCCCTCCACCTCAGGCCTATAGGAATTCTAGAAAGAGCACCAAAGCCAAAAGCTGGAACAACAAGGCCCACCGGCAGACAAAAAAGGCAGCTAGGGTTAGCTATCAGATCTAAAACGTGGGAGGTGATAAAAGAAACAAGGAGGATCTACAGGGATACTCAGCACAAGGCAAAAAGGGAGTGGGAATATAATAGATGGCGCACCAATATAGACTATTGTAAGTTTTGGGCCCTTGTGGCTTGAGGGGCAGCCAAGGGTCATCTTACCAAACATCTAATAACGTACCCCCATCTGCCTGGTTTGACCATTTCAAGCTCCCATACTCTGCTAGCACACAGGACCCTGGTAGTAGCCGAGATCTAACAGAACACAATAACTTCCAAGATGATCTTGCGTTCGACTTAAGTGATGTTAGATCCGTCTTTTATGCTATCATATGTGGTAAAACCCTGGACCAGATGGCATACCTGGCAACATTTTCATCAGCGATGGGGTCAACTAGTCTAAATATATATTAGCACTATCCCACAATTAGTGATAGTGATAATGAAAAGATTTATAGAGCACACAGCTACTCAAGAGTGTCCCGGCCCTATATGGTTTGAAAAAAGGAGCAGCAGATGCAGATGGCAATTAATGAGAAAAAGCCTGGTCTTAAACCTTTTCTTGAAAACAGCTTCAGCCATTGTTTGATGCAATTCAAGAAGGAGCTTGTTCCACTCTACAAGGCCCAGGAAATAAAATGATCGACCGCCTGCTGGAGCTAAAGTAACCCAGGAACTTGGACAGCCATAGCAACACCCATGGAACGCCCCTTTCATGTGAAGTGCTGCATGTAAAGGGGGCATATTTACAAAGACAGGAAAAGCCACACACGTGGATTTTCCTGTCCTTGTGAACATGGACAGGGAAATGCGCTGCCAGTGCGGCACAAAAAGTGATGTACTGGCAGCCAAGGGACTTATAGATCCGCCCTGCATTTTTCAATGGGAAGCAGGTGCACTTTGCGCAAATGCCCGGAAATATGTTCTCATCTTAGGAGACCAAGAACCAACTGAACTGCGCTATTCTGAACGATCTGGAGTTTATTCAGAAGATACTTTGGCAGGCCAGCATATAATGCATTGGCATAGTCCAATCAGGACATCACCAGGGCCAGTATCACAGTAATCAATTGCGAAGGGCGCACCAATTCCCAACTCTTGGAAAGGAGCTGAGGTCATTCTCATATATAAAAAGGGAGACAGAAGTCTGCCATCAAATCATAGGCTTATAAGCCTAATAGAAACTGTCCAAAAGTTATTTTGCCGGATGCTTCAGGGTTCAATCCACTATTTTGTTATATTGGTCCTGGGTTGGCCAGAATGCAGCCAACACACGAACAGTGGTTCAATGATCATTGAATTTATCAAGTTCAAGTGCTACAGTGCATTTGAATCTTACTTAGATTTTATTACAGATCCCACAGACAGGAGCATTTATAGTCAGTTCAGGTTCGGAATTTTACCCCTGAATAAACTCATGGTTAAATCAACTTCTGCAGTACCACTTCTTACATGCCCAACTTGCAATGCTTCTAATGAACACGTCTTATTTGCTTGCCCTATGTATGTCCGTCCAAGAAGATCCTGGCTAAAACCAGTCTGCTCCAGTTGGGTATCACAAGACATGTCAAAGCCTTAAGAATCTTAAGAACAAACCCAACCATTGCTTGCCTGCGCAGTAGCCAAATTTCTGGGAAGAATGTGACCAATAAGACGCAAAACCATAGCATCACTCCCTTAACAAAGAGCATAAGTAGCTGTTTTAAGCTTTCAAGGAAGGAACTGCCACAACCTAAAGTGCTCCACATCCCAATCTACACAAGACGGGAATACCTTCAGTGTACATAGCGGACCCTAACAAGGTTTTTGTACAATGAGCGTGTACTTAGATTTTAGGCTGTTTTCCACTTGCTCTTTTGATTGATCCCTGATTGTGGACCAGCAAGGCATCAACACATTAAAAGTAGCCACATTACGCAATTTCACCTGCGTCTTTGATCTGCAAAATGTGAGTTGTTTTAACAGGAGCTAGTACCGCCACAATGGTGCTCGGCCACCATCTCTCTCTAACTACACGAACAGTTTGCTCGTACCTGGGGCGCAGCTAGAAATAGTCATCTTGCATTCATAATAATCTACCTTTCTTTTATTGCTTGCAACTGCACATTGTATCTTTGATTCAAGGTGCCGTATACAATTTTCTTGCAGCAATTTGTAATTTCTAAATGATATTGTTATCTGCTAACTACTATTTCAAGTCTGTATATACTTTCTTACTTTATCCTTGTGCGACCTCTACTTTGGAAAATGGTGTGTTTCTACCACATGCTTAACTACCTCAGCCAGGATCTGGGATCCGTACACTAACTCTGCACCTTACATTTTGCACTTTACAATTCTCACTTTACACTGCCACCTGTTCCATGCCCCAAGAGAGATGTTTAACAATTAATAGGAGATACCAGGTTGTATAAACTGTCTGTCTATCCATTCAAAAATAATAATTTTAATGTATTTATTGTATTTTAAGATGTTTTAAATGTATAGTTCTGTGAAACTTGTATGCCCCTGTTGTAGAAACATAGGGCCTGATTAGGATGAAGTTCTGATCACCACCAACAGGCCATTGGGGGCAGTCTGACCACCATTCAGCATAGTGGTCTAACTGACGCATTAGTATGCGGTCGGTCCAACCGCATCAGTCGGCAGGAGCGACCCACGCATCTGAAAGGCTCAAGGAGCCGGTCGACTACTTTGAGAATATCAAGGACCCCCTGTAAGGTGCATAGAACAATTCCTAGGACAGGGCAACAACTATTGTGAGTCACAAATTCCTAGGCAATCAAGTAAGGATAATGATCACAATAAATGTGTTTTTACAAAACAAGCAAACAGTAAATTATCTAATAAAGCACAGTGTACCAACTCATAATTATAAAAAAGCGTTTTTTCTTTATTGCAAAAGACAGCTAATCTTTTTTTGGAAACATAAGCTCAATAATATTTTTATATAATTGATGTGTTAAAATATATTTTTATTTTTTGGGGATGTTATTGATCTTATGTTTCCAAAAAAAGATTAGCTGTCTTTTGCAATAAAGAAAAAAAGCTTTTTTATAATTATGAGTTGGTACACTGTGCTTTATTAGATAATTTACTGTTTGCTTGTTTTGTAAAACACATTTATTGTGATATTTATCCTTACTTGATTGCCTAGGAATTTGTTACTCACAATAGTTGTTGCCCTGTCCTACGAATTTTTAATAATCAAGGAGCCGGTCGGGCCCTCAGTCGGATCCCAATCCCGACAATAGGTGCGGTGCCTGCGCAGTCACCGCAGCTTTTTGATGTAAAATACTCTGTCACCCTAGGGTCTCTTCTGTCTTATACAAAAATGGCAATATAAATAAGTATAATGGAGCTGTTATGTTATTGCCTGCACTAACATTGGGCTGGCATTGGGATTACCCAAAACTGGCAGGCCAAGGAGCAGGTCAGCGTGCATGGTGAGGAGGATCGGTTCATCAACAAGAGTGAGACGAAGGCAGGATCAATGTCCACCATTAAGAGGAGCTTTTACCACCTGTAGGCTGGAAAATGTCTTTTCACCCACCATTCTCTTACCCTGCAACTGTTATCCACCCGCAAAGTGTTTACCCTGTGAGTGGCCTCCTGCCACATGGGCATCTCTACTCAGCTCCACTGAGAATGTGTGAGGTCAGACAACATAGATCCCTTCATTGACTCACTAAAAAAGTAAAGTACAAGCTCTCTTTCCTCTTCAGTGATGTCCCACTTCGTCTTGAGTGGGTGGGTTGCATCCTGGGGCTGGGGCTGATGTCTCACATCTGCAAGGTCACTGAGTACAAGGGGAAGAGAGCCTTGGCTACATACTGCTTTTTGTGCTTGCACTGGTAATGTTTGTCAAGTGTGTGTGATTTTGATTGGGTGAAGGTGGTTTCCTAATCCTCCTTCATTCCTAGTTCCACATAGTGTAGATGGAGACCTTCGCCAGAGATCTGCTTATTGTTGTATTCCTGAAATCTGGCCATGAATAAACTTGTAGTACCACTAGACAATCTACGTGTTTTATTCCTTTTATTTAAAATATCCCTAGGAGTATTGCTTTAAAATGTAAATGTTATTATTCATATTGATAAAAAGCGATATTTTCCTGTAAATTCCAAGAAGTGTGATTTTAACATGAGCAGAGATAATTTCTATAATTTCGATCATTAACAATACTGTATATATCACAAGCAGTTTTTAGGTGTTGACACTTACTGACTTTCTCCATATATGAGCAATTATCTGAAATTAAAATCACTGCCTAGAAGGTGTATTTTTAGGAGACGAGAATTAATGCAATACAAATTACTTTGATTTAGACAAGGCATGTAGCTTAATTGGTCATATACGTCTCTATATATTTTAGCAAAAAAATGCATCTGAAAAGATATGAATTCTAAATTAACTGTAATTTCTTCAGCTTTATAGAAATCAATGTGTGCTGTTGCTGGAAGATCATAGTTGCAATAATTGCTGAAACAATGCAGAGTGCCCAATACCAATGCATAAATATTGATTGGCTTTTGTCAGGGCCGGGCTGGGAACCCAGAGCAGCCCTGGCAATTTTGACAGACAAGCCCCCCCTGCTGCTTTTGTTGCTGGGGGCTGATATAGCAGCACCGCTGCAACAAATGGCCCCCAATAATAAAAACGGCCCCCTCCATGGAAAATTCGGTCCCCACCCTTCCAGCCTCCCAGGGAAAAGCCCGATGCCCCTTACGGCCAGTCCGGCCCAGGCTTTTGTCGCTTTGGAGTGTCACTATCAGTTACAGCTTGTGTATTTTGAGAAAATATGTGAACATCTGTTTAAAATGCAATATGGTTTAGGGTGGTACAATACACAATTTTTACTCATTCGAAAAACCCACTCCTCAGAATAAGGTCCCACTTACTAGGATCCTTCTTAGAAATAGCAGATGGGAGACAATCTGCACCGGCAGACCTCGAGGCTTTCATACTGAAGATTGTTTCGGACAATACTGCTGCCACCTGGGAGTTTGAAATAGCCTCCCTGTCAACTTGCGAGCTAGCTGGAGTCATCAAGAGATTTTCAGAGTGTCCACCACTATAGAGAGAATAAATAAAGGTGTATCAATCTTTCTCACTTATCTGTTCCTCAAAGGAGGCTGGTGTGGTAAGGATAACTGACTTCAAAAGCCATTAAAAGTGCTCACTAGTCTTCTCTACAGTGGTAGCTAACATTAGCTCCTAATTTAACTTGTAAAACTCCCTTTTTTATTGCAGATAAATTGCAATATGGAATTTTCCAACCCTCCATGGCTTCTCTTACACTAGCATCTTTAGGTTTAAATTAAACCGACGACTCAATCAATCAATTTCATCTTTATTCGATCAAGTTAAAAATGACTATAAAAGCACACATAAATACATCATCATAAAATATTGCAAAATTCTATTTTTAAAATTACAAATATGTCAGTGCAATTCTAGAATAAAGACAAAAATGCATTAAAAAGGTTAAAAAATATTTCTTATGCTACTTCTCAGTACTTGTGTTATTTATCGGTCTCATTTGTCTATATGCCATCCCCTTCCTCTTCCTCATGCAGGCCCATAAGAATGACGCAACTGAATAACAAACCAAAGGGCCAGGTAGTGTTTTTAGAGAATATAATGCTATCCGGCACTGCTTTAAATTCATTTTCTTTAAAATTGGTTTGAGATAGACATTCCTTTCATTCTCATATAGCCTGCAGAATAGAACTAGGTGCAATTCAGTTTGTGCTGATAGGTTATTGCATGGGCACGCACTTATATCAGAATGATTGTATGTTTTTCATAACCTAACATGAGGGGAATCAGGTTAGTGCGAAACCTCAGTAATATGAAACTGTGTTGCAACCTATTTACATTCACTAAGTAGGAGAACCCCCCTCTGTTAATAGTGGAATAAGGCAATATGCCCTGGCAGCGTGTTTCTCTTTATAGTGTTCCTTACGCTTGTATTCAGACATCAGCATAAACATGTCACTAACCACTTATCCATAGCTAGGCAACTTCTTATTATTAATTGAGTAAGTGGCACTGTGTCTCTCCTCCAGATTGAATGCCAGAGAAGAAGTGGGGCTAGGTGTGTATGTCAATTTGTCAATTTCCGTCTTTATTCGATCATTATCAATCATAAAAGACACATATAACAATACAATATAATAAAACATTAGATGGCTTAATATTTCTTTTTTTGTTAAAAACCATTTCATTATAAAATTCCATTATTAGTTTAAAAGAATACAACAGACATAAAAATACTAAGAAAAAAATAAATGTATTTTAAAAAGGGAAAATTCATAATTCCAAGGTTTTAAAATCATGGTGGAGGAAGCTTAGTGGAGTCTCACTGCTTTAAGCAAATTTGCTTAAGAAAATTAGAGAGCACATTATAATGTAAGCAGGTTACATAATACCTTGCAAATTATTCCTTCTAAGGGCCCAAGTCCAGCTCAAAAATTTAGCCATAGCAATAACTACAACTTCAGAAGTGTCAGTTTTTAAAATGCGTAGCGCCGCGCATTTTGGCATGATCTTGTCCCGATCTTATTACAAATCGGTTTGAGCCATTTCTGTTGAGGGCCCTTATATACCGGGCACACAAACAGAACGTGTGGTAGAGTCTCTTCCTGACTTGGACAAGTATGACATTTTGTATCTTGGTCATCCCCCCAGTTTTTCGTAAAGGATTTTATGGGGAGTATGCCCACCCTAAATTGGTGAAAGAGTTTTCTATCACCAGGGCACGTAATAACGTCCCGATAGGCCTCCAACTTGTATTCGCTCTTATGAACAAGAAAGAGGCTCGTAAGGGAAGCACTAATGACTGAGGACAAAAACTTTTGATAAACCAAGTCCCTAAACAAGACTTTAAAGTCTTTTTTTGATGGAAACACACTCCCTTCTGGGTCCTTCCACAAGTGAATGAGGCCCATTTCTGATAGTGTGATCTTGATCTTTTGTAACCATATAATTTTTTGGGATTTATCAGCTTCACTAATAAACTTGACAGCTTTTGCATAAGATGCTACCTTCGGAGTAGTCCATATTCTTTGCCAGTAAGCGAGTGGTCTAAAACCCGCTACTTCCTCAAAAGAGATACAACCTAGATCTAAAAGTAAAGGTCTAAGGGGTGATGATTGAGGAAGGCCGGTCAATACCCTCAAAAACTTGTTCTGGGCTAAGACTAATGGAGCTAGATTTTCAAAACCCCATAGTTCCGCCCCATAGGTTATTGACGCTCTAACCTTACCTTGGTATATAGATAGAGCCGGTCCAACTGGTTTGGTTTGGGACAGCCGATGTTCTTTTAAAAGGGCCCCAGCTAATTGATTGTGCCTTAAGACTAGTATATGTATTTGTGGCTTCCAATTCATCCGTTTGCCCACAGTGACACCCAAATAAGTAAAGGAGTCCGTTTGTTCCAAGGACACATTATTCATTTCTACTCTAGCTTTCACTATTTTGTATTTATGCAAGACCATGAACTTCATCTTGTCAACATTGACTATTAGGTCATGGTCATTGCAAAACAAAATAAATCTATTGAGGGCTCGTTGCAGACCAGATTGCGTTTTAGACAAAATTAGGGTATCGTCTGCAAACATTGATAACGGAACCCTCGATCCCGCAAGAGTAGGGGCGTCCATAGGATATTCCGTATAGTATGAGATAACATTATTTATGAACAATGAGAAGAGAGTAGGGGACAAAACACACCCCTGCCGTACTCCCCTGCTCACAGGAAAGCGATCTGTTTGCTCACCCTGTTGACCCCATCGTACTTGGGCATATGCAGACTCATGTAATCTTACAATAAATTATAAGATGTCGGCGGGCATCCCTACTTCCCTAAATGTATCCCACATCTTCAGGCGGGGCACTAAGTAAAATACAGAATTGAGATCAACAAATGCTGCATATAGTGTCCCCCCTGCTAAGATTACAGTATTCCAATATATCAACATGAATCTAAAAACTTAGTCAATGGTGCTAACGTGGGAACGAAATCCTGCTTGGTAGGTGGATAATATTTAATTTTCATCTATCCACCTATTTAACCTACTTAATACTAGTCTAGCCACAATTTTTTGTATGGTGTCTATGAGGCTTATGGGCTGATAATTAGTTGGACTGGCGCGATCCCCCTTTTTATAAATGGGGATGATTTCAGCCCCACGCCAAGATTCCGGAATAGAGGCACCTCTAGTCACACCATTAGCAGGAATAAGGATATATTTTGTCCAGTTCTTCCGGTCAGATTTAAATATATCCGCCGGGATACAATCCGGTCCAGGTGCCCTTCCTACTGCTACACCATCAAGAGCCCTCTCAATTTCAGCCGAGGTAAAGGTTAGGACTGAGTCTGACTACATAAGGCTGGTACTTAGTGCTATCATCGCCGATGAAAATTGGGCCTGAAAATGTGCGACTTATACTTCTGGGGGGACGTTATTAACTGGAAGCGGGCTGACGTTACCACCACCCCATTTAATGAGATCCCAAAACCGACACCAGTTTTTCCCATTACTTGTATCTAGCAAGTCCCTCCATCTATTTTCATCATAAGCCTTCTTTGCCCTAAGTTGAGTTGCCTTATATTCAGTCCTTAATTCCCTAACCTCCTGCGTGGATCCTACCCTTATGGCTTGCGCCAATTGTCTAAAGGCTCTCTTACATGCCCCATCATACCATTTAGCTGATTTAAGAGTGGGGTGCATATTAGATCTTTTTATATTTCTTGTGAAATAACTTTTCAGTTTAGCAAATAGGGCCTCAGGAGCCTCTGTGAGCGTTAAAAAATTAGCCTCACTGGGATCAAGGTGAGAGAGGGCTAAGAGGGACTCTTCAAGGGATAACTTTATCTAGGCCATAGTGCCCTCATCTTCAGACACACGTGCCCAATCTACGGCAGTCGTGTGACATGACTACGTCTGCCGTTACAATATCCGTACTGCCCCTCGAGTGTGAACAACCCTTTATCTCCAATATCATAGTCAGGGGTTCATGATCACTCTCTGGTCTTTTCAGAACCTCCATATCTCTTAACCTTGACCAAAATTCTAAATTGATAAGGAAGCAATCAATCCTACTGCTTCTTGACCCATTATTAAAAGTGGGATTGCCTTTACTATCAGATTTAGATCTTCCATTAACAGCCCGGAGCCCTCTCTTCAAAGTTAAACTTTTTAATTGCAGGGCTGCCTCTTTCCATTTATTAATTGGGGGGAGCGTTAACGACGGTAAGCCCCAAATCGCATCCTCATCACTAGTAAGACAACCATCTTCTAAACAGAGTGGTTCAAACGTACAATTAAAATCCCCCGCAATAACCCAATTACTTGTTCCTTTTAGTGTTTTGATAAAATAACCCAGGCTAGAGATGGTGGTTGAGGCTTTCCCACCAACCATCCCTCTCGCATAAACATTAATCAATGTAAAATTGGGCTCATGTTCAGAGTTTATTTTAATTGCCTGAATATCTGGATTATCAATCACTAATTCTCCCACCTAGTAGCCCATCTGCTGTCTAACCCAAACAGTTAGCCCTCCCAAAGGACGCCCTTTGGAGCTTGCAATTGCTGGTTTGCTAAAAGCCAAATAGCCTGGGCGAAAAATCGTACTCAAAGACCAAGTCTCCTGAAAGGCAATGATGTCATACAATTCCATAAAGGTAGACCAATCAGAAGAAATAGTCTTCGATAATAGACCAGCAATGTTCCACGATAACATACTTAAAGCACTATGCGCGATGTCTGCTCGCTGATCTATCGGTATCGGGACCACGATGTGCTCGGGTCCCCCTGATATGAACAACTGAGGGTTTAAAACAGACACAGGAGAAATGGCTGAATGGATAATAGAATCCTCTCTCACAGGTAGAACTACAGGTGGCAGTCAATCGCATGTGTCTAAACATGACAAGGGAGCAAATCTATTGGCTACATTTAGGTCAATGAGACTACCTGTAGATCTTAAGGGTATTGATCGACCCCCCCCAGCGACAAAAGATAGCGGGTTCTATAGAATAACCCCAAAGACAGAAGGGCTATTTTCCCAGAATTGTGCCTTTCATTTCTACTCCCTAAATGGTCCAGTAAGAATCTAACAATGTGCTCGTTGTTAAAGTTGGCAACTACACAGTGACCCCACCCTTCCTTTGTAGAGTTACCAACCCAGGATGTACGTCGTGCCATGATCATATGATTACAAATATCCCAGTACCGTACCCCGGCTGCCTTCAATTGAGCAGAGAGCAAATGCATTGTTTTAGCCATTAACTGATCAGTATATTCCATCTGTCCCACTTGTAGGGTCGGTATATTACTTAAGACCACCACCAAAGGAGCAGCGGCTGGTGGTAGGTGTAAAACTCTAGACCCATTTACATCTATACTAGAGCCCAACCCATTAGGCCCTAGTGCCAGAAGGCACATGGGTAGAATTAGATTGATTACCCATCCCACGAATAGAATGATTTTGTGTGGGATTAGTTACTGTCATATCTCGAGATCTACGACATCTACTACCCTCCCTCCTTGGAGCGCTCGAGATGGACTGAGCAAACTCGCTGGACATATTCCCTATCTCATCCACCTGACCACCCAAGTCTAAGGCAACATCCGGGTCTATGCCCACCCCACCATTCCCGCTAATTAGTAAAGGCAATAAAATAGATGGTACGGGAATTGCGGGTGGGGGTTTAGGGGTTACAGGATTGCACAGGACATTCGTTATTACTTCAGCGGGCCGATTAGTTTTTTCCAAGGAGTCCTCAATAATACGCAAATTAGCCACAACATGCAATTCAAAGTTTGTTAGTCTTTCCTCGATCAGTATCAGTCTATCGAGGATAGGGGTTAGAGGTGTCACAAGAAGTACCCCCACTTTATCCAGTAAGGTATCATAAACTTCGGGCGGTGGAGCACCTAGTAAATCCAAATTTGAAGCAACAGCGGTACAGTTGAGGGGTAGAGGCACTGTCAACAGTGGGGGTGAGATCCCTCCTTTCCTATGAGTTTTTTGGATTTTTACATTTTTTTGTTTTTGTGGGCCCCCTCCCTTCTTCCTCTTTGATAGAGGGTCCGGAGTTAAGTCCATAGTTAGAGTTTTAGGTTTGAGCACCGACCTTGTGGAAATGCGTGAAGATATACCACTGAGTCCGCCCTCTTGAGCCACTACCACAGGTAGATAACTGTTTGGAACCTCCATTGTTGTAGAAATATCTAGAGGAACATGCGAAGAATAGCTAGCATTTTTCACTTGGTCATAGGGGTCAATATCAGAGGCCGAACAGCATTCAGGTGTACGTGCAAACATCAAACCACCCAGCGATGATCTTTTAGCTTGTAAGGGATCTAGGGAGAGACGTCGCTCAGTCAATGCAATCTCTTGGGCTAGAACTGAGCTTGCTCTAATTCTAAATTGGTCCGGAGTCCCTACCACGCTTTCGCCAGGTAGTGCAGATCTACCCTTTCCCTTGCGAATGTTCATTTTGGCAGGGCACGATAACAATAACAATCATATTCCCACGAATTGGAGGCCTTCGGGGGACGGTATTAAATTAACAGAGACTGACCTGGGGAACCGCTGAACTTAGAGGGGGGCCTTGCCTCTTCCGATCTCTAACGGGCTCAAATGGGCCCGCTCTTGGCCCGGGCTTCACCTGCGCGCGTCCCGCGATGCGGAGGGGGCGCGCTGGTTATGAGGGCTTCAGCCGCCCTCCAGTGACGCTTGTCTCCTGCGCTGTGCAGGGCCTCCTGGGAGCGGTAGTTCTGCCGCCTGGTCGTTCCCCTCACAGCTGTGCGGCAGTGCGGCGGTACAGCTAGCCCACGCACAGCAGGATGTGGCTTTGTGGAAGGTAAATGATGGCCGTTCCCCTCACAGCTGGTCTGGGCAGAAATAGCGCATCCCGCGATGCGGAGAGGTGCGCTGGTTAGGAGGGCTTCAGGTGCCCTACGGTGATGCTTGTCTCCTGCGCCGTGCAGGGCCTCCTGGGAGTGGTAGTTCTGCCGCCTGGCCGTTCCCTTCACAGTGGTGCGGCAGTGCGGCAGTACAGCTAGCCCACGAACAGCAGGATGTGGCTTTGTGGAAGGTAAATGATGTCCGTTCCCCTCACGGCTGGTCTGGGCATAAATTGCACGTCCCGGGATGCGGAGGGGGCGCGCTGGTTATGAGGGCTTCAGGCACCCTCCGGTGACGCTTATCTCCTGCGCCGTGCAGGGCCTTCTGGGAGTGGTAGTTCTGCCGCCTGGCCATTCCCCTCATGGCGGTGAAGCAGTGCGGCGGTACAGCTAGCCCACGCACAGCAGCATGTGGCTTTGAGGAGGGTAAATGATGGCCGTTCCCCTCACGGCTGGTCTGGGCAGAAATAGCGCGTCCCTATGTTGTGTATGATCTGTGATATAGCGCAGGCCCAATTCTGTATGTACGATACCGTTTGTAAAAGAGGGAGGGAGACCCACTACAGATTTTAAAAATGTATTCTCAATAATTTGCAGTGGTGTCGGTGCTACCAAACACCAGACCCCAGCGCCATAGGGCGCTGCTGCTTTTACTCTGGCCTGATAGATATTTTTTATTGGTAATAAGGGTTTAGCACCCAGTCTTCTAGCAAAGGAATTTATGGCAATAATACCCTTTTCCATCTCCAGCTTTCTTCCTTCCATCAATTTTGCCCATGACAGGTTTTTATCAAAAAGGATGCACAAGTAGGGGAAAGAGTTCAATACCTCAATTCTTTCCGCATCCTCATAGAAGTACGGCACTTTTTCTTTTTTTGTAGCCCCAGCAATTATTACAAAGGACTTGGTTTGGTTCACTTTCAATTGTAGTGAATCCATAAAAGAGACATACGCGGTTATCAACCTTTGTAACCCAGTCCCCGTTCTGGCAATTAGCACCACATAATCTGCATAGGCCAATATTGGTAGCATTTGATTTTCAAAAAGGGGGACGTCCCGAGTGGCCACTGTGAGTGCTTTTTCAACTCCATTTGTGTATAAGGAGAAGAGAAATGGGGCCAATACACAGCCCTGCCTTACTCCCCAGGAGATTTTAAAAGAACATGTACAATCTCCAGTTTTGGTATAATGCACTTATGCCATCACATTTGCGTATGATTGCCTGATAAAATTTAGTATAGCTGGTTCGACCCCCATCGTCTCCATTATAGTCCATAGCTTATCATGGACCACACAGTTGAACGCCGCGCTCAGGTCCATGAATGCCATGTATATTTTCCCGTCCTTCATTCTAGGATATTTTTCTATGGTCAATGCTAAATTCAAACACTGATCCACAGTACCCCTTCCCTGCTGGAAACCATACTGGGCCTGGATTAGGATCTTGTTCTCTTTTGCCCATCCCTCTTATCTAGAGAGGAGAAGGCGGTCCATGAGCTTTGATGTTGTATCCAGCAGGGAAATCGGTCTGTAATTCTTTGGGTTGGCCCTGTCTCCTTTTTTGTAGATGGGTACAATGACCCCCGATGACCATGAGGGGGGAGGGCCTGTCAAAGCTATACTATTCAGGACATTAGTTAGGAAAGGTGTCCATAGATCTGGGTTGGCTTGAAAAAAATCTATTGGGATACCGTCTGGTCCTGGGGCTTTTCCCAGACTACAGGAATCCAGCCCCGCTTTAACTTCGATAAAAGAAAACAATATAGGCACATGACGCATTTCCTGCATTGCCACATAGTGGTGTATAATATCAGGGTTTAGAGCAAAAATGTTATCGAAGTGGGAAACCCATGCCTTCTCATCGACATTTATGTCCAATGTTGGGTCACTAGGGCTTTTGAAATATAGTGCATTTACTAACTTCAAGAAATCACAACTGTTTCCTGAGCTGGCTGCCTTTTCCAGGCCGGCCCATAAATCCTCCCTGATTTCCTTTTCTCTGGTTTTCCGTGCTAATTTGTATGAGTCCCGCAATGTTCTTATTTCTTCGTGATTTCTAGACCTAGCCTTTGGAGCGTACAGCAAAGCCTTCCTAGCTTTTGTACATGATGAGTCGAACCAGTCCCAGCCTTTTTCTCTATTTGGCGCTTTTGTGCTTGTAAAGGCTGATTTTATATTTTCTAAGATATTACAGAAAGCTAGCACAACTTCCCCTGCATCAGCTTCTGGGTCTAGGCACAGTTGCATATTATCTTGTGTGTTTAGTAGGATTTCTGGAACCAACTTGATTTTGTCAATGTGTGCCCATTTTAGCTGGACCCCGTTTTTACTAGCCACAGTTGGTGTTTCCACATTGCTACGCTGTTGTTTCTCCTGTGTTAATATCTTCAGCTCTATTGAAACTATGGCATGATCACTAAAAGTCGTGAAGGAATTGCCCACCGTGACAACACTTGCATTGAGAGGGGCGGTCAAAAGTATGTAGTCAATCATTGACAACTCTTATTCACAGCTCTTCTTTCCTCTTGAAAGTTGTCTTTAGACCAGCCTTTTCTCTTTGCTCAAATAACGTTGGCTTGCTTACGACCACCGTTCGCCAGCTTAAAGTTGGCTAATAATTGCTTCATCAGACTGCCATACCAACTTAAAGCCTTGTCTACTACTTCCAAATCTAGAAGGCCAAATTCCATTGAGGAGAGGGCCTTCAGTAAGTAAGTAAGTAAGTAAGATAGTTTTAAAAAGTCTTGTACACTGCACGATTACCCAGAGGGTGTCTTGGCATTCCAGAAGCCTACACAGCCTAAACAAAATGGCTAAATCATTCAACCTGATGAGAGAAACGTCAAGCTTTTAGCATTTTCCTCACCTGTAGGTTTGAGTGAGATGTAAATTTAACGGCATACAGTTCCAAAGCTTGCTGGCACAGACGGAGAAACTCCTGAAGCCCCATCTCGACTTCTTTACTCTAAGAACCATCACCAATCTGGCTGCTCTGGATCTATGCACTCGACCAGGAGAGTGCTAATGAAAGATTTTTAAAACAAATTTAGGTCAAGTTAGGTGAAGAGCTTTATGCACTAGGCACAGTGCTTTGAAATTAACTTTCTCCTTGACTGGTAACCAATGAAGGTTCAGCAAGGACTGAGTGATGGAGGCGAATTTAGGAGTTTTCAAAAGCAGCCTAGCAGCTATGTTCTGAAGAGACTGAAGTTTTTTCATCAGACGCTTCTGAGGACATAGATACAAAGTGTTACAATAATCGATACTGGTGATGACGAGAGCTATAATGACCATCTTACGTAGTTCCATAGGAATAAATGGGAAAATCTTCTTGAGAAATTTAAGCAAGAAGAAGCAGGAGGAGGTGGTCTGATTAATTTGTTCTTAAAAACACAGCCAAGATTTTTAGCCTTTTGGACTGGGGACGGAGGAGAGCCAAGATCAGACGGCCACCATGAGGCATTCCAAAAAGTGAAGTAATTGTCAAAACAGAGTTCTCAGTTTTTTCTGATTTCAAATTCAGACAATTTCTGTGCATCCACCTCACGATGAGTCATGCAGTAGCAAAACCATTTAGCCAACTCTTACATCTCAGATGATATCGACACCAAAATGTGTGTGTCGTCGCCATAGGAAATAACTGCAAAACCAAAGCTACGGATCAGATTGGCCAAGGGGGTGACAGAAATATTAATGAGCGTGGGGATCAAGGAGGACCACTGAGGCACCCCACTTAGAAGTGAGAAAGAATCAGAAAGTCTCCATAGGCCACCCTATGCTCCATATTACACAGACAAGAGCTCAGCAAATCTGATGCCGAGTTCCTAATGCCAAAACTCTTCAGCCAATTATTAAGAAGAGAGCGGTTGACCATGTGGAAGGCAGTGGAGAGATCTAATAAAATCACCACCGCCTTCCCACCCTTGTTCACCACCATTCTTATTTCTGCAGTGGCTGCCAGGAGGGCCAATTTTGGTGCAGTGATTAGCTCTACAACCATACTGTGACGAGTCAAAAAGATGATTTGAATCCAGAAAGGAAAGAATGTCCTGATTCAATGCACTTTCCAACACCTTGGCTGTAAAGGGGAGGCTAGAAATAGGCGTATAGTTTTCACCCCCTGGGGATCTAATGTAGGCTTTTTAACTGCAGGCTGGAAACTGTCCTGCCATTAGAATTTTATTGAGTAGATCTGTTAAATAAATGGACACTGTCCCAGAAACCTTGAAAGAGCACTGGACTTGGTAGACATATTAAGCGTAGTTATTTTTTCTACGGAGAGAAGAGTGAAAATATTAAGTTCACTGAGATCAGTTACAGTACTCATCTCCTGAGTGACAGTCCCAGTGGAAAAGGAGCTATCGACATTAGTGTCAAAGGAGTTCTGATTAGAAATTAACTCCTGAAAAATTATGTTTACCTTCTGTTAGAAATGGGGGTCTCTTCTTGGCAATGGTTTGCACCTTTGTCCAAATAGGGACCCTTCTTTCTAGCCAGAATATGGGGGATACTGAAATAACCCCTTATCACCCCTTGGTAGCTTGGCACTAGCAGTCAGGCTTATCTCAGAGGCAATGTGTAAAGCACTTGCACATAACCAACAGTAATACACTGAAAACACTACAAAAGGACACCACACCAGTTTTAGAAAAATAACCAATATTTATCTGTGCAAACAAGACCAAAACCAAAAAAGACCAACATACAGTAATCAAGACTATGCACTTTGCAAGATTTACTTTAAAATGCAGATCCTTGAAGCCGGTAGCTCAGTCTGGTGCTATCACTATGCTGAAATAACAGAATCCAACAGTTCTGGCCCACTGCATCGGTGCAGACCAGTGTTAGTGTCAGCAGACTCATAAACAGTAACTTTGATCCCAGCTGACTGCGTGGGTGAGGGCCGACCGTGTTTGTAAGGGTCCGTCATGGCAACTGTTACAGTTGTGATGTGAAGCATAGGGGTGTGGCGTGCAGTGCCCTCAAGTCACGGTGCGGGCAGTGGCATAGACAGTCATCCAGGTCACGGCTGACAGGTCACAGTGCAAGCAACAGTGTCGGTTGATGGGCGCTGGCGTCGGACGGTCTAGACTGTGATGTGGGATGGGGTGGTGCGTCATGGGACTTACGAGCGGTGCCCCCAAACTGCGGTGCGGTCACGGGTATTGAGGTGAGCGTGTTGCAATGTCGTTGGTAAGATCAGGATGGCAGAGTGAAGCGAGGCAGTGCAGAGTGCGGTGCCCAAAGGTCACGTTGGAAGCAGCAGCTCTGTGGCGGCAGCTGTCTTCATTGTCGGTTAGACCAGGGTTGCAGTGCGAAGTGCAGCAGTGCCCTCTGCTGTGCATTCAGGGCATGGAAACCGCGGCGGTGTGGGTGAAGGAGTTGGCTGCTTTCCCCCTCTGTGGCAACTGAAACCCACGATTCCAGAGGCGGTACCCAGAGGTACATGAAGTCTTTGCAGTCTCTGAGACTTTGTGAACAGGAGGCAAGCTGTATTTCAATCCCTTGGAGCTACTCAACAACATGTGAAGAATGTTCAGTCCTGTCCTTTTACTTCCCAAGGCAGAAACAGCAACTGCAGGCCAACCTAGCAAAGCAACAACATGGGAAAAGGGCAGTACTCCTCCTGGCAGTTCTTCCAGCTCTTCTTCTTGGCAGGTTCCTTGATCAAACTAAGTTCTAAAATTCTGGGGTCTGGGACCCAATATTTATACTCAGTTTCTCTATGTTCTCTTTGGCAATGAGTGTCAGTGCTTAGTCCAAACCAGTTTGGTCCTCTCAGGCCAAGCTTCTCGGCAGGAGGTGGAGACAGCATTGTTCAAGGCAGATCAGGCCCATTCAGGTGCAAGAAAATCTCCTCCCACTACTCTAAATGTAGCCCAGGTCTTGTCAGACCATCCAGGAAAGGCAGAACACATCTCAAACTCCCCATTGGCTGTCTGAAGTGAATGCACATTACCAGCCTCTGTCACTCTAAAGCCAGACAGTCAATCCACGACCCAGCAGAGGCACACAGGCTGGCTAAGCAAGAAAATACCTACTTTCTAAAAGTGGTATTTTTAAACACAGAACATAAAAATCCTCTTCACTAAAAGATGCATTTCTACATTCTGAGTTCAGGCATACTAAATAACATTTATTTATCTTGTCCCAATGGGAAGATCTTCTCGTAAAATGTTACAGGGTATTCCCCATTCTATCCTACGGGATGGATAGCCTTTCAACAGTGAAAAACGAACCATACTGTATTTCACTATCAGGACATGTCACACACACCAGTACATGTCCTACATTTCAAATACACTGCACCCTGCTAATAGGGGTACCTTGGGCCTACCTTAGCAGTGACTTACATGTAAAAAAGGGGAAGGTTAGGGCTTGGCAAGTGGGTGCATGTGCCAAGTCGACATGGCAATAAAAACTATGCACAGACACTGCAGTGGTAGTTCTGAGAACTCTTTGAATGGCTGCTTGTGTGAGTGGCTCAATCCATCCTGCAGGCCCACTAGCAGCATTTGATTTACAGGCCCTGGCACTCTCAGGGCACTTTACTAGGGACTTACCAGAAAATCAAATATGCCAATCATGGAAACACCAAGCCATAATACAATTTGAAATGGGAGCACTTGCACTTTAACACTGAACAGCAGTGAGAAAGTGCACAAAGACACTGAACTGCCAGAAACAGAGTCAAAACGGGAGGTCAGAAAGCAAAAAGGCAGAGGAACCATGGCAAAATATGCCAGGTCTAACACCTTCTCTTGAAAATGCCCAGCCAATTTAGTACAAAAAGATTAATCCGGAGTACAAGTACTGTCATTTCTCAATTTAGACAATTAGCTAACTTTTTTAAATAACTCTCTGGTAGATACTTTAGCTGAGCTGATTTTTTCAGAGAAGTATTTAGATTTTGCTTCAATGATTCGCATTTTAGATTCGTTGAGAATCAATTTATAGTAAGTTTTTTTCCGGAGAGATATTCTTTCCTCCACCTATTCTCTTGACATCTGCATGTCAGGGATAGCAATTTTGAAGTCTGGATCCAAGGTGGTATTGGCCCAGGTCTCAGTCAGAAATATGATGTCTACTGCATGCTGTTCCACAAAATCTGCAAACTCATACTTATTTTTAACTAACAGCTACATGTTTAATAGGATACAAGAAAACACAAAGGGAGACTGAACCGCTCGGATTTGGCAGCTGACAGCGGCTGAGGTGTAGTTTAAATAGATGTAAGGAGGTATCTTTGATGACAAGGAAGTTATACAATGAACATCGGGAACTACCTAATTCACTATCAAAACCATGAATATTACAAGAGGCATGCTTACCATAAGAACTGTTGGAATCTTCCATAATCCAAACTCAAATTCTTCAAGGATAATCTACCTCAAGGGGCAAGGTCTCACAAAAGGATTTTTAAACTCATAGTGAGCATAGTGATCACTGGGCCCCAAATTAAGAACTCTAAAGATTTTACATAGTGAAATTTATGGATTGGGACAAACACATAGTCAAGGGGAATACAGCTGTTGCCACATTTAAAGATTCTGGCTGCTGGTATCTCATTGTTGCACCGACTGTTAACATTGATGACGTTCTGTTGGACCAAGCAAGGCAGTACCTTTACATCTCTTTCACTGGTACTTGCCGAACAATACAGCTGGGAATGCTTAATGGCAACCACAGCTCTTTCAATGAATCATTAAACTCTTTGAGTGCTGATTACTCATTAAAATCTCCCACTACTACAAAGAGAGCATAAGGATAATACAATAACAATTTTTGCACACTACATGTAACCAGGGCCTGTAAATTAAATTATACTAAAGGGCCTGTATCCACTTAAATGTCTCAGGCCTGCCATTGCAGCCTGTGTGTGCAGCTTTATAGTGCCATTTCAACCAGGAAAAATAAATCTTTTGCCAGGCCCATACCTTTCTTTTTAAAACATATAGGTCACCTCTAGGGAATGCTTTGAATAGTCCAGAGGGCATTGTTCAGTGTATTTAAAAAACTGGCCATGCACTTTTAAGTTTTACATGTTCTGGTAGTGAAAAACTCCCAAATTCATTTTTCAGTGCTCTGTGGCCTACCTCTCCCATAGGATAACATCAGATTACCGTCTTATATTTAATGAGTGATAACATTCAGTTAGGAGCAGGTAACAGATTGAGTTTGGTTTCTAAAGAATTGTCATTAAAAGCCATCTTTAATGGTAAAGTCAGATTTTTAACCGTAATTCTAAAAAATGCCACATTTAGAATGTTGAATACAAAAAGGAGAACCTGGCTCCTTTTGACGTTATGCTCTTATTATTTTTGAGCAACAAACAGACCACTATCTTTTCTGTTTGAATGGGATTTTTATTAAACCAAAAAGATTTTAGTTGCATGAGAAGTGAAGAGACACACATTTTTCAAATTAATATACAAAACATGAAAAATACTTATTGACAGTTCAAAATAGACAGTGCATGAAATACTTCTATACAAACACATTTATATACAACAACTTTGCATTATAATATCAGAAACTAGAATACTCTGATCGCTATCTTGTTTTTGGGGCCAAACATGTGTCAAACACAGGAAAATGTTTAGACTGTGTGCGTGGGACATACAATTCAATACAAATCCCTCACGTCACAACATGTTTATTCAAATTCCTGTCTGTGTTGAAAAAAAGTGCTGACGTGTTTCAAGACCCAGTCCTCTGGTACCGGGACTCTCCTCAGGGCTGCATGTTAATGGTCAGCGATTTCTAAAAAACATAAATGAATGATGCAAGCTCCGCATCAGTGAAAATTTTCGGTACCTGATTCCTGATTCTCGAACAGAGCTGCTGCTCTGACTCCTATTTGCGTGGCAACCAGAATCTCTCAAATTACTGCAGTGCGCTTTGTAGTTTATACCTGGGGGTATTTCTACAAAACATTAAAATGATTGTGTCTATTTTAGTATATTTAAATACATGGACATTGGGAAACTCGACGGGACAAGGTCAAAAAGTATCTTTCAAACGTCCTCGGGTTGCTCATAGGCAGGCATCTATTTCTGTAATCATTGCATCCCTACAAACGAATGGGGGACATATTACTGAAGCTATCAACTTGTCAACGATATTATAAACATGCTAGATTCCAGCATGAAGCGCACTTAATGTTTTTAAGTCTGAGCACATCCATATTCTATATCCAATATGAACCGCAACTTCACTGTCACCTAGGCATTCCCCGCGTGAACACTTCCTGTATTTTTACCCTATGAATCGTGGGGAAATGTTTTGGACCAATCACATTGACGTTATAGTTAAGACCGGGCTAGTGCATTCTGGGACTGAAGTACTGGGTATTTTAGACCCAGCGGTGCAGGGGCACACACCCTATGACTTCTGGGTTTCACCCTGTTCCGGACCTACACAAACACAGAGTCTTCTGGGTGAAGTCAAAGAATCGTTTATTGGCTGCAGACCAATGACAGGTATCCTAGAAGTACAACAGCGTGTATGTTCTCAGGAGACTGCTGCTAATCATAGGAACGGACTTCTCCTTAAGTACAAAATATCATGCTCCAGGCACACATTCCTTGGTTTACGATATGGCCATATAAAGGTATACATTACAAACGAAAAAGCAGAGTCATGATGACCATCCCACATTCCAGTTCGGCCAGCCCACAATGATTTACACAGTAAGGTTCAGATCCCACGTTTGATGTAAAGAGACCCCCCAATAAACATGAGCATCTCCTGTTTTGGGAAACAAGTCATAAAGCAGGAACAAGCAGGTGTGGAAGAGATTAGCCGGGGGATTGTGTAGAATGAAAGGGTTTTATGACGGGTCAAGCCCTGATGCTAATCACAGGTGGACGGAGGAAGGGGAGCTCGTGAGACCGGTTTGACCCGGGGCAGCAGAGCCAGCTGCCCAGGTCACAGAGAAGTCAGAGGGAAAGCCCATGTACTGTGAGGCCCGTATTAACTCCATCATAGCCTATGTGAGGGCAATGACAAGATGGCCACTGCTTCCAAAATGGAACCCGCGTAGTGTAGCAGAATAACGTGTACACAGTGCATTCATAGCTAGAACGGTATATAAAGCACTCGTACATGCCGCATTTACCATTTGCGGTTCGCTAATACCAAGATAGACAGGGGTAGGGCCCTGTCCCCTACGCGGTCCCGAATATTAAAGTACGACAGACCCTCCTTTTGCCCTTACATAGGCAATTACTATATTCATCTTAATCCGAGTCTAGGTCAATGTCCGCAAAGTCATGGAGATGTTGCTGTAGCATCATCCTATTACTTAGCTCGTCCCTCGATACAGGTTTCCTTACACATAAGGTAGCACAGAGGCCACATATCGCAGGAGCACACTGTATGCACAGACAGAACAGGAAAAGAATGGCTAAGATCATTCCAATGACCATCAGAACTTTCCAACCCCAGGCAGATATCAATTCCCAGAACCACCCCACCAGTGACCAATCTCCCTTATCCACGTGTATGGCTTCAGATATTTTATGGAGTTTGGAGATGGCTTGATACACTGTTGGAGCATTATCTGGTATGAAAATGCAGCAACTGGATTGGATGACCTTGCATACCCCACCGCGGTCTGCAAGAATAACGTCTAGAACCATGCGGTTCTGCAGAGTCATAAGGCGATCCGCTTGGAGCTCAGCTGTCAGATTACTAAGGGCACCAGCCGTTACATTGACAGTGGATTCAACCACCCGAGTCAGCTGTCTCAGGTTCCTACTATTGACCATAGGTCCCCAAAACGGCAGGAAACCCAAGAAGAAGTCTCCTGCTTCCTGACCGGCAGTATCTTCCTTACTAATCACACCTCTCACAACTCTGGTCTTGTGATAGTCAGAGGCAGCAGTAAATGTCGGCGGTAGCAAGTTCGCAATATAACATGTGCCCGAGAAATCAGGGGGCAGCCATGTATATGCTCGGTCATTACAGATGAAATATGTGCCCTTGGCAGCTAGAAACGCAGGGGAAAACTGTGACGGGAAAGTGTACGTTTCAGTACAGTCACTTCTTCCCAGTTGAGCTCTAGGATTCTGACCATTACCCTGTAAGCAGAACCGACCCATGTGGGGTACGACCCAGATTGGAGATGAGATTTTCCGCTGTCTTTCACCCAGACTAATACTATACCCCGTCGCGTTCCATCCTACATAAGGTCTCAGCTCTTCTTTGGGAATAGATGAGTATGCATTGATATCCCTACTCATATCGGCAACTCCTTTCATCAAAGCCTTATTATTGGTGATAGGTCTGATGGAACGCGGTTGGCGAGGGGAGTATGTATCTAGGGCATAGAGAAACATGGTTTGGAATGCCCATGACGATCCATTGTAACTGTACGGTAGCACCAGGTAGGGAATACCTTTGTTAATGGTATGTGGCATTAACCCACACACCCAGCAATTGGTCGTATTCATTACCAGTTGGTGCTGGTGCAAGAGTTGGATAAACGAGTTATTTACAAACTCTGATCGTCTGGTCTGTTCGTGCTCAGGCAAAGGGTGAAAAGAGTGAGAGGAGGCAGTAGAAAGAGATATAGGCTGTTGAGTGGGTGCAATGGGCTTTTGAGCGGAGAAAAACACAAATCCTACAATAAACATTATTATGCTACACAGTGTAAAAAGGCACAAAAAGACAAAACATTTACTTTTTATAATTCTACACATTCTTGCGTTAGAGTTCATTTCCTCAATCGGTCTCTCCATCTTAAAAAACTCCATCCTCTACTAGGACCGCTCGCGGTGGATGAGTTTCTTCTGCTAAGGAGTACGCCTGTCAGTCCAGGGAAACGCCCTAGACCAACCAGAACCGTCGACCTAGCGTCTTCGGCCTGTACCCCAAAGTCTTGGCACCGCGACCCTGCGGCAGAACCCGGATGGTGGTTCGAAAAACAAAAATCAAGAAAGTCCTTCAGATGGGAGAGCAAAAAATGTCAAAAGGGAAATAGTGAGGAAAATCTTTATTTGTCCATGGGTCTTGGTCTCAAATTATAGCGAAGGCGGCCAGGTGCTGTTTGGTCTTGAAACAAAAGTTCAGGCTCAGTGGTGTCCAGTCGATTTGATGGTGGCACAGTTTCTTGCAGAATATTGTCACTCTCTTGGTCTGAAACTGTGTCTTTTAAGCGTGCGTCACTGAATGGTACAAAGCGAGGTACAATGTCTGTCTCAGAGTCGGCGATACCCTCCTTCACCCACTGGTCATATGGCAGAGGCAAGGGGACTATTTTGCAGTGGGTACCATGAATCCAGTGTTTCCTCCCTTTTACTCGTACCGCTGATCTCGTCGACAGGAGAACAAGATGAGGGCCGATCCAGCGAGGCTCGTCGTTGCCCTTACGCTGGAAATTCCGGACCAGGACCCACGAGCCAGGGTTGATAGGGTGTCCAGGAGGTTCAGAGGCTTGGGGAAGAGTATCATGTACCTGTTGGTGCAAAACACGCAGTTTAACAGTCAAATCATACAGGTAATCGAGCAGTACTGGATGCTCTATTTCGCTAAATTTCGCCGGTCTTGGCACGCCCCATACATTAGCCGGGCGGCCAAAGACGACCTCATAAGGGCTAAGTCCCACTCGTGAGTGTATGGTCATTCTGGTGGACAGGAGTGCTAAGGGCAGAGCGTCAGGCCATTTAAGACCGGTGCTCGCCTGGATTTTGGCCAGCTTGAGCTTTAAGGCTCCATTGTAGCGTTCTACTAATCCAGCTGATTGGGGGTGATTTGCAGCGTGGAACTTCTGCTTTATCCCTAGCCCTTCACATACATTCTTCATCACTTTACCCACAAACTCACTTCCGTTATCACACCACACCATTCTTGGCATCCCAAACCTAGGGAAAAACTCCTTCACAAGGGCTTTGGCTGTGGATAGGGCAGTGTTATCCTTCAGAGGATAAGCCTCTATCCATTTTGAGAAAGCACAAACAACCACCAGTACATATTTCAGGTTGTTGCATCTTTCCATGTGAATAAAGTCCAGCTGCAAAACTTCGAATGGACATGATGGGGGTGCAAAGTGACCAGCTGGAGTTGGGGTTCCCCTACCAGGGTTGTACTTCAAGCATACTATGCAATTCTTGACCACATTCTCTGCACACTTGGGAATCCCAGCATTCTGCCATACTGGAGCCAACAACTTGCATATACCTTTCGTACTGATATGTGCCATTCCATGTGCCATAGTAACCCAGACGTGGGACCCGTGCTCACTACGCCACTGGAGTCAAGCTATCCTGGCTGATGACGGCTGATAGCCAGAAACCGGTCCTAGGATGCTTGATTCCGGTCCAGTGAAGACATGGCTTGGCAGTTCGGGCTGGACTGTTCCCATGAGGCACAGGGTCAAGACTGATTTGCATATGGCCATGTCTGAACTGGGGTGGCGTAGTGGGCAAAAGAACGATGGATTTAACCCAGATCTCTTGACTGGGGGAGAATGTCTGCATTGTCAGCATTCCGTCCATCATTTGTTTGTTGTAACGCTTTTCGCCCTAAGTGGGATGGGTATTCCCAGACGTGGGACCCGTGCTCACTACGCCACTGGAGTCAAGCTATCCTGGCTGATGACGGCTGATAGCCAGAAACCGGTCCTAGGATGCTTGATTCCGGTCCAGTGAAGACATGGCTTGGCAGTTCGGGCTGGACTGTTCCCATGAGGCACAGGGTCAAGACTGATTTGCATATGGCCATGTCTGAACTGGGGTGGCGTAGTGGGCAAAAGAACGATGGATTTAACCCAGATCTCTTGACTGGGGGAGAATGTCTGCATTGTCAGCATTCCGTCCATCATTTGTTTGTTGTAACGCTTTTCGCCCTAAGTGGGATGGGTATTCCCAGACGTGGGACCCGTGCTCACTACGCCACTGGAGTCAAGCTATCCTGGCTGATGACGGCTGATAGCCAGAAACCGGTCCTAGGATGCTTGATTCCGGTCCAGTGAAGACATGGCTTGGCAGTTCGGGCTGGACTGTTCCCATGAGGCACAGGGTCAAGACTGATTTGCATATGGCCATGTCTGAACTGGGGTGGCGTAGTGGGCAAAAGAACGATGGATTTAACCCAGATCTCTTGACTGGGGGAGAATGTCTGCATTGTCAGCATTCCGTCCATCATTTGTTTGTTGTAACGCTTTTCGCCCTAAGTGGGATGGGTATTCCCAGACGTGGGACCCGTGCTCACTACGCCACTGGAGTCAAGCTATCCTGGCTGATGACGGCTGATAGCCAGAAACCGGTCCTAGGATGCTTGATTCCGGTCCAGTGAAGACATGGCTTGGCAGTTCGGGCTGGACTGTTCCCATGAGGCACAGGGTCAAGACTGATTTGCATATGGCCATGTCTGAACTGGGGTGGCGTAGTGGGCAAAAGAACGATGGATTTAACCCAGATCTCTTGACTGGGGGAGAATGTCTGCATTGTCAGCATTCCGTCCATCATTTGTTTGTTGTAACGCTTTTCGCCCTAAGTGGGATGGGTATTCCCAGACGTGGGACCCGTGCTCACTACGCCACTGGAGTCAAGCTATCCTGGCTGATGACGGCTGATAGCCAGAAACCGGTCCTAGGATGCTTGATTCCGGTCCAGTGAAGACATGGCTTGGCAGTTCGGGCTGGACTGTTCCCATGAGGCACAGGGTCAAGACTGATTTGCATATGGCCATGTCTGAACTGGGGTGGCGTAGTGGGCAAAAGAACGATGGATTTAACCCAGATCTCTTGACTGGGGGAGAATGTCTGCATTGTCAGCATTCCGTCCATCATTTGTTTGTTGTAACGCTTTTCGCCCTAAGTGGGATGGGTATTCCCAGACGTGGGACCCGTGCTCACTACGCCACTGGAGTCAAGCTATCCTGGCTGATGACGGCTGATAGCCAGAAACCGGTCCTAGGATGCTTGATTCCGGTCCAGTGAAGACATGGCTTGGCAGTTCGGGCTGGACTGTTCCCATGAGGCACTGGGTCAAGACTGATTTGCATATGCCCATGTCTGAACTGGGGTGGCGTAGTGGGCAAAAGAACGATGGATTTAACCCAGATCTCTTGACTGGGAGAGAATGTCTGCATTGTCAGCATTCCGTCCATCATTTGTTTGTTGTAACGCTTTTCGCCCTAAGTGGGATGGGTATTCCCAGACGTGGGACCCGTGCTCACTACGCCACTGGAGTCAAGCTATCCTGGCTGATGACGGCTGATAGCCAGAAACCGGTCCTAGGATGCTTGATTCCGGTCCAGTGAAGACATGGCTTGGCAGTTCGGGCTGGACTGTTCCCATGAGGCACAGGGTCAAGACTGATTTGCATATGGCCATGTCTGAACTGGGGTGGCGTAGTGGGCAAAAGAACGATGGATTTAACCCAGATCTCTTGACTGGGGGAGAATGTCTGCATTGTCAGCATTCCGTCCATCATTTGTTTGTTGTAACGCTTTTCGCCCTAAGTGGGATGGGTATTCCCAGACGTGGGACCCGTGCTCACTACGCCACTGGAGTCAAGCTATCCTGGCTGATGACGGCTGATAGCCAGAAACCGGTCCTAGGATGCTTGATTCCGGTCCAGTGAAGACATGGCTTGGCAGTTCGGGCTGGACTGTTCCCATGAGGCACAGGGTCAAGACTGATTTGCATATGGCCATGTCTGAACTGGGGTGGCGTAGTGGGCAAAAGAACGATGGATTTAACCCAGATCTCTTGACTGGGGGAGAATGTCTGCATTGTCAGCATTCCGTCCATCATTTGTTTGTTGTAACGCTTTTCGCCCTAAGTGGGATGGGTATTCCCAGACGTGGGACCCGTGCTCACTACGCCACTGGAGTCAAGCTATCCTGGCTGATGACGGCTGATAGCCAGAAACCGGTCCTAGGATGCTTGATTCCGGTCCAGTGAAGACATGGCTTGGCAGTTCGGGCTGGACTGTTCCCATGAGGCACAGGGTCAAGACTGATTTGCATATGGCCATGTCTGAACTGGGGTGGCGTAGTGGGCAAAAGAACGATGGATTTAACCCAGATCTCTTGACTGGGGGAGAATGTCTGCATTGTCAGCATTCCGTCCATCATTTGTTTGTTGTAACGCTTTTCGCCCTAAGTGGGATGGGTATTCCCAGACGTGGGACCCGTGCTCACTACGCCACTGGAGTCAAGCTATCCTGGCTGATGACGGCTGATAGCCAGAAACCGGTCCTAAGATGCTTGATTCCGGTCCAGTGAAGACATGGCTTGGCAGTTCGGGCTGGACTGTTCCCATGAGGCACAGGGTCAAGACTGATTTGCATATGGCCATGTCTGAACTGGGGTGGCGTAGTGGGCAAAAGAACGATGGATTTAACCCAGATCTCTTGACTGGGGGAGAATGTCTGCATTGTCAGCATTCCGTCCATCATTTGTTTGTTGTAACGCTTTTCGCCCTAAGTGGGATGGGTATTCCCAGACGTGGGACCCGTGCTCACTACGCCACTGGAGTCAAGCTATCCTGGCTGATGACGGCTGATAGCCAGAAACCGGTCCTAGGATGCTTGATTCCGGTCCAGTGAAGACATGGCTTGGCAGTTCGGGCTGGACTGTTCCCATGAGGCACAGGGTCAAGACTGATTTGCATATGGCCATGTCTGAACTGGGGTGGCGTAGTGGGCAAAAGAACGATGGATTTAACCCAGATCTCTTGACTGGGGGAGAATGTCTGCATTGTCAGCATTCCGTCCATCATTTGTTTGTTGTAACGCTTTTCGCCCTAAGTGGGATGGGTATTCCCAGACGTGGGACCCGTGCTCACTACGCCACTGGAGTCAAGCTATCCTGGCTGATGACGGCTGATAGCCAGAAACCGGTCCTAGGATGCTTGATTCCGGTCCAGTGAAGACATGGCTTGGCAGTTCAGGCTGGACTGTTCCCATGAGGCACAGGGTCAAGACTGATTTGCATATGGCCATGTCTGAACTGGGGTGGCGTAGTGGGCAAAGGAACGATGGATTTAACCCAGATCTCTTGACTGGGGGAGAATGTCTGCATTGTCAGCATTCCGTCCATCATTTGTTTGTTGTAACGCGATAGTAACCACTGGAAGCACATATGCATCAGGCAACAACCATCGCCTATGTTCTGTCAGATCAGTCCAACAACCATTCTCATCCAACTTACCCATACTTTCTCTCCACTTGCTTAACTCTTCCTCGGTGGTTTCAGCCTGAAGCGACTTCACACTCTCTATTGTGTTCTCACACATCCCAACATCATTAACCCATCTTGCGGGGCCTACAACATACATTCTAGTCTTCACATTCTGTGCCGTTTCTTTCGCGGTCTCACAAGCAAACGCATTCCCACGTCCAACATCATCTGTGACTTTCCTGTGCGCACTGCATTTCATGATCGCAACTTGCAACGGTAGGGTCAGTGACTCAAGGAGACCATTCACCAACTTGCCATTCTGAATTTTAGCTCCATGCGACGTCAGGAACCCACGCTCTTTCCACAAACGCCCAAAATTATGAGCCACGCCAATGGCGTACTGGCTATCTGTGTATATGTTCACTCTCATTCCTTCAGACAACACACATGCTCTCGTGAGGGCGATTAATTCTGCTGCTTGGGCCGAATTATGTGGCACCCGTGCAGTTTCCACGACCGTGTGCAAAGTCGTGATAGCATATGCAGCAGTCGTGTCACCATTAGGGAGCTTAAAACAGGACCCATCTACCCATAAAGTGCCATCACACTCAGTCAGGGGAGTATCTTTCAGATCTACTCTCCCTTTCGTCTCTTCTTCTGTTCTGAACAGACAATCATGCTGTTCAATCTCATCTGAGTCTGCTGGAATTGGCAACAATGTAGCTGGATTCAGCGTATTGCATCTTTTTATGTGTATGTGATTAGCTAACAGTGTAAGTTCATAACCTGATAATCGTGCACTAGTCAAGTGTTGTGTCTTAGTCCTATTTAATAATGTGTCTACAGCATGTGGAACCATAACAATCAATGTATTGTCCATTACCAAACCAGCAGATTGTCGGATAGACATCGCTGCAGCAGCTGTCGCTCTCAGACAGCTTGGCAATGCCCTCGCTACAGGGTCCAAGGTAGATGAAAAATATGCGCATGGGCGCGGTCTGTCGCCAAAAGGCTGTGTTAACACTGATAATGCACATCCATCTTTCTCGTGAACATACAATGTAAAAGGCTTGCTGTAGTCAGGGGTACCCAACACAGGTGCTGAACATAATGCATTACGCAATTCCACGAAACTTTTCTGGCACTCTTCAGACCATGGGATAGGATTCGGCGTGTCTTTGCATGTTAAGGCTAATAAAGGTTTTGCCAATAAGGAAAAACTAGGGATCCAATGCCTACAGTATGAAGTGATGCCCAAGAAAGCACGCACTTCTCTCTGTGTCTTTGGCACACTCAACTGTGCAATGGCTTGAATTCTTTCTGGGGTCAGTTTCCTTCCCTCCTTCGATAAGAGATGACCTAAGTAGGTCACTTCTTGTCGACAATATTGCAGCTTAGAGAGAGACACTTTGTGATGGTAAGCGGATAAATGGCGCAACAGTGACAATGTGGCTTCTTTACAGATCTTCTCAGTATCCGCAGCGATTAGTAAATCGTCCACGTACTGAATCAGGATAGCGCCACTGGGTAGAACAAGTGCATCAAGCTGCGCTTTCAAAGCTTGACTGTATATGGATGGACTCTCACAGTAGCCCTGGGGAGCGCGTTTGAAGCGGAAGCTTCGGCCTCCCAGACTAAAACCAAAAATGTCTCTGCTCTCTTCTGCAATTGGGATGCTAAAGAAAGCATTCTTTAAATCGATCACTGAAAACCATACAGCAGAGGCTGGAATTATCGTTAACAAGGCAGTTATATCAGGGACAACTGGAAACTGTGGCACAACAATCTTATTAACCTCTCTAAGATCAATCACAAATCTGTAAACAGGTGGCTGTGAAGGATCCGTTCGTTTTAAGACAGGTAAAATCGGACTATTGCAAACGTTGCCTCTTGTCTCTTCAATCACACCCTTATTAATCAGGTCGCTGACAATGTCTAACAATGCTTTCTGGCCTTCATTAGAGATTTTGTACTGGGGAATACGTGGCAGTCTGACATTAGCCTTTAAAGTCACCACGTATGGCGGTATCTCCAAGAGGCCCACATCATTGGGACCAGTAGCCCAAAGGGCATCCGGAAGGGATGACAATTCAGGTGGCATCGTGTTTTTAGACAAGTACATCGGGGAAATCACTTTCTTGCCTAATGTAAGTTGTACTCCTGAAGGAGAACAATACAGTGTAGCGTGCAATCTTTTCAACAAATCTAATCCCAGCAAATTCTCACCACAACCCGTTGTCAGGATCAGGGGTGCTTTCAGCTCACAAGGTCCAACAGAAAGTGACATGGGACTAGAAATCGGGTTCCTAACTGGGGCGCCAGAAAAACCTACTGAAACATTTATCTCGCCAGACAAAGGTGCGCCAGGGAGTTTTGAACGCATGATTGAACTCTTTGCAGCACCAGTGTCTAGCAGAAAAGGCTCCGTTACATTTGCTGTAGTCACCTCAACATACGGTCCACTCTGATCCACTGGCACTGCTGGGTTTTTACGGGGATCAGGCAAGGACTGCTTAAGTGCTAACACCTCAGAGCGCTTCCATGGAACATGCACCCAAACACGCTGGAAATGCGCTGCCACAGCGGGGTTACCACCGACAGCTGCAACCGCTTCCTTCCATACCGGGGGAACTTCTCTCATAGGGTATTGTCGCGCTTTTGCCTTTTTCCCCACAAGGACCTCTTGTTCAAACAATGACTGTTGGCAATCGTCATTCCTAAGTGACAATACAACCGCAACTGCTTTATCTACTTCACGGTCCACAATTATACCAGTTCCAAAATCGAACCTCACTCTACACAACTCCTGCGGGTTCGGATTTTTACCACTATCCTCCAATTCTTCACAGAGAATTTCGCACATCTTCTCGAACACATATCTGTGTTTAGGGGCATCCCATTGATGAAAAGTTTTGACAACTGATTCCACATCATAAAGTGAAGGAAAAACGATCCATCTACGCGCCATGTGATCTATTACCTTTTTTTCATCGGGGTTAGGCAATTGGCTGCGCAACTGCTTACGCTGTACACCAGGAGTTGCACCAGATGACCCAAAGAGAGTAGACATTAATGTAGTAACCACATTAGCTAAGCGCTGTCGCGCTGAAGGAGAAGCTGAGGCGAGAACAGGGGGAAAAACAGAGGGAAGAAAAGAGGATGTAGAGACAGGTACTGGAGTGGTGGAAGGAAGAGTGTTAGGGGAGGCAGTTACTGGATTAGGCAAAGTCGCAGGAAGTGCGGGGGCAGTAGGAAGCACAACTGGCGGCGCTTGAGAGGGCTGCGCTACAGGAATAGGAACTGGCTGCAAAGCAACTGGCGGTTGCGGCAAGGCTTGCAGTATATGCACTGGAGGCGGCATATTTACAAGCTGGGGAGGCGCCGTGGCAGTTTGAGCATACGGGGGTGGCGAACTCAACAAATGTGACATCAAGGGATCTTTCTCCTTTTCTTCTGACTCATCCTGCTTAGAATGTGGCAAAGCTGGGTAACATTTGTCAATCCCTAACTTACGCTGCCTGTGCAATTGCTCATTCATTTGCTCCTCTTCATTGTCTTTAAATTGTACAGCTGCTTGCATTACTGACATACCTCTCTCTCTTTTATTCTTTTTCGCTAACTTAATTTCCTTCTGTTTGGCTTCCTTTCGCCATAAGCGGAAAGAGTCAAACATCGCCGGCCGGGCTTTCTTCTTAAACAATTTAATTTCCAGATTATCTAAAATATCGGTATCAAAACTACCATTTTGGGGCCATTTTAAAACACCATCTTTCCTGGTGTAGTGGATCCACACTTCGTTATATGCAATGGGGCCTACGCCATGTTTCACATAGAGCTCATAAGTTGGAGTTCCAACCGGAGGAACCGGACATGATTCCTCCAGCTGGAAATCTTTTCCACAACCCAAACAGAATAATCTACCAAATAGTCCAGAGGCAGGCATCTTCGCTCACTAGTCTAGATCCAAACGTCAAAAGATTATCGATTACGATAGCCTCGTGAATACACGAGTCCTCTGGTTTTGGCGTTTGCAAACTCCAAAGTACTAATTCAAATGATCCCGAAGGATACCAAAACAAATGGGAGACGCTCCACTTATACTTAACTGAATATTGCTGATCGATGGCGTCACCAGAAGACTCTCTCGATTGTTTCGCTCTCTCAAAACTCGTCAAGGGTCCAAAACAGGTCGATTAATCAGGGCAGCAGTCCTTCGTAGCCGTCGGGACGCGGAGAACCTCGCAGAAAAGACTTTCGGACCACGTCGACATGCAGGGGTCGATGAAGTGGCGGCCTTCCTCCGGAATTTCCACACGAAGCTCCTCACGAACCTCTGGCTTGGACTGGTACCGCTGAAATCGCCCCACGTTGGGCGCCAAACTGAAGTACTGGGTATTTTAGACCCAGCGGTGCAGGGGCACACACCCTATGACTTCTGGGTTTCACCCTGTTCCGGACCTACAGAAACACAGAGTCTTCTGGGTGAAGTCAAAGAATCGTTTATTGGCTGCAGACCAATGACAGGTATCCTAGAAGTACAACAGCGTGTATGTTCTCAGGAGACTGCTGCTAATCATAGGAACGGACTTCTCCTTAAGTACAAAATATCATGCTCCAGGCACACATTCCTTGGTTTACGATATGGCCATATAAAGGTATACATTACAAACGAAAAAGCAGAGTCATGATGACCATCCCACATTCCAGTTCGGCCAGCCCACAATGATTTACACAGTAAGGTTCAGATCCCACGTTTGATGTAAAGAGACCCCCCAATAAACATGAGCATCTCCTGTTTTGGGAAACAAGTCATAAAGCAGGAACAAGCAGGTGTGGAAGAGATTAGCCGGGGGATTGTGTAGAATGAAAGGGTTTTATGACGGGTCAAGCCCTGATGCTAATCACAGGTGGACGGAGGAAGGGGAGCTCGTGAGACCGGTTTGACCCGGGGCAGCAGAGCCAGCTGCCCAGGTCACAGAGAAGTCAGAGGGAAAGCCCATGTACTGTGAGGCCCGTATTAACTCCATCATAGCCTATGTGAGGGCAATGACAAGATGGCCACTGCTTCCAAAATGGAACCCGCGTAGTGTAGCAGAATAACGTGTACACAGTGCATTCATAGCTAGAACGGTATATAAAGCACTCGTACATGCCGCATTTACCATTTGCGGTTCGCTAATACCAAGATAGACAGGGGTAGGGCCCTGTCCCCTACGCGGTCCCGAATATTAAAGTACGACAGGACATGCAGTTCTGAGCTATACTCTTGAAAGTTCTGTCATCCCATTCAACCCAGTTACTGCACTATTAAACTTTAGAATTTGGTAAGCTTCTTTTTGTAGTAACGCGTTGTCAATGTCTATCAGTCGTTTGGTTGTATCCAGACCTGACAAGACTGTCCACTTGAAGTCTCTTTCACTGTGCAAGTTATCCATGAAGTGTTGCACCATTGGTGCAGTAACCACCTTCTTTTTGATCCTGGAACGATGTTGCGTGATGCGCTGGTTGATCTGCTGATTTGTCTTGCCAATATATAATTTCTCACAGGGGCAAAGTATCGCATAAATAATGTTCTTAGGTTTGCAATTCAGAATGATGCCATTTACTGTCTTTATGTGAGAACTCAACTCTATTGTGGAGCACATGCAGCACAACTTCCGCATTTGTGATGCCCCTCAACTGGTTTTAATTGCCATTGTGTTCCGTCGAGTTGCCCAATGCCCATGTATTTAAATATACTAAAATAGACACAATCATTTTAATGTTTTGTAGAAATTCCCCCCGGCATATACTACGAAGCGCACTACAGTAATTTCCGTTGAGATATTCTGGTTACCACGCAAATAGGAGTCAGAGCAGCAGCTCTGTCCGAGAATCAGGCAATCAGGTACAGAAAATTGAATTAAGCATATTTAAGAAGAGTAGTGTTTAATTTTCATTTTTACTGATGCGGAGCCTGCATCTTTCATTTATGTTTTTTAGGAATCGCTGACCATTATCATGAAGCCCTGAATAGAGTCCCGGTACCAGAGGACTGGGTCTTGAAACGCGTCAGCACTTTTTTTCAATACGGAGGAATTTGAATAAACTTGTTGTGACATGAGGGATTTGTATTGAATTGTATGCCCCACGCACACACTCTAAACATTTTCCTGTGTTTGCCACATGTTTGGCCCCAAAAACAAGATAGCAATAATAGTATTCTCGTTTCTGATGTTATGATGCAAAAATCCAATGTTGCTGTACATAAATGTGTTTGTATATAAGTATTTCATGCACTGTCTATTGTGAATTGTCATAAGTATTTTTCATGTTTTGTATGTTAATTTGAAAAATGTGTGTCTCTTCACTTCTCATGCAGCTAAAATCTTTTTGGTAAATATAAACAATTGCAAAGAAAGGAATGGTTTAATAAAAATTCCATTCAAACAGAAAAGATAGTGGTCTGTTTGTTGCTCAAAAATAATAAGAGCATAATGTCAAACGGAGCCAGGTTCTCCTTTTTGTATTCAATTTAGTACGGCCCTACCTGGTTCTGGTCCTTTGGGCCTATCCTCCCAGTTTTTACATTTAGAATGTTGGCATTTTCTTGTCCCAACCATTTGGCTTCTGCTGCCTGTATGCTGGGTCAGATGACGAGGTATAGTTGGCATTTATTCTTTGTGTATTGGTCCCAGACAGTGAGACTAACAGAAGCTGGTTGTTGGCAGGAAAGACCACTCTGATTTAATGAGAGGGTGGAGCTGTCCCCCACAATACTTGTACATCACAAAGGCTCTGCCTGGGCATTCTCACAAAGGGTTTGACACTGATCTATTGTGACCACAGACAATCTGGGCCAGGGCAGGAAGGTTGGAAATTCCAAGCACCCTTGAAGGGTTGAAACCTCAAGAAGCTTCTCCTACTTCAAAGTAGGCACCAGGTATACATTTTGAACCTCAGACCCCAACTCTTTGATTCTCTCCAGTGCCCTCTTCCTGGGTGAAGGACTGGACTGCATCTAGAGCCCAGGACCACCAGAGTGACTCCAAAGTATAGTTGGCCGGTCTCTCGTTCAGAGGCCTCAGGGAAAAAAACAGTCTTTCTCCATCATCTAACCACACCTGGACTCTGCCAGCTGTGAGTCCTTCCTTCCTAAGTGTTGCCACCTGAGTCCTGGACCCTTGGAAGTGGGCCTGAATGTGCTCTACCAACACCACCTGTTGTCCCAGCAGAACAATCGCTGACCAGAAACTCCTCTTCAGAGGCACTGAGAAACACATTGCCTCACCAAACTCTGCACTGGGACCACTGAGTGGTTCATCCCCAGTAGAGAACTTTCCATCATCACGCTATGCCTTCCAGGAACTGCCACTGTGCGACGTATCCTCAACGCAGGCCTTCGCATCTCAAGCCCCTCATTGACAGCATCCTTAACAAAGATGCATGACTCTGCATTGCAAACCCTGCAGCTTCTTCAGAACCAGCTGGGGCATTACACAGCTCAATGTAGAACTTTGCATAGCAATCCCTTCATCAATGGCATCCTCAATGACAATGCAGGACTTCACATCAGAGCTTCACAGCTCCATAGGAATCACTGCAGCTCGACACATCCTCGACACGGGACTCTGCTTCACTCCACAACCAGGATTTGAGGTAGTCCTATTCAGCTGGCCTAACTGGGTTCCTGTAGCTGGCCATTGCTCCATAAAGGTCTGAACTTGTGACTTTGTCCCAGTCCAGTACGACAAGATATCCACAGTTGGCGCATTGTGCTTTTAGGCACTATTTTCACCTAAAACATTAAAACTGCATCTCTCCATTTCTACTGACTGGATTTTAGTCATTTTGATCTTAAATTATTTCTTAAATTGGTGAGCAATTTTTCTTGTGTTGTGATTGACTTTATTACTATTTTAAGTGTTTACACATTGCCTCTAAGTTAAGCTTGACTGTTTTTGTACCAAGTTACCAGAGGGTTAAGCTCAGGTTAGTTTGGGGTTGCTTGTGACTTCACCCCGATAAAGATTGTGGTTGCTGCTTGAATAGAGTTTCACCCCACTCAATCAGAAACCCAATTTTCCACAGTTACTCTCTGTGAAAATGTGAATATTAACCCAATTGCATAATCTTTGCGGTTGTCTCTCTTTGCTGTTGCATGTAAACTTGGTGGGTATTTGAGAAATTGCTTGATTTACATAGCTTCAACAAGGCAATTTGGGTCGACTCACAACCCTTACCCAAAATCTCAGAAGTGTTTGCATTGCTGGGCTGTTGCAGATGGTGCACAAAGTTAGACCCAGCTTCTTCCAATTCAGGTGGTTCTCGATCATGAGTCTAGATATTTTATAACTTTTATTTTCCAGTGATTCCCCACGCTTTTTGGCTTAGCGTCTAGAGAGTCAGTTTTTCAGAGTATCAAGTTTCAAATGATGAAAGGAATCTAAGGTGTGCCCGTTTTCCAGGATGATGTGCTGATTTATGCGGCTGAAAGGGAAGAACATGAAATCATTCTGGAACAGGTGTTGTTAACCCAGCAAAAACATAATGTTGTCCTGAAAGTGGAAGAATGTGAATTCTTGAATGCAAGGGTGAAATACTGGGGGCATATTGTGACTCAGGAACGCATCGCGCCCAGACCAGGGTTAGTTGAAGCACCTGTAGATGCCCCTCTGCCTCAGGATAAGAGAGGTCTCAAATCATTAAATGGACTGTGTGAATTCTGTTTTACGTTCATTCCTGATTATGCATAAAATGCAAATCTATTAACAGGTCTAATGAGATAAAAAGGCCCGTTTGTCTGGGACACAGTGTATCAGCAAGCTTTTGAGTGGGTTAAGGGTCAACAAGTCACTTACAAATCCTTATCGGTAGACCCTATGTTACTAGTTTACAGTGCTACATCACTGTTAATGGTAATAATTTAGGATTGGATACAGGCATCAATGCTGATTCTGCCACTTTAGGATTGGGTGCAGGTTCAGGGTGTCAGGGGGGGTTGAAAACACAACTGGTTATGCATCACAATTATTACGAGACACAGAATTACATTGTTAGGTCATTGAAAGGGAATTGTTGGCTTGCTGTTTGGCTACACAAAAATGTTATCCCTACATATGGGGAAGGAAATTTCATGTAAGTACTGTTGTGTAATATCTATAAATCTATATAGGATCTGAGCGTTTAGACAACATGTACTGTGGGATTGGTGCCCAGACTGATTCCAGACAGCCCCACCAGATATGTTTGCCTGTATACCAGCTAGCTCACAGTGCCACTTTGAACCGCTCTTACCAAGGAGCAAAATAGTTTCTGGCAACTATCAAACATGACAAACCTGAACCCTCAGGAATCGTGGAAACAGTACAGTACTTTTCACACTGTCACTCATGCTCACTTTGTCTCAGAGAGATAGGCAGAATAAACAATGTGGACGTTTTCAATGAGCATTTAGTAAACCAGTATCATTCTAGTGTAAAATACGTGTGCTGCAACAACCATAAGACAGAAACATATGTATACTGTTATAAGCATCAACAGAGTAAATAAATGGTAGAATTCTACCATAGTGCTAAAACAATGAATATATGCAGGCAAATAAATAAATTACAGTAATAATGCATACTCCTACGATGCTAACCCTAACTAGATGTAACTAAGTGTACCTAGCATGTATGCAGGTGTATTTGCCGAGAATCCCCCTGGAAAAGAGCCAATCCCATTGCCTGAAGTGAGAGAATGAATGACCCCATCTTGGTCTTGAGATGGTTACCCCACAAGGGATGTCAGACCACTGCGTGCTGGGCTATTTGCATGCAGGGATCTCAGCGTCTCATGTCAGCGTGTCAGCAAGGAAGTATTTCTCCTCTGCCTGCCCCAGCAAAGATATGGTGCTTATATACCCAAAAGGTACCCTCTGGGGTTCAAGCTTCCTGTGTCATGTTGGCCGAGGATGACGATAGTGATGAACCTTATGCACAGTTATTATGCAGAAGATGGTAATCCTGCTGTGATTCTGAGATTCTTCATGCATAATAAATGAGGCTAGTTTTTGGGGAAAACCACACAACATTTATGCAGCGCCTAAATAAGTAAAAGGTCAGCACCAAAACCGTTATGTAGTACAATGGCAGGGTAAACATAGGTAAAAGTTCAGAAGACTACCCAGGCCTATATTGGGGTAAATTGTGAATCATAACAGTAGAGAACATAAACCTTTGGTGTTCATATTTGGGGGGAAAGATATACAGTATAACTTGAGAATTGCTTGGGTATCCACAAAGTTGTGTCAGAAAAATGTTGATATTATACATATTCAAGGAGGTAAGAACGTGAAGGCAGATTATCTCTCTCGTTTCACTTCTGATTGTGGTGACACAAATGTCAAAGATGATGAAGACAAAGAGAGCTGTGTTATTGCCTCAATTGATTTGCAAACCATGAGCGTGATTTCTGAAGCTTTATGGAAGATGGAGTTGGTCGGAGATATATTTGTGACTCAAGTTATTATTTTTGTGACAGATGGCTGGCCAGAGGAGAAGCATGTGGTATCTGAGTGTCAACTGTTCATAAAAGTGGCGGATGAGGTGTCAGTGGAAGATGGTGTGACCAGAGACGGTGAGGGTCAGGTTGGTTGATGCTGGTCATTAAATATTTTGGTAGTCCTGAATAGACAGTGATATGGACAGACATATTAAAGACTATGGGCCTAATTACAATCTCGGGTGGAAAGCCTCTGTCCAGTGGAGGTTTCAGTCCGACCACTGTGTTAGGATGATGGCAGTTGGAGTGAAACCTGCATGAGGTGCCTGCCACATGGTGCAGGGCAGTTTCCAAACATCCATTTTTCTATGGCAGCTTGTGCTGCAGGCTTTTTCCGCCCACTGCACAAGCTGCCATAGCAAAATGGATGTTTCCGACTGCCCTATGAGCGGTCGCATCCAAATTGTGAGGTCAGATCCACTAACCTATTTTCGGGCTATTCCAGATTGCTATGGTTCCGCCCAAAGTCGTAATTAGGCCCTATGTTGTTTGCAACAGTTGTAAAAAGGGCTTAAAGTAGTCAATCCCCCACTACATTACATTGATTTACCATCCCGTCCCTGGAAAAGGATTGGTATTGAATTAGTGAGACCTTTCATCATGTTAACTTCCAATTCTTTCTTTGTTTGGTATTGGTAGATTATTAGAAGGCACAGTTTGTATTGGAACCAAGCTTACAAGCCTTTTTTTGAAGGATGTGATCTTGTATTTCCAACATACCTGGTCTTTGACAATGGTATACATTTTACTGGTTAAGAAGTTAGGAAGTTAGTATATTTTTGCAGATGGGTAATGTTAGAAGCATGAAAAATAAAAAATTTCATCCCTTAACCAATGGGTTACTTGTACGAATGAATAAAGTGTTGGTCAAATGTGTCCTGTGGCTGATTTGCCAATAATTGTGTGCTATCAAAAACTGTTAATTTCATGTTGTGTAACTACCAAGTTTTCTAATTTCAAACTACTTAGGGGGACAAACCTTAATTTAAAATGTGCTCTGATTAGATGTCTAAATGAGTGAAACATGGTGTCATTAGAAGAGTGTGATGGAGCAGTGCAGAGAGCTCAAGTTAAGCAGGTGTCCTCATGAACATAAGTATGAATTTAAAAACATAATCTTCTAAATTGCTCATATTGTTTGTATTAAGGAAGTTGGTTATCTCCAAAAAGGGAGACATAGGTTAGGTGAATCAATTGTAGTAGACAAGGTGTGTGATGGTTCGGCCAGAGTGAGAGGACATGATTAGGGGCACTATAAATGAGTAGGAATATTTGCTGATGGAAGTGTGAGCATGTGGACACTCAAGAAGGCAACAGAGGTGTTGAAAAGAGAAGTGCAGACTCTCCTGTCATTCGAGGGAGATCTAGATTGAGGCTTCTCCTGAACATTCTCCATGATTTCGCTTATCATATGATTTCTTTCATTGTAGTCTTAGTTTGTTGATTGTTTGGGAGGAAAATAAGTCAAACAGTCTTTTACTTCCTCTTTTGTAAGAAATGTAGCAATGTCATATCTATGATGATGTGATCAGGCATTGTACTCACAGGATAGAAAATGTTGTTTCACAGAGACCAGTCGCTTTGCATGGGTGCTCTGACAGTTTCTTCGCTTAATGAAGCTACATTTGAAGGTTACCTTCTGCGCTTCATGTGAGTTTTATGCTTGACACATATATGTGTGTATTAATTGTTACTAATATATTTTTTAAACATGATGCTGGCAAGACAGCTAAAGTTGTTAAAATGTTCATAAATCTTCTGGCACTATGCATCAAAATGAGTGACTGCTGCATTCTATTTTAAAGAATTCTTTAACCCATCACCAGGATGTTGTATCAAAAATCTGTTGCCCCTTTTTAGGTCTCGCATAGGCAGCGCATGCGCTACCTCTATGAGGCATCAAGTAATTAGTATTAGTGGTGAAACTCCACCCATTTCGTTTCTATTTGTTTTCTCACTTGGCATTGGTTACATCTGGCATTGCTCTTCTTATCTCACTGATTGATTGGCTGGTGGTCCGATACATCACTTCCGTTTTGCAGGAAGCAGCACCGACCAACTACAGTGTAGTTCCACTGCTGGCTGTTACGTACTAATTTAGGGACTACTTGTTTGTATGTGATTACGTGATACAGCCCACCCCAGGCTCGAACCCTGTTCTCCAGCTCCAAAGTTGGCAGCGTTATACCTTGAGCCTCCTCCTTGTGTCGATTCTCAGATGCTACATGTGCCGTGTTTTAAAAAAATTATAAATGCTGAACATCTTGTAATTGTTTCCTGTGCCGGGGTTGCTTCACGAACTGGTGGAAGGAGGCTTCGCCCAACGCTTGTTTTTTTTTTAAATTCCACCCAGTTTTGTGTTGGTAAAGTATTCTGTGCTCACACGACTAGCTTATGATTTACATCACCGCCTGGAGTCTCCTGTGTACCGAAGGGGGTTCGAATCCAGTGAGAATATGACAATTTTCATGAAAAAAGTGGACAGGTCTTAGGGTTGCCATCATTTTCAAACAAAAATACCGGCCCATTTATACATACATTGGTGTTCTTGAAGGTCTGATAGCGATATTGTAATAGCAGTTTGTGTACAATTCTGCTCCACTTCGTGATTGATCAAGGGGAGGGACGAGCAAGCAACACACCAATCGCAGCACAGACATGGTCAGAACAGCTTCAGTCTATGACGTAAGGATCTCTTTCAATCACGTGATATTCACTAATGAAGCTGCTTCGGCCATTTTGGTATTTTGAAAAGCAAAAGGTCCTTTCAAAAACAAATAAGTATAGGAGAATAAATATAGACCAGAATCGGCTCTATATTGATATGAAATGTCCAGCCGGACACCTAATTTTAATAATAACCGTAATGAATGATTATACACACAGAAAATTTTTAGAGTGGGACACAGTCCTGCGTCCTTCAACAAACAAAACAATTAAGGACAATCACAGTTTAAAAGACATTTTTCAGGCTAAACAAACAAGCTTATCGCCGATAGAGAGTGAAGGGGCAAGCTTTTGAGACGGTAAACAGTCATGCACAATTTTTAACACGTGTTTAACATGCATGTTGTACAGCAAGTCAACGACGTTTCGATCTATTCAAGGAATACATAGATCATCATCAGGACTAAATTAAATGACAAGCCTGAGAGCGCACTGCCTGTAAAAAATGGAGAGGGCAAGAAATGAGGCAGAAAAGAAAAAACATTAAAAATCCAGACATATATAGAGAATAGTAGAGCACACAGTCTGCTTAATAATGTCAATTGTAGTAATGCAAGTAATATCAGAAGGGAATTCCCATACAGGACTAGCCAATGCAAGCGAAAGCGAGTCATGAATTCACATGATATAGTAATGAAAGTGAAGGCCAACCAGAGTGAAATTAACAAGAAGCATTATGCCGAGTGATGAAAGTGAGAAAGGAAAAGGCAGCATAAGGTGTAATATCACATGGATGTAATTCTAAGGCCTATAGTGAAGAGCGGAAAAAACCGGAGTGGATGGTGGGCGATGACTATTTGATGGTGAAATGATGGTGCGCGGTAGGCGGCGTGAAGAAGGATTCGCTCGCATAATAATGAACCCGCGTTTAAGGGGCTGTATGCGTAAATACAAGCCAAGAGCCCGGTGGGTGACGACTAATTGGATGGTGAATGGTGGTATGTGGAAAGCGTGCAGAAGGATTAACTGGCATGAAACTGACCCCGCATTTTAGGGGGGCTGTACGTGTGACTTCCAACCGGAAACCAGGAGGTTACCGGGTTAGGTGGCTTCTGAAGGAGAAAGGACAGTGATTAGAAGGGAAGGGAATTGGGATGGGGAATTGAGAGCCACAATGGGGGTGAGAACTCACCGATGAGTTAAGGTGGTATCCAGCGACGAAAAGGAATTTCAAGGGGTATGCGTGCGCTGGGGCTTTAGAGGAAGGAAGGAAAAAATTTGGGGGAAGGCGAGTCTAACTCGGCGGTTAGCAGAAGGGAACAATTGCCAGTAACTCACCTAAAATTGCGTGAAAGTAGCCACACTATGAAGGGATACGTGGCGGGAGACGGCACCGTTAACCAATTGCTGGGCGTCCGTGTTGGGGTGAGGCAGCTTGTCAATCCAAGGGTGTGCCTGAAGGGGGGGAGGTAGTAGGGAGGGGGGAGAAGGTAATGAACATCCAAGGAGGAATTTGGACGGAGGATGAAAACGGCAATGCGCGACAGAACCTTACCATTTTGGTGACTGGAGAAGGGTGTCTATTTCCCTTAACTCAATAAAATAAAGACGCTTCAAATGGTAACAAAAAACTAGTTATTGGTTTAAACAAAAACGCACATATCGATGTTGTTCGTCCTCTCGTAAAAAGGCGCAGCAGTCTTAGTGCTGGGCGTGAAGATGGTGCTGTCCTGCTCAGCTTACGGTTGCAGGAACAGGTACGACAAAGAGAAGCCCATCTCTTTCCACAAGTAAGAAAACATTCTTGCTCGTGCTTTGACTGTGGCACTCTTTACTTTCGTGCGTGTAATACCGTTACAGATAAGGAGGCAATGTTCGGCAGAGTCAAGATATTGCCAGACATGGTTTAGAGTTGAGCAAAGGGTTTATAGAGATGCTTCTCGCGCATGCTTGGAAGGGAAAGGGGGCGGGTATACCATAGAGACGAAGAAATGTATTTAAATGTTTGCCAACTTGGCCTTAGGGCTTGGCACTGTCTTCGATTTGTTTGTAAGGGTTGAACCTGCGTGAGCAGCATGTGTTAGCACTATTGCTTACAATAAGGCGCTTGAGTTGCAGCCCGCTTGTTGCTTACCAATGGTTGGCCTAAATGGCACACTTCTTTGTGGTCTCCTAATTAGCCAGTGTGTGCTTTGGGGTCATTTCCTGTTCTGTGGAGCATGCACCAAACTCAGATTTATTGACCTTAATTAGTGGCCCTATGCTGGTCGCTCTGTAATTCAGGCACTCTTGTAATTGTTCCCTCCAACCCCGCCATCATACCAACTTTCCCATAACTTTTAGGCTTGTTACATGGAAAAAAAAGTTATAAAAAAATAGCACTGTGCTAGTGGTGCATTATAACGTCTGACGATACATCTCCCAAGAGAGTTCCCTCGACGTATATATCCAACTTCGTTTTATACTGTGAGTGCTCACAGTTACAGCATATATATCCAACTTCATTCGACACTATATTGTCATAAGTAACGTATTGTCCCTAAAGCATTCACCAGAATTCGTTGAAATTACATTTCTTTTGAAAATGGCATTAAGAATATACCACAGCCAACGCAATTCTCTCTGAATGTAAAGATAAAAGATAGTCAAGTGCCAAACATACTTTTGCTAGCCAGCCTCATAAATCACTGGTCTAAAGCATTATTTTCTCCTAGTCAGCACTTAGGGGCATGTTCATATTAAATGTTGAAAATTATGTAGTGCTTATGTTTCATACAGGGGTTATCACCTACACGTTGTGGGCTCCTGCTTGCACTGCTTTGCCCACAACTTCACCAAACCCTGCACATGTTATCTATTTACTCTACCCCTCCCATTAGCACACCCTTTGTTCGTCTTATACAAATAAAACAGGTGTGAATGCTATTCATTCTGCATGATAGCCCTTCTTCAAACTTTTTTTCTCCGGTTACAAAATGCTTTACGCCCATTTAGGAAACAGCGTAACTTTATTTTTCTTTTCTTTGTACGTCTGTAGAAATTCAAACAAACGTTATTACAAGTGTATTTAATAGGTAAAAACCATTGCCCATTACAACAACAATAGCTCTAACAAGCAAATACGATACCTAATGCATTTCTAATGCTTGTTTGAAAGCCTGCTGACAGCTAATTTGTCTCTGAGGTGTGTTGCCGTCTTCTGTATCTGTTGCATATCAACCTCAGTCACCTCATTTAAGTAATAGAGCATCAAACTATTGCACAGATCACCGCGTACGTGTGTGCTTCTTCATTCGGGCATCCTCTGAAGTTTTCCGTTGTGGCAGGCTCTCTTGAGGGCCAATATCAGGTCCTCCAGGTCCATCCTCCCACACGTAGGCCCTACAGAATTTGAATGAGTGGGAAGAGTGCTTCCATGGTGAAGAGCAAAGTTATATTTACCCAGCCTTGATCTGATGCCAGGACCTCATGTCCTAGTTTTGGGAGTCTGATAAATCACCACAGCACACTCCACTATGGAGTGAGGACCTGCATTATCTTCCTGCACGTTCCCCAAATCTAACATTCTCCTTGCCAATGAGTTTTCTTTGATTTGCTATAGAACTCATCCAAGCAAAAATGAAATGTACCAGGGGTAACATCACATCTCCCTTTTCGCCTTGTATATTACAGAAATAGTCTTGTGGTTTCTACTGCAAAATGTGAATGTGCATGAAGTCATTTTTCCTGAAACACTGCCCCCTGTAGCGAGCACTTGACTCCAAACCAGTCTGCATACCTATAAACTAGTGAATGAGGGCTGAATTCTGACACCTGCCAAAGTTTCACCAGTCGTTCGGTTGAAGCTGGAACGAATCCTGAATGGACTGAACTCTGATTTATTGCCACACGTTATACATGCAAACGGCAGTCAATCAATCAATCAATCAGGAGTAAAACGCGGGTACTCACCCATGAGGGTCTCAAGGCCCGGGGGGTGGGGCTGCTGATCCGTCGGGGCGTGGAGTTTCAGTGGAAGAGCCAGGTCTTGAGATCCTTCCTGAATTGGGTCAGCAACTGAGATTGCCTGAGGTGGAGGGACAGTGTGTTCCAGGGTCTAAGCAGTAGTGTTTAGCTTTGAAAGGACTGGGCTAAGTCCTCTAGATTTATACCTTTTTTGTTTGTGTACAGGAAGAATTAAGACTCCTATTTTCCTGACGAATGCAAATATACCCTTTGCCAACCATGAGTAGACTACTATTATTTATGGGAAGATGGGACTACTTTTATTTACGTGGAGATGACCTCTAATATTTATTATTAATATTTAATTACAGCACGAGCACCCAAAGAATTACTTACCTGCTTAAGAAATACCTGGGACAGTCAGTGGCACCCCCTTAAAGGCCCTGGCTTTTCATATCTATGCTGAACGAGATATTAGTGAGAAACAGATCCTACACTTGGTTTGAATTAAGGGTCATTGTCTTATTATTAATTATTGAAACTTGTAAAGCAGCAGGTCTTAAAGGTGATATTCAAATATTTGTTGCAAAGTTGTCCTTATGTTCGGATTGTCGTAAAATGGAGTTGATTGAGGATCACATGAATTCGATGATTAATTAAAACTTCCTTGAATCAGATTTCATGTCTTGACCCTTTTGTTTTTGAAAAAAATCGTACTTTTAAAACAGTAGTAGTCTATTTAGAAATGAGCTCCCTTGTTTTCTGGTAAAAATGTCAGCGCATCAAATTTGAAAGTAATGTAATACATCAAAAGGTGCACAATGAGCTGAATTTGCACACCCTTTAAACCACAAACAATATTCCAATAAACAATTTCACCACGCGAAAACAAACTCTGCATCTCCAATAAGATCAAAACCAGAGTGAAGAGGAAAGCAGCGAGAAACAAGAGAAAGAAAATATTACAATTTCCTCACATTAAGTAGCACCTCTGGCGCTCACAGCCACATCTGCTAACTCACCATCAGAGCACAACGTGTTAGGCATCAGAGGCCCAAGATACCTTCACCCTGACCCAAACAGAGTGCCCACAACTAAAAAATATGCACATCTCTGTCAGTGGCGTAATGAAAGTTAAGAGCCCCCCTTTGTAAAGTACAAGGAGGGGCTCCCCTCCGGAGTCAGTCAGGAGCTCTCAGGCAAGGGTACTGTGCTGAGGGGGCTCCCTGGAGCCTGTACCTCCCTCCCCCACACCACTGGGGCTGCGGAGGCCTATGTTACGCCACTGATTTCCGCTGCTTCACCTCAGCCGTTCGGAATGCATGCTCCCATTGTGAAGTACACAAGTGTGACCGAACCGTACTTGCAGGTCTGTAACCGACGACAGTAGGTCAGTCGGTTACGGTTCCTGACTGATGTCGGATGGACTCCGGTCCGTCCGACACCGAATCGGCCCCTTAGTGTGAAAATCGTGTTACTGAACCTAACACATTAAATTGAAGTGAGATAATGGTTTTTTTATGTCCTGCTGATTTTTTAGTTCAAAGTGTGGTGAGTACTTCAATGTCATTGACAGTATTTTTCCCTTGTTTACTAATAGAAAACAAGCATTGGCATAGCCAATAGGTCTCGCCTTTGGGACCTTATAAGTGTTTAGCCATGCAACGGTTGATGTTGTTGCACCAAGGATATTGTGATGTATAACTAAATACTGATAAGGTCACAAAAGCGAGACCTATTGGCTATGCCAATGCTTGTTTTAGAGTGAGTAGCAAGCCTGTGAGTGTTGCTTCTGTGTGTAGGTGTAATACTCTGGGTAACTGTGTCCCCATGTGCCCTTTGTGTGCTTGTGTAGTGACAGCTGCTTTGTTAATCTCTGTCCTAGTGTGTTTTTATGAGTACGTGTTTGTGTTGTATGTATTGTAGGCCTGTGTGTGTAGCATCTGTCGGTGGGTGCCACGTCACTGCCTTCCTGTGTGTTTATTTGTGTAGTGTAACGTGCTTGGTGAATCTGTCTTTCCTGTGCATTGTGTGGTGCGTTTATGCCAGTCGATGTGTGGGTGTGTTGCTGTTAGATGCTCTCTCTCAGTTTGTGGGTGTGTGGTTGTGTCAGAGGCCACAACAGTGTGCAGATGGTTGCTCTTAGTAGAGGGCTCGTTGGCGTGTCCCCTCCTGACTCGGTGTCGCGGTGCATGTGCACTGCGCAGCACACACGCACATTACAAACACCTACGCAAAGCCCTCCAGTTATAAATAATTTGTGTTTGTGGCTGAGTCAAACTGTTGTTATGAGGTTTCTGGCATATGAGAGGCGCAGCTTCCTGTCATTTGCGCTTGTAGTCTGAGGGGCACGGGCGACGTGCAGCAGGTATAATGAGTAACACAGAGCAGCAAAACAACACAGCACAACGTGCGCACACAACTAAAGCACTGACACACATATCACCAGCCTGATTCAGGGGCACAATGGGGGGGGCTAAATCTTCCACCAATAGGCAGAGAGGAGATAGAGGGGCTCTTAGAAGGGGTGATTAAACAACTAAGTCTCAGTAACATGCGAATGGTCTGTTAAAGACCTGTAAAGTACTGGGGTGTGGCTGTGTGTGTGCCCGGGAAGCTGTCTGAGCTTGGGCTGAAACACACGACGGGGAAAGGGGGGGGGAGGTTAGATGCATTCAGGTTTGTTTTTCAAGGATGAAGCTAACACTAAAGAATACGCCATGTCCATATTTCACTGCCAGGGGAGCAACAGTGATGCACTTAAGGAATATACCATTTGCTGACTCTCATCCACAAGTTCACAAGAAGCACACGTCCGGCAGACGGTTCAAAAAACTTCATATTTAGCTCCTTTCTGGTATCCACTTTAAAATATATAATTTATAGATCACGCACACTTGAGGGTTATTTATTTTTAACAGTTCGTCTGCAGCTTGTGTTGTAGATTCACATGTGATCCACCCTGGGCAAGACAAATAGTACAACTTACACATTGAGGTCACTCAATTATTTTAAACACAGACCACTATTCCAATGGGGGAAAAATATATGTAGCTATTCAGGGAACGTGTTCCCAGGTCACTCAAATGCTTGTCCGAAAAGAAACAAAGATAAACCATTTGCAATATTCTGAACCCAAAACCCGGTGGCTGTAGTCTGCAATTTCGTGTATCTAATGCAACACAAGATGTAATCTGAATTTTACAGGTGAGTAAAGTTTCCTTTAAAAACATGCGTTTGAAACTTTAAATATTGGAGTAATCTACAACTGAGTAACTCCCGATTAAACGTTAAATCGGCATTTCTGTTCATGTGAGAGATCTCCTGAGATTAAGGGTGATTTACAGCACGTAAAGTTGTACTATAAAGCATTAATGTTAAACAATGTTCGCTTTAAAAGCACATAAATTAGGTAAGGTTAACTTGTACACCCCCCAACTTGTGGCACTGAAAAAATTCAGCAGTCTGCGTAAGCATGTAATACTACTGTATGGATAGTTTGTGGCCTTGTCCCACTTAGTGCAAATTGATTGCACTTGTACGGTGCGCTTTTAACGGTTGGCACATCTCAGTGAGATTTTCTAGTTTATTTTCCAAAAAGAATTTTACAATTTTGGGTGGAGTTTTTGTTACTTGCAACGCTTTGCTTTTAGCATAATTTTTGCACATATTGGATGTTTTCTTTGCTTGATAAACAACTTACTCATCTGCTAATTGACGTTTTTGCCCCACCTGTGTCAATATTTTTTACCCATGATTATTGTGGTCACGCTTTTTCTTACTTCTGTACAAGAGCGAATACGTAAAATCTAGACAACGGTACCATATCTCTTATCAGTATCACAAATTTTGGAGCCCCCCGAACATGAAATAAATTACTAAATTATATTTTTCTACATCGCAGATACCCATATTTGCACATTTTCACAAATCATGAAATCCATACAGAATTTCTTAAAAGGAAATTCTTTTGTATACAAATAAAACTGCCACTTACAAATAAATATCTTCCAGTAGGACGACCGAGGTTGTTTGTACGTTACTTGTGCACTCTATTTGCCGTCTGCCATTGTGTCCCTACCAATACTCCATGTACAATTCAATGCAGGTACGCCTTCCTGTCCTCTTAGCTGCCACTGTCTCATGGCTGCATTGATGCTTGTTGTGGGTCCTTGGTGACCGTTTCCTTAATTCCCTTTTGGCAATGCCTGCTGACAGAGCAGGTCTCTAGAAAGGTACTGAAAATCCCTGCTAAAAAAAAAAAAAACGCGGGCGCCTCTCGCTGAAAGGAGGCAGCAGGGGGAGGGGAGAGAGGAGGGGGCCTGCGCCTGTTTTCCTTGTGGGAGCGAGCAGGAACCATATGTTTGTAATTAACACATGGTTTGAAAGCTCGCTCACGCAAGGGAATCGCCAGACGTGCACGTGTTGCCATTGGAAGCAATGCAACGCGTGCACATTTTCGCCCACAAAGCTGTGCCGATGGCTAAAGGTCTTTTTCCTAGCAGCGCATGCGCGCTGCTTAGGCAAGACCTAAAAAGACATTCTTTTATCATTATCCTTGGTCATTGTTTACTTTAAATTGCTGAACAACTTAAATTGCCTTAGGAAACAAATGAGAGGCTTTTAGAAAATGTGAGCCTACAGTGTGAAGTTCTGTAGGTGCAAAAAGAACCTTTCAAAGACGACAACAGCCTCGAACCCTTAAGGTGGATAATTATATCCAACAACAGTGGTTTGTCTAGAACGTCGGCCACTTTTGTGAAATCGGAGCATATTTCTTTTGTGCAGCAACCTGTCAAAACACCAAGTTTGCATAATCTAATGGCAGATAGAGGAAAACACAGAAAACACCTGTAAACTATAAAACGCGAGGTTTACTTTTGTTGAATTCATGTTTCTTTCACGGCACACGAGGGGACCCGCGTGAACCTTTCAACAGCTGTCATGGGAAGAACAGTGTATTGTTTTTATTCTAATTAATCTCATTTCATTCCGCGGACTATCAGTAAATCACTGTGCACAGGTACCTACCCAATTAAACCCAAGCCAGATGTTGCAAGTTAAATTAGTGCCAATCAAAATTAGAATGTTCGCACATAGAACAGAATAGCTTTTTTTACACGACCATTTCCATTCTATATGCGCACTTCTAATAGTCTAAAATGCATTTTCTTTCATTTTTTTTTAGTAGACAATTTCTCAGGAAAGTGACTATTGCTCACGTTCCTTTAAAAATATATATATATATATATATATATGATTCCCGAAATTTGCCCTGCATTTAAGCTCGCACTCCAGGTACAGGTGAGTTGCAACAACAACTTTATTGTGGAATGAAGCAGACGTTTCAGTTGATATTCTCCTAAAAGGTTTGCCTGTTTGCCTGACGCGTTTCAAGGATCACCGTCCTCTTCCTCAAAGGCAATATTTGAAGTGCCAAGAGTTTTTCTTGCTGCAAATCCGCTTACAATGTAAAAGGTTTTCAAAGGCGCTCCTGCGTGGCTTTCGCTGCAATGGCTCATTAAGCTCAGGTGTGTCTCTGCAGAGCATGGCGGTATTTGTAGGTTTCCGGCATTTTGTCAAGGAGCAGCCTATCAATAGGCAGTGACTGAGAATTCCGCTTCCATAACAATTCCGATGCCTGTACTGCCCATTAGACCTGGCTTAGTTCCAAATCGGGGACCCATCATTCTTCAGGCGGTGCGGTAGCTCCACGGCTGGACCTGCCGTGCTATAATGATTCCCGAAATTTGCCCTGCATTTAAGCTCGCACTCCAGGTACAGGTGAGTTGCAACAACAACTTTATTGTGGAATGAAGCAGACGTTTCAGTCGATATTCTCCTAAAAGGTTTGCCTGTTTGCCTGACGCGTTTCAAGGATCACCGTCCTCTTCCTCAAAGGCAATATTTGAAGTGCCAAGAGTTTTTCTTGCTGCAAATCCGCTTACAATGTAAAAGGTTTTCAAAGGCGCTCCTGCGTGGCTTTCGCTGCAATGGCTCATTAAGCTCAGGTGTGTCTCTGCAGAGCATGGCGGTATTTGTAGTTTTCCGGCATTTTGTCAAGGAGCAGCCTATCAATAGGCAGTGACTGAGAATTCCGCTTCCATAACAATTCCGATGCCTGTACTGCCCATTAGACCTGGCTTAGTTCCAAATCGGGGATCCATCATTCTTCAGGCGGTGCGGTAGCTCCACGGCTGGACCTGCCGTGCTATAATGATTCCCGAAATTTGCCCTGCATTTAAGCTCGCACTCCAGGTACAGGTGAGTTGCAACAACAACTTTATTGTGGAATGAAGCAGACGTTTCAGTCGATATTCTCCTAAAAGGTTTGCCTGTTTGCCTGACGCGTTTCAAGGATCACCGTCCTCTTCCTCAAAGGCAATATTTGAAGTGCCAAGAGTTTTTCTTGCTGCAAATCCGCTTACAATGTAAAAGGTTTTCAAAGGCGCTCCTGCGTGGCTTTCGCTGCAATGGCTCATTAAGCTCAGGTGTGTCTCTGCAGAGCATGGCGGTATTTGTAGTTTTCCGGCATTTTGTCAGGGAGCAGCCTATCAATAGGCAGTGACTGAGAATTCCGCTTCCATAACAATTCCGATGCCTGTACTGCCCATTAGACCTGGCTTAGTTCCAAATCGGGGACCCATCATTCTTCAGGCGGTGCGGTAGCTCCACGGCTGGACCTGCCGTGCTATAATGATTCCCGAAATTTGCCCTGCATTTAAGCTCGCACTCCAGGTACAGGTGAGTTGCAACAACAACTTTATTGTGGAATGAAGCAGACGTTTCAGTCGATATTCTCCTAAAAGGTTTGCCTGTTTGCCTGACGCGTTTCAAGGATCACCGTCCTCTTCCTCAAAGGCAATATTTGAAGTGCCAAGAGTTTTTCTTGCTGCAAATCCGCTTACAATGTCAAGGAGCGCCTGAAGAATGATGGGTCCCCGATTTGGAACTAAGCCAGGTCTAATGGGCAGTACAGGCATCGCAATTGTTATGGAAGCGGAATTCTCAGTCACTGCCTATTGATAGGCTGCTCCTTGACAAAATGCCGGAAAACTACAAATACCGCCATGCTCTGCAGAGACACACCTGAGCTTAATGAGCCATTGCAGCGAAAGCCACGCAGGAGCGCCTTTGAAAACCTTTTACATTGTAAGCGGATTTGCAGCAAGAAAAACTCTTGGCACTTCAAATATTGCCTTTGAGGAAGAGGACGGTGATCCTTGAAACGCGTCAGGCAAACAGGCAAACCTTTTAGGAGAATATCGACTGAAACGTCTGCTTCATTCCACAATAAAGTTGTTGTTGCAACTCACCTGTACCTGGAGTGCGAGCTTAAATGCAGGGCAAATTTCGGGAATCATTATAGCACGGCAGGTCCAGCCGTGGAGCTACCGCACCGCCTGAAGAATGATGGGTCCCCGATTTGGAACTAAGCCAGGTCTAATGGGCAGTACAGGCATCGGAATTGTTATGGAAGCGGAATTCTCAGTCACTGCCTATTGATAGGCTGCTCCTTGACAAAATGCCGGAAAACTACAAATACCGCCATGCTCTGCAGAGACACACCTGAGCTTAATGAGCCATTGCAGCGAAAGCCACGCAGGAGCGCCTTTGAAAACCTTTTACATTGTAAGCGGATTTGCAGCAAGAAAAACTCTTGGCACTTCAAATATTGCCTTTGAGGAAGAGGACGGTGATCCTTGAAACGCGTCAGGCAAACAGGCAAACCTTTTAGGAGAATATCGACTGAAACGTCTGCTTCATTCCACAATAAAGTTGTTGTTGCAACTCACCTGTACCTGGAGTGCGAGCTTAAATGCAGGGCAAATTTCGGGAATCATTATAGCACGGCAGGTCCAGCCGTGGAGCTACCGCACCGCCTGAAGAATGATGGGTCCCCGATTTGGAACTAAGCCAGGTCTAATGGGCAGTACAGGCATCGGAATTGTTATGGAAGCGGAATTCTCAGTCACTGCCTATTGATAGGCTGCTCCTTGACAAAATGCCGGAAAACTACAAATACCGCCATGCTCTGCAGAGACACACCTGAGCTTAATGAGCCATTGCAGCGAAAGCCACGCAGGAGCGCCTTTGAAAACCTTTTACATTGTAAGCGGATTTGCAGCAAGAAAAACTCTTGGCACTTCAAATATTGCCTTTGAGGAAGAGGACGGTGATCCTTGAAACGCGTCAGGCAAACAGGCAAACCTTTTAGGAGAATATCGACTGAAACGTCTGCTTCATTCCACAATAAAGTTGTTGTTGCAACTCACCTGTACCTGGAGTGCGAGCTTAAATGCAGGGCAAATTTCGGGAATCATTATAGCACGGCAGGTCCAGCCGTGGAGCTACCGCACCGCCTGAAGAATGATGGGTCCCCGATTTGGAACTAAGCCAGGTCTAATGGGCAGTACAGGCATCGGAATTGTTATGGAAGCGGAATTCTCAGTCACTGCCTATTGATAGGCTGCTCCTTGACAAAATGCCGGAAAACTACAAATACCGCCATGCTCTGCAGAGACACACCTGAGCTTAATGAGCCATTGCAGCGAAAGCCACGCAGGAGCGCCTTTGAAAACCTTTTACATTGTAAGCGGATTTGCAGCAAGAAAAACTCTTGGCACTTCAAATATTGCCTTTGAGGAAGAGGACGGTGATCCTTGAAACGCGTCAGGCAAACAGGCAAACCTTTTAGGAGAATATCGACTGAAACGTCTGCTTCATTCCACAATAAAGTTGTTGTTGCAACTCACCTGTACCTGGAGTGCGAGCTTAAATGCAGGGCAAATTTCGGGAATCATTATAGCACGGCAGGTCCAGCCGTGGAGCTACCGCACCGCCTGAAGAATGATGGGTCCCCGATTTGGAACTAAGCCAGGTCTAATGGGCAGTACAGGCATCGGAATTGTTATGGAAGCGGAATTCTCAGTCACTGCCTATTGATAGGCTGCTCCTTGACAAAATGCCGGAAAACTACAAATACCGCCATGCTCTGCAGAGACACACCTGAGCTTAATGAGCCATTGCAGCGAAAGCCACGCAGGAGCGCCTTTGAAAACCTTTTACATTGTAAGCGGATTTGCAGCAAGAAAAACTCTTGGCACTTCAAATATTGCCTTTGAGGAAGAGGACGGTGATCCTTGAAACGCGTCAGGCAAACAGGCAAACCTTTTAGGAGAATATCGACTGAAACGTCTGCTTCATTCCACAATAAAGTTGTTGTTGCAACTCACCTGTACCTGGAGTGCGAGCTTAAATGCAGGGCAAATTTCGGGAATCATTATAGCACGGCAGGTCCAGCCGTGGAGCTACCGCACCGCCTGAAGAATGATGGGTCCCCGATTTGGAACTAAGCCAGGTCTAATGGGCAGTACAGGCATCGGAATTGTTATGGAAGCGGAATTCTCAGTCACTGCCTATTGATAGGCTGCTCCTTGACAAAATGCCGGAAAACTACAAATACCGCCATGCTCTGCAGAGACACACCTGAGCTTAATGAGCCATTGCAGCGAAAGCCACGCAGGAGCGCCTTTGAAAACCTTTTACATTGTAAGCGGATTTGCAGCAAGAAAAACTCTTGGCACTTCAAATATTGCCTTTGAGGAAGAGGACGGTGATCCTTGAAACGCGTCAGGCAAACAGGCAAACCTTTTAGGAGAATATCGACTGAAACGTCTGCTTCATTCCACAATAAAGTTGTTGTTGCAACTCACCTGTACCTGGAGTGCGAGCTTAAATGCAGGGCAAATTTCGGGAATCATTATAGCACGGCAGGTCCAGCCGTGGAGCTACCGCACCGCCTGAAGAATGATGGGTCCCCGATTTGGAACTAAGCCAGGTCTAATGGGCAGTACAGGCATCGGAATTGTTATGGAAGCGGAATTCTCAGTCACTGCCTATTGATAGGCTGCTCCTTGACAAAATGCCGGAAAACTACAAATACCGCCATGCTCTGCAGAGACACACCTGAGCTTAATGAGCCATTGCAGCGAAAGCCACGCAGGAGCGCCTTTGAAAACCTTTTACATTGTAAGCGGATTTGCAGCAAGAAAAACTCTTGGCACTTCAAATATTGCCTTTGAGGAAGAGGACGGTGATCCTTGAAACGCGTCAGGCAAACAGGCAAACCTTTTAGGAGAATATCGACTGAAACGTCTGCTTCATTCCACAATAAAGTTGTTGTTGCAACTCACCTGTACCTGGAGTGCGAGCTTAAATGCAGGGCAAATTTCGGGAATCATTATAGCACGGCAGGTCCAGCCGTGGAGCTACCGCACCGCCTGAAGAATGATGGGTCCCCGATTTGGAACTAAGCCAGGTCTAATGGGCAGTACAGGCATCGGAATTGTTATGGAAGCGGAATTCTCAGTCACTGCCTATTGATAGGCTGCTCCTTGACAAAATGCCGGAAAACTACAAATACCGCCATGCTCTGCAGAGACACACCTGAGCTTAATGAGCCATTGCAGCGAAAGCCACGCAGGAGCGCCTTTGAAAACCTTTTACATTGTAAGCGGATTTGCAGCAAGAAAAACTCTTGGCACTTCAAATATTGCCTTTGAGGAAGAGGACGGTGATCCTTGAAACGCGTCAGGCAAACAGGCAAACCTTTTAGGAGAATATCGACTGAAACGTCTGCTTCATTCCACAATAAAGTTGTTGTTGCAACTCACCTGTACCTGGAGTGCGAGCTTAAATGCAGGGCAAATTTCGGGAATCATATATATATATATATATATATCAATACAACAACCACATTATCAAATGAATGGTTGCTTATGCAGGCTAATCAGTTTCTGCTGACATTTCCAGCACATTCCTGTGAGCTTCTTGGTTAAAAATTTTAGGGTAAATGGATTGACCTTGGGTATGATTTTTGACTCCAGATTTGTTTTTATTTTCTGTTGACTGAATTACTTGATGCCTCTAGATCATCCAGATTTTCCCTTGGCATATTTTAATAAGTGAATGCATTTGTAGACTTCACATGTTATTTTAGTGACCATCATTTCTTTTCAAGGTTTATAGTTGTTTTTATTATCATCATTATCATTTCCTTCCCTGGAGGTCAGGGTGTGCTTGACCTTCCCCTTTATATATTTTTTTAATTCATTTTCAGGATGCTGGGACCATGTGCCTGAGTCTTGAAGGAGCTGCCAAACAATATTGCTTGTGTTCTGGCCATCCAACTAGATCTGACTAGTCCTTTCTAAATTGGCTAATCAGGACATATTTGAACACCAACAGTTCAGATATACAGACCTTTTTAACTTCTTCATGCCCGAGTTGAGTTTCTTTTTCAACAAAAATTCCTTTTTAAAGGAACACATCTGTTCCTGGGACACTGCTGTCATTGGGATCCCTAGGGACAACCTATGGCTCGGCGAAGTGTCCCCTCCTCTAAAACAATTAATCGCCCAGATGGAGGGGGGTCACTGGGGGTCTCTATGAGGCTCTGGGAGAGGGGATGCATAGCTCCCCACCCTAAAATTGAAACTCGGCCCTGGGGCATGGGATCCATGGGAATTTCTTAAGGCTCAACCTCCTAACCTAAAATTCAAACTCAGCCCTGGGGATGGGGTCTCCAGGGTCTTATTTAGGTAAAGGGAGGGGGCCGCACAACTACTCTCTAAAATAATCAAATCGGCCCAGGGGGATGGTGTCCCTGGGGCATCCAAACGGTTAGGGAAGAACGGATGCATGCCCCCTCCCCCAAAAAAGTTGCGCTGACTGAGTCTCTGAGTAATGAAATGGCTGACGCCACATCTTTGTTTATGTGTTGACAGGCAATCTTTTATCTTTAGATCTGTTTGGATCTGCAGATCCTCCATGCATGATATATACATAAATAATAATCTTAATTTTGTGCAAAATACTGAATGGATTAACACAAAATGGAATGTAACAAAATACCGTGAATGACAGGTCCATGAACCTAACCAGGGGAAAGGGGGTTCAGCTTAATGTGCGAAACACACCCCTGTACTGAGAAAAGAAAAATCCTTTTCTTGTTTCCCCTCACTCACCAAGGGTTACCCCTAGGTGACATGCTTCATCATTGGGGCCATACCAAGCAGCTACTGTTTGGGGCATGCTGCGACTTGCGGAATTACGTAGGAGCACTTTAATGTGAAAATATGTGTAGTGCAGTGTTGGGGGAGTGGTGTAAAGTGACGTTAAAAATACCTAGCTAGTGAGCTAATGTTTTATTCTTGCTCCTAGTTGGTATGGATAAAAAGGGGGTTTATATTAGGGGAAAAAAGTAACTGTTATGTGATTACAGTCCCTAGCATTTTGTCAACATGTTTCGAAGTGTACCCTAAACCTCTTCTTCAGGACCACATGGGAGCAGGTCCATACGTACCACTCACCTATAATAAGGAAAAACTATAATAAAGACAAACATATGCCCTTGACGAGAGGCAGATGCTGATATCGCTGGTGAGAGGAGCACCTGGAAAAGGGCTTCCGTCTTGCTACATTTCTCAACTCTTCAGCACTACTTTTAACTACCAATTTAAACCTTGTATTTTGCACTTGTTTTTATTTGAGAACATTTTACTTGCTTTTTAAAACAAATTATCACATCGCATTTACCTGCACTGTGTCCCCGGTCCACCACCGACATTTCGGATTGTGTGGAGGGACTGGAACGTGCAACAGGAAGTGATTATGATTTCCGGATTAGGCCACCTATCAGCTGCTCTCCAGCTTGATTACTCACCCTCTTTAAAAGAAGATGCCTCTCACTACACACAGCGGACACGCGCAGCGGGCGCGCCAAAGACAAGCCTGTCTGCTCCCATCCGTAGCCGGACGGGGCCTGGGGCCAGAACCTCTGCCTGAATCCATAACGGCCACATAACTTATGCCTGCAAGACCCTTCTAGGCCTCCAGCCTGTCCACGACTCGCACTGCTCACCTTTCCTCCCGATACTGTTCCTCCATACTGTCCCTGCTGTGGATACACCTTCCCACCGCACTCCCACTTGAAATCTACCTGTCATGAATACAACTTGACGTCGACCACGACCAAGAAGAATAATGAGACCCACGCTCAATTTACATTTTTTTGCCTTAATTATAGATCACTCCCAAAACATAAGGGAGATATTTTTGATCTCTTTACCGACTCTCAACCCGACGCCATCTTCCTAACTGAGACCTGTCTAAAAGAGAGCTCCAGACCCGAAATTGCGCATGCACTTCCCCCTAACTACCCATATCTAGGTAAGAGTCGCGCAGTCAGGAATGGAGGAGGCATAGCAATAATTTTTAAAACATCCTACACGTGCAAATGGGAAGATTTGGATTTTAAGGACTGTGAAGCCGGTCTGTTTAAACTTTCGATCACCCCTAACTTTATTCTTTCGGGGACCTAAATTTACCGCCGCCTGGACCTCCTGGACCGTGGGCAGCTGCACTCCCAGACCTCATTGCCCCCTTACTATTAGAAACGACTAATATCTTGATTTTAGGTGACTGGAATCTACACTTTAATGAAGATTCCTGCATTACTAGCTCTACTCTCATAGCCGACTTGGCCGCTGTGAATGTCTCTCTCCATAACTCTGGCCCCACTCATAAGGCTGGACATTTATTGGATCCAATCTTTTCCAATCTTACACTATCTTTTGCAAGCAAGCTATACCCATCCTTTGGTCCGACCATTTTCTTGTAGAATTCAAGATTAAACATGAACGGTGCCTGAAGAAGTTAGATTCTCTCTCTGGTCCAAGAAACTGTAGAAACTGGAAAAATCTAGATATTAACAGTCTGAACCTTCTTCTGAACAACACCATGCCGGTAACTCCGACAGAAAGCTCAGATGACGATGAGGTCATCCATAATTGGCTAACTTCTGCCATTGATGCATGCCTCCCATTGTCCAACAAAAAGTTGAATTACCATCACCCTCCAGCTCCGTGGTTCTCAGAAAAAACTAAAAATAGAAAAAACTAAATGTAAAAATTCAGAAAGACGCTGGCGGAAAAACTACGAGCTGGCTAAAAAATCCTCATATAAATAAGCTTTGAACAACTATCATTCAACGTGCAACGCTGCTCGGGCTGAGCACACCAATCACACCATTCTACATTCACAAAATTGCCCTAAAGTGTTGTTTAAAGTAGTAAAGGAACTCTCTGGTGCCACTTGTCAACCCGAGCCTCCGAGCCTTAACTTCAAACAGTGTAATGATCTGGCGATATTTTTGTGGATAAAATTGACAAAATCTATTCTGAATTTTACAAACATACAACTACATTAATACATCTGCAACCTAGCTTTTCTACAACACCATGCCACTCACAGAAATTAGCTCAAGTCAGTAGCAATAGTATACTAGACATATGGACTACCCTGGACATGCTTTCTTTTCGTAATATTCTTACGAGCATTAAGTCTAGCTCCCCAAAGGATCCGGTCCCCCATGCTGGGCTTCAAAAACAAGACCTCCCTATACTCACCACTATCATGGAGATCCTTAACACATCACTCTATGAAGCTAGGGTTCCTGCAGCCTGGAAACATGCAATGGTCCTCCCCCTGCTTAAAAAAGCCAACTCTGACCCTGAGGTCCTTTCTAACTTCCGCCCCATCTCCCTGCTTCCTATTCTCTCTAAGATCTTGGAAAAGCACATTCACCTCCAGTTGATGAAGTTTGTTGAGGCACAAAACATATTACATCCGTCTCAATTGGGCTTTAGAGCCGCTTTCTCCACAGAATCGACACTGCTGGGAGTTACTGAGAATATTCGTCAACTAGTCGACAAAGGAGAGACAGTGGCACTTATTTTATTGGATTTAAGTGCAGCATTCAATACTGTTTCCCACACCTTGCTTCTAAAAATTCTTCAATCTAAGGGCATCGGCGGTAAGGCACTTAAGTGATTGTCCATCTTTCTCTCTAGTAGGACCTTCCAGGTCTTCTCTCCTACTGCTCATTCCCTGACTCAGGTGTCCCCGCATGGAGTCCCTCAGGGCTCCATTCTCAGTCCACTGCTCTTCAACATTTACGTCAGTCCGCTGGCTACGATAGCAGAGCAAGCAGGTTTAACAATTTACTCCTATGCTGATGACACCCAGCTTATCTTCTCGCTTTCGTCCAAAGAAACTTCAAAAACCTCCCTTCTCCAAACAGGGTTAATAAAGATAGCCGACTGGATGCACGCAAATAAACTAAAGTTAAATGAGGGGAAAACGGAACTCCTCATCTTCGGCAACAATAAAACTCTCTGGGACCCCCAACATTGGCCACCGCAGATAGGTGATCTTCCCCTACCTTCACAATCGGTCCGCAACCTTGGCGTTATTATTGACGACCAACTGTTGATGAAGCAGCAAGTGATTAAGGTTGCTTCCACTTGTTTTGCTATTTTAAAGTGGCTTAGGAAAATCCTCTGGATGCTTCCTTCCGCCACACAAAAAACTGTCATCCAGGCTTTAGTAGTATCCAGATTGGACTACTGCAACGTGCTCTATCTGGGTGCTGGCAAGGAGGTGCTCCGCAAGCTTCAGGTAGTCCAGAACACTGCAGCAAGACTGCTCTGTCAACTACCTAGAACAGCTCCCACTGCTGGCGTAATTCGTGAACTTCACTGGCTGAGAATTAACAATCGCGCAAAATTCAAAGCCCTCTGCTATATGCACAGAATAAACATGGGCTCAGCTCCCCACTATCTAAGTGCTTTGGTGCAACTCTATCGCCCTTCACGCTTACTACGATCCTTGAATCAACTAAAATTTCAGGTGCCCAGAATCAAACGAGCCAGAATGGGAGGACGCTCTTTTGCCTTTCTGGCTCCCTCCATGGAACTCTCTTCCTATCCATTTATGTCTTGAAAAGCAGTACCTCAAATTTCACAAAATTTTTAAAACCTGGCTTTTCAATCAGTAGAATCAATCAAGCAATACTTTTGGCCCTGCCTCTGGTCCTCCATTTTCCGTAGGCACCGGGAAACCTCCGGGTAGCTGTGCGCTATATAAATTCAATAAATAAATAATAAATAATAAATGAAATAAATAAATATGCACATCTAATGTGTGGGCATCAAGTAATTTACATACGGTTTCAAATTAGACTTGTGCGGTCCGCCCGGGCAATGAGTAGGCCAGACTGACGGAGGAGTGCTAAGCCAAGGTTACTACAAGCCCCTCCACCCAGGCAGACCATGAGGCTTGTTAAAGCCTGAGAATAAATACTACGAGTCTAATTTGAAACCGTATGTATTTTACCTTAAATAGGGAAGAGGAAAATTCATTTCAATGCTGAAGCAGGTTTTTCTTCAAATAAACCTTGGTTTCCTCTGTAAAGTCGAGTGCGCTCTTGTTGCTTTTGGGCATCCTTGGTTTTAAAAAAAAAATACATATATATGTATATATATATATATATATATATATATAAAAAAAATATTTTTTATTTTTTTATAGTTTTATTTTTAGCAACAAAGGACGCGTCACTCTTGAGCAGACTTTTGCTTAATTTATTCTTCTTGTATCATACTCCACGAACGCGTTTCAGCCTGACTCTGCTTTTCTCACGGTTCTCACGGTTAGTGAGTCTTTCCTCACTTACACTTTTATAATGCCCACCTCAGCCTTAAAGTGCCACTGTGGGAGTTGTAGTGTATACTGAAAAAACGTTATACATATTTACAAGAAAGACATTTTGCGTCATGTCAGCTATTTAAGATAGACATTGAGTTTTTCTGCCATATGTATATAAACCGTCTTGTACTTTATATCTTATTCAATGCAATGGACATAATTATTACATTGTATAGTACCCTTATTACAGTTGTGGATACATTTCTTGAATATTTCATTCATAGTTTAAAAAATAGTATTGGCGCATCAGCGCTTTTCATTAATACAACCAGAAAAACTGTAACCATATTATTCTATTTTTAGTTTGAGAGAGAGAGAGAGAGAGGTAAGGGTCAATGGTTAGTTATAGTTAGAAAAACTTACTTTCACTATGCAAACCAAGTTGAAACTACACAAAATTTACAAATTCTAAAGTTATAGTCATAACGTTCATTTACAACTTATCCACCACCTTCAAATTATTACAAGTAGCGGACCCTCTAACCAGACAACACTAACCATAACTCACCACTCTTCCATGCACTGCGTTCTCACAAATAATGATACTCCTCTGTACAGACACTACACTGTACGAGACTCTCAGCCACTCTACTGAACGACACTACATTCGACAACACTGAACTATACAACACTTTACTCCGCTGAACTCCATTCTGTACCACTACACTCTGCAACACGTTTGGCCTCACTCGCAAATGTAAACTGAGATGAAAGTCTAACTTTATGGTTTTCGGTATTCACAAAGGTAATTTACCAGTAATAAAGTAAGACTTTTGTGTGATTTCAATTTAAGTTTTGGTCTTAAGTTTAACTGAGACCAGGACTTTTGGTCTCAGTTAAACCTAAGATCAAAACTTAAGTTTAACTGAGACAAAGTCTAACTTTACGACTCATAAAGGCCCTTTCTGAATATAGAAAGTTGTAAAGTTAGACTTTCGTCTCAGTTTACCCTTGTGAATCGGGACCTCTATGTGTTGCTACATCAAATACAATGGTCTATGGAAAATGCATTGGTGCAAAAACACATTATGGGACCCCTTTTTTAGGTCGAGCGTACAGCGCTTGCGCTGTAGCTTTACGACCTCTTGTGTATGATTTAGGAGTTGAACTCTACCCATTCCTTGCCGGTGCTTTTTATTTGTCTGGGTTGGTGTCCTTTAAAAAAACTTGCTTTCCAATGGGCAATCTTCCGCCTTTGTCCCTCCTTCTAATTTCCGGTTTTCCCCTACAGCACCGACTAAGTAAAACATCATTACACTTTATGTGTTTATGTCTTTGTGCGGGGACTACTTTTCTTTATCATCTGTTTCCCTTCCTCGGCACCACACATGCTTCACATATAGCGCGCTTCCCATTTGTAGAAACTTCAAAAGGACCGAACCACTTCCTTGTTAGACTGGCATATGCAAAGTCGATAACAAGGAATTAACTTCACTGATATTAAGGACTTTGCAACAGTGTAGCATACGCTTATGGCCGCTTCTTTATTAGTTTCATCTATCGGCAATCTCTTTAATGTTGTGGGTGTACCCATGTGACGTCCAGGTGACGTCACAATCGAAGACGGCTGCCTCGCTGCTGGCATAGGGGAGAGACGCCATGGTTTTATCTTTGACAAAGTTAGTGAGGGCGCTGTTGGCTTACGTGAGTATTTATCTTCTTCAGCCCTGCCTGTGTAGCTGCTGCTGAGCCACACAATCCACTCATGCCCGGGCCGGTGCATGCTGCTGGAGGGAGTCATTGCAGCGAGGTGTGGCCCCGGCTGAAAAATTGCCGGTATCTCACTTTTTTTTCAAAGTGTTCATTAAAACATTGGTAATAGCACTAGCACGCCACCAATGCTGATGGTGGGGTCCTATTACTTTCAGCGCCAGTGAACTTAATTCACCACAGCTCACGAATTTGTGCAGGAGCCCCTCTTTTCCTTTGGGCAGTGTGCGGGCTCTGCATTCACATGACATTACGTTATGTAAGTTATATTTCATAACGTGTTGTGTTGCAGAGGCTGCTTGGGAACTGTTTAGGAGTGAGCCTAGTGTATTTAAATCAGAACCCCTCTCGTTATGCACATGACTGCTTCTGATCTCCACGACTGCGTTTTTGTTTAAATGATTACATTTTATTTTCCACCCATGGGTTGCTTCTTGCAGTGCTTTATGGCATCTTGAGGTCACCTAAAAGCACTGGGAGTTCTAGAGTTAGTTTTCATGTTAGAGTGCTGCCACCCATATGGGAGGGTGCATGTGTCCTGCTCTCCAAAAGCGGCCTAAGACGCATATTGCTTGTGAGTCTTGAAACAGACTCTTTAATTAAGCACCAGGCTCGGGCTGTGCAGGAAATGCCTCAGGCCGTTTCTCAGGTCTTTCCATGAAGCTCAGCAGGTATGAAGAGGGTGCTGTGTTGCTAAAACAATGTATATCCTTGCTGTTACGATGGCCTTGTAAATCTTTCTTTCAATACAAGCATGTCCGTCGTGATGCGGTTCTTCTGTTTGCAAGTATACTATGTGGGCTGTAGCAGGGATTAGCCCGACCGACTCTTGCAAAAAAAACGTTATCGAGGAGGCAAGCACTGAAAATATTCCAGTTGATACCATTTTCCAAAACTTTACCCCACCTCTTGTGCATTTTTTGACACCCCCTCATCATATCTGCAATTGAGCGTTCACTCATCTTTGGTTTTTCTCTTCACCTCCAACTATCGACTATTTCTCTTACCATTTGCTCCTTACCTCCTTATGTCTTCTCCTTCTCCCTCGCCCCCTCCATCTGATTCTTCTTTCAACACTCACAAACGTTTGTACCTCTCTGCCGTTTTACCCCTTCTTCCCCTTGCACTCCTTCCGTCCTCTTTATCTCTCCCGCTATTTGCTTTCACTTATTTCGAACTCCTTTTGTCCGTCCTGCCTTTTATTGTCTCTTACTTAATTAATTTCAATTTTTTCTTCCTCCTCTACTGTTCCCCTCTTCCTTTCTTTCCCAAATCATTTTCTCCACAGGCACCCTGCAACCCCTTAACCTTTAGCCCTTATTTCTCCCCACCCCGTTCGCTCCTCTTCTCCCTCCCTTACTCCTCCCCCTGGTATCCTGGAAATCACCAAATTGAGGGACGATCTCCAGCCTCTCCTGCTAGAGGAAGAGGAGGCTAAGGGGCCGGGCAGCCCCTGCCACCCCCTCTGTAGTATTAGCTGCATCACCACCCTCTCCTCCGATGCAAGTTCATTCCTTTCTTTAAGAAGGTAAGGCCCAGGCCGACATAGGCACTGCTGCAAGCACCTGAAGGGGAGATAGCATCTCCTAGCAGGCACCCTGCAGGGCACAGCGGTGTGTAGCCATATTTGATGCTTTTAGTGTAATGTTTTCAGTGGAAAACATTCTTTGTAAAAACACAGACTCAAAAAGAGAACGTGCATAAATATCTCCACTCAAAAAGTCGACCTGCACTTAAATCCATGTCAAGCACATGTCCCAAATTATAAACATAAACATAGATCATCTACAAATATAGTGTGCATACATTTATATATTTCTTGATAGGGTACATCTCGATCCCACGAGGGATCAGATCACATGACATGATAAAGACAGATAACTTCTCTGCGCACACAATTACATTATTTCCTACTAATATCTTCTTAGCTTTGTGGCTATGCCTCACATACCTATGTTATTTTTTGCCAAAGTGGAGACTGGGGTGGCATTTCATTGGCCTTCATATTCGCACAGCACGTTGCTACCGCTGGTGGTCCTCAAGCACTGTGCAGAAGTTGTGCACTATAATACTTATTATAGTGCGCCCTTTCTGGGAAGCGTTGGATGGTGTATGTGTGATCCAGAGGGGTCGCCATTGTCGCTGCAGACTTGGCACCGGGCTTAATTTGTGCTGGTGGTTGCAGGTAGTGGCCACTGACACTCCTTTCTGGGGATCGCAATTTATTTGTCAAGATCACACTTTCACTGAGAGCACGAGAGGCAAACGTAGACAATGAAGACAAAGGAGGAAGTGGGGATGAAAAGAGTCTACAAGAGTTGCCTACCTGGTCATTCCAAACCATAGATCCGTGTTACGGCCCCAGAGAGTCAAATCAATGCTGTTCAAGGGGAGTCAGCCCTGTGCCGATGTTCACTGCTTCTCCGCGTGAGACATTCAATCGTGCTATTGAGGGAAGTCTTAACCAGCATGCCACCTCCCTTCAGGGGATATTTCAGTTGGTTTCTCTTGCCTTAATTTTTGATTAACTTTAGGTCAGGCATTTGAAATCCAGGTCGATTAGAAATAATGGGGCCTGGGTCCCTCCAACATCAAGCAAGGTCCCTCTATGGCCACCTAGCCTGTAATGTCAATCCATGCAGCTAGTTTTCAAACACTGCTACCCTTTTCACCATTAAATTGTAACATTTTCTCATGTGCTCCCTTAGTTGGTCTATTGCTCCAATTCTCTGTGGACATGTCTGCGTTTGATAAAGACGAACAATAAATTATTTTCGAAGTACTTTTATGTTCACTTTTGGAGAATCTATCATGAATCTACACTGTCAGAAAGTTACGCGCCACACAATTCAACTCCACACATTTCCCATCCACACCACCTAATTTGACACCAAACTACATAACACTGCTCAACAAACAATTGCTAAACACACCACCTAGATCCAATCCACACCACACAATTCCACATTGTGTCACACAATTCAACACCACGCCACATAATTAAAGTCCACTACATACCACTCCACAACACAAAATACCATTCCACATAACTACCCTCCGTAACACACAATCCCTCTCTACATAATTCCAGAACACTCAGTACCACATAATTACTAGCCACATAATTCCACATCACACCATGCCACATAACTGCGCTACACAAATCCACTCCACACAACACAATTCCACGCCCCACATTTACACAACTGATCCAATACAACCCACATAATTCCACGACACACCACATACATACACTCCATAATACAGAGGTAAAAACATTGCCATTTACAATCTCAAGAGCTCTAACTCAAGGAAATGCGAGACTGATTGCATTTCCAATGCTTGTTATCTTTGCACCCCGTTAACAATTCACCACCAAAATTTTCATCATTTCAAAATCTGTAAAATGCTATAGGTCTTGGAGGTTTTGTTGTGATTTGTTAAATCAGTGGAAAGTTTTTGGGGAGCTTATATCCAAGGAATTCCGAGAAAAAGGGGGCTCCTAAAACACCTTTTCCCCATGTTATGTCTATGGGGATTTTTCACATTTTGAACATTACTAAAGCCAGAACTGCTGAACGGAATTACACCATATTTGGCAGGAAGCTAGATGTTGGTCCAGAAAGCCAGCTTTTTGCGATTGGGTGTAAATGCAGTCAGAAATTTCAGTGAAATGAAAGTTTAAAAAATATAGATATCTGGGGATGTGAGTCTTCGCAGTGGAGACTTGGAACCTAATAAAATTTGATTGGCTGCCAACACTTCAACCAGGAAGTCTTGGCAGCCATTTTGGGACTCAGCTTGAAGCCGAGACCCAGAAAAAAGTTAAAAAATAAAGAAAAGGGGACAGGGTAGGAATATACAGACCCCCCCCTATATATTGGGGGATGTTCCCACAGGGACCCTTTCGGGATTAAAAAGCTTTTCTTTTAAAGTTGCTGTGTACTTGCGGGTGGATGCATGAATCCGCAGCAAACCTTTTAAAAAAAGCAGCTGCATGTTTTTTTCTAAGGCCCCAGGGTGGGCCAAATCCCAGGGGCATGGTAAAAATAAAGGAGTGGGCGCATTGAGGCCCTCTCCTAGGGGCGAATTAAACCCTGGGACCACCACTTACCTGTTTTTTTAAAATCATTTAGGCATGGTGCCCATACCACACCCCCCGAGCATGGCCTAGGGACCGCCACTTCTTCGGGGGTTTTGCAGATAATAATTCAGGGGGGGGGCATGTGGACCCTGTGCTTTAAATTGTATCAGTTGGGAGGGTCACCCGGAACCCCTTCAGCCCTAGCAATCACCACCTCCCTGAGGCTTTTTGAAAAGTGCAGGGGACGAGTGGACCTTCTGCAGCCCCGGGGACTGCCACCTCTTTGGGGCTTTGAAGTTAATTAATGCTGGGGGGCCATCCGGCCCCACAGCCCCTGTGACAAACATCTCCTCAGGGTTTTAAATGTAATTATTGTGGAGGGCTGTGCGCCCCCCTGCAGACCCTGGGACCACCCCCTCCAAGGGCAAAATAGAATATGGGAGGGTGGGCAGCGCGGTCCCCCTCCAAGAACCTTAGAGGGCCCTGGGGACTGCCACCGCCCCCCCTCCCAGGGCCAGCTTCTGCAATGTTCCAGGTCGCCCACCCTCTGGACATTGTGGTTTGCAAAGGCTTGGCAGGAGCATCGCTCCCACCAAGCCATAGCAAACACTCCGCTGTTGGCAGCAAGCAAGCAGCAAAGATGCTCTTACTTGCTGAAAGCAGAGGATGTCTGTTTCCCTGCCTGCTGTCAAGCGAGCGGGGAAACGGACATTGCTTTGAGATCCAGGGTTCAGCATGTTGCAGCTCCCTGGGTCTCAAAGCAATGATGGCTTGGCAGTTCGGGCTGGACTGTTCCAATGAGGCACAGGGTCAAGACTGATTTGCATATGGCCATGTCTAAACTGGGGTGGTGTAGTGGGCAAAAGAACGATGGATTTAACCCAGATCTCTTGACTGGGGGAGAATGTCTGCATTGTCAGTATCCCGTCCATCATTTGTTTGTTGTAACGCTTTTCGCCCTAAGTGGGATGGGTATTCCCAGACGTGGGACCCGTGCTCACTACGACACTGGAGTCAAGCTATCCTGGCTAATGACGGCTGATAGCCAGAAACCGGTCCTAGGATGCTTGATTCCGGTCCAGGGAAGACATGGCATGGCAGTTCGGGCTGGACTGTTCCCATGAGGCACAGGGTCAAGACTGATTTGCATATGGCCATGTCTAAACTGGGGTGGTGTAGTGGGCAAAAGAACGATGGATTTAACCCAGATCTCTTGACTGGGGGAGAATGTCTGCATTGTCAGCATTCCGTCCATCATTTGTTTGTTGTAACGCTTTTCGCCCTAAGTGGGATGGGTATTCCCAGACGTGGGACCCGTGCTCACTACGCCACTGGAGTCAAGCTATCTTGGCTGATGACGGCTGATAGCCAGAAACCGGTCCTAGGATGCTTGATTCCGGTCCAGGGAAGACATGGCTTGGCAGTTCGGGCTGGGCTGTTCCCTTGAGGCACAGGGTCAAGACTGATTTGCATATGGCCATGTCTAAACTGGGGTGGTGTAGTGGGCAAAAGAACGATGGATTTAACCCAGATCTCTTGACTGGGGGAGAATGTCTGCATTGTCAGCATTCCGTCCATCATTTGTTTGTTGTAAAGAGATGGGGAGCCAGCAGGGACTCCTGGAGCCCTTAAGGCTCCTCCCATGGTCCCCAATGTTCCACTGTGGGAGCCCTAGTTGGGACCAGGACACCCACACTACAGGCCAGTCCCCGGTGGATGGGGTCCCTGTGGGAAAAATCGGCCCGGGAGGGGGGCAGGCAGTCTTCTTTGTATTTATTTTTTAAAAAGGGGGAGGGCCTGGGGATAGGCTCCCCAAGGCCATGAATGGCGCAAGAGAGGGCATGCGACCCCCACCTTTATTTAAAATTTAAATAAAAAGAAAGGCCGTGCTGTGGGTTATGGGGTGCACTTCTTCCCCCAAGCAGCAGTGTGCCAGGGGGTGCGTTTGCAAGGTGATGGAGAAAAGGTGTGTGGCTTCTGATAACCTCTCAGCAATCCAGCTTGTGGGTCTTATTGGAGTTAACAAGAGGTCCAGTTGGCCCCCAAGGACCCTCAAGAGCCAAGGGGACTTCATTCCCCAACTAGTACTGCACCAGGTGGTGTGTTTGCAGAGTGGTGGAGAAAGGGGGTGTGGCCACCAAAAACCTCACAACAAACCCACTATGTGGGAATTGCTGGCGATAACAGGAGGGGTAAGGGGCCCAAGTACCCTCAATAGACAAGGGGAATTCATCTCCCTACTAGTAGTGTACCAGGAGGCACATTTTCAGAGTGGTGGAGAAAAGGGGCTCCTACGAGGTCTCAGCAATCCTGTTTATGAATTACACCATATTTGGCAGGAAGCTAGTTGTTGGTCCAGAAGGCCGGCTTTTTGTGATTGGGTGTAAATCCAGTCAGAAATATCAGTAAAATTAAACTTTAAATAATATAGATATCTGGGGATGTGAGTCTTCGCAGTGGACTCGGGATCCTAATAAAATTTGATTGGCTGCCAACACTTCAACCAGGAAGTTTTGGAAGCGATTTTGGGACTCAGCTTCAAGCCGAGTCCCAGAAAAAAAGTAAAAAAAGAAAGAAAAGAGGACAGGGTAGGAATACCCTGACCCCCCGATATGTTGGGGATTGGTCCCACAGGGACCCTTTCGGGATTAAAAAGCTTTTCTTTTAAAGTTGCGGTGTACTTGCGGGTGGATCCATGAATCCGCTGCAAACGTTTTTTAAAAAGACGCTCCGGCTGCTGCATGTCTTTTTTCTAAAGCCCCAGGGTGGGCCAAATCCCAGGGGCATGGTAAAAATAAAGGAGAGTGCACATTGGGGCCCTCTCCTAGGGGCAAATTAAACCCTTGGACCACCACTTACCTGTTTTTTTTAAATCATTTATGCAGGGTGCCCATAGAGCAACACCCGAGCATGGCCTAGGGACCGCCACTTCTTTGGGGGTTTTGCAGATAATAATTCAGGGGGAGCATGTGGACCCTGTGCTTTAAATTTTATCAGTTGGGAGGGTCACCCGGAACCCCTCTAGCCCTAGCAATCACCACCTCCCTGAGGCTTTTCAGAAAAGTGTAGTGGCCGCGTGCACCTCCTGCAGCCCCGGGGACTGCCACCTCTCTGGGGCTTTGAAGTTAATTGATGTTAGGGGCCATCCAGCCCACAGCCCACAAATTGTATCAGTTGGGAGGGTCACCCGGAACCCCTTCAGCCCTAGCAATCACCACCTCCCTGAGGCTTTTTGAAAAGTGCAGGGGCCGAGTGGACCTTCTGCAGCCCCGGGGACTGCCACCTCTTTGGGGCTTTGAAGTTAATTAATGCTGGGGGGCCATCCGGCCCCACAGCCCCTGTGACAAACATCTCCTCAGGGTTTTAAATGTAATTATTGTGGGGGGCTGTGCGCCCCCCTGCAGACCCTGGGACCACCCCCTCCAAGGGCAAAATAGAATATGGGAGGGTGGGCAGCGCGGTCCCCCTCCAAGAACCTTAGAGGGCCCTGGGGCTGCCACCGCCCCCCCTCCCAGGGCCAGCTTCTGCAATGTCCCAGGTCGCCCACCCTCTGGACATTGTGGTTTGCAAAGGCTTGGCAGGAGCATCGCTCCCACCAAGCCATAGCAAACACTCCGCTGTTGGCAGCAAGCAAGCAGCAAAGATGCTCTTACTTGCTGAAAGCAGAGGATGTCTGTTTCCCTGCCTGCTGTCAAGCGAGCGGGGAAACGGACATTGCTTTGAGATCCAGGGTTCAGCATGTTGCAGCTCCCTGGGTCTCAAAGCAATGATGGCTTGGCAGTTCGGGCTGGACTGTTCCAATGAGGCACAGGGTCAAGACTGATTTGCATATGGCCATGTCTAAACTGGGGTGGTGTAGTGGGCAAAAGAACGATGGATTTAACCCAGATCTCTTGACTGGGGAAGAATGTCTGCATTGTCAGCATTCCGTCCATCATTTGTTTGTTGTAACGCTTTTCGCCCTAAGTGGGATGGGTATTCCCAGACGTGGGACCCGTGCTCACTACGCCACTGGAGTCAAGCTATCCTGGCTAATGACGGCTGATAGCCAGAAACCGGTCCTAGGATGCTTGATTCCGGTCCAGGGAAGACATGGCTTGGCAGTTCGGGCTGGACTGTTCCCATGAGGCACAGGGTCAAGACTGATTTGCATATGGCCATGTCTAAACTGGGGTGGTGTAGTGGGCAAAAGAACGATGGATTTAACCCAGATCTCTTGACTAGGGGAGAATGTCTGCATTGTCAGCATTCCGTCCATCATTTGTTTGTTGTAACGCTTTTCGCCCTAAGTGGGATGGGTATTCCCAGACGTGGGACCCGTGCTCACTACGCCACTGGAGTCAAGCTATCTTGGCTGATGACGGCTGATAGCCAGAAACCGGTCCTAGGATGCTTGATTCCGGTCCAGGGAAGACATGGCTTGGCAGTTCGGGCTGGGCTGTTCCCTTGAGGCACAGGGTCAAGACTGATTTGCATATGGCCATGTCTAAACTGGGGTGGTGTAGTGGGCAAAAGAACGATGGATTTAACCCAGATCTCTTGACCCGTGGGAGAATGTCTGCATTGTCAGCATTCCGTCCATCATTTGTTTGTTGTAACGCTTTTCGCCCTAAGTGGGATGGGTATTCCCAGACGTGGGACCCGTGCTCACTACGCCACTGGAGTCAAGCTATCTTGGCTGATGACGGCTGATAGCCAGAAACCGGTCCTAGGATGCTTGATTCCGGTCCAGGGAAGACATGGCTTGGCAGTTTGGGCTGGGCTGTTCCCTTGAGGCACAGGGTCAAGACTGATTTGCATATGGCCATGTCTAAACTGGGGTGGTGTAGTGGGCAAAAGAACGATGGATTTAACCCAGATCTCTTGACTGGGGGAGAATGTCTGCATTGTCAGCATTCCGTCCATCATTTGTTTGTTGTAAAGAGATGGGGAGCCAGCAGGGACTCCTGGAGCCCTTAAGGCTCCCCCCATGGTCCCCAATGTTCCACTGTGGGAGCCCTAGTTGGGACCAGGACACCCACACTACAGGCCAGTCCCCGGTGGATGGGGTCCCTGTGGGAAAAATCGGCCCGGGAGGGGGGCAGGCAGTCTTCTTTGTATTTATTTTTTAAAAAGGGGGAGGGCCTGGGGATAGGCTCCCCAAGGCCATGAATGGCGCAAGAGAGGGCATGCGACCCCCACCTTTATTTAAAATTTAAATAAAAAGAAAGGCCGTGCTGTGGGTTATGGGGTGCACTTCTTCCCCCAAGCAGCAGTGTGCCAGGGGGTGCGTTTGCAAGGTGATGGAGAAAAGGTGTGTGGCTTCTGATAACCTCTCAGCAATCCAGCTTGTGGGTCTTATTGGAGTTAACAAGAGGTCCAGTTGGCCCCCAAGGACCCTCAAGAGCCAAGGGGACTTCATTCCCCAACTAGTACTGCACCAGGTGGTGTGTTTGCAGAGTGGTGGAGAAAGGGGGTGTGGCCACCAAAAACCTCACAACAAACCCACTATGTGGGAATTGCTGGCGATAACAGGAGGGGTAAGGGGCCCAAGTACCCTCAATAGACAAGGGGAATTCATCCCCCTACTAGTAGTGTACCAGGAGGCACATTTTCAGAGTGGTGGAGAAAAGGGGCTCCTACGAGGTCTCAGCAATCCTGTTTATGAATTACACCATATTTGGCAGGAAGCTAGTTGTTGGTCCAGAAGGCCGGCTTTTTGTGATTGGGTGTAAATCCAGTCAGAAATATCAGTAAAATTAAACTTTAAATAATATAGATATCTGGGGATGTGAGTCTTCGCAGTGGACTCGGGATCCTAATAAAATTTGATTGGCTGCCAACACTTCAACCAGGAAGTTTTGGAAGCGATTTTGGGACTCAGCTTCAAGCCGAGTCCCAGAAAAAAAGTAAAAAAAGAAAGAAAAGAGGACAGGGTAGGAATACCCTGACCCCCCGATATGTTGGGGATTGGTCCCACAGGGACCCTTTCGGGATTAAAAAGCTTTTCTTTTAAAGTTGCGGTGTACTTGCGGGTGGATCCATGAATCCGCTGCAAACGTTTTTTAAAAAGACGCTCCGGCTGCTGCATGTCTTTTTTCTAAAGCCCCAGGGTGGGCCAAATCCCAGGGGCATGGTAAAAATAAAGGAGAGTGCACATTGGGGCCCTCTCCTAGGGGCAAATTAAACCCTTGGACCACCACTTACCTGTTTTTTTAAAATCATTTATGCAGGGTGCCCATAGAGCAACACCCGAGCATGGCCTAGGGACCGCCACTTCTTTGGGGGTTTTGCAGATAATAATTCAGGGGGAGCATGTGGACCCTGTGCTTTAAATTTTATCAGTTGGGAGGGTCACCCGGAACCCCTCTAGCCCTAGCAATCACCACCTCCCTGAGGCTTTTCAGAAAAGTGTAGTGGCCGCGTGCACCTCCTGCAGCCCCGGGGACTGCCACCTCTCTGGGGCTTTGAAGTTAATTGATGTTAGGGGCCATCCAGCCCACAGCCCACAAATTGTATCAGTTGGGAGGGTCACCCGGAACCCCTTCAGCCCTAGCAATCACCACCTCCCTGAGGCTTTTTGAAAAGTGCAGGGGCCGAGTGGACCTTCTGCAGCCCCGGGGACTGCCACCTCTTTGGGGCTTTGAAGTTAATTAATGCTGGGGGGCCATCCGGCCCCACAGCCCCTGTGACAAACATCTCCTCAGGGTTTTAAATGTAATTATTGTGGGGGGCTGTGCGCCCCCCTGCAGACCCTGGGACCACCCCCTCCAAGGGCAAAATAGAATATGGGAGGGTGGGCAGCGCGGTCCCCCTCCAAGAACCTTAGAGGGCCCTGGGGACTGCCACCGCCCCCCCTCCCAGGGCCAGCTTCTGCAATGTCCCAGGTCGCCCACCCTCTGGACATTGTGGTTTGCAAAGGCTTGGCAGGAGCATCGCTCCCACCAAGCCATAGCAAACACTCCGCTGTTGGCAGCAAGCAAGCAGCAAAGATGCTCTTACTTGCTGAAAGCAGAGGATGTCTGTTTCCCTGCCTGCTGTCAAGCGAGCGGGGAAACGGACATTGCTTTGAGATCCAGGGTTCAGCATGTTGCAGCTCCCTGGGTCTCAAAGCAATGATGGCTTGGCAGTTCGGGCTGGACTGTTCCAATGAGGCACAGGGTCAAGACTGATTTGCATATGGCCATGTCTAAACTGGGGTGGTGTAGTGGGCAAAAGAACGATGGATTTAACCCAGATCTCTTGACTGGGGAAGAATGTCTGCATTGTCAGCATTCCGTCCATCATTTGTTTGTTGTAACGCTTTTCGCCCTAAGTGGGATGGGTATTCCCAGACGTGGGACCCGTGCTCACTACGCCACTGGAGTCAAGCTATCCTGGCTAATGACGGCTGATAGCCAGAAACCGGTCCTAGGATGCTTGATTCTGGTCCAGGGAAGACATGGCTTGGCAGTTCGGGCTGGACTGTTCCCATGAGGCACAGGGTCAAGACTGATTTGCATATGGCCATGTCTAAACTGGGGTGGTGTAGTGGGCAAAAGAACGATGGATTTAACCCAGATCTCTTGACTGGGGGAGAATGTCTGCATTGTCAGCATTCCGTCCATCATTTGTTTGTTGTAACGCTTTTCGCCCTAAGTGGGATGGGTATTCCCAGACGTGGGACCCGTGCTCACTACGCCACTGGAGTCAAGCTATCTTGGCTGATGACGGCTGATAGCCAGAAACCGGTCCTAGGATGCTTGATTCCGGTCCAGGGAAGACATGGCTTGGCAGTTCGGGCTGGGCTGTTCCCTTGAGGCACAGGGTCAAGACTGATTTCCATATGGCCATGTCTAAACTGGGGTGGTGTAGTGGGCAAAAGAACGATGGATTTAACCCAGATCTCTTGACCCGTGGGAGAATGTCTGCATTGTCAGCATTCCGTCCATCATTTGTTTGTTGTAACGCTTTTCGCCCTAAGTGGGATGGGTATTCCCAGACGTGGGACCCGTGCTCACTACGCCACTGGAGTCAAGCTATCTTGGCTGATGACGGCTGATAGCCAGAAACCGGTCCTAGGATGCTTGATTCCGGTCCAGGGAAGACATGGCTTGGCAGTTTGGGCTGGGCTGTTCCCTTGAGGCACAGGGTCAAGACTGATTTGCATATGGCCATGTCTAAACTGGGGTGGTGTAGTGGGCAAAAGAACGATGGATTTAACCCAGATCTCTTGACTGGGGGAGAATGTCTGCATTGTCAGCATTCCGTCCATCATTTGTTTGTTGTAAAGAGATGGGGAGCCAGCAGGGACTCCTGGAGCCCTTAAGGCTCCCCCCATGGTCCCCAATGTTCCACTGTGGGAGCCCTAGTTGGGACCAGGACACCCACACTACAGGCCAGTCCCCGGTGGATGGGGTCCCTGTGGGAAAAATCGGCCCGGGAGGGGGGCAGGCAGTCTTCTTTGTATTTATTTTTTAAAAAGGGGGAGGGCCTGGGGATAGGCTCCCCAAGGCCATGAATGGCGCAAGAGAGGGCATGCGACCCCCACCTTTATTTAAAATTTAAATAAAAAGAAAGGCCGTGCTGTGGGTTATGGGGTGCACTTCTTCCCCCAAGCAGCAGTGTGCCAGGGGGTGCGTTTGCAAGGTGATGGAGAAAAGGTGTGTGGCTTCTGATAACCTCTCAGCAATCCAGCTTGTGGGTCTTATTGGAGTTAACAAGAGGTCCAGTTGGCCCCCAAGGACCCTCAAGAGCCAAGGGGACTTCATTCCCCAACTAGTACTGCACCAGGTGGTGTGTTTGCAGAGTGGTGGAGAAAGGGGGTGTGGCCACCAAAAACCTCACAACAAACCCACTATGTGGGAATTGCTGGCGATAACAGGAGGGGTAAGGGGCCCAAGTACCCTCAATAGACAAGGGGAATTCATCCCCCTACTAGTAGTGTACCAGGAGGCACATTTTCAGAGTGGTGGAGAAAAGGGGCTCCTACGAGGTCTCAGCAATCCTGTTTATGAATTACACCATATTTGGCAGGAAGCTAGTTGTTGGTCCAGAAGGCCGGCTTTTTGTGATTGGGTGTAAATCCAGTCAGAAATATCAGTAAAATTAAACTTTAAATAATATAGATATCTGGGGATGTGAGTCTTCGCAGTGGACTCGGGATCCTAATAAAATTTGATTGGCTGCCAACACTTCAACCAGGAAGTTTTGGAAGCGATTTTGGGACTCAGCTTCAAGCCGAGTCCCAGAAAAAAAGTAAAAAAAGAAAGAAAAGAGGACAGGGTAGGAATACCCTGACCCCCCGATATGTTGGGGATTGGTCCCACAGGGACCCTTTCGGGATTAAAAAGCTTTTCTTTTAAAGTTGCGGTGTACTTGCGGGTGGATCCATGAATCCGCTGCAAACGTTTTTTAAAAAGACGCTCCGGCTGCTGCATGTCTTTTTTCTAAAGCCCCAGGGTGGGCCAAATCCCAGGGGCATGGTAAAAATAAAGGAGAGTGCACATTGGGGCCCTCTCCTAGGGGCAAATTAAACCCTTGGACCACCACTTACCTGTTTTTTTAAAATCATTTATGCAGGGTGCCCATAGAGCAACACCCGAGCATGGCCTAGGGACCGCCACTTCTTTGGGGGTTTTGCAGATAATAATTCAGGGGGAGCATGTGGACCCTGTGCTTTAAATTTTATCAGTTGGGAGGGTCACCCGGAACCCCTCTAGCCCTAGCAATCACCACCTCCCTGAGGCTTTTCAGAAAAGTGTAGTGGCCGCGTGCACCTCCTGCAGCCCCGGGGACTGCCACTTCTCTGGGGCTTTAAAGTTAATTGATGTTAGGGGCCATCCAGCCCACAGCCCACAAATTGTATCAGTTGGGAGGGTCACCCGGAACCCCTTCAGCCCTAGCAATCACCACCTCCCTGAGGCTTTTTGAAAAGTGCAGGGGCCGAGTGGACCTTCTGCAGCCCCGGGGACTGCCACCTCTTTGGGGCTTTGAAGTTAATTAATGCTGGGGGGCCATCCGGCCCCACAGCCCCTGTGACAAACATCTCCTCAGGGTTTTAAATGTAATTATTGTGGGGGGCTGTGCGCCCCCCTGCAGACCCTGGGACCACCCCCTCCAAGGGCAAAATAGAATATGGGAGGGTGGGCAGCGCGGTCCCCCTCCAAGAACCTTAGAGGGCCCTGGGGACTGCCACCGCCCCCCCTCCCAGGGCCAGCTTCTGCAATGTCCCAGGTCGCCCACCCTCTGGACATTGTAGTTTGCAAAGGCTTGGCAGGAGCATCGCTCCCACCAAGCCATAGCAAACACTCCGCTGTTGGCAGCAAGCAAGCAGCAAAGATGCTCTTACTTGCTGAAAGCAGAGGATGTCTGTTTCCCTGCCTGCTGTCAAGCGAGCGGGGAAACGGACATTGCTTTGAGATCCAGGGTTCAGCATGTTGCAGCTCCCTGGGTCTCAAAGCAATGATGGCTTGGCAGTTCGGGCTGGACTGTTCCAATGAGGCACAGGGTCAAGACTGATTTGCATATGGCCATGTCTAAACTGGGGTGGTGTAGTGGGCAAAAGAACGATGGATTTAACCCAGATCTCTTGACTGGGGAAGAATGTCTGCATTGTCAGCATTCCGTCCATCATTTGTTTGTTGTAACGCTTTTCGCCCTAAGTGGGATGGGTATTCCCAGACGTGGGACCCGTGCTCACTACGCCACTGGAGTCAAGCTATCCTGGCTAATGACGGCTGATAGCCAGAAACCGGTCCTAGGGTGCTTGATTCCGGTCCAGGGAAGACATGGCTTGGCAGTTCGGGCTGGACTGTTCCCATGAGGCACCGGGTCAAGACTGATTTGCATATGGCCATGTCTAAACTGGGGTGGTGTAGTGGGCAAAAGAACGATGGATTTAACCCAGATCTCTTGACTGGGGGAGAATGTCTGCATTGTCAGTATTCCGTCCATCATTTGTTTGTTGTAACGCTTTTCGCCCTAAGTGGGATGGGTATTCCCAGACGTGGGACCCGTGCTCACTACGCCACTGGAGTCAAGCTATCTTGGCTGATGACGGCTGATAGCCAGAAACCGGTCCTAGGATGCTTGATTCCGGTCCAGGGAAGACATGGCTTGGCAGTTCGGGCTGGGCTGTTCCCTTGAGGCACAGGGTCAAGACTGATTTGCATATGGCCATGTCTAAACTGGGGTGGTGTAGTGGGCAAAAGAACGATGGATTTAACCCAGATCTCTTGACCCGTGGGAGAATGTCTGCATTGTCAGCATTCCGTCCATCATTTGTTTGTTGTAACGCTTTTCGCCCTAAGTGGGATGGGTATTCCCAGACGTGGGACCCGTGCTCACTACGCCACTGGAGTCAAGCTATCCTGGCTGATGACGGCTGATAGCCAGAAACCGGTCCTAGGATGCTTGATTCCGGTCCAGGGAAGACATGGCTTGGCAGTTCGGGCTGGACTGTTCCCATGAGGCACAGGGTCAAGACTGATTTGCATATGGCCATGTCTAAACTGGGGTGGTGTAGTGGGCAAAAGAACGATGGATTTAACCCAGATCTCTTGACTGGGGGAGAATGTCTGCATTGTCAGCATTCCGTCCATCATTGTTTGTTGTAACGCTTTTCGCCCTAAGTGGGATGGGTATTCCCAGACGTAGGACCCGTGCTCACTACGCCACTGGAGTCAAGCTATCCTGGCTGATGACGGCTGATAGCCAGAAACCGGTCCTAGGATGCTTGATTCCGGTCCAGGGAAGACATGGCTTGGCAGTTCTGGCTGGACTGTTCCCATGAGGCACAGGGTCAAGACTGATTTGCATATGGCCATGTCTAAACTGGGGTGGTGTAGTGGGCAAAAGAACGATGGATTTAACTCTGATCTCTTGACTGGGGGAGAATGTCTGCATTGTCAGCATTCCGTCCATCATTTGTTTGTTGTAACGCTTTTCGCCCTAAGTGGGATGGGTATTCCCAGACGTGGGACCCGTGCTCACTCCGCCACTGGAGTCAAGCTATCCTGGCTGATGACGGCTGATAGCTAGAAACCGGTCCTAGGATGCTTGATTCCGGTCCAGGGAAGACATGGCTTGGCAGTTCGGGCTGGACTGTTCCCATGAGGCACAGGGTCAAGACTGATTTGCATATGGCCATGTCTAAACTGGGGTGGTGTAGTGGGCAAAAGAACAATGGATTTAACCCAGATCTCTTGACTGGGGGAGAATGTCTGCATTGTCAGCATTCTGTCCATCATTTGTTTGTTGTAACGCTTTTTGCCCTAAGTGGGATGGGTATTCCCAGACGTGGGACCCGTGCTCACTACGCCACTGGAGTCAAGCTATCCTGGCTGATGACGGCTGATAGCCAGAAACCGGTCCTAGGATGCTTGATTCCGGTCCAGGGAAGACATGGCTTGGCAGTTCGGGCTGGACTGTTCCCATGAGGCACAGGGTCAAGACTGATTTGCATATGGCCATGTCTAAACTGGGGTGGGGTAGTGGGCAAAAGAACGATGGATTTAACCCACATCTCTTGACTGGGGGAGAATGTCTGCATTGTCAGCATTCCGTCCATCATTTGTTTGTTGTAAAGAGATGGGGAGCCAGCAGGGACTCCTGGAGCCCTTGAGGCTCTGCCCATGGTCCCCAATGTTCCACTGTGGGAGCCCTAGTTGGGACCAGGGCACCCACACTACAGGCCGGTCCCTGGGGGATGGGGTCCCTGGGAAAACAATCAGCCCGGGAGGGGGGCAGGCAATCCTCTTGTATTTATTTTTTAAAAAGGGGCAGGCCCTGGGGGTAGGGTCCTGAGGCCATAAATGGCCCAAGAGAGGGCATGTGGTCCTCTCCTTTATTTAAAATTAAAATAAAAGGAAAAGCTGTGGTGTGGGGGATGGGGTGCACTTCTTCCCCCAAGAAGCAGTGTGCCAGGAGGCGCGCTCGCAGGGTGATGGAGAAAAGGTGCATGGCCTCTGATGACCTCTCAGAAATCCAGCTGTGTGGGTCTTATTGGAGTTACCAGGAGGGCCAGTTGGCCCCCAAGGACCCACTAGAGCCAAGGGGACTTCATTCCCCAACTAGTAGTGCACCAGGCGGTGTGTTTGCAGAGTGGTGGAGAAAGGGGGTGTGGCCACCAAAAACCTCTCAACAAACCCACTATGTGGGACTTGCTGGAGATAACAGGAGGGGTAGTTGGCCCCAAGTACCCTCAATAGCTAAGTGGACTTCATCCCCCTACTAGTAGTGTACCAGGAGGCACGTTTTCAGAGTGGTGGAAAAAAGGGGCTCCTACGAGGTCCCAGCAATCATGCTTATGAACCCAATCACAGACCCACTCAGATCTTCATGTTTCCAGTTATAAAAACACTCAAAGACTCATACACACACTTACAGACCCACTGAACGCCCCACTCAAACATTCATGAACCCACTCACAGACCCACTCAGGCATTCAAGCACCCACTCACAGATCCACACAAGCACTGATACACCCACTCACACAGACATATACACACCCATACAGTCATTCACACACCTGCTCACAGACCCATACAGTCAGTCACATCCTCAAAACCACTCACAGACCCATACATCCACTCACACACACACTCTCAAAGGTTACAAGTTACAGTTAAGAAATAAAATTTAAAACAAACCTTAGCAATTCACCAAATAAACAAAGGTTAGATGATTGTGAGAGTTAGGAAATAGATTTGAAAAACCTTAGAAATTCACTTTACACAAAATCAAGGTAATGGGGGAGTGATAATTAGGAAATAAAATGTAAAAACCTTGGAAATTCACTGAAAAAACAAAGGTTTCAGGGACATTATATTAAGGCTCAGATTTCACTCATACAAAACCATAGAAGTTCAGCAGTTATAGTTACCCCAGCTATCTGTAACATATGGCCCCGCAACACACTGCTTATGATCTCACATATTACATCACCCATGACATGGTCCGTGACATCACTGATGACATCTCAAATTACATCAATGACAACATCATTCAGTAATTATGAGTGTTTTCTAAATGTTTCTGAGTGTTAAAGATATATACTAACATACTACAAAATTTAAATAAGTATATTTTGTATACTTCTAATGAATGCTGCTATTTGTAACACATGTTATATAAGTGGCTGTGTAACTGTGTATATCCATGTATGAGTAGGTGGGTTCATGGCTCTATGGCGTGGTGTGCCTCCCCTTCCTGGAGCAATATATGTCCCAGGGCACCACCACCTCTAAGGGCTGGCTCCGGCTATGTCCTGGGGTGCCCAGCTCTCGCCAAACATAAGCAAGCACACTAATTCCAGCAAACAGGAGCTGTCAAGCCGCTCGCACTCACTGGAAATGGAGTTTTCATCTCTTTCCCTACCTGCAGGAAAGAGATGAAAGATTGTTCTCACATGCAGGGAGCTGCACTTCCAGCAGCTCCCTATGTGCAACAGCAATGCTGGCTCCCGCAGGAGGGGGAGCTAGGAGCTGGCTGTGCACGCGGGGCATTGAGGCTCCCCTGTGGTCCCCAGTAGTGCCCACTGAGTGCCCTGGGTGGGCTCCAGGGCATCCAAGGAGTTGTGGCTGGGCCCCAGGGATAGGGTCCCTGAGGTCAAAATTAGCCCTTATAAATATAGTACTGTTTCAGCTCTTTTAAAGGACAAATGCTCCTGGGCTTGGTGAAAGCAAAGCAAGTGTGTTTTCTTGGTGATTCCATTTTGAAAAACGATCTGAAATCCTTCAGGGGAGGTGAAAGCATTGCGTATTTATGTCAAGCGCAATCTGTAGTGACTGTGACAAGCGGGTTCTTTCTTGTCTTGTCCTGGTGAGGGCAGTGTCCATGGTTCTCCCTTTAAATTACTACGAGTAGGAAAATGTGCAAATCACTTGGAAGCTTCGATCATTTGGCCCTGCCCACCTTAGTAGTAGGCAAAGGTTTTACTGCATCTTGCCAGGAAGTTGGACAGCTAACAAGCACCTCCCCAGCACATTTCCTACTGATCTTGGTGAGGAGTTCTTGATGCTGAGGAATATGAGGATCTCACCACCAAACAAAGAAGCACTTCACACAGATACGAGGAAAAACCCTTATTTGGGAAAGATTTAAGTCTTAGTAGTCTTGTTGCTTCTCTATAGGAGAATTCATGTTATCACATATTTCTGGATAAAGAAGCAACAGAAACAATCACATTGCCAAAACGCACACAAAATCACTGGTGACATATCCTCATGTTCCGTTGCAGAGCTGTAGTGCAGAATAAGTACTGGACATTTATTTATTTATTTAAAGAGTTGTATATAGCGCTGGCTAGAACCAAAGTATCAGAGCGCTATACATTAGGTTCCACAATGTAACAGAAAATGATCACAATTACACATTACGTCAAAAACTAAGCAACACATTAAGAGAAGGGAGAAAGGAGAGAGAAAAGAATAGTGGAGGGGGGAAGGAGAGGTGAGAAGAGAAAAGGGAGGATGAGGTAAGAGACTACAGGAGAGATGAAAGGAAGTCCGTCTAAAGACCAACTGGGTAGGTGACGTCCAAGGAGGGAATCCACGGTCCGTCTCTCCTATAGCTAAACAAGGTAACTCCATCGAGCATCAGACAAAATAGCTAGGTCTCAAGTGGTGAGGAAAAATGTTCACAGAAAGACAGGGTGGGGACAAGGGGCACGGACAGGTGAGGGCGAAGGTCAGCAGCTGGAAAGAGTAGAGCGGAGGGGGGCAGGGGTAGGGGAATGTTGGGGGGAGAAAAGGTCAGGAGAGACGCAGGAGAGTTTGCCCAAAGTCCGGCAGGGTAAGTGATGGTCAAGGAGGGAATCCAAAGTAGGTAGCATTTAGTCATTAACCAGTAAAAAGGACTCCTCTTTGGTAGCTATTTAGTGCAAAACTGTGGACTATTGTTGGATAAAAGGGCAGGTGCAGGTCCTTTTTGGCCAAGTCACTCACACAGCTACTGACACACCCATAGAGACACTTAAACACCCACTCACACATTCACACACCCACTGACAGACCCACTCAGACAGTTATATAGCCACTCACAGACCCAATCATGTACTCACACATCCACAGATGTGCTCACTCACTCACACACTCATTCACCCATTCACAGACCCATACAGCCATGCACAGACCCATTCAGACACTCATGCACCCACTCACAGATGCACCCAGACACTTACACCCACTCCCAGACCTATTCAGATACTCATGCCCTCACTCACATACCTATACAGCCACTCATACACCCACTCACAGACCCACTCAGAGACTAGCAACTACCTCCCTAGGGCAAAAGGTAATAAATGGATGCAGGGGCCCTGCATGGCCCCCACACCCCGGGACAAATGTACTTTATTAGAAGCGGGGACAACCATTGAATTGTACGGGGACTGCATGCCCCCATGCCCCGGGGACCGCACCCTCCCCAGGGCTAAAATAAAATAATGTAAGGGGGCCGTGTGGCTCCCATCGAGGAGCCATAGATGGACCTGTGGACTGCCACACCGTAGGGCTTGGTCTTGCTACCTCCTAAGGTGCTGACCCTCAGGATGTAGCTGTTTGCTTTTGGTTGGTGGGAAATTACATCTCCCACCAACCAAAAGTAAACATAGCTCTGCTTCAAACAGCTCTGGTTTTAAGAAACCTTCACCGATGGATCTCCAACTGCGCCAACCCTCTGGCACCCCTCAAGAAGACACCAGACAAGCAACACTCCAAGAAAAACAGCTGGTTCACTCCCACCGTCTACGAGTCCAGATGCCCCTGCCAACGACTCGAGAAGAGATGGAGGAACAACAAAACCCTGGAAACCCAATCAACTTTCAAATCTGTTACCAATGCACACCTCCTTTTCCTCAAAACCACAAAGAAAATGGCCTTCCAAGACAGAATCAACGCTAGCGCAAACAGCATTCAAGAACTCTTCGCCATCGTCAAGGACTTCGCCAAGCCCAACAGCGAGACCACAGATGTCCCATCCTTCAAGACATTTGCAACAAACTCAGGACCTTCTTCCATCACAAGATCAGGCAGATCTACAACAGATTTGATACCCAAGACCCTGCCACTACATCCGCCACCACCGCAAGCAGCCACGCCACACCCCAACAGATCATGCTCAACTAGACACCACTCACCATAGATGACATGCTAAAGACCATGAAGAGCATCCACTCAGGAGCCCCATCAGATCCTTGCCAGTACCACATCTTCCATAGAGCAGCTGCCTCCATTGTCCTCCAGATTCAGTGCACCATCAACTGCTCGATCGTAACTGCCACCTTACCCAATTACTGGAAACACGCAGAGATCAACCCCCTGATGAAGAAATTGTCTGCTGACCCAACAGAACTCAAGAACTTAAGACCCATCATCGTCTTCCCCTTCCCAGCCAAGGTCATTGAGAAGGTCATCAATGCCCAACTCTCTGAATTCATCAAAGAAAGCCACATCCTGGACACCTCCCAATCCGGCATCTGAAGCAACCACAGCACAAAGACCGTACTCCTCACTGCCACCGACAACATCCGTTCCCTCCTCGACCAGTGCGAAACCAAAGTCTTGATCCTACTGGACCTCTCGGCCACCTTCAACGCCATGTCGCACCGCACCCTAATCATGAGGCTCCACGACACTGGCATCCACTGAAGGCACTGGACTGGATCCACTCATTCCTGACCAGCCGTCCACCCTTGTTCCTCTCAGAGCATACAGAGATCAGCTGTGGAGTACCTCAGGGCTCCTCCCTGAGCCCCACCCTCTTAAAAGTCTACATGGCTCCCCTTGCAGCCATTGTCAGAAGCCACAGACTCAACATTGTCTCTTATGCCGACAACACCCAACTGATCATCTCCCTCACCAACAAACCCAGTGGTGCCACAATCAACTTTCACAAGAGAATGAAGGCCGTCGCTACTGGATGAAAGACAGCTGCCTCAATCTCAACTCACACAAGACCAAAGTACTCATCCTGGGACCCACCCCCTCAGCCTGGGATGATTCCTGGTGGCCCGCCACACTAGGAAAATCTCCCACCCCTACAGACCACGCACGCAACCATGGCATCATACTGGACACCTCGTTCTCAGTGAACTGCCAAATCAATCTGTATCCTCATTCTGTTTCCACACACTCCGCCTGTTTTGAAAGACTTTCAGATGGCTCCCCACAGAATCCAGAAAAACGGTCCTCTACACACTGATCACCAGCAGACTTGACTATAGAAACACATTCTATGCCTTCATCACCAAGGAACAGCTCTGGAAACTACAGAGCGTCCAAAACTCTGCAGCCAGACTGGTCCTTGACAATTACAACGTAGCAGCCACTTGACACAACACCTCCAACAACTCCACTGGATCCCAATCAACAAGAGAATCACCTTCAAGCTCCTCACACATGCATACAAGGCTCTCCATGATGTAGGACCAGAATATTTGAACCACCACCTCGCTTTCCACACAGCAGCCAGGCCACTTCAGTTCTCCCATCTCGCCCTGGCCCCTGTCCCATGGATCCACAATTCCAAAACCGGAGGGAGATCCTTCTCCTACCTTGCCACCAAGACATGGGTCATCCTGCCCCTCCTCTTGAGGAAACGCATGTTGTTGACCCAAATCAGGAAGGACCTCAAGACCTGACTCTTTGATTGAACCTCCACACTTAGATGGATCAGCAGCCCCCCCAGTGCCTTGAGACCCTCACAGATGAGTAGCCACTGTTTTCAAACCTCTAATTGATTGATTGAACGTAGAATTTTCATCTGTTCCCTTGCACACAAATATGTGTTCAAGAAAACAGATGCAAACATGGTGCCCGCAAACAGAGAACTGCTATTTGAAGCATGACCCTGCTTGCAGAAGCAATGCCGGCACCAACAGGAGACAGGAGCAGGCTGGGAACACGGGGCCGTGAGACCCACATGTAGTCATGGGCAAGGAGGCAAAATAAAAGTCAGAAACGACCCAAAAGAGGCAGAATAAAGGTCAGAAACCAGCAGAAAGAGGGAAAATAAAGGTCATCAAAAGGCAGAAAGAGGCAAAATAGAGGCCTAGAATAAGCAGAAAGAGGCAAAATAGAAGCCAGCAACGAGCAGATATAGGCAAAGTGGAGATCAGGGATGAGCAGAAAGAGGCAAAAAAAACGTCAGTAACAAACAGAAAGAGACAAACTCGAGGCCAGAAAAGAGCAGAAAGAGGCAAAATGGAGATCAGCAATGAGCAGAAAGAGGCAAAATAAAGGTCAGAAATGAGCAGAGAGAAGCAAAATAGAGATCTGCAACAAGCAAAAAGAGGCAAAATAAAGGTCAGAAATGAGCACAAAGAGGCAAATTCAAGTCCAACAATGAGCAGAAAGATGCGAAATAGGGATCGGAAATAAGTAGAAAGAAGCAAAATAAAGGCCAGCAACGAGCAGCAGGAGGAAAAATAGAGATCAGAAATGAGCAGCACGAGGCAAAATACAGGCCAGCAACGAACAGAAAGAGGCAAAATAGAGTCAGAAATGAGTTGAAAAGGGTAAAATAGAGGTCACAAATAAGCAGAAAGAGGTAAAATAGTTGTCAGCAACGAGTAGAGAGAGGCAAAGTAAAGACCAGCGATGAGCAGAAAGAGGCAAAACAGAGATCAGAAATTAGCAGGATGAGGCAAAATAGAGATCAGAAATGAGGAAAAAGAGACAAAATAAAGGTCAGCAACAAACAGAAAGAGGCAAATTAAAGGTCAGAAACTATCAGAAAGAGTCAAAATACAGGTCAGAAACAAGTAGGAAGAAGCAAAAAAAGTGCAAAAATGACCAGAAGAGGCAAAATAAAGGCCAGTAATGAGCAGAAAGAGGCAATACAAAGGTCAGAAACACGCAGAAAGAGACAAAATAAAAGTCATAAGTGAGCAGAAAAAAGGCAGAAAACGAGCAGAGAATGAGCAGAACCCACTTAGGTGCTTATGCACCCACTCACAGAACAACTCAGATACTCTCACACCCACTCACAGACCAAGTCAGACACCCATGCACCCACTTACAGAATCACTTATAATCTCTAACCCATTCACAGGTCTACTCAGAGACTCACACTCTACTCACCTCGTCCCAGGACCTCGCTCATCCTCCCCGGCAGCTCCGCAGTGCTCTGTGCTGCCTGGTATCCAGCAAGCTCCCTGATGCAGGGTTCAAGTCCCCCTGACTCTATTTTGCCGATTTTTGTTTTCCTGATGTAAAGTGTGCCTGGTAGTGTTTTTCTCATGTGCCATATCAGGGTTAGGACTGCTACTGTTATTTTGTATTTTTTCCTCTTTGTTCCCCCTCGTTGCTTCCTGTTTTCGCATCCATTTTTCCTCCGTCGCTGAAACCTCCCCTTCCGCCCCGCTCCCAGCTGCTCGTCCCTTCCCCCTCCCCTTCAAATGCCGACCACTGCGCGTGGCACGCCAAATATGCGCCTAAGGCAAGCCTGTTTGCGCCTGGACCGCGCCCAGCAACAGACAGCCTGGCCTCCGCGACCCCCACAGGACCCGACACCACTATGACGCAAACACCTTCCACACACTCAACACCAGCCGAAAACCCACCTGCTTCCAGGCCACACCAAAGCTCACCCATGGGCCCTTCACCTGCCGAAACTGCAGCTACGCCAGCCAGCGCACACGAGCAAATCCTGCCCATCCCAACACGGAAGGTAACAACCACCTCAGCTGCATACTACTCAACACCCGCTCAGTCCACAAGCACGCCATAGAACTCTGGGACCTGCTCGACTCCTCCGCCCCGGACTTCGCCTTCCTGATGGAGACCTGGATAAACACCTCCTCGGCACCGGACATAGCCATAGCCATCCCAGTCAGCTACAAGGTCACACGCAGTGACTGGGACAACAACAAACAAGGAGGAGGCATTGCTATCATCGACAGGAACACCATCAGGATCTCAACCAACACCGAAGACACCCTCAGCATGGCCGAACACCTACACTTCCAGATCCACGTCGATTACAACACCACCCTCAGAGGAACCCTTGTCTACAGACCCCCGGAACCCTGACCACAGTTCAGCGAAGCCATCGCCGACCTCATCAGCACGCACGCCCTCGCCTCCCCAGACTACTTCCTCCTCGGAGACCGGAATTTCCACCTCGAGAACACCAACAACAACAACTCCACAACACTGATCGACAACCTCGGACTCAAACAACTCGTCACGACACCCATCCACTCTGCCGGACACACGCTCGACCCCATCTTCTCCGCCAGGGACCACGTCACCTTCAGCCACACCACCGAACTCCACTGGACCGACCACCACTGCATCCAATTCTCCTTCAAGAATCACACCGGACACAACCAAGTGCAACGGATCCCACACCGCAACTGGAAAAAAGTAATCGAAGACCAACTCATCAACACACTCGCTCGAGACCCTCCACCCGAGCCTACCGAGAACGACGCAGCAGCCCACAACTTCAGACAATGGATCGATGACTGCGCCAACACCCTCGCCCCGATCAGGAAACCTTCCAACAGGAACACCAACACAAGAGCCATCTGGTTCAACGCTGACCTTCAGAACTCCAAGCGTACCTGCAGAAGACTCGAGAAGCAACGGCGCAATGAAAAGACACCAGACAACCACGCAGCTCTCAAGAACGCCAGACGCAAACACCACCAACTCATCCGATCCGCCAAAGGAACCTCCTTCAAGCAATGCATTGACAACAATGCACACAGCAGCAAAGAGCTCTTCAAAATCGTGAAAGAACTAGCAACCCCCAGCTACAGCTCCAATGACGTACTGCCGTCACAAGAACTCTGCGACTCCCTGGCTACCTTCTTCCACCGTAAGATCGCAGACATCCACAGCAGCTTCGACACCTAGACACCAACGACAGACGCCAACCCCCTTTGACCCAAGACTGACCAAACACACCGACCTTCTGCTCTCCTGGATCAACATCAACAACAAAGACACCATCAAAATCATGAACACCATCCACTCCAGCGCACCTTCCGACCCCTGCCCCCACCACATCGTCAACAAGGCAAGCTCCGTCATCGCACCCCAAATCCAAAAAGTAATCAACAGCTCCTTCGACACTGCCACCTTCTCTGAGAGCTGGAAACATGCCGAGATCAACGCCCTCCTCAAGAAACTCAAGGCGGACCCAAAGGACCTCAAGAATTTCCGACCCATCTCCCTGCTCCCGTTCCCGGTGCAAGTCATTGAGGAGACCGCCAGCAGACAACTGACCCACTTCCTGGAGCTGCCCTGGCACCTACTAACCATGCATGCAATCTGGGATTCATCCTGGACTCAACGCTCTCTATGACCCAGCAAGTCAACGCTGTTTTCTCCTCCTACTTCAACACCCTCCGCATGCTCCACAAGATCTTCAGATGGATCCCAACTGAAACAAGGAGAACGGTTACCCAAGCACTCGTCAGCAGCAGGCTGTACTACAGCAGCACCCTCTACGCAGGAACCATGGCTACACTCCAGAAGAGACTCTAATGCATACAAAACGCCTCCACACGCCTCATCCTCGGACTCCCTCACCACAGCCACATTACGACCCACCTTAGAGATCTGCACTGGCTCCCGGTCAACATGAGGATCACCTTCAAACTCCTCACCCACGCTCACAAAGCTCTCCACAACACCGGACTAGCATACCTCAACGAATGACTGTCCTTCAACACCCCGAACCACCAGCTTCGCTCCGCCAACCTCACCATCGTCCCACGCATCCGCCGAACGACCACAGGTGGAAGATCATTCTCCCACCTCGCCGCAAAGACTTGGAACACCCTCCCCACCCACCTGAGTCAGACCCAGGACCTGCGGACCTTCAGGAGACTTCTGAAGACCTGGCTGTTTGACTGGTAGAGCCACCCCCTCCACCCCTCAGCACCTTGAGACCCTCACGGGTGAGTAGCGCACTTTACAAATGCTTGATTGATTGACTCACAGACCCACTCAGAGACTAATACACCAACTCATAGACTGACTTAGACACTCATTCATTCACTCACTCACTCACAGACTGACTGACACACTCATGGAGGAATAACCAAACCCACTATGACACTCTTTTACCCACTCAGACACTCACACAGCCACTCGCTCACCCACTGAGAGACTCACACACCCACTCACAGATCCACTCAGATACTGACACAACCACTCACACACCCAGTGACACACTCATGTACCCACTCACAGACACATATAGACACTCATGCACTCACAGACTGACATACACACATGGAGGCACTTGCAAACCCACTTAGACACTCTCACTCCCTTTCACAGACACACTCGGAAATTCACTGACACTCATGTACCTTCTCAGACACTCACACGCCCTCTCAAAGACCCACTCAGACTCTCATGTACCCCCTCAGACAACCTGTGGGACACTTATGCTGCCATTCACAGGCCCACTCAGGCACTAACACACCCACTCACACATATTGAGAGACTCACACCATCACTCACACACTCACTTAGACATTCATGCACTCAGTTACACACTTACTCTAAAAGGTTATGGTTTACAGTTAGGAAATACAATTTTAAAACCTTAGAAATTCACTTTTAAAAATACGATTCTACGAAAAACCTACTAAAATCAGTGAAAATCTCGCACCTCTGTCATGAACTTCTTATGACCATTCATAAAACATTACTCATGACAAGTTAAATGACATCATTTATGATTTAATTTTTGATTATTTGGTTTGATTGGACTGTGGGTGGGTGTCAGGTTGTGCCCAGTATTTTTTTAATTGTTACGTCGAGGAGGTGAGGGAGCACCACAGCATAGTAAGGATGGCGAAAGAACAATTACATACTTGCAGCAACATGATATGAGCAGTATCTGCTTTAGATGCACACTACCAAAACACTTGCCACATAGACAGCACTGCATTCACACACTTCTCCATCCAATCAGTTCATAAGCCTAAACATTCTATCTCTTATTCCTTTCATTGTACTATACACAACAGGCATAGGGAAACAAAAAACGATATGAGCACTCCTCTAATTATCATGCATGACCTCAAAACAATTTCCACATTAATGGAAACCCTCTTCCAACCAAGCACACTGTTAGACCTGGCACATTGGTGTGGGTCTCCCTTCCATTTGTTTGCTGTTGCCTCATGTGTTTTTACTGGTTATAGATGCTTTGGGCGCTGTGCCACTGCTGTCCAGTGCCACAGTGCAAGTGCTCCCTATTGAAAATTGATGTATGGATTAGTGACTCCATGATTGGCTGATTTGGTTTACTTGTCAGACCCTAGTACAGTGCACTGAGTGTGCCCAGGGATTATAAATCAAATGCTGCTGGTGGGCTTGCAGCACTGGTTGTGCCACCCAAAGAAGCAGCTTGTAAAATGTGTCTCAGGTCTGCCATTGCAGAGCCTGTGTGCAGTCTGGTACTGCCATGCTGACTGGGCAAGTGCACCCACTTTCCAGTCCCTAAACCTCCCCTTTTCTTCATATCAGACACCCCTATGGTTGGCCCAAGGGCAGGGTTCATTGTAAGTATAAGGTAGGACATGCCCTAATCTGTGTGGCATGTCCTAATAGTGAATTACAGCCATTTTGGTTTTTCACTATTGTAAGGCCACCTGTTCCCCATAGGTCGGAATGGGCAGTTTGATTATTACATCTTATAATCCTAACTGACTCAGGGAAATAGGTAGAAATTCGAGTTTAGTATGCCTGAACTCAGAATGATAAAATGCCTCTTTTAGTGAAGTTGGTTTTAACATATTGTGTTTGAAAATACCACTTGAGTGACAGGGGCTGGGGATTCCAGGAGACAGGGTGAGTCAGTACAGGGCTGAATAGAGAGATCTGCATGTAGATGGGTGGGAGGAGTTGCACCTGGGACCTGAATAGGGATGTGCCTTCCCTCCACAGTGCTGGCTCCACCTCCTGTGGTGCTTCTGATGTCCCTGGCCTGCACTGTGAAAGGAAAGAAGGAGTCATGTAAACAGAGTGCTCCAGTACTGACCAGAACTGGTTTGGAATAGGCAAAGGCCTCTCTGCCTTCAGAGAACAAAGAGAAACTGTGTATAAAAAGGGGGACCCAGACCCCAGAACTTTAGATCACTTTTTTGAAACAAGAAGAAACCTTTGCTGAGAAGAGGGACCAGAGAGACTGAGGAGACACTTTCCCTAAGCCTGAGGGATTGGCCTGCAGTGGTTGCCTAAACTGACAAAGAGAGGAGAGAGGAACTTTGTGTGTACTTTCATCAACTTGTGAAGGATCTCCAAGTGCTTGAGAAAGAGCTTGCCTCCTGCTGAAGTCTCTGGTACAACAGACGTCACCCACCAGCTCCCCAAGGGTTCTTTGGAAGTGCCTACAGTTGTGCTGGGCTTTCTGAGGGACTGCGTGTCGCAAGAAGCTGGAAGCGCGACGCACGAAGAAGAAGCATGTCGCCAAACTGCCGCTTCACAATGCGAAAGCGCCTCGCATCACCGGAGAAGAGGATCGACGTAGCATCAGAGGCCTGGCATCATCGGAGAAGCATGTCGCAGCCGCAACCGCTGTCGTCGCATCGCTGGGAAAGCGTGTCTCCGCTGCAGTTGTCGCATCATTGCCGAAGCACCTGGCATTGCTGGAGAAGAGGATCAACGTCGCATCAGACGCCGCCGCATCACCGGGAAGCGTGTCGCAGGGCCTGTCGTGGCTCAGAAGAATCATTGAGTCGCCGCACGGCCGTCGGGTGTGCACGCATTGTGTTGCATCAAGAAGAAGACGCCATCTTTGTTTCATCGCACCGGATCTTCATCGCATCACGGTGTTGCGAGCCACATCGCCATGGCAGCACAGTAAGAAACAGACGCATCACCTCCCCTCGCAGAGAACAACCGACGCATCCCCTACGCATCAGTAGTGAACCGACGCATCACCGTTCTTGCGTGTGAGGAACCAACTCATCATCTTCCCTGCAATACTTTCATTGGATAGCGTTACGCATCCTAAGGTACATTGAACTCAAAGTGCCGCATTTTAACATCTAAAGAGAACTAAGCTAATTCTAATTCTGTCATGAGTGATGTAATATGTGACGTCATCATCAGTGCATTGCGGGGGCGCTAGTTATAGTTAGCTGAACTAACTATAACGGGGAATTTCTAGGGTTTTGTACGAGGGAAATGTCCAGCTAACTATAACGCCCCTGAAACCTATGGTTTTTTCAGCGAATATATATATATATATATATATATATATATATATATATATATATATATATATATATATATATATATAATTCATGCCCTAGCTTCTATTTTTTCAGTATATAGCAAAGGTTGGTGGGCAACATTTCCTCAGATGGGCTGCTGCTGTCAGGAAAGAAGCTGAAAGTGAGGAAGCGACACACTTGTGGAGTGAGTGAGTGCACCTTGCTTTTCAAAGTTGAAGCAAGTGAAACAAGATTCCATAGTATATTGAACATTTGTATTTGTTATTTTCTACTGCTCCTTAGACCACTGAGGATATTCCATTGTTTGATTCTGATCATAATTGCCCATTGTCTATATTGGGAGGGATTACATTGGTTTTAGGCATGTTTAAATAGGTTTTGAGTCTGCTTTAGTTGGCATGATTGCTTGGTCTTCATATTACCCTCCTGGGAGCACTGACCAGCCCTAACGCCATCACCAGCCCCGCCTCACACTCGCTAGCAATTATATGTTTGCATCAAAAATATATGTGTTTGCTCCATCATGTACACACAACACCAAAACATTTGCCAGACAATTCTACATTCATATACTATGAATGATGTTCCTGATTCACTACGCACCCTTAGTGCAGTTAAGTGATACCAGTATTTGCACTGCTATGATCATCAGTCACAACTTCAAAACACGTCCTACATGGGTAATTCCAGAAATTCACGCTTTCCTTCCAAGTATACACTTAACATGATGCCCATCCTCAAATGTGCTTCAGCGCCTCTTCAGGGGTCTGAAGTTACATAAATGCAAATACCATACAGTGGTTTTCCTATCATTGTACTGCTGATCTCATCGGGAATAAAGGATTTGGGGCGCTCATACATATATACAATTGCAGTACATTAAATGTGAATAAATGGAATGTTCTTCACCTCGGGGTCCTATGTATCACACTAGACAATTGGTTATTCTCCCTTTTTCCATTTGGTGTCTCAGACCCCTCAGTGATAAAAACAATTCCAATTATTTGTAGTTACTTATCAGGTGCCTATCTATAATTCTATATATTCAATGGTTAAGCCTTCTTCCTGAATGTTTGTCACTGATTTCAAACCTAGTATTTCACATAAGAGAGGGCGAACTATGAACTCTTTCTTGTAATTCACAGTGCTGAACTCATTTGCAGGATAATTCGGTTCATAAAGTAAATAAAAAAAGTCAAACACAGCATTTCCCTTCCAGTGTTGGCACAAAATGCTTTCACAATGACAGTGCTGTCCTATTAATCAGCACACCTGACAAGCTTATCTTTACAGGATCAACCTTGGTGCAAGCATCTTCAAAATGAATCCCTCCCAGTGTGAGAGAATAAACATTGCAAACACAGAACATAATGCACTTTATATTCATTTAAAAATACTATGTGCAGAATTGATCAACTGGTGGAAATTCTGTATGCATATGTTTCATCCATGTGTATACTCCTGGACTATGGCTGTCATAAATATCATACTTGGGATTCTTTGGGAATCTCATGAAAGGCAGATCTGACCCAAACACAGTAATGGTCCAACGGGAGTACATTTCTGACTTTCATATCTAGGGTTTATTGAAGAAATCCCTTGGAGATGCAGGGTTAGTGTTAGTTATAGAGTACACCCATCTTAAAACTTGGCAACCGTGTTGACATGCTGATTTGGATTTTAATTATCTGCCACAAATTGATGGACTAATATTTATACAGGCAACAAGAGCATTGACCGAAGAAAAAATGTAAAAAATTGCTGCTGTTTTACCAATATATTGCTTATTAAGGCACTAATTACATTTGAGCTGGTTACTCTGTTTTTTTATTTCAAATTATGCCCAATGTGGGGATTTTCCCTGAAATGTATAGCATTTGCAGGGGCAAATTGCGCAGAATCCTAAATTTTGATTTGTGCACCCTTATACTGTGTGAAATCATGCCCAAATTTCATGGAATTCCCCACTGCACAGGGGTACAAAAGTCAGAAACAAATTGTTAACCAGCAATTTTCACACCATGCAATAGTTGTAATGAGTAGGTGTACCATTTTCACCTGTGATTTGGTTATGCTCTGAAATCAGGGACTGTGTCAGAAAAAAGCAGCAGGCAAGACTCCTGAAAGTATTAACAATGACTTCAATTTTACTCTGCAACTAAATGTGATTCAAATGGCATAATTTGTAGTAGAAGCAAAGAATGGTGGTAATTAACTTCTATATGCAGCGCAGAGTTCTGGAGGATCTGCATAAAAATATATATGTAATAGGCATGTAGTAGCACAAAAGATGTGAAAAGAACACCCACAGCAACACACATGCCATGCCCCTTCACCCAAAGTAATGCACAAAAAGGGGCCATATTTACAAGGCCATGAAAAGCCACCCAGGGTGGTTTTGTATAGCCTTGTAAATAAGTGACCTTGTAGATAAGGGCCAGCACAAGAGACGGCCGGTGCGGCAAAAAAAGTGATGCACCGGTGGCGCAAAGGGCTTGTAAGTAAGCCCCCGGGTTTCTGGTTGGCAGAGGTGTGCACCCTGTCCAAGCAGAAACCACAATCCTAGTCTGGGGAATTAACCTAAAATCACCTTCTGGTAACTGGCACAGAGCAGTCAGGCTTAACTTAAGAGGCAATGTGTAAAGTATTTGTAAAACACTTAAAACAGTTAATCAGCAAAAACACCACACAAAAAGATTTCACACCAAGTTAGAAAAAATGGAACTTGATTTATTAAATAAAACAAAACCAAAAAGACAAAAATCCAATAAATAGAACTTGAGAAAGGAATTTTTAAAGAATAAACCATAGAATAGTGCTTAGAAGCAATAATTGCTTATTTGAGAAATCTGATCATGCCAGACCAGAACAAAGTCAAAAGTTCCAGCCAATAGTGAAGGTGCAATGGATGGATATGGGGACCCAGTGTGGTCTGTTGAACAAATGTACCTTAGTCCTGATTGCATCGACGAAGATGCGAGGTGCATTTGAGCGATGCAGTGGTGTCGATTCAACAGCAGAGGTGATGCTCTGATTTTCCCCATGCAGTAGGGGTGATGCATCAATTTTCTCCACTCAAGAGTGCCAATGTATTGGAACCGAATGTGATGCGCCAGTCCCGAGAAGCGGTGGTTTAGAAGGCGATGCACTGGGTTTTTCCACGCAGTAGAGGTGATGCATTGATCCTTTCCACACAGTGGCGGTTCTAAGTACAATGCACACGTCACATTCTCACAACAGATGATTGTGGTGATCCAGCTCTCTCAGCAGAGGATTTGTCCGTTGGAGCAAATCCTTAGGCTCACTTTCAAGGGTTCAGGAGTGAGATGGGACCACTTGGCAGGGAAGACTCACAGAGTGCGGAATGCAGGTGCAGGAATAGCATGGTTGGACATCTTTTATGTTTCTGAGACTTCAGATCATGAGGCAAGCCAGCATGCCCTTGCAGTCACACTTGGTTCAAGTTATGCAGGTACAGTCCTTCTCAATCAGGCAGAGAGAGCAACTGACAGCAAGGCAACACAGCAAGGCAGAAGTCCATCAAACAGCAGTCCAGCAGAATGGCAGTCCTTTAGCAGCACAGTTGTTCGTCTTACTAGCAGATTGTTCACAGGTCCAGAAGCGGACTAAAGTCATGGTGCCAGAGGTCCAGTACTTATACGCAGTTGTGCCTTTGAAGTGGGGGAGATTTCAAAGAGAGGTTTTTGAAGTGTACTGAGGTCCTCCCTTCCGGCCCTGGCTTGAGACTCACTACAGGGGAGTATGCAGCCCTTTGTGTGGGGACAGGGCACAGCCTATTCAGATGAAATTGTAACGCTGTACCCAGCTCCTCCCTCCCATCCTCCCAGGATAGCCCATCAAGTCACACATAAGCTCAAGTTGTGTGTGGCTGTCTAAGGGAAATACACAAAGCCCAGCTGTCACCCTTCCCAGACAAGTATCAGAGACAGGCAACAGGCACCAAATGGCTAAAGTAAGAAAATGGCAACTTTTTAAAAGTGCCATTTTCAGAATTTAAATTTTAAAATCCGACTTCACCATGAGTTGTGATTTAAAATTCTGATTCCAGAGACTCCAAATCCAAAAAGTGTTTCTCTTTGCAATTGGGAATTACACTTATAAAATGAAATAAAATAATCCCAACATTATCCTATTGGAGAGATATGCCTTGCATTAGTGAAAATCAGATTTTAGAGTTGTCACTACCAGGACATGCAAAACTTGAAATTACATGTCCTACCTTTTAAATACATTGCACCCTGCCCTCTGGGTTGTCAAAGGCCTACCTTAGCGGGTGAGTTATATGTAGGGGTGGGCAGAACTCGCAGAAGTTTACTCCACAGACTTCCGTGGAGTTACATAAAAACACTGTGAGTTTTCTCAGAGTTCCATCCACCCCTAGCTTCACCCTGCATTCTTATGGCAGCATGTTACGGACCCAGCATTGTGACGCATGACTCGTCCACTACTGTATCTTCAAAGTAGTAAGTTACAGACCCAGCATTGTTACCTAAGGTAGGCTCCGTACACAGAAAGGTGACAGCAGAAATTCTCCCCATGATAGCTTCAAACCCAGACACCGGGGACGCAAGCCAAAATGCTAAAAATAGGCATTGCTCCGTCTTGGGCACTTGCCGTAAAGTGTGCCAGATGAATCTTGTAGGGTTTTCAGAATTTCAACAATACAATCACGAGGTATATTTGCATTCAGTAGATCTGAATAGGGTTCTTTTGCACATTAACTTGGTATTGATACCTGAAGTGCACGGCCCTACAGGTCACATTTTAAATACTGCAGATCTGTATGAACAATCGTGCACAATAGTACATTTCGCCTCTCCCTCATGTTAGTGGAGGCCGTTGGACACCCAGAGGCTCCTGGTTCATGATTTCATCTGGAAACAGCTGCTTAGGCCTGTGGAAGACAGGCAGGGTATGAACAATGACCCTGTTCACCAGGCAGGTAGCTCCCCTCACCGCCATGCAGCCCCCTGTGTGACCGTGATCCGCTGCTTCTGCTGCCTGTGTCTGCCCGCTGCTTCCCCTTGAGTGCCTTGTTGCTGTGTTTTTGCGTCCTTTTGCCTTTCTGTGCCCTCGTTACCGTGCGCCCCAGTTTTGCCTTCTGTACCACTTGTCCCTTGTGCCCTCTTGCCTGTGTGCCCTCTCTCCCACTGTGCCCTTTTTGCTTTCTGTGCCCTTTCCCCTGTGCCCTCTCTGTCCCCTCGCCGTCCGTCCGTTTCCCCCGCTGTTTCCCGCCGCTGCGTCCCTGCGGCCCCGCCCCCTTGCCTACCATTGGCCGCCCCGCTCCCACCTCCCAGCTGCTCCTCCCTCCCTCTGCCCCTCATATGGAGGCCGCGCTGCGGTAGAGAGAGCGACCTTTGAACCTGTTCACCAGGCAGGTCGCTCCCCTCACCGCCACGCAGCCCCGTGTGTGACCGTGATCCGCTGCTTCTGCTGCCTGTGTCTGCCCGCTGCTTCCCCTTGAGTGCCTTGTTGCTGTGTTTTTGCATCCTTTTGCCTTTCTGTGCCTTCGTTACCGTGTGCCCCAGTTTTGCCTTCTGTACCACTTGTCCCTTGTGCCCTCTTGCCTGTGTGCCCTCTCTCCCACTGTGCCCTTTTTGCTTTCTGTGTCCTTTCCCCTGTGCCCTTTCTGTCCCCTCGCCGTCCATCCGTTTACCCCGCTGTTTCCCACCGCTGCGTCCCTGCGGCCCTGCCCCCTTGACTCCCATTGGCCGCCCGCTCCCACCTCCCAGCTGCTCCTCCCTCCCTCTGCCCCTCATATGGAGGCCGTGCAGCGGCCGCTGGCGTGCCGAAGGCGTGCCTAAGGCAAGCCCGTCTGCACCCGTCCGCGCCTGGACCGCACCCAGCACCAGAACCCCTGGTCCCAGCCGACGCCAGGAACCCCGACTGAGATACAACACCGCCACCCTCAACGCACTCAACACCGGCCGACCTCCCGCCTGCCACCAAGCCACCCCGAAGCGCACCCATGGACCCTTCACCTGCCAAGCCTGCAAATTCACCTGCCTCCAAACCTCCCCCCTGCTCGCTGGACAAAGCAACGACAACAACCACCTCAAATGCATCCTCCTCAACACCCGCTCCATCCACAAGCACGCCATCGAACTTTGGGACCTCCTCGACACAACAGCACCAGACGTCGCCTTCCTCATGGAAACCTGGATGAACGCCTCCTCGGCCCCCGACATCGCCATAGCCATCCCGGAAGGCTACAAGATCACCCGGAAGGACCGCATCAACCAAACCGGAGGAGGAATCGCCATTGTCTACAAGAACACCATCAACATCACGACCAACACAGAAGACACACTCTCCGCCGCCGAACACCTACACTTCCAGATTCACACCAACCCCAAGACCACCCTTAGAGGAACGCTCATCTACAGACCCCCGGGCCCGCGCACACAATTCAGCGAAACCATCACTGACTTCATCAGCCCGCACGCCCTAGCCTCACCAGAATACATCCTCCTAGGGGAACTGAACTTCCACCTGGAGAACAACAGCGACAACAACACCACCACCCTGCTCGACAACCTCGCCAACCTCGGACTCAAGGAACTGGTGAACACCCCCACCCACCTCGCTGGCCACATGCTCGACCCCATCTTCTCCGCTAGCAACCACGTCTGCTTCAACCACTCCACCAAACTACACTGGACCAACCACAGATGCATCCACTTCACCTTCCAAAAGAATACATCCCACCACCGTACGCAACAAATCCCCCGCAGAAGCTGTAGCAAAATCACCACAGACCAGCTCCTCTCATCGCTGAGCCTGAACCCGCCAGCAAACACTGCTGAGACCAACAACGCAGCCCACAACCTCGCACAGTGGATCACCAACTGCGCTGACAACCTCGCCCCACTGAAGAAACCCCCTTGCATGACTGGCAACAGGAAACCTCATGGTTCACAGACACCCTCAAAGAATCAATGAAATCCTGCCGTACCCTCGAAAAAACCTGGCACCACGAACGGACTACAGAAAACATGACAGCCCTCAAGAACGCCACTCGCGAACACCACCAGCTGATCCGCACCACCAAAAGGTCATCGTTCAAAAAGCGGCTCGACAGCAACACCCACAACAGCAAGGAACTCTTCAGCATCGTCAAAGAGCTCTCCAACCCCAGCGCCAACAACAACGACATCACACCATCACAAGACCTCTGCAACTCCCTCGCCACATACTTCCACCGCAAGATCGCAGACATACACGACAGCTTCGGACCCCAGACTTCGCCTCCAGTCACCGAACCAATGACGCCAACCACCACCCTCAGCACCTGGACCCCCATCAGTACTGAAGACACCACCTACATCATGAACACCATCCACCCTGGCTCCCCCTCTGAACCATGCCCACACCATATCTTCAACAAAGCCGGCATCATCATCGCACCCCACCTCCGGAACGTCATAAACAACTCCTTCATGTCAGCCACCTTCCCTGAGAGCTGGAAGTACGCAGAAATCAACGCCCTTCTGAAGAAACCCACAGCGGACCCCAAAGACCTCAAGAACTTCCGCCCCATCTCTCTTCTGCCCTTTCCGGCTAAAGTCATCGAGAAGACCGTCAATAAACAGCTGTCTGCATTCCTCGATGCAAACAACTCGCTCGACCAGTCCCAGTCCGGATTTCGAGCCAACCACGGCACCGACCCCACCCTCATCGCAGCCACCGACGACATCAGGACCCTGACGGACAACGGAGAAACAACCTCTCTCATCCTCCTAGACCTCTCGGCAGCCTTTGACACCGTACGCCATCGCACCCTAATAACCCGCCTCTTCAACACTGGAATCCAAGGAAAGGCCCTGGACTGGATCACCTCGTTCCTCTCCGATAGAACCCAGAGAGTCCGCCTCCCTCCCTTCCGCTCAGAGGCCACCAAGATCATCTGCGGCGTACCCCAAGGCTGCTCGCTCAGCCCAACCCTCTTCAATATCTACATGAGCCCCCTCGCCGCCATCGCACGCAGACAGAACATCAACATCATCTCCTACGCCGACGACACCCAGCTGATACTCTCCCTCACCAAAGACCCAGCCACCGCCAAAACCAACCTCCAGGAAGGGATGAAAGACATCGCAGAATGGATGAAGCTCAGTTGCCTGAAGCTGAACTCAGACAAAACGGAAGTCCTCATCCTCGGACAATCCCCATCCACCTGGGACGACTCCTGGTGGCCCACTGCGCTGGGCACCGCACCGACACCCACGAAACACGCACGCAACCTGGGATTCATCCTGGACTCCTCCCTCACAATGACCAAGCAAGTCAACGCCGTCTCATCCTCGTGCTTCAACACCCTGCGCATGCTCTGAAAAATCTTCAGGTTGATCCCTACCGAAAGACCGTCACCCAGGCCCTCGTCACCAGCCAACTGGACTACGGAAACGTGCTATACGCAGGAACCACTGCCAAACTTCAGAAACGACTCCAACGCATACAGAACGCCTCCGCACGACTCATCCTCGACATCCCTCCCCACAGCCACATATCCGCCCACCTGAGAAACCTGCACTGGCTCCCCGTCAGCAAGAGGATCACGTTCAGGCTCCTCACCTACGCACACAAAGCGCTCCATGACATGGGCCCCGAATACCTCAACAGCAGCCTCTCGTTCTACACCCCCACCCGCCAGCTCTGCTCCGCCAACCTCGCCCTCACCACCGTCCCACGGATACGCAGAACCACCACCGGAGGAAGATCGTTCTCCTACCTGGCAGCCATAACATGGAACTCCCTCCCCGCACACCTACGACTGACACAGGACCATCTCACCTTCAGGAAACACCTCAAGACTTGGCTATTTGAGCAGTAGCAGCACCCCCCACCCCAGCGCCTTGAGACCCTAGCGGGTGAGTAGCGCGCTATATAAATGTACTGATTGATTTATTGAAATATCCAGAGGTTTGGCATAAGACAGACGATCAGTACATATGTGTTGCGTGTTTGATATTAAAGGGGCACCACCTTTTATTCCCATAACTACGTAGATAAAATACATTTAAAGGGACATGGGCCTCAAAGAATACAGGGGTCCTTTATTGATATCCATCAGAAGATGATTCTAAATATTGAAGCTTCAATGTTTGAGCAGAGCCACATTAAACTAAACACTGAGCAGCAGGCATGCACATCTCCTGCTGAGTCGGAGGTTAACGAGCATCCAATCCGTCTCCCACAAACAGCCCACTAATTACAAAGTGGGGAATTGGGGGCTGTGGGGTTACTGAAATCTTCATATGAAACATAATAACACAACAGGTATGTTTTAGCTAATTTGCGAAAGAACTGTGCTGTAAAGTAGCTGGTTTATGACTGTGCTTAAATATTTTAACTGTAAACAACAGTTGCTTCCTTGAGCCTGAAAAAGAAAGCAACTGCATGCTTCTAGCACTACCAACCCCGTTTGATTGTTTTTTTGGCTTTCCCAAATCCACCTTTGCTTTCCTAACATGCCCTAATTTGGAGAAAAGGGATCAGCTACATTATTTAAACACCATGTGTATATAAAAAATAATGATTATATTTTCGTAAATTGCATGTGGTTTAATTCAAGGTCAAGTCTGACCAATAAACGACTATGTCCTGGTTCCACTATGCGTTCCAGAGACATATACCTCAGATGTGACCAACTTACCTCCGCTTTTCAAAGACACATTGAACACCTCACACAGATGCAATTACCTGCAATTACCTGGTAAAAAGTCGCCAATCTTGCGCAGCCCTCACTTCTCCTAAGTGTGTAATAATCTCCTCAGTACTCACTAGCGTAGGACTAGTCACTCCACCCAGCCCCAACACAACAGAAACAAAACCTCCTAGAAGATAGAGAGAGAGAGAGACTAGTTCCCATTAAAGGAATGACCCTCAGCAACAATGCAAACATCATGTGACGCTCGTGTCACATCCTAATTCTCTGCGTCATTTCATGGAAAATATTGATAGCATATTGGTAATGGGAAGGAATAGGTTGGGCGTTGGTAAACTCCACCGAACTCCGTGCTCCTACTTATATGTATAACAGGCATTGGCATAGCCAATAGGTCTCGCCTTTGGGACTGTATAAGTGTTTAGCCATGCAACAATTGATGTGGTTGCATCAAGGATATTATGCTGAATAACTAAATACTTATAAGGTCCAAAAGGCGAGACCTATTGGCTATGCCAATGCTTGTTTTGGTTGTAAGCGATCTTTTCTCTTTCAGAATTGTTTTTCCAACAGTCTTTTCTGATACTGAAGAGTTGTGTTGACTTTTGTTTGTGAAGACATAGTGCTTTTTGTAACAACCGCACAAGCACTGTTAAGGATCTAAAATAAACTGCAAGGTTTTTGTCTGGCTGAGTAGAACAGTGTGCTTATTCCCTAGCATAACCAACTGTTTAGGTTCTAAATAGGAGGTGCTGGCCAGAGCTGCCCCAGTAGGTTCACTTGCAGTGACAATAGGAAGCAACTTTGACTCCCTGTAAACTTGGACTAAAAATGAGTGTCATCTGGAAACTCTAGTGAACGGCACTGAAAGCTACATACATCTGCATGAACCAAACCATATTTTCTTGAATTCTTTGGACGTTGTTTTAACCTATTTAGAATTGGAGGAGTTAATGTTATTAGACCATGTCTTTCTTACCAAGTATTTGCATCTGTTGGTGCGTGTTTTGGTTAGGCTACTCTAATTATTGGTCCTGCAAATGCAAACAATAACAATATTGTAAAGTGTTACTGTCTAAACTGGTTGTAATCGGCATTCTTAGCAGATAGTCTTAGAGCTTTCCAAAAAAAGCAGAACCAAGCCATTATAATATTGCTGGACAGTTTTGTAAATGTTTGTCTTACTACAGTTTTTTTTAATAAAGTCCATCACCACAGATTTGCTAACCATTGGTACTGCAAACACTCTTAAAGAAACTAATGAAGCAAGGAATTTAAACATGAAATCCCATAGGAAATGTTAAAGTAAAAGTTTTTTTAATGGTTTTAAAAAGTAATGTAAATATGTATTATTGAAATATACATATTATTGAATTATGAAATATTTTGATGCCCTAGTTTGAATTTATAAATGAATTTAGTATTTTTTAGTAAAAGGTGGCTAAAGTATGTAATTAAGTCTCTACATTGCTTTAAATAAATATTAATTCATAATACACTTTGTTTAGGTGGGAATGTTTTAAATGTAAAATAGATTTTCAGCTACCTGCTCTAGCAACTTAAATATATTTTATTAAACTTATTAAGTTTTACTCTTATTTAAGGGTTTTTGTTTCACTTTGCCACTTATGTTGTCATCGAGTTAAAAGGTAATGTGACATCACTTCCTGTCATGCAATGAGGGCCAAGGTTATGTGATGACACTTGTAATGTCACCAAGGAGTCAAAAGGCATGTGATGTCACTTAAGCTACCCCTGACCTTTTGGTGAATCGATGTCTGTGTATGGGCACTGATTACTCATATTTTTTTGCAAATATATTAAATATGGCAAATGTATTACCAAGTGTCCCTGAAGGCAGCAGTGCACATACGATGAGTACCATCTCACTGTAAGGCAGTCAACTAATGTGGCTGACTTGATCCCACGTGCTGTATCCTGTGGTTGGCGGCATCCGAATGTGATGACTTCCAGCAGTTAAGTCAATAAAGAGAACCGGTCAAAGCCCCTATATGAATTTATTTTGTAATAAATAATGCTGCAAATAAAAGCATGACTCCACTAATCCCGAAGGCGGCACCCATTTGTTTTGAAGAGTTGTTCATTCAGCTTCTTGTGTAGGCTCTTGGTGGTACCGGCTGCAGCACTGCGTACGTTGTAGACTGAAAACTAGCATGGTTGGCCTTAATGTCGTCTTCGTTCTTGCAGAAAGATGTAGGAAGTGCATTCTATTTGATCTCCATTTTATATGATGTTGGAGGGGGGATAATATGACTAGCCAGCAAATAGTCTGCTGACAGAATGTTATGCAGAGGATTTAAGCAGCTGGCAAGAAAAAAAAGCCATCATACGAGCTTTAAAGTAGTCACTTGACTTTAAAGGTCCCTGAGAATGGCGACATGGTTTGAATGGGTGAATCGCGGCACCCGCGCTTTACTTTTAAAATTAAAAGTAAAGCGCAGGTGCCGCGATTATAGCAAAAGTAAAGAAATAGATGTTTTTTCCAATTTTTTTACTTTTGCAGCAATCGCGGCACCGGCGCTTTACTCATGGTAAAGGTAAAGCGCCGGTGCCGCGATTGCTTCAAAAGTAAAGAAATAGAAAAAACCATCTATTTCTTTACTTTTGCTACAACTGCGGCACCCGCGCTTTACTTTTAATTTTAAAAGTAAAGCGTGGGTGCCGCGATTATGCGAAAGTGAAACAAAACAAGCACGCAAAGGAAACAAGCATTGGCCGCGTGGCCGTGAAAGTGACCACCGAAAGCCTGTGGCAGCACTTTGAAAACCCACCAACTAAATGTCTCACAACGCAGCGCATGCGCTGGCTCAGGCGAGACCTAAAAAGGAAAGGTTAAGGCCTGGCAAGAGATTTTTTTTGCCAGGTTGAAGTGGCAGTGTAAACTGCACATAGAGGTTCTTCAATGACAGGCCTTAGCCATGATTAGAGGGCTACTTAAGAGGGCACCCACTAGTAGCAATTAATTCACAGGCCTGGGGATATGTAGCACACTTTACGAGGGACATATAAGTAAATAAAGTATGCCAATCACGGGTTAGCCAATGTTGCCATGTTTAGAGGAGAGAGCACAAGCACTTTAGCAATGGTTAGCAGTGGTAAAAAGCACAGAGTCCTAAAGTCAGCAAAAAAGAGGTCAGAAAAAGTTGTGGGAAGACCATCCTAAGGTTGTAAGATCTAACACCTGGCCATCAGCACAGTTGTGAGTCAGACTCATTTTGTTTGACTGCAGAGTATTCCCATTTTTCATAGTTATTTCTCTGTTTGCAAACATTGACTTGCCTATGACTCAGCTTTTCTCAATTTAGCATTTCCATAACTATCCTTCACCTCCATTTCAATCTCACTTTTTTTTTACTGCAACAGTTCACTGACACTTCCTTCACAGTACTCCTGCCTTTCACTGATGCTTCCTGCAATCTAGAATTGCTTTGAATCTCCCTGAGCTTCAGTCCTTCCCTGACTCACCCTACACATTCGGTTTTTAATTCCAAACCAATAATGATTTACTCACGTAGAGAAAAAACTGAGGCGACAAAAATGGTAGAACAATCCTGCTAATGCTGAGAGTTGTTCAATTACAATAGTTGAAAGAAGGGAGAAAGGTATCTTCAAACCGCTCAAACAAAATGACAAGGGCCCTTAAGGTAACCATAATGCCTACAATCAGCTTAGCTAATACCTGCTGAATCCAATAGAGTATTCAAACCACACTATATCTATATAATCACATATTTGCCACCCTCATACTCTCTTGTTGTACTGCCGTCCTCCATTTCCAGTGGATTATAAGCATGACATAATACACATGTAACCTGTCCCCTCATTTATACTTCCCAGTCTCTGAGAAGGTATCCTCAGATCTTTTAGCTTGGAGTCTCTGGGAAGGTACCCTCAGACCTTTTAGCTTTTTATAAAGAAATGACAAAAGAGGTTGTTACGTGCCTAACCATACATGTTACGGCCTTTAACACCACAAAAAAATAAACTTAAATCCATGAAACAGTCCAGAAGTAGCTGGTTTGATAAATAATGTTGAATTTTAAAAAGTAATATTCAGAAGCTACGCCTTCTTAGGTTAAAGAAAGAATTAAAAAATATGGTCACTAGGAAGATGCAGGAATCAAAAGCAAAATGCTGGGAAGTAATGATGGAGATAATAGAGACCACAAATATAAGGACATTTTGGAGGTTGGTACAGAGTGAGATAGGAAATTCTCCAGGACAATCGTCAGGATCCCTGGGGGAGGACTCATGGCTAGAATCTATAGAGGAGGCCTGTAACAATTATGCCACTGCTGTTCAGCACCCAAGTAGATTCTTTGTTAAAAAGGAGACAGTAGGGAGGTTCTCAGAGTTGGCAATTAAGAAAACAATTGAAATATTAAAACTTACGAGGGCTGCTGGTCCTGGTAATTTACCAGGGGTAATAATAAAAACAAATACTGTATGGTGGACCAGTCTGTTTTGTAACCTCTTCCAGGAAACGCTTTCAACAGGAAGAATTCCGTATAGTTGGAACGGAGCGGTGGTCAAACCTATATATAAAAAAGGTGAGTATGCCCTCCCAGAAAACTACGAGCAAATAAACCTATTGGATGTATGTGGCAAGGTCTTCTCAAAAATACTTTTGGGGATGTTAAATGAATGGGCAGAAGCACATTCTATTATACCACATGAACAGGGTGATTTTAAGGAGAGGCGCTCAGGAATTGACCACTGCTTTAGCTTATGGGCCATTACTAAGAAATTCATAGAGCAGTGTGGAGTACTCTGTTGTTGTTTTTTTTACTTCAGCTTTGCATTTGATTCTGTCGATTGAGTCTTGCTAAGGGAAGGGTTAAAGGAATCGAGGATCCCTATAGACTTGCATAAAATCTTGCAGGAGCTCCATAGGGATAATTGGGCCCAAGTTGTTTTGGATAGTGAAGTACCCCTTTATAAGAGAAGTAATATAAGAAATGGCCTGAGACAAGGGTGTGTATTTGCACCAACATTGTTCTTTTTGTTTCTGGCTGATCTCCTTAATGTCCTAAGTCAACCAAATGTGTTTAGCATAAAAATGAAAGGCATGCATATTAGCTGTCTCTTATACATAGATGATTTAGTGATTTTCGATTTGACAGGAATCAGGCTTCAAAGAAAATTAGATATGTTTGCAGATTACTGCAAGAATAATTTTTTTAAATAAACATGGAAAAGACTAAAGTGCTCCAGATAGGGAAGCAAAGGAAAAGCATGAGTTTGGCAATAAATGAATTTAAAATAGATAGAGTTCATAAATACAAATATCTAGGATGTGGTTCTCTCATGATTTAGGATAGAAGGACCGCCTTGTCTCGACACAAGCCAAGGTGTTTTCGATGGTGGGGGACTAAAGAAATGTGATAAATGTTATGAAGGGCCATCCCTGCTTCCAGTGCTGATGGCCTATCAGGTTATGATAAGGCCACAGTTTCAGTATGGTGCTGAGGTAGTCGGCATAGGGGGCAAAAAGTGTTGAAACCTTGAAGAAGGAATGTATCTAAAAAGACTACTCTCTCTCACATCTTCTTCTATGGTACATGCAGTTAGAGTGGAAGTGGGCCTGCCAGGGTGGACGTGCCGGGGTGGACGCATTTAGCACATGCAGAAATAATAAAATTTTGAATATGAATAGATTGTGTGGAAACCTCTAAAATCAACCTGTTATGTAAAAAAGAGATATTGTAAAGTGTGCTAACCTGGGCCTGTGGAGTTAAAGGGAGAATCCTAACTTGCTGTAGGGAATTAAAAATAAAAATTGCAGATGGTACCAATCTCAAAGGAGTGAGTAAGGTGGAGTTGAAAAAATATAACAAGGCAGGTCTCAAGATCTTATTTACCTGAGGATGAACAATCTGTCTCCCACTTTTTAAATTTATGGATGAGTGGTGAGACCTTTCCCTATCTGGAAAGACTTCCAAAATCAAGATACGTGGAAGTCTCCTGAGATTTAGATGTGGGTTAAATCAAGTTTTAATGTCAGGAAGTCACGGTATTCTGCTAAATGAAGGGAAAATCTGTAAATGTGGCCTTAATATTGTCTGTGGTTTTTACCTCAATAGAATCTGTTTTAAAACAATTTTTTATAAAATATGGCATTTGGGATAGCAGGCAAGGGATTAAACTATTGGTTGAAATTAGATTTTTTGATATGAAGTGTGGCATTGGGCGATTTCTATTCTCTGTCGTTATATTTTTAAAGTCAAACTGAGATGAATTAATTAGCCGGAGTGGAGTTCTTCTTTCAATTCACTATGATATTTTTGAAGGTATAGATTTTATTGACTGGATGAATTGTTTTATTTTATTTTATACTGTGTTTTGTTTTAAGTATTTGTATTGGATTTTCTTGTCATTTTGTGTCTCAATAACTTGCTTAAAAGACTATGGTCTAAATAAATATTTGACAAATTATTCTTCTCAAATAGCCTATAAGTGTCCTATCATCTCCTTCCAGGCAACATTCTATTTCTTCTAAGGTGTTTCTGTTAATATTGTTTAATTTAATTGCTCATGAATAGGTGACATACTGTGCTGGAATAAACCTTTGCTTGCTCTTAAGAATGAATCATCTGCATGGCAAATCCATACCAACACCCTGCCAAAACTATTATGCCACCCAGATGACTGTTAACTCAATCAAACCATCTCAGTTAACTATTACCAGAGCCCCTTTAATGATGTGATTCTGCAGTCATGGCGTTTAACCCAGAAAAACTTAATTTACAGTATTTGTCACATGTTCCATCATCTGCTACATGAGCTGCATATTTTAACAAAAAACATTGTTTCTAGATCAAACAGATCATAAGGTACTAAAAATGTAGCAAAACATTGTTATGCAGTGGAAGGCCATTCACAAAGGTTGACTGGTCACCTTTCAGTTGCTTATTTATGTTTGGGATGTTAAACTGGTACTAATGAGATGAAACCTTTGCCCATACAGTACAAACATGAGTAAAAATAAATTAAAGAAGTAATACTATTGTTATAGAGATTATATATAGTCTCCATTTCAGTGTTCTTTTATTAATTTACCATCTTTTTAAGATGGTGGTATGCACATGTTTTTTCACTAACATAAGAAAATGACATGCATGCATTTATTTCTGGTAGACATTGTTGTTCTATAGTTAGCACTGTTAGTTGCAGGGACACACATACTAGAACATGATGTCCTTGCTTTATTATGCGCTCGTAGGAGACAACTCTTTCCGACCAGACTAAGTTATGTTGTTATGCTGAGTCTCTGACAGAATGTGATAAGATTGGTGTTTTGGTATTTAAACGGTGCCCGTGTTAAATCGGTGAGAGGCACTTTGGACTGGAGTTATCATCAATGCTGCAGAGTGCTGTAAATGAGATTCAGCCCCATAGGCCCCGACATTCATCCTAAAAAGGAAGATAGCTATTCAAGCAGAGAGGTGTGCTGGCACACTCAGATGGCGTGCATTCATGAATGCACTGAGGCTGGCTTCCTGAGGCATTACACCAAGGTATGATGTTAGATCATACCATCTCGGTCTGGCAAAAGCCTCCTTCCTTCATGCTCTTCTTAGATTAGTAGCACTATTGATAGATAGATAGATAGGAGTAACATTAGGAACAATTATTATGTTTGAATTTTTGTTAATAATATTTTATTGAGCAGAGGAGAGCAGGCTAAAATGAAAGACAATTTTTAAACGATTTTACAACTTCTTTCTGATACATGTAAGCATCTGGAACAACACATCCTAACATACCAATCTAAGATCGAGGATATAGACTTATATAACAAAACAAAAAAACAAAAAAACAAAAAAAAAAGTGTAAAACTACTAAAGTGCAGAGTGCAGCACTATTGGTCTCTCATCGAATCAGCAATAAATTGTGTATAAATGCCTAAAGTACATGCCATATAAGTAATCTAAAAGAAAGTGTAAAACTACTAAAATGCAGTGTACAGCACTATTGGGCTTTCTATAAGACTTCAATTTTATATTGATAACAATTTATCTGCTGACCTCCAGTCCATGATATGGAAAGTATCTGCTTTTCCACACCCCTCATTCCCATCATATTTTAATCTATCCATCGAATCAAGAATAAATTGTCCAAAAATACAAATTTTCTTAAAGTGCAATATGCTTAAGGGCTATGTGCTAACGTGCAACAATTTGTCTAATGGCCTCCACTCCACAGTAAGAGAAGCATTTGCTTTATCCCACCCTTCTTTCCCGCCATATTTTAATCTGTTTCATCAAATCAACAATAAATTGTGCAAAAATACAAATTGTCATAAAGTGCAGAATGCTAAGGTGCTTAATGCTAAAGTGCTGCACCACTACCATACTAAAATTCTATATAGCTTGATACTTATCTAAAAACCTCCAAACCAAAGTGAATTTTTTTACTGCCCCAATCCGCTTGGCATATGCTTCATCGTATCTCCTAGTCCTCCACATTTTAATTAACCATTCCGAGTAGGAAGGGATCTCTTCTGTTCTCCACTTTTGTAGAATCAATGACCGTGCTATTATGTTTGAATTGTATGTGTTTTTCACCATTCTAATAATGCTTATAATGATGATGTGTTTCATCTGTCAAATAATCGCAGTTCATGTTTTAATTACAAGGTTTAGATCCTTCCAATAAATATTTGAAAATGTAATATCGCCTCTTTTCTTTGTAAAACTTTGGCCATGCAAAAGTAACAAACAAAGGGGTTAAATCTGTTTCCATGAAGTCATTGTAAATAAGAGTGGTCATGTTTGAGGTTGCCAACAGCATCAAAACCTCTTCTGGATTAGGAGTTTAGATGTGGTACTGTGAGCTAGCTGAACCAACATTTACTGATGATATGAGTGGACCTAGCCTCCATAATTGTGCGGTTTTGTTGCCATAATACACAGTCCTTCTAGATTCATAGGAACAAACAACACTATTACACAATGTATAGCATGACGCTGCATAATTTCCCTGGTTTCACCGCATACTATTGTCAACTTTGATGCATCATTTGGTCTATCCCTGCTGCATAACTCCAGTGGCCCTGACTGTAGTAATTTAAAAAGCGAGAAGTCAAAATATTTCAGGACTAATGAACCTTTTTGGCATTGGGCCAAGAACCAATCAGCCAGAGACACTCTGTTGTGTACACCTTACAAATTCAAAATGCAGAGTTATATTTCAAAGGCTCTTTGTGCAGTGTATGCATTTTGTGCCATCAATGTTTTCTTCTTACTTTATTGATCAAAATTAATGCTACTTATGGGCACGTCTGCTGAGGCCCATTGGGGACTTTGGAACTGTTCCGGCAGTGAAGTTCGTGTGCACCCATTTGTGGACTGATTTCGTCCGGGAGTGCGATTCCTTGGGTGCCCTACGCTGTTTTGTATGGGCTGCTCGTCTGGAGGCGTGCCATTGTTGCGTGGGTTTGAATGGGAGTTACGGTCGGCTTGCATTGTTCTGTTTTTGTCGGCCTCTGGGGGGGGGGTCTCGCCTTCAAGACAAGTCGGGCTGTGGTGGCAGGCCAGCTGTCGGGGAAGTCGACGGGCGAGTTCCGTCCATGCCAGTGGGGGCGGGTTGCTGTCTCACTCTTTTCTGAGCTCTTTCTTAGAGGGATCGTTTGGAAATGAACATTGCTGTTTTTCCATAGGACAGTGATTAGAAGCATGCAAAAATAGGTTGTCGTCAAAGGCATTTAAGGGTCGTATGTCATAACATCGAGTATAAAAACACCGTGCTTCTATATTCATGTTACAGATATTTCATAAGAAAGGTAATAATGCAAAATTATTTTAAGAGAATCAAAAGCCCTGAATTTATATCTTTGAATAAACATATTATGTGTATTTTATGATATTTGTATTATGCAATACTGTTCAAAAAGGTGCTCCTTGCTCAAGTGATCACACTGAGATAAGTTGACAAGTATGAGTGTATATTCAAAATCAACAAAATACTTGAGCTCTTTCTGAGTTCTTCCAACGACAACACCAGAAATAGAAGTCCCTATACCATTCATATACAGTCTTTCTAATTTGTTTCATCGTGAATAAGTGCATAATTAAGTTGCAGAACGCCCTTGTTTCATAATTACTGTTTTATAGAACTTGCACGTTTTGAGACACCTTGGGGCATATTTAGAAGGGCATTGTGCCACTGGAGCATCACTTTTATGACACTCCATTGGCGTACTGCCCTTCTCCATATTTACAAGTCAGTGCTAAGCCACTGTGAGTGACTTAACACTGCTTTGCAAATATCATGCCTTTTGACGCAGTTTTGTTTACGTCAAAGGTGCGTGCAATGGGTGTTGCTGGGGATGTTCCTGTGAAACACCCATTGATTTTTGACACTGCCTCTGATTTACAAGAAAGGGTAATCTGAGGCAGCACCAAAATATAGCACCATTGAAAGGGTGACTTTAGAATGGCACAGCGATGAGAAATACTTTTATTCTTCCACGTTTTTTGCTCTTTCTATGCTGCAGAATGCAGCACACATAAAAGGAGAGAATCACCAATAAAGATTGTCTATGTGTAGGAAGATGTCCCTTCCTGCACATAATCATCCCTACAATGCAGGCACCCTTGAAAGATGGTGCAAGAAAGCCAGTGCTGGCACTAGGTAGCTTTTTCAGAACAAACACAAGGGAAAACACGGGTGTATCGTATATTTGTAAATATGCCACATCCCTGTGTTTTTTTAATGATGCAACGTGGCACAGCTGAATTGCTTGCAGCACCACACTGTCATTTCTTTATAAATATGTCCTTCTGTTGGACCTCTTTGCACCCTCTGTCGGGTAAACCTTTGACCACAAATATCTATCTGACCACAAAAACCTCAAAGCTTCTAATTTAGATGGCCTTGCTCTGGGGTGCAAAAGCTGCTTTAGGCATTCATGTGGATAGAGTGGTTTGTCAGTAGCTGCCTTCTTTTGACTATCAAGCTGTGTGACTGATTTGAGGTCATTACATTCAATGTTTCTGGATCTAACATTCTGTGTGATAACCTAAAGGAATATGGGTGTTGTAGTCTCATGCCTAACTTTTAAGTGATTGCCTAAAGGATTCTGAGTGTTGTAGTCTTATTTCTCTTCCACTGAACTAATTAGATTAACAGACCTGAGAGCAATGATTTGTATGTGAAACGTTCAGGACTAGAGACAGTGCCTGCAATGACCCAGAGTGAGGTGCTCACTACATCTGCTACCCTCGTTCTCTCACTGTCCACTTAGTTTTCTAGATACCATCCTCAACTCTGACGGTTAGTCCAAGGAGGACAGGTATGAAGATAGGTTGGTAAGCACCCTGAGACCTAGTGACCATTAACAGGAATCCATGGAAGGCCAGGTCTCTTTCCATCAATCTAAATGATGTGTAGTTGGTTTAGTCTTCTCAGCCATACTTATCTTGTTCATTTTAGTGTGCAGGTAAGCAACGCAAACATTGAATTCAATTGCATACTGCATGTTTAATATTATGTCTATCACTGCGTTTAGGAGCTCTAGTCACAAGAGCAATGACAACGGATGAGTTTCTACTTTTCACATGCATGATCCTTCAAAACTAAAGAAGAGGCTTTAATCTGTTTTACTAAACATCTAGCACCAGCTTATTGCTATTGTGTGGCTGACCTCTGTTTATTAGAGTCGAGCCAGATCTTCTTGCATTTGTTTCCTCTTAGGGTGACATAGAGTCAGGAGGCCACCTGGAATAGTCTCCAGATGTGTGAAACTGTTAAGTTAAAGCTGAAACATCACCCATACTATAAACATTTATTAATGGAAAAACTAGTCCTTAAAACTGACTGTCAAAACCCAGTCACATAAAAGGTGAAATTAATTCAAACATACGATATGTTTCTGGAGTCACAGCATGAAACCACACGATTCCCTGCTCCACAACACATATCTCCAATTTCCAAGCCCTTTTCATAGTCAAACACTGAGCCAAATGGAGAAAATAAAAGGCCAGCTAATGTGTCCACGCTACCAAATGCCACCCCCCCCCCGCAAACAATCTGTCCTAGCAGTCCTCAAGAGAAGTCATAGAAGGAGTAGGAGATAGAAAATTGAAAAGGAGGAAGAGAGGGAAAGGACATGGAAGGTAGGGGCAGTCAACGCCACCTTTGAATTTCACTTACCAGGATCATTGTTCTACAGGTGGTGAGAAGGGGATGCAGCTGCGGAAACTCTGTGTTGCAACAGATGGAAGGGGTTCTTGATTGCTCCCAGAAATGGATCTGACAGACCACTGCTGAGCTTCCTTATTTTCAAGCTCAATACCCTACATAGTATAAAGATTCTGCTAGTTTATTACGACCAGTACTGGGTCAGAATTCTAGGTCAATCCCACGCTCACTAAATAGTGAAACTATAAGATAAGTAAGACTGTTTTTAATGTGTCAACTCTACCATTCCATCCATTGCCATAAATGATCCTGAAAATCTTATGAAAACAAAGAGGAATATGCCTATTATAGCTGATCAGAATCTGGGGGTTCCAGTCAGTGATCAAGAGAATATAATTACCTAGAATTCCCCCAAAACCTGAAGCAATGAACCCTGGGAAGCTCTTCAGAACAAGGTCCGTGGGTGGCTAAGGAACAGGTTTGGGCTAGAGACAGTAAGGCATCAGGGCATGAAAACCTTATGCAGGTTGACATTCTAGAATGGTCAAAATCAATTGTATCATTTTTGGATGTGGATGAGAGTATCTGCCTAAATAGAAAACTAGAAGTAAAGTCCTCCTCACTAAAACTCATTATAGGAACTAGTTCCCCCCATTCTCCCACCCCTCTACAGTCATACATAGAGAGTCTGCCAAATGCTAAATGAATAGACTTTTTCCTTCTCATTCCCTTTTTAGGTCGAGCTTTAGCAGCAGCGAGCATGCGCCGCTCGCTCTGTGAGGCATGCTATAGTAGAATATGGGAAACAAGCTGCCTTCACTCTCCGCCCATATTTTTCATTGGCTTCTGTCTTTGTCCTTCATAAATTCTGTCTCTGATTGATTATGAGGTTTGTTAGTCCCACCTCATTATGGCCATGTCATCATTTGTACCCTCCCATGGATATTGGCCCTTTTAATTCAAGTGTTACACTGTACGGTATGTGTTTTTAGAGCACTATTTTTTTCCATGCCTTCTCACACCCTCCCCCACCCACACTCCTGTTGCCCCAACCTTCTTCCCCCTCCCCAGCACTACCGTTGTCCGTGCCTTCTCGCCCGCACTCCCGCTGTCTGTGCCTTCTTGACCCCCTGCCCCCCACCCGCTCTTCAGTTTGCAATGCAATAGGTCTCGCGTAAAAAGTCCTATTGCATTGCAAATGATTGTTGTGAATCTGCAACGGGGGAGATCATGTCTAGGGGCCGGGATCTGCATCCACCCAAATGAATCTGCGAGTCCTTGGCCCCTACAGTTTCTGAAGCTAGCCTCACTGATTGATCACGTATCTGATGGGGCCTGACACCATGCAAACATGTTCAGGGCGCCCTTCTTCTAGGCCACGTTTCCTGTTGTGAGTGGGCTAAATCGCACAGATTTGTCGAGCCCGTGTGAGCTGTGGTCCCCACACAAAAGGTATTAATGGAAGTGTGAGCTCCTCAAACTGTGGCTCGCCTCGAAGAACTAGCCTGTCTTTGGTATGTGTGTGTTTGTTGCAGTGGCGTAGCTAGAGGGGGGGGGGGCGGTGGGGGCGGTCCGCACCTGGCAGCACTATTTTGGGAGCGGACAAAGGCATTCAGATAAGGCTCGGCTTGCTTTCCTGGACGTTCGGGGATGGGCAGTGATGGAAAAGGACTCGGGCAATGTCCTCTTCTTTTTTGTGCTGGCAGCTGTCCCCCCCTCTCTTTCTATTATTCCCTCTGTTTCTGTCTTGCTCCTCATTTACTGAAAACCATAACTTGAAAAAAGGGTTCACAACTTCTTTCCTTCTTTAATTTAGTTGCTTCCCTGTGAAATGTATCCAAAAAAGAAAAACACTCTTGCGGAAAATGCCCTTTTTCTGACATTTTTCTATTCCAAAGTGCAGCGGGATGGAGAGAAATAGAAGGTTTTAAATATGAAAAATAAATACATAACTCAATAAAGCAAGACAGAGTGGTTTCAAAGTGGCCAGATTGGTTTTATTCACATCCAAACACATCAGCCTCACTTTACAGACTTTGCAGTGAAGCGCTACTTTTGTTTTCTCGTCTTTCTTTGAACAGCATTGTTGTCCCCAGGTGGGGAAGTGCACCATTCCTGGAGGTACTGCAATACCTGGTTGATGGATGGATTGGAAAACAAAATGTGTACCATGGCTCCGTTTATGGATGTGGTCTTTTTAAAACATACTGCTTACGTTTATTAAGGATATAAGCAATGGACATTGAAACGGTTCCCTTCAGGGCCCTGTAGTCATGTCCTTAACGTTTCAAGTGAAACCACGCGTTGATTTCTGATTCTGAATAGTGAGTGAGAGATCGTTAAGGTAACCATGTTGTTTCTGCTTACATTTCACATGCTTTACTTAATCTTGTGAGTGTTTGCTTTTTTTTTTTTTTTAGGCAGCATATTATTCTTATCAAGTGCATAATTTGAATTGAGCCACATCCAAGTGTTTATAGCGGGCACAATTAGGTTGTAGCTGAAGGTAGTGCGAGTTTCTCTCAGTGGGGCAGTATGGTGTTCAGTGGGGGAGAGGATGTGGCACTATGGCCAGAGCTGTCAAATTTGGAACTGGGGAACTGGGTTCAGCCTTCATGACCAGTCCACCAGACCACTCTACTGAGGGAGCATATTCCCATGCTAGACCTTACAAGGCCCCACTAGACCTTAGAAGGCTTGATGTCTTAGCACAAGCAGGTGTACCCTAGTGGTGTCAATTGTGAGGTAACCTTGAATGCCTGTCCACCACAATCCATACTGAAGTTCATCTCCAGTCTTGCGGGCAGGCCTACGAAGCAGCACACCCTAGAGCAACAGTGACCCAGTCACTGTGACTCTTGTCACTGAGGTCACATGAACCTTGAGCAGGTTAGGGCGGTGCAAACGGTGTGACCGCACTGAGTACCTATTTCGGGTGGGTGCGTAGTGTTTGCAAGTATATTATGGTTTAAAAAAAACTTGCTGCCACCTTCCTGGCCTCCAGCAATTTCCCAGATAGATCATGCAGTCTGTGTGTTCTCTTTTGCACTGACAATCACTGCCAGTCACCGGTGTATTCAACTGCGTGGCCTTGGACCATGTCATGTATGTGCATGTAACTTGCATGATCGAGGTAACTATTAGCAGCGATACTACGTGTCTCTCGGTCCTCTTTCAAGTGCTTGCCGTCCTTTTTCCCCAGCAACCCACCCCCCCCCAGGGGCGGCAATCTGAGGGATAGCCCCGGGCACCACAAGCTCTAGCTACGCCTCTGGTTTGTTGCCTCGGGCTACCAGGGCGTGCCATGGGATCTTTGTATCACCCCCTGGCACGCAGATCCCTTCATAGAAAGTAATTAATAAACCGTCTCTGGCGAGATCACCTCTTTGAGAGCCGAGTACAGTCGGCGTCATGGGCCTCTCCTCGGTAGCCCTTACTACGAGCAGTCAGGAGGCGGTTGAGGGCAGGGTGTGACCGTAGGTCACCCGAGAACATGTGTGACGGCACTCTGTGCACTGCCACTGGGATAACTGGGATCAAAAAATTCTTGCTGATGTAGGAGAAAAGGGTGTGATATTATTTCTTATCATTTATTTACAGATCTCCAACCCATGTGCTGTGAAAAGGTAACTGACTGCAAAAGTCACGTTTGAAGCAGGGTCCCTTCAGACCCAGCACTCTTCTGTGAACACTTAGCTCAAAAGTTCTCTTTTCTCATTGAAAATATGCACATGTCCCTGGGGCACGATGTGGTTGGGGAACTGGAGAGGGGGAAGGTGATGTTTAGGGAATCATAGGTGTTTTTTTCACTTTACCAAAAAGGGAAAGTTTACATACTGCACACATAATCCCGCACCCCACTAAAGAGCGCCTTCAAACCAGTGGGTTACTACTTAAGTGGAAACTGGGAACATGGAAATATGAAAACTGCTGAGCAAAAAAATTGTAATCCAACAAGTCTAACGAGAAAATGGGTTCCTAAAAGCTCTTGAGTGCTGGGTACATAAAGCTATTTGAGCAAATTCCAAGAACCGCTCAAGGGCTCAAATGAAATCAACAATTTAATTGCCTCCAAAATGAAGATTTATGCCCGTTTTCTTGACGAATCAGTATTGTAGTGGGTCGAAAGCTATACCAGACACCCTATATGCATTTCAAACAGTGCTGAAAAATAGGGGAGTTCAGCTTTCTGCCTTAAGTGAGAACTGGTGGCACACTTACCAACCCGTTTAAACTCCGTGCCGTAGGCAAACATGTCTGTTTGTTTCTTTTAATGCTGTGTTGAACTGTACTTCAAAGGGAAAACTCTCAAGGAGCTATCACCGAGTTATTGGCACTTTATTGCAGCCAAAGTCGCGAAAAATGTGTCACCCCATTCACAAGCTGGTGCTAACAGCCGTAACACCAGTTCACCTGCGATAGCAGCCGCAAAAAACATCGTCACAGATGACCCCGGCAACTATCGCTAATGAGATGCAGAGTAGGCGTTCCCATGCAAAAAGCCACGTCAACACCACACCGCAACATTCTCAACGACCAGCCAGATCGGCGATAAGTCCATGAAACATGCGATATGGCACGTTAGCAGCAGGGAATTAACACCTGCTCTGACCTGGTGTAAAGTCGAACGACAGCCTGCACCACAAAAGGGAGCCCAGCCCACAGCCACACTTGAAGACAACAGATGCCATGGAACCACTGATCATGTGGCATGGACACCCGAGAGGGCCACAGCACCCACAGCCACCACCCCAGGACCTCACCCCACCCCACCAGACCCCCACCGCCCCCTCGGACCAACACTGAGGCAGAGCAGGCAAAGGCAGAGACCCCCCTGAAAATGAACAAACCTCACACACCCAACACCAGAGAATGACATTGCACACCACAGGCACAAAGGGACAACCAACTTCCCACCTCAGACAAAGCTGCTGGCCATGCTGCACCTGTTGGCCTCTGGTAACTACCAACCAACAACTGCCAGAGTCGGAGGCACCCTATCAAAGTTCCACAGACCTGTCCTGGATGCCATTATCAGCTTGGCTCCCCAGTACCCATACTTCCCACACACTGCGCAGGAACAGCTGGAGACCAAGCAAGGCGTCTACGCCATTGCTGGCTTCCTGCACATTGTGGGTGCAACTGACTGCACACATGTCCTACTGGTGCCCCCTGGCAACACTGCACACAATAACCACAACCGAAAGCACACGCATCCCATCAATGTGCATGCAATAGCGGTCCCCCGGGAAATCTCAACAAACGTCGACGACAACCACCCAGGCAGTGTGTATGACTCCGACATCTCCCGACAGTCCATCAGCAACCTGCGATATCAGGATGGCACCTAAGGAAATGCACTGCTTGTTGGCAAGTACCAATGGAACACAACACACACCTCAACTCCACAATCATGCAATGCACACCACAGGAAATGCACACGTTACAAACTCACATACATGTCAAACAACATGCCTACCAACCAGACACAACAGCACAACGTACTGTGGCAACCTGGGCCAGCCATGTACATGAGCCATCAATGGCATGGCACTTCAGCCACACAATAGCTGAACGTGGCAGATGTGGGAACCAGGCATGTGCGTAGGAGGCAAGTGACACATGAATGAGAAGGTACCCATTGCCAAGTGTGGCATGGATGTGATGGCCAGACTGCAGTATGCAAACAACACACATAACCATGTCGACATACACCACTGGTGTATGGATTGTAGTGGACAGTGGACGCAGTCATATCACCCCAGCCAGTGGGGAAGATCTCAGAAATGCAGCTTGTTACATCCCCTCCCATAAGCCTGAGCGGAGTGGGCTAGCCCAGCGTTTGCCAGGCCAGCGTAGGCGTGTGAATAAAAAGCATGTAGCTCTGGGCGTAGTTCTCTTCCGGAATGCCCAACATCCCTGCCAGGGCGGCGCCCCTCAGCCCGCCATGAGGCCAACGCCCTGAGCGGTGTTGCCTGCGATCCTGAGCGCCTGTTGCATCCCAGGCCGCAGGTTCCCAAACTCGACTTTCCCGCCCCTGCTAATCCAGGCCTCACTGCTCACCTTCTGACACCAGCGTGTGTCGAAGAGGGCCCACCACGTGCCGGTGCAAGCTCCAAGCCAGAGGCCCGTGACCCTGGCAACCTGCTATGACCATTACGGCCTCCACAATCAAGGCCTCAGTACTCCTTTCTCGTTGACATACTGTACCGGCATACACAGCGGACTAGTAGGTCACACATTTGGAACTGAGTTTTGAGTACACTATGGCAGGGAACAACAATTATGGCTGATTTGATGTCACTACACCCCCTTCAATGTGGTGCCACCAGGTCTTAGTAGTAACAGCCGCAAGATTCTGTGGGCCAACGCAGACTACTGCCCTCAGCCTACGCTGCGCTTGAGTAGGTCACACTATTGGAACTGAGCATCGATTATTCAATGGCAGAGTACATATCAGTGCATGCAAGGAGAGGTGTAAGAGGATGACGCGTTGCAGTCCGGAGGGAATAGGATCATCGTTACGGAGGTAATCGAACACTACCGACAACTGCCCTGGTGTCACTAACTCTGTGCATCGCAAGCCAACGACACGTCACTGTGGGCCACTGCTGAACGCTGCTTCTGGCCTATACTACGGTCGAGTAGGTCACACATTTGGGACTGAGTCTTGATTTAGCAATGGCGGAGTGCATATCATTGTACCGGCATTATCGCAGAATGCATCCCCTCCCAGCCCCGGTGCCACTAAGTCTGTCCCCCGACAGCCATGGACACTTTCTGGTAGCGGCTGAGTCTATGGACTGGTGGTTGTCATCATCGCCATGTAGCTGATACCTAAATGGTGGTGAAAATAAGACTGCAGCATTCCACTACTCCATTTGCTGCTTGTGGACGGCTACTGCCCTCTACATCATGCCCTGGAGGATACCCTCTACTGTCCCCCACAGCCCTCCACCACATTCACCTCGGACATCAATGAGGATCTGCTCAGCTTGCGTGGCCCTACCTCAGTGCACCTCAAGTCACCGTCCCGTGGCAGGGTGCCTGTGCCAGCCGCTGTGCATCCGGGTCCCCTAACTCTGTGCTGGTCAGGTCCGGGATCCCTTCTTCCGAGATACTGGATGGCCTCTGAGACAATGGCCTTGGGGTCATCAACGCCATGTGTCTGTGGCCCTGCACTGTCCGCTCCCTCCGGCCTCAACTGCGGCCCACCAGGGCTCACACATCAAATCGAGTCCTGACCGGCCCAAACTTCGCATCACCACAGGAGGCACACGCCACCACCGCCCGGACCAACTCCAACCGCCAACTGCCAGTGTGGAAACGGTCGTACTGGCAGACTGACGGAGTTGCTTGCACCTGTCGTGGATGCCATCTTCTGCCTCATCTCATGCACAGCACTCCAGGTGCCACTTACTCAGTGCACCATGAATCATCGTCCAGTACTGTTTTGGTTATGTGCTGTGGAAAGCTCATGCAGCAATGTCCCCTCAGGCAGTGTGGGAGACCTGGGACGACTATGAGGAAGATGATGCAGGTGTGACCCCCCTCCCTGCAGCTACATCAGGAATGTCCAGAAGGGACACAATCCTAGACATTTTCTTCACATGAGCGTGCTCACCTCTAGTGCCCCAACCTCAGCGCACTGCAACTCACGGACACTTCTGTTTGCTCATTGTGTGACCTCTGGACTTGCTCCGGCTACCTCCATGATGCACCGCAGCTGTCACTGTAATGCTGGTGTAGTCTGTTTCCGTATTTATAGTGTTCACTGTTGTATTTGTTGCCAGCACCAACAACTCCTTGAGGGCTGGCATACACATCCAGCACAGACGTCATTGTACATGTGACCCTGCCAATAAAGGGGCCGGACACACGTGCCTCTAGCCAGTTTCAAAAACTATCTGCGTGTGTCCGTGTGATCCTGATGTTTGCACAAGGGCCCTGGGCCCTACAGCATTACATTGTGCTGTTTACAGCGGACACAAACCATGTCATCGCAGACAGCGGGTTGGAGCTTGGAGATGTAGCCTTGTCGTCAGCCACTGAGGGGTGTACTGGGCCATCGTATGGAGGACCAGTGTGGGTGTGTGGATGGTATTTACGGGCCTCTGGGCGTAGTTCAGTACAGGAAATGTGCTATTGCATGTGTTTCTGTCGCAGTGTGGGTCTTCTTTGTGGGGTGTATGTGGTCCCTGATGGGACTTCGACACCCCGTATGTGATGTAGTTCGGCTTCCATAAGCTCTGACCCCACCCGCACCTGTTCGGCCACCTGCTTTGGGCATTCTGACACCTTGCATTGGAATGCGATGTGTGCCTCGGTTAAGTGTTGGGAGCCAGCCGTGGTGGCGGGTGCTTCCTGCTGTGTGGTCTGTGCAGGGGCTGGGGTCTCCTCTATGTAGCTTGGCTGCCCTGATCCTGGGGGTGGGTTGCCTGAGATGTCCATGAGCTGTTGTAGGGCATCGGTGTCGAAGGTGTGGTGGTCATCTCCGACATCACTGATTTATTGTCTGGTCTGACCTGCTGGAGGGGTTTTTGTCCCTCTGCAATGTGAAGGGGAGATGCATGTTGACATTATGTTGACATTTATGTTGGCGCATTGTTCATGTTGACATGCAGACTGTGTGACAATGTACATTGTGACTGTTTGGGCAGTGCTGGCAGTTTGAGGGGGGACAGTGGACATTTGGAATAAATGACGGATGTGAGGTTGTACCCGTACATATGCATCTCACAGTTCCCTGCTCTGTCAAATGTGATTGGCCTGTATCTGCGCATGAGCTGACCCAGTTGTGTCCCCTGTTCTGCGGTGTCGGTGTTGCACTTTGTGCTGCATTGTCATGGGATGTGCTGTGATTGCTATGTGTGTGTGCTGCTGTGTGCGACGGGGATGAGGGACATGATCCAGGGTCATTGTGGGTGTGCAGTGTGCTCTACTTACATGTGCATGTGTGCCATTGTGCCCATCTCCCCCTGTCCCCTGTTGTTACTCATCCTGTTGTTGTTGTGTCAGGTCCTCTCGAGCTGTGTCCTTACTCCCACCTCCTTGCACCGGCTCCACACTGATGACCTCCGTGACGCTGATCTTGTTTTCCTGCGGACTGCAGGCCGTCTTCCTCTCCCTGATGTGAGTCCCGTGCTCTCCATGCCCCTGGAATCAAGCTATCCTGGCTGAAGAGGGGTGAAACCCCCGAAACCGGTCCTAGGATGCTTGGTTCCAGTCCAGGGAGGACCTAGCTTGGCAGTTCGGGCTGGACTGTTCCCATGAGGCACAGGGTCAAGGCTGATTTGCATATAGCCAGGTATAAACTGGGGTGGCATGGTGAGCAAAAAAATGATGGATTTAACCCAGATCTTTTGACTGGGGGTGAATGTTTTGATTTGTTCTGCATTCCGTCCATCATTTTTGTGTCTGTAGTTTGTGGAGGGGCGCTAGTAGATAAATAGCCGAGTTCAACAAAGCCACTCTGTCACAAACAGACACTGGAAAGGGGGCAGAGGAAGGGAGCCTTTCTCTGTGCCTCACCAATGTTGCCCAGCCCGTTTGAGGTCCTGTTGTTGTCTCCTCCTGGCTGTGCTGACAAACGCTGATCCCCTTCAGGTGTTACGCGAGCTGGAGGGCCTAGTTATCCAATTAACCCCTTTTTCTCTAGAGCCTATTGAGTATAGCTGAACAAATCCCTATTCTTTCAAAGGGAGGGAGGATGCATGCTTTGACTGTGTCACAGAATATGCAGCTGCTTCTCATTTGCTTACCTGACTGCTCACCCTTGTAGTATCCCTTTGCCTTGAATAGACTACAAAGTTTCCACTTCCGGGGTTATATTGCTAGCCACGGTCCAGTCGCTATGCTCTACAGGCTGTGTAGTATGCGCTCCTGCGCAGGGTCACTGCCAGGTTATATGCGTAAACATAGCAATTTCCCTTCAATTGAGAGAGAGTGCAGGTTGAAGTGTCCCAGACATGCTCACCCAGTGGCCTTGGGCTCTTTGTGGCTTGGAGCAGGCCCAAGGATTGCCCAGCTCAAAATAACTTGAGTATGGTGGTTTCATTGACTATACAAGGGGTATACAGCCTTCCTCTTGCCCGGCAATACACCGTTCCTTATCTGTCGTTTCTGCTACCAGGCACAACCTTTCTCTGTTGAATATCCGCCATGCAACCCAGTGATAAGTGTGGGTGGGCTCAGGGCCGGCTCCAAGGCGGTGCGATTGGTGCCACCGCTCCGGGCGCTGACTTGGGTGGGGGCGTCATGTTTATTGTTTTAAAGACACCAGATGCCACGTTCCTTGTCCCAGCAATTTTCAAGAATCAATAAAAATGTCACCTTTACTCTTGTGATCAATGTTCTTCCAGGAGACAACCCGGAGCTTTGTCTGGTAGTGGAAGTTTGACTCATCATCGCGCAGAAGGTTAATATGCCTGCTGCAAAGAATGTGTCCCATTCACATCACAAAGTGCATATAATATAAATAGGTCAATGGGTCATCGCTTTTGTCAGAGAGATCCTTATGTTACTTGCAGTTTAAAAGTTAAAATCCTAATATAGTGCAGTGAGCTAGTAACTGTCAACTGCAAGGAATATATTACAGCTACATGTTTTTTGCCCAGTCTTTCCTTATCCTAATATTGCAAAAAGGGTTCATTTGGGTCGAAATCAATTCTTATTATTGAAGAAAACCACTTACAATGGTCTTAAATTTTAAATTCTGAATCTGGGCTTTTTCAGACTAAGGACTCTTAAACTATAGCTCAAGTTCAAGTTCAAATAAACTTTATTTCGGCAGTAAGCCATAACAGAAGATATACATAAAACGCCAAACTTCAATTACACACTAATATAGAAAAGATTATGTATACCATTTTGGCAATACTGCAGAGATACAAAAAGTGCGAGGTTTTTAAAATTCATTCAAAGACTGGAGGCAAGGACATCAAAATTAAGAAAGACAAGAATTCTACTAAAAAACAGGGCAAATATACACATGTTAAAATTATATAAGACCATTGGAATAAATAAAGTTAAAAATTCAATAAAAACAATTTAAAAGCTAAAAATAGGTAGGGGGCGTTTACCGAATCACTCATGGGAAAGAATACAGTTGTAAAATAGCAGCAAACACATTTAATTGGCACTCTTAACTGATTACGGAGCTCTGGATCTCAATGATGGCTCTACGCATGTGCCACATCGCAAGCAAGAATCTAGAAGTTGCAAAGACAAATAATGGGTGGGTCTCATGTTTTAATAGCCTGTAGGCCTCAGTATAATCTCTAATTCCCAGGTTTTTACACAACTGGAGCACCCATTTGGACCTTGGCCTTCTATAAGCCGGACAGAAGAGGAGGACATGAAGATCTGACTCTTCGGTCGACCTATACCCTGGGCAGTCCAACTTGGTGCTTCCCTTTCATTTGTTTGTAAATGCTCTAAGGGGAAGCACACCATGTCTAAATTGAAGAAACAATTTCTCAGCAAGGAATGGTTGGATGTTATCAAGTTCTAGTTCCAACTTGTATTGCAGTTTAACGTTCAGGAACCTGTATGTCAGGGAGCAGATATTGGTATTCTGAAGGAGTTGAGATAGATTGTATTCTTTGATAATAAGCTGCAGGTTTTTTTTTTAAGTAAAGGAGCAGGACTCCTTGGGCGAAGACCACAGGGTTGCCAACCCCAATGTATGACATCTGGTACGAATATGGGATAACCAAGGTAAATTCCCTGCTCCTAGAACAGATAGTACATCCTTCAGTTCCTCCCTATAATTTAATAGCTCGGGTGTGCTCCAAAAGCGGTGCCAAAATAAAAGCAGGCGGAAAGCAATTATTTCACTTTCGGGCCATTCCCCAGATCCATCCTCAAAGGTATTAGGGGAGTAATCTTCGGTAAACTCAAAAGTTGTCTAAGGAAGGAATTCTCTGTTGTGGCGAGGACGTTTGAATGGCAAGGGCCCCAGAGTTCAACACCATAAAGAGAAGCTCCCCTAGCCTGTATTTTATAGATTTCTGATTGCGGACCTACAGCTTTTTGGGAACAACTTTTTAAACTTTAAGAATGCCCCCAATGGATTGTGTGAGTTTTAAATGTGCTTTCTTTATTTGGGTTCCCCAATTCATCTTATCGTTAAGGGTGTGTGTTGTAATTTGCTTGTTTGATTAATATGTTATGTCTTAGAACTTTGTAGTTGTCCTGTCGACAGAATGTGGATCTCAAGGTTCTGAATGAGATGGGCATTCTGGCAAAGGAGACACTGGAGAGATGACCTGTTAAAGGAACCTGTCGGTGGTTGAAGACATTAAAGCTTCTTGTGAACTATCACCTCTTCATGGATTTATTATTGGCGACGAGTTGCTTGATTGGGGACAAGCTACAACCACCGATTCCCCTGTGAACTCATATTTGATGGACACTATGGATTTATGGTTTTAACCTTGAAGCTACTTTCAGCTACAACATTGGATTTACTGCTTATCGCGAGGATATTACAGCGATTTCAGCTAAATTGGATATTAATCGGAATTTGCTTCATGGACTTTGTGGACATACGATAAGTAACCGGTGTTCACTTACTCGTTTTGAAAGTTTCGTGAGCACCAACGCGCGCTGCTGACTCCATGGTAACGATCTTCACGCGGCTCGTTCAAGAACGCCTGGATCGTGTTGAAGTTGTGACATGGTGATGCTGACGCTCACGTTACGTTGCGCACTGCGTCATAAAGTGTGGCGGCCATCTTAGATTGGGCTATGTTGATGCATAGCGTCATTAAGCGTGGCGGCCATCTTGGATTGGGTTACTAGTTTTACATCGCGTTTTGCCATAGTAAAGTGATTTCGTTGGTCTTTACATCAAAAAATTGGCATCGTGATAGTGAAGAACACTCAAGGTGAGACAATTGAATTGATTTTTGTTGGGGAACATTTTAAATACTTGATAAAATATGGCAACCTCCACCAGCATGTCTCAACCTCCAGCATTTTTATCAGACAAGGGGGAACCGCTTCTTTCTTGGAAAAGATGGAGACATTTATTTGACTCTTATCTAGTAGCCATTGGGGGAGAAAAATTCTCTGCTGTACGAAAGCAGGCAATACTATTGCATAATTTAGGTGTTGAAGGCAGAAACACTTATGACAGCATGGATCCTCTAACTATTGGTAGTGGGGACGGAGAACCATCGGATGTTTATGAAATGTCCATGACAATGTTAGAACAATATTTTGGACCACGTATTAATGTGGTTTTGGAACGTCATAGGTTCTTCACAAGGGTTCAGGGTCCTACTGAAAAAGTTGGAACTTACGCTGCTTCTTTAAAGACATTAGCACGTACATGTGACTTTGGGGAATTGTCGGATTCCTTGGTAAGAGATCAACTCGTCAGATGCACCAATAGTTCAAGGGTACAAGGGAAGTTGTTGTCTAAAAACCCCTCACTGGCTGAAGCAATCGCAATTGTGGAAGAGGTTGAAAATACGTCCTCGTGGGTGAAGGAGATCAGGAAAGACAAGGAGGACATTGACCAAACTCATAGTGAGAATGTGAAGAGAGCCCAAGGAAGCGTACACTCCATGTTGGGGTGTGATGATGAGAGTGATTTTTCTGATAGCATTGCCAAAGTGTCATTAGGATCAAAGAATAAAGGTGCCTTCAGGAACACTCATACACATACCGCAAGTCATAGAGAAAAGGATCCTCAAGTGCGGAATGAACGTGATCCTCGTCAACAACGTGTTTTTGATAGGGAGGTGAAAAATAGCACTGATGTTAAGAGAGTACGCTGTTACAGATGTGGAAGTTTTTCGCATTCTTCAAATTTTCCTAACTGTTATGCCAGAGACTCAGTATGTTTAAATTGTGGAATCAAGGGACATTATGCTAGGGTTTGTAAATCCTCAAGAAAAAGTCACAATGTTGAAAATTCTTCAGACGTGATTCGTACCCTAGTCATATCTAATATTTCAGTGGTGAAAGACAAAGTGTATTCTGGAAAGGTGGTATGCCTTTTTGTGACATTTCGGTTGATGATAACAATTTCACTGTCATGGCTGACTCTGGCTCTCCATTCACACTGATTGGAAACAAAATTTGGGATGAGGTAGTTGGGTTGGAAAGTGTAAGGTTACAACCTCCGGATATTGCTCCTTTTAGTTAAGGGGGTTCTCGAGTGGACATTGTAGGATATACAACTGCTAAGATCACTTTTAAACAGAGAGAAATAACAGGAAAAGTGTATATTGCTGTGAGGGGAGATAATTTACTTGGGTGGAGGCATCAACGTGATTTGGGAATAATTTTGAATCCCAATGCCACCAATCCAAGGAACCAAGTCATGCTGATGGATGAGATGTGTGAGTGTTCATGTGGGAAAATTTCGTCGATTGATGGTGGGGATGTCAGTGAGGAGTTAATCAAGGATTTTCCGGATGTGTTTTCTGATGCCTTAGGTTGTTTGAGTGGCTTTGAGCACCGAATAATTTTGAAGAATGAGGCCAAACCTTGTGTACATAAGGTGCGCAGAGTACCGAACCTGATGGTGGAACCGTTAAGGTTAGAGTTGAAGAGATTACTGGATTTGGGAGTGATTGAAGAGATTGAGGCATCGGAGTGGTTGTCTCCGGTAGTTTTGGCATCCAAGGATGGTGGGTCTGCTGTGAGGATGTGTGTGGACTTGCGTGGATTAAATGAATGGATCTGGGTGGATCGACAGCCATTGCCAAACATTTCTGAGTGTATTAGTTTGTTGAAGGGGGCAAAGATTTTTAGTGTGTTGGACTTGTCGTCTGCGTACCATCAAGTCAAACTTCACGAAAGTTCAAGACACCTAACATCTTTTGTTACCCCTTTAGGGGCTTATCGGTTTCTGCGGATGCCTTTTGGGCTAGCTTTGGCAGCGGCCTGTTTTCAGAGGATTATGAAGATGGTGCTAGGAGATCTTCCCAATGTCTTGTTCTTTCAAGACGATATTTTGGTCTACGGGAAATGTGGAAGTGAGCATGAGAAAGTGTTGAGGTTGGTGTTGTGTAAGCTGAGAGAAAGAGGTCTCACCCTCAAAAAGGATAAATGTAGGGTAGGATTGAAATCTGTGACGTATCTAGGCCATGTCATTTCTGGTGATGGGATACAACCGAAGTTTAAGTTGGCTGAGAGTATTATGAAGCTCCTGCTCCAGAGAACAAGGAGCAGGTCAGATCTTTTCTTGGTATGGCAGAGTTTTACTCCAAGTTTGTGAAGGGGTTTGCCAGTGTAGTGGAGCCGATTAGGGTTTTGTTAAAGAAAGGAGTGCATTTTGTTTGGTCGCCAGAGTGTGACAAGTCTTTTGAGTTGGTTAAGTCAGAGATTGGAGCCATGCCGACTTTGGGGCATTTTGATGCAAGATTAAAAACCATTCTTACCACTGATGCCAGTCTTAAGGGTTTGGGAGCGGTGCTTTCGCAGGTGGAAAATGGGGAGGAGAAGGTTGTGGCATTTGCTTCCAGGGCCCTTAGGGATGCGGAGGCTAACTATTCGTGTATTGAAAGGGAGGCGTTGAGTGTATATTGGGCAATACACCATTTTAAGTTTTATTTGTGGGGGATTCCGTTTGAGGTGAAGTGTGATCATCGTCTTCTTGTTCAGATATACTCTAGTCATCACAGTGATCATTTGACTCCTAGACTTAAGAGGTGGAGTGAAGGGTTACAGGAATTCAATTTTCGTGTTCATTATATTCCGGGTTTGAACAACAAGTCAGCTGATTGTTTGTCTAGGTTACCGGTAGGTGAGGAAGAGGTTTGGGAGGAGCCAGTATGTGTGACTTGGGTGGTGGAGGAGACGATTTCTGAGGAAGAGTGGTTGTCAAGTGCTGCTCAAGATGAGGTATTTCTGCTTTTGAGAGGGATTGTAGCTAAAGGTTGGCCTAATTTTCAAGATCTTGATCCTGTATTGAAACCGTTTTGGTGTGTAAGGGATGACTTGACTTTTTGTGAAAGTAAGTTATTGAGGGGTGATAGGTTGGTTCCGCCTGTTACCCTCAGAGATAAAGTAATCAATTTGGCTCATGAAGGGCATCTTGGTAGGAGTCTCACGAAAGCAAGGGTCAGAGAAAGGTACTGGTGGCCAGGGATGGATAGGATGGTGGAGTCAGTGGTGAAGGATTGTCACTTGTGTGCTATCAATGACAAGTCTCACGTGACCAATCAAGTTCCCCTGTCGCCAGTGGAAGTTCCGGATGCAGTGTGGACTAAGTTGGGGTTGGATATCATGGGCCCTTTGGAGTTGATGCCATTCCAGGAGAGGTTTGTTGTATTGTTCGTGGACTATACCTCTAAGTGGGTGGTCACTAAGTGCATGGGTACAGTAAACTCTAAGACGGTGATCGAGTTTCTGAAAGATGTTTTTGTTTCAGAAGGTGTACCCAGGTTCCTAGTAACTGACAATGGGGTACAATTTGTCTCCCAGGAGATGCAAGATTTTCTTGAGGGTTTAGGCATAGTGCATCAGAAGACTGCGTTATATTCCCCGCAAGCCAATGGTCTCACGGAAAGGATGAATAGGGTGGTCAAAAGTTGTGTTCAGAGAGCTTTGGATACTAAGGTTCCTTTGGGAGAGGTGTTGAGGGAGACCTGGTGGGCACATCGTACAGCTCCCAATGTGATTTCTCAAAAGTCTTCTTTTGAGGCGTTGAGAGGAAGATTGGCTAGTTCTAAATTAAACCCTGTTTGGCTTCCAAGGTGGGTGAGCAAGGGTGTGAGTGCGGAAGAAAAGAAGACTAAGCTTGTTGAGTATCAAAGAAGATACAAAGTGCGTTATGATGACAAAAGGTCTGTGAAGGAAAAGGTGTGGAATGTGGGTGATAGGGTTTGGGTGAAGAAAGTGAAACATTGCCATAAAGGGTTGATCAATTTTTCTGGTCCTTTTGTCATCACAAAGATAAAAAAAAATGTTGTAACTTTGGATAATGGTTGTACTTGGAGTATGTCTAGGTTGGTTAAGTTCGATGGTGTGAAGCTGGGTGCAGCCAATGTTCCTAGTTGTGTTCCGGAGGGAAGTGGTAGTAGTGTTGCAAAGTCATGTAGACAGAGGTTCATACCTTCAAAGTTTGAGGATTATGTTTTATATTAACATTAATTACCTTAAATTTCTAAAGTGTTAGGATTGTGTGGGAATATGGGTATGTTGTTTCCTCTGCATATAGTTGTATCATTTGCGCTGGGTATGCTGTAAGTTTTTGTTTTGTTGTAAAGGGGATGTGTTGTAATTTGCTTGTTTGATTAATATGTTATGTCTTAGAACTTTGTAGTTGTCCTGGCGACAGAATGTGGATCTCATGGTTCTGAATGAGATGGGCATTCTGGTAAAGGAGACACTGGAGAGAGGACCTGTTAAAGGAACCTGTCGGTGGTTGAAGACATTAAAGCTTCTTGTGAACTATCACCTCTTCATGGATTTATTAGTGAGACCCAAGTAATCAAAGGTAGAAACCCTTTCTAAGGGCTTGCCATCCATTTGTGGCTGTGGGCAGTTTGTAGTTTTTGCGTTGAGTACCATGTATTTTGTTTTTTGGAGATTTATTTCCAAATCCCTTTTCTTACAAAATTTACAGAACTCCTCTAATACCCATTGCATACCCATTGGTGACTTAGAGAGTAGCAGCGTGTCATCCGCGAACATAAGCGTGGGTATTTATGATTCGCTAGCCTTGGTGAATCTATATTTTGTATTGCCAGCAGGGTTTCTATTAAGCCATTTAGGGTCGATGCAAGCACACAACCCGGTCTCACTCCTTTCTCCACTGGAAAGGGAGCTGTCAATTCCCCTTTTTTTACCATATCTAATTCTCGCAAACGTATCCTGGTGCAACCGTTTCAACAGATGGCATAAATATTCTGGAGCGCCCGTATCCCAGAGGATGCCCCAAAGCTGGTCGCGCTGCACCATATCGAATGCGGATTTGAGATCCACAAAGGTTAGGTAAAGGCTGCCACCCTCCAAAGTCACTGTTTTCCAATGGATCAGTTGTAGTCTGAACAACTGGTCAATTGTTGAGATTTTGCTTCTAAAACCCGCTTGAAGGGGTGTTAAGATGTTTTTTTCGTCAATCCATGACTACAACTGACCCAAGAGAACGTGAGCAAATAGCTTTTGTGTCACGTCGATTAAACTTATTGGGCGGTAATTAGCAGGGTTAAGCGGGGAGCCCTTCTTGTAGATAGGGATGATTTCCGCACCTGCCCATGTTGGAGGAAGCTCCATACCTTGGAGGATAGCCTTAAATAACACCCTTAGATAGGGTACCCACACTAATCCTTCATTCTTGAATAAGTCGCCAGGGATTTTATCCAAGCCTGGCGCTTTGCCTGGGAGCATTTTACTCAATGCTGCGGTAACTTCCCTTACAGTGCAAAAGGGAGCGTTAATATCCAAGGGGATATTATGCGCAATAAGGTGCCTGGCAGGTGCATCTCCAGCCACAGGTCTGGAGTATAATGTTTGAAAATGCATCCTCCAAACTTCCTCCCCTAGGTTCGGTTCTAATGCCAAGTTGCCTTCGTACTTCCCAGTTCTCACTAGGTTCCAAAGCCTCTCGTGTCTCTATTCTCTAGGGCCGTTTTAATTGCTTCCCATTTATCTAATTCCCATGTTGACTTTGCTTCAGCCACAGTTTTTTTGTATACTGCCCTGGTTTCTTTAGTACGAGAAATATCCTTGTCTTTAACCGCTGACAGCAGGGCACTTTTAGCATCCCTGCATGTTTTATTATACTAGGAGTGGTTGTTTTGGGGCCTGTATTATTTTTAGAATCTACATTATAGAAAAACACTGCAATTTTGGCAAACATTTCCTGGTGATTTTTAGCTATTTCCTGCAGGCAGTCTGGGCGTTGGTCATTTGTTAGTGTTTGAAAAGCAAGTTCCAGATGGGGAATAATTTGTTCATCGAGAGTATCCTTTTTGTCAATTGACTGTACAAAATTTCCCCAACAAACTTTTCTGCCTCCTTCTATTGCTACCAAATTTGGGATATCTTGTGTAGGTAGTCCTTGGTCTTGCTCAAGTTTCGGCAGTTTTATTTCTAACACCAACGGGTTGTGGTCTCTCTCACAGTGTGGATTTATTACAAAATCCACTACTCTGTGCCACAATTCCACATCTACCAATATATAATCGATGATGGATGTTTGGCCCAGCTTGTTGTAGGTAGGAATGCCCGGACTGTCGGATGGGAAAAGGCCATTACATGCCCTTAACAAGTTTGCAAGTGTAAGGGAAATCATCTGCAGGATTTTAGGAGTCCAACTCCTGGCCGGGACTAAACTATAGCGCCTACCAGTAAGGATGCCATGTGACTCCTATATCTTGTAGGCCTCTGTCGTTTGTAATATATCCTATACACTGATTTATATACGTATGATTGTCTCTGTGCAACATATGTGTGATGTAAAGTGTTCTGACACCTTAAACTGGCATGAGTGGCGCTATAAAAGAAAATGAATCGAAGAGAGTGATTTTGGAGACTTGCAGGGGGGGATTGTCAAATGGTGGTAGTGAGGGAATCCGTGGCGAGGTGGTCATTGAGTGGGAGGCGGGGGTGCCAGCAAGCAATTTCGCACAGGGCGCCACCAGTTCTAAAGCCTGCCCTGGGTGTGCTAATGCTGACAGACTATAAGGAAATATAATTCACTCCACTACCGACTAACGTTGGCCATAGTGACTTGCAGAGGAGCAGTTACAACTCCAGGGATTACTAAAATACTTATAAGAATGGGTTGAAGGAAAAGGGTTGCTTGATGCAAATAATACAAGTGGGACAGAATGCACGCGATTAATTGGGAACGGAGGTTGCTTTTCTCTGTGATTGTACCTTTTGGCACTAAGTTGGTGGTGGCACTCTCTGATAACATCGAGCAGGATGCCTTTTAAGTTTCAGAGCGACCTTGCAGCAGTGGCTGAGTGGATGACCGCTAACTGCCTCCAACTGAACTCCAACAAGTCAGAGGTACTGTTAGTAGGTAGGGACCATGGTCTGTGGAGTGATCTCTGGTGGCCTGCCAGCCTGGGCAAGCCCCCCCTCCCCAACAAGCGGTAAAAGATTTAGGGGTCTGGTTGGACTCATCTTTAAACTATCAAGTCCAAACCATAAAAAACAGCAGGGACCTGCTTTGGACTTCTGTGGGGGCTCAGACCATTGCTGGGCTTCTTCGACGCCTTTACGCGCCAGGTCATCATCCAGGCAATGGTTTTGTCCAGACTTGACTATGCCTGCTCCCTTTATTTAGGGTCCCATAAGGCGGAGGTCCTGAGGCTGCAAAGGGCACAAAATGCAGCAGCAAGAACACTTCTAGGTCTGCGCAAGTTTTGCTCTGTGTCCAGCTCCATCCGTCGTCTTCATTGGTTACCTGTGGCCAGGCGTATTGAATTTAAAGCCCTATGTACTTCCTTTAAAGTTTTGAAATCCGCCACCCCTCCTATTCTGGCCAACCTTCTATCGCCATATGCCCCATCGCGGCTCCTTCGCTCACAGGGCCAGCATGTGGTAGTGGTTCCCCGGATACGAAGAGTTCGCGCCGGAGGCCGCTCCTTTCGCTACAGAGCTGCCACTTTATGGAACACACTCCCTGTGCAGATCTGTGGCCTCAATAATTATTTAGAATTTAGGAAGGCCATCAAGACCTTTCTTTTGCCTTCAATTTAGTCTGTGATGGCTGTGCGGTTATGTCAGTTCTTTCCTACCAGCGCCGGGACGCCCCTTTGCTGGGACAGCTGTTGCGCATTATAAAATAATAACACATATGGGCCATTGCATTGACAAGTGTGGGGGACTTAACATGTCAGTTTATTGGGATGTTTCAAAAATGTTATTGTAACTGAGGGCTTGAAATGGTATTTATACGAGCAAGTATATGATGTATGAATATTGATGTTCTGAAATGACTTATAATTTCATGATACACTGTAAGTGCTCTTGGGCTTCAATGTCACTGAAGAAATGTTAAAACAGAGCTACTTAAAGCAAACATTTGCAATGCAATAGGTCTCGCATTTACGCTATTGACATTGTAAATGACAATGCCTTTTATTTATGTTTTAATAAACAAAACATAAATGAATGGCATTGTCATTTACAATGCCAAGAGCTCAAACTAGTGTAAATGCGAGACCTATTGCATTGCAAATGCTTGTCATATTATATGTTAATTGACCAGTATGCACTGTGACAAATTCTTTCCAACTGTCTGTCTTATTTCCCCCTGGCAAATTAAATACACAATACGCATTTGAAAAGGTTCTGCATATGGATACAATCATTTCTTTAGGCATACTAAAATGTATTTATTGTTGTAAGTTATTTCTCTCTTCTTTCTTTTTTCCTTCCTTCTTTTCTTTTTCTCTTTTGCTCACTGTGTTTAATCATTTGGATTTATATGTTACATGAAATGCTCAGAGAGCCGAACTGTTAAATAAACTCAAACTCTAACTATGCAAGGCTTCCATATTCTATACACAGGGACCATTTTGATCACTCTATCATGTGACGTTTTTCTTATTTGCCCACATGTACATTTACAATGGCATGGCTTAATTATAAGTATGAGTAAATATCAATGGTAGATATTATGGGTATTCCAGGACTGCAAAACTTGGTGAACATATGCAAACTCACAAATGTGTGGGGGTCCACACACTTTTTGTATGTAGTGCCCCTTGTTGATTACAAACATTTACTACTGTAAAAGGCAGAAGGTAATCTGTTTTTAGGGAATGTTATATCCCATTTACAGTTTAAATTCTATCCAATATTGATAAATGTTACTGGTGCAATCTGTTTTTAATTTCCAATTCGCCGCAACCTTATACGGCGTTCCCAATTGGGAGCCCTTTAATATTGTCTTTAAAAGTCATCCAGGTTTGACAAGGGCTGCTGTTCTATTTATGTATTTGACTTATATTTCCTTTGGGAGCCCTGCCTTCAAAGTAATCTTAAATTATAATTAGTTTTGTTTGAACATGTTTAAAACATGCAGTTTTTTAAACATTTTCCAGAAAAATTCTCAGTGGTCAGAGAGGAACAGATGAATACAGTACTCAAAGAAGCATTAACAAGCCAGCTAGTCTGGCTTTAATGGGCTAACACATGCAGACTCAAGCAAACATAAATGCTGTTGGTATGTATTGAATACACAAATGCGGCGGCGGGGGCTGAGGCTGGCGAAGCAGGGCACGCACACCCTCCCACGCAGGAGGGCGCCGGCACACGTATATACACATCACACAGAGGAAAATAAGCAGTTCTACAAAGCACAAAAACCACACACACCGCATAACTATACCACAAACACTGCTGCAGGTCCACAAACAAACACAGAAGCAAGCACACACAGACAGCCACATCACGGAGACACACACTGTACCTAGTTTCCAGGCGTTGTATAGCAGAAGGTACTCACAGGGGGTGCAGGCGAGTCTGGCATCCATCCAAGGCGGGCCCTGCACCACCCCAGGCTAGTAGATGGGCGTCCTTCCCGGCAGCTCAGCCAGGGACTTGGGATAGCATGCCACCGCCACAGCGCCACCGGGACTGAAGTAGAGGTGGGAGGGCAGCAGCAGGGGGCTGAGGCTGGCGAAGCGGGGCACGCACACCCTCCCACGCAGAAGGGCGCAGGCACACGTATATACACATCACACAGAGGAAAATAAACAGTCCTACAAAGAACAAAAACCACACACACCGCATAACTATACCACACACACACTTCTGCAGGTCCACAAACAAACACAGAAGCAAGCACACACAGACAGCCACATCACGCAGACACACACTGTACCTAGGTTCCAGGCGTTGTATAGCAGAAGGTACTCACGTGGGGCGCAGGCAAGTCTGGTGTCCCTCCAGGGCGGGCCCTGCACCACCCCGGGCCAGTAGATGGGCGTCCTTCCCGGCAGCTCAGCCAGGGCTTGGGATAGCGGGCCACGATAGCAGGCCACCGCCACAACGCCACCGGGATTGAAGTAGAGGCCGGAGGGCGGTGGGGGCTGAGGCTGACGAAGCGGGGCTGGCCGGCCAGCAGCCCCCCGGGGCCGGCGTCCCCCCGGGCTCAGGGCGGACAGGCAGGAGAGCGCGGGGCAGCTCAGGATGCCGTTTAAAGTGTGGCGTGTTGTGTCTGCCGGTTGCTGCGGTGGGTGGTGCGGGGACCTGTGCTTGAGGGGCCCCGGGGCGGCGAGGAGGAGGCGGTACTGGAGGCAGGCAACAAGGAGGAGGATGAGGGCGACGGGCTGCCAAGGCAGTGGGTAGGCTGGCTAGAGTGGGGTCTTCATCTCGGCCAGGCTGTGCAGGGCGGCCAGGGGAGGGCTGCCCAGGAGGAAGGTGCTCTGGTCGTATCGAACATTGCCTTCATGACCCTCATATTAAAGTTCTTCAAAGGCTGGAAGCGAGCAGACCTCGAGAGGCAGCCGAAGACCGGCTCCCTCCATCCAGCTGCAGTGCCGCTGCGACCTCAAATGCTACAAAAAACAAGCACAGTCTGCTTTCACTTTCGTCCCTCGTGAAAGCTTTCTTGTCTTTATGGGGCCATATGTTTGAATCACATGGCCCCATAAAGATAAGAAAGCTTTCACGACACACGGAAGGCAGACAAGCCCGTCCAAATGGGACGGCTCAAAAAGCCGAGGAAATACGTCATGAACTGCTCTGTTCCAATGGCTGGCCTCCATTTAACATAAACGGTGACGCCAGCCAATGGGAAAGAGGGGCGGGGCTTAAAGCCTTTTACTAAAAAGACCTCAAAACATTAAATCTCGCCAGCGAGACTGCGCATGTGCGCAGCCTACACTAGCCGAGACCTAAAAAGGACTCACTCCTATCTTTAATAGCTAAAAATATCTGACCATTCACAGGATGGCAAACTGAATACAAAGATATTGTGAACACCCGTAAACCTCTGAGTTTATCCCTGTTCCTCATTTTTTCAGGTTCCTTCAGCACATATAAAAATGCACTATAGTGGGGAACATGTCATGCGAATAAATCCATCTACATGTAAAAATTCATATTTTGTAATAGAAAAGTGGAATTTTCTCCTAGAACCCATATGTCAGCTCCTCACTTCCACTTGTGTGTGTGTCGCTTAAGTAAGCAACTTGCTTCATCAGTCTGTCATTAGTGGCTGATTATCTTGGACTGAAAATTTAAATATTCTGGATCTTCTCTTTGGGTTAGAGACGCCCACGCTAGTATATAAAAGGTAAATATATCATGAGACAATAAGCCTGCCAGGGGATCTGCCCACAAATAAAAAACAGTCAGTGAAAAGAGGACTACAATACACTTGTCACAGACACACTTAGGAGTGAGGTGTCTGGTCAGGAAGAACTTTTAATGTTTTTGGGGAGCCATTAATGCAGCTGATTAACTTTGGAAATTAGGTAAAGGCAAGATCAAAACTATAGGACTTTTTAAATGTAGCTATCCTGAGCTGATGAGTGTAAGGAGAAAATATTTAAAACAGTATTTTCTTTTACTCAAGTAAATACATTCTGTTTGTATGGGTATTCATAACAGATTTAAAGAACGCCTGATATTTTTTCAAGTAGAGTAAAATGCAATTTTTTTCTTTATCGGTTTGCATTGAGAAGATTTGTAAACCATAAATGAATGTAAGTGTAATTAAATAAAAAGAATACCTTTGACCGGGGTACTGTTTTATATAATTATGTTTTCTCCAGCAATTAAGGATTAGCCCGATATTGACTACTGGTGTTGTCCTTGGGGCAAAAACAGTTAGCAATCTTATGTATACCAATGTTCACCTTTTTGATGTCAACCCTCATATGTATAAGTTGTAGGATAAGCGATGCCCATTTGCTTTACTTCTTTTTCAGACAATGACTATATGTCCGAAACTGCAAATAATATAGCAGTGCTAAAAAGCTTCCAAAAATGTAAACTGTCCAGATATGGAAACTTGCATATACTTGGTGAGGCTGCAAAGTCGTTCTATGCCAAATAGCTTTCACACTTGCATGAAGCCTACATGTTCTTTTAAAAGAAGTGAGTCACCTTTACATTAACTTGAAAAACGTGATTGTTATGTTTCCTTGCTTCACACAGCTTAATTACTTAGCATTTTGCAGCTCTTATTCCTCACGTGGTAAAATAACCATTTGCAGAAATGGAAAATTTACATTAACACACATTAGAATAAAAAAACAACTTTTGTTGAAGGAAATCGGGTTTTCGCTAATGGTTCTTGCATATCACCAGAGTTTTCTTTCTTCATAGAAAAGCCAGGGATCTGGGCATGTTGCAGTATTTATTCACTGCACTCCACAGTATAATGAACACAAGTGCTATATTCCTCTATTGAATATTTTATTTATTTCCAAATAGAATTCCTCCTCCATGAGTGAATCCAAGGTCAGCCATTAGCTGTAAACTGCAGAGCATGTTTGTGTCCAAGCGCTGTTTAACAAAGGAAAGTTAAATTTGTCTTCAACATTTAATTTGAACTAATAATGTACCATGGGTACATTATTTGTTTTCACGATGAGAAGGATTCAGTTACCCAATGCAGTACAAGGTTGTAATAGAGGGGACGTTGATCTTAAGTACTGTCCAAATGTAATAGCAGGAATAGTGGCTGGGACCCTTCCTGCTGTAACTTTCAGGGTCCATACCAGATAAAGAGCCCCAGGGTCACAAGCGGCATGTGATCTCGCTTTCTGTGCCTTGCGGCACTTTGGGAATAAAGAAGGTGGGGTAGTACTATCTTAAGGTTGCATTCCCTCATTTGCATGATGAGAGAAACACGTTGCCTCTGTGCCCTCAGGGTTTGTGGATAGGGGTGTAGAGGCAAAGAGACTGTCAGTAAATGCCCTGGTTGCACAGTCAGCGTGCCCCTGATGGCAGCCATCTGGAACCAGTAAAGTGGATCCCATAGGACATCTGCCTGCAGGTGACGGAGTCACTTAAAGCACTCACCTGTGGGGGATTTCTGTCCCCCTCTCAATAACAGGCCAGGTGTTGTCTGCACTGAGAAAGATGAAGCAGCTGCTTCAATCAGCAGGTCTGTGCGTTGAGACCCTCACGGGTGAGTAGCGCACTTACAATTCCCTGATTGATTGATTGAGCCTCACTAATACGCTACCCCCAGAGCAGCGTAAGTCAGCGGCTGCCTCGCGGGCAATGAATCATCAATAATGGAGCTCACTGTTCCTGTTTGCACCCGGCGCACATAATTAACATATGCACATATGTTGCAGTGCAAAGTGGGACAGAGAGCTCTTACTGCAATATGGCACCTGATTTTTAAAATGCTAATACAGAATTTCTTCATCAAATCCTGTCAGAAAAGGTATAAATGACTGAAAGGTTAGGGTGTTTTTGCAGCTGGTTCGAGATAACAGAATTGTTTAGCTATTTATTACTTTGCCAAAGCATGTGTGTGTATGTAGATTGTGATGAATCTCCAGCATTCTGATTGTAAATAGATACAGTAAAGTAAAAGAAACTACAGAAAAGCAGATGAAGCAAGATATTCATTACCGGGGTTGAGTGCTTAGCATCCCTTTGGCCTGACCTGTCGTTGGGGAGATCCTGCCCCACATGTTGAGCACAGCTCCATCTGAATTATGAATTGGTTTGTGTTTCCAAGTGACCCATCCACAACTGCTTCTACTTTTCCAAGCAATTGTGACAAATTTTGCAAAGTTAAGGTTTGTTCTAAGGAATATTCCACACACTCACCCTATGGATCTTCCTCCTGAAAAAAGATGCATGTTGACAATGGGGTTAACTCTAAATGGTAGGCTTCTCCCTGAGGATGAATCCACATGAATAGCACATGTCCATGCATTATCACAGAGGTGGAGTTGGCCTATGTCAAGTGTCTCGCCTCACCACATGCAACATATCCCTGCTTTCCATACCAGCCCAGTGGAGGAGTGTTGTCACATAATGCCACATAACAAATGTAATATTTTGAAAACATTTTTTAATACAAATGGAAACTGCAATGCTCATATAAAAGCCCTTATTTCCCTACTAAGGTTGAGATGTGAAATATGTGGTGCCTTGTAATAAGAAAATGACTTAGCTGTTCAACTGTACTAAACAGGATAAAGTATTCTGGCTGTAATTTATGAGAGTATTGCAAGTCTCCGGGGAGTACCTTGACTGTGGAGAGCAATGAGACGGTAGCCATGCTCCTAAAATCTCTTGGAACTCTGAGGTGACTTGCAATAGTCTAAGTCTGAGGGAATTGCATTCTATTTAATACATGGTTACACCCTCATTATTCTCACAATTTTGTTTAATTCTTTGGGTGTTTCAAATGAAAATGATAGTATTAGTGCTGACATGAGAAATTAAAGCAGAATCTGTAATACAAAAAAAACACACCAAAAAGTAGTTGGTAGTTTGTGTTAATGTTGTAAATGTGGGACTACTATCTGCCCTCCAAAAAGAAGCCCATCATGGTCTGTTTCCCCTGTACTCAGATTGTTCACAAAAATAATGCTAGTGCCTTAGATGTACTGGGCTACTAAGAGACACTCTTCTGAAAGAAGATATTTTGCATGTTCGGGTTGCCATCATAACTAAAGTCCTAGCAGTATTCTTAGTTCTGGAAGCCCATGAGAAAGACTCACTGGATAATCTGTGTACTCATTTAAAGGAGCTAGAAAGAATGGTTGAGAACTGCCTGGTCACTGTAAAACTCTTAACCCCTGCCCACTCTAGTTTTCCCCTGACCCTCCTCACGCTCATGATGCTCCCCCTAGAGCCGATCATGTATCAGCATGAGGTATGCGTAGGGAGCCCCAATTTAAAAGAACACCCAATGTAAGATAGTTGGAACTACCATCTTCAAATCTGATATCAGAACATCTGTTGAGGAGCTCATGAAGTCCAATCTGGGTTGTTGAGTCAAATCAACTAATTTCTTCTTTCAATGGGCACAGTACTGGAAACTTTGCAAGCAGCCATATGCCCTTTTTAGAGCTACCCCTGATGCCACCTCTTACGTTTTGGTTTTAATCAACTTACAGCCCTTAGATCACACACAGAGTTAGAGTTGGGTAGAGCTTAAGAAAAAGGCAATTCATTTTGTAGGGAAAAAGGTCAGACTCACAAATAAACATTTCAGTGACATTAAAGGGAACTGAAGAAGAAGCAATTGGGTGGGAAAAGGAGTGAAACATGTGTGAGGGAGATTATGCTGTTTTGGATTTTAGATGTCCTAGTCCTGCAGACATCCCTTTCTTTTATAAACCCTACTTGTAGAACCTGAATTCAAGGCCCCTAAACTTGGTATATTTTGCTATGTATCTCCAGGATCATTTCAATATCTCTACCTCAAACCATTTTCTTCCATTGGAAGCTTTGAACTGCCCAGAATGACTCTCTGATGGTGTTTCAATAGACTTAGTTATTGCAGACTCCAGGCCAGGTTTTGTGCATGGATTGGCTCCATCGGAGATCAGTCAGTTGTATTGCAGAAGAGCAACCTTTAGTACTGACAGGGGGTCTCTCTCTGCCAGCTGGTTCCCAGCTCTCAGCAAAGAGATATGCTGTAAAAGGTTCCAGTCTGCAAAGCCCAAAGAAGTTGGGGGTCCAAATTTAATCTGAGCACAATATGGCTAAAATTGTTTTTTTAGTTTGGAATTTGGAGGGCCTCAAAAGTAATATTATTAATGAAGATTGGTACAATTTTATGCTTAGATTTCAGATTCTTTGTCTGTAGGAGACTTGGGCCACTGAGAGCCCAAACATTAATGGTAATACCATGTATCATCTGCCAGCAATTGGGTCTAATCACGGAAGAGCTAGACATAGTTTGTCATTACTTTTCTCCACCCCGGTGCCAGAGTGGGTGTAAAGTACATTGCAGGAACCCGTTTTTTTTGTTAAATTCTGTTGCTCGACAGACAAAGACATATCAGATTAGCAATAAAAAAAAGTGTAATTATATTTTTAGCTCACACAAGACGGTGGTACTAAACAGGCTAGATAAAGGGCTAACGGATATACGTGGGCTAGAAGCATATATTATCCTGGGAAGGAATTTCAACGTACATCTATGCCAACTACCAACACAAGAGGTATGTGGATTCTAAGATATAGATGGAAATGGGCAGACTTATTTATGCTAGTGTCCGAAAACCTCAGCCCTTATGTTGATGAATTTCACAACTACTCCAACTACTTTAATGATCATAATCCATAATGTTTAAGGCTTAATGCCTCTGAATGGGGTGAATTGCCTCACCCACAGAATTAGTTCAAGATATTAAAGTTACCAGAACCAATGCTCAATATATTAGGTAGATTAGGTCAACCAGGAGAGATTCCTTTTTGAACTAATTGTGTCCAGTAAACCCCTCTTTGATATTTACTGAATGACACAGCAAGAGATGGGAAAATTAGGAGGGCTTTTGTGGAAATTTGCAGAGCAATAAAGCAAGACCTTGTGAGACCTCCCTCAGGTAAGTGTCCAAAGCCAAAGGGTTGCTTTAAGCACATGTGTTCCAAAGCCCATGTTGATCTAAAGGTGATTCTTAATACAAATAATAGATCACAGTCAGGTGTTTCTCAATGCAGCAGAAGATACAAATAAGTGCTATGTAAGAGTAAACCCTTTATTAAGGTGCGATGTTTGAGGAAAAATGACAACACTGCATTCTGGAAGATGACAAACATACCTTTCTTTTTAAGGAGTTGGGTGCCCTGAATTTAAAAGCCTCCATACCTGCTCATGAATGGGTTGCCCATCTCAGTAGTATTTATTCAGGCCCTCACAGAACAACTACTTCATATTTTGTGACATGAAGTTACCTGTGCAATTCTCAAAAGTCCCAATACCAAAGCACCTGGCCCTGTATCTGTTGGACCTGTTCAAGTCGAACGTAGAGTTTTGGGGCCCCTTCCTTATCAATGTTTTGAGGTCAGTTTGTAATATGGCAAGCTGAATACATGGTTAGAACCATCCATTGTCTCAATGTTTAAAAAAGGTTATCATGCTGGTCCTAGCTGTTCTGGCCCATCAACGCTTTTGGATGCTCTTGTTAAGGTCTTGGGTACCATATTAACTGACAACTGATATAGTTTCTGGAGGGGTACTGTGACAATAGAATAATGTTGTTAGAATGGGGAACCTCTGGTTGGCACAGGTAGGTACTTGTGACAAGCAGCGGTCCCTTCTTCTATTCAGGGCGAGGGAATTACCCCTTCAGAACAACCCCTGCTCACCCTATAGGTAGTGTGGCGCGAGCAGTCAGGGCTAAACTTCAGGGCGCTAGTCAGTTAAGCATTTATGATAACACACAGTAAATCACAACGATCCCCCACAAATGGACACCAGGCGTAAGTTGTATCAAAAATACGGATGCTTTATATAAAAAATTCTTTGTTACGCAGGCATGTACAAGACCATCAATAACGGTTACGAAATGGAAGCCACAAGATGATAATTAGGCACTGTTCTTGTCTTTGGTAACTTATTCGATCACGAGCGCTTCACAGGGCTCGGTTGAGTCGGTCCAGCCACGATGATGCGCAGTGCACCCAGGGTACAGTGATACGGGGAAATCAGAACGTTGCGGACCCCGAGTCCGATAGAGAGTTCACTGTACCTGGGAACGTGCGATGTGCTTGGACGAGTCTTCAGGAGAGATGCAGGTTCTGCACCTCGTGGGTCTTCCGGATCAAGAATTCAGCGGGCGGCTCTCGGTAGACAGGTGCGGCCCAGGGCCTCCGACACGGACTGTGCGGGAGGTCACTGCGGAGGGCGGCACGGTCAGACTCAGGCTGGGAGGTGAAGCGGGGCGGCCGGATACGTTACGACGTACGGGCGGCCGTCCGAGGCTGGATTTCACTTCCCCACTAGAAATCCGGCGGGAGGGCGAAAGGGCACCAAGCGCGCTCCAGTAGCAGGCAGGTGACAGGGAAGCGGGACGGCCAGACTCGATGGGTCCAGAGCGACTCAGGTAGAGCGGGGCTCTCGGCGAGTGGAGGCGGCCAGGCTTCTGGGTGTCACGGCCCTAGGAGGGATGCGAAGGTGCGCAGGGCACTCCGGCGGGAGAAAGCACACGGCTCGAATTCTCAGACGAGCGGAGACACGGTGAACCCACTGGTCCTGGGGTTCAGTTCAGGGGGCAAGCTCTTCTTCCAAGCCCTTGGAGATAGTTGAAGAACAAAGTGCAAAAGTCTCTTTCAATCTTTTTCCTCTCCTTCCTTAGCAAGGCACCTACTGCAGGCCAGTCCCTCAGGTCAGGGAAAGTTACTCCTCCTTCAGCTTCTTCCAGGTCCTTCTAGTCGGGCAGAGTTCCTTCGTGGTTCAATCTGGATCTGATTTCTTAGGAGCCAGGCTCCTACTTTTATACAGGGATTCTTTTGTTCTTTAGCGCCAGGGGGCCTGGGCCTGGCTCAGTCCAGTTTTGGAGCACTCTGTTGTGGTGACTCGGCTTGTTCCTTTCAGCAGCAGGGCAGAGACATCAGCCGCTCCACAGGGGGCGGCGCCGGCTTTGTGGGGGCAGAGCACAGGTCTATTCAAGAGTCAGGGTGCACTCCTCCCACCCATCCTGGGGTAATCTCCCTACCCACCACCTGGCAGCCAACCTGTCTCCTGGAATCCCCCAGCCCTGCTCCTGTACTGTTGCTAGGCAGAACACACACACACAGCAGAGGCAGACTGAGATGGTTAGGCACACAAAGGCTAACTTTCTAAAAGTAGCATTTGCAAACCCAGGATATTAAAATAACCTTTACTAAAAGACGTATTTTATTATCCTGAGTTCAGGCATACTAAACATGACTTTCTACCATGCTCTCTGAGTCCACTGGGGTCACCGCGTGTAGCGATCCCAGCAGCCCATTCTGGCCTATGGAGAGCAGGTAGCCTTCAATAGTGAAAAACGAAAATGGCTGTAATTCACTATTAAGACATGCCACACACATCAGGGCATGTCCTACCTTACTCCTACAATGCACCCTGCGCTCAGGCCTACCAGAGGGGTGACTAACATGTAGTTAAGGGAAGGTTTAGGGACTGGTAAGTGGGGACACTTGCTCAGTCAGCGCGACGGTACCAGACCGCGCGCAGGTTCTGCAGTGGCAGACCCTAGACACATTTTACCCCGCTGCTTCGGTGGGTGGCACAACCAGTGCTGCAAGCCCACTAGCAGCATTTGGATATACGAGCCCTTGGCACCCCTGGTGCACTCTACTAGGGACTGATAGTAAACCAAATAAACCAAACGTGGAAGTCAATTCACATAATACATTTTACCATAGGGAGCACTTGCACTGTGGCACTGGATGGCAGTGGCACAGCGCCCTGAGCAGCTAACACCAACACAAAAACACATTGAGGCACAGACAAAAATGGAAGGGTGACCCACGCCAATGGTGCCAGGTCTAACACGTGTCCCCTCCAGCTGAAAAGTGGGGAGAACTACCCTACCCCAGGGAGTTCTGCATCACTAAGGCGGAAAAACCTGGACAGACCGTCAGCATTGGCGTGATCTGTGCCAGGGCGATGCTCCACCGTAAAGTCCATACCCTGTAGGGAGATGGACCACCTCAACAGTTTTGGGTTCTCACCCCTCATTTGCATCAACCATCTGAGGGGCCTGTGGTCGGTCTGAACCCGGAAGTGAGACCCAAACAAGTAGGGTCTTAGCTTCTTCAGCGCCCAGACCACAGCAAATGCTTCTCGTTCTATCGCACTCCACCTTTGTTCCCGGGGAAGTAGCCTCCTGCTAATAAAGGCTACGGGTTGGTCGAAGCCCTCCTCCGTGATCTGTGAGAGAACAGCCCCTACACCATGCTCTGATGCATCCGTCTGCACCAGGAACTCTTTGGAGAAGTCAGGAGCCAAGAGCACGGGCGCCGTGCACATGGCAGTTTTCAGGGTGTCGAAGGCTTTCTGACAGGTGTCAGTCCATATCACTTTTCTGGGCTGCTTCTTCGAAGTCAGCTCTGTCAAGGGGGCAACGATGCTGCCATACCCCTTGACAAACCTCCTGTAGTACCCGGTGAGTCCTAAAAAGGCCCTCACCTCCGTCTGGGTCTTTGGGGGCTCCCAAGCCAGGATGGTTTCAACTTTGGGTTGGAGGGGCGCCACCTGGCCGCTCCCCACTTGGTGTCCCAAGTACACCACTGACCCCTGCCCGATCTGACACTTGCTTGCCTTGATCGTGAGGCCTGCTTTGCGCAGCGCCATCAACACTTCCCAGAGATGTTGCAGGTGTTCTTCCCATGTGCCGCTGAACACTGCGATGTCGTCCAGGTAGGCGGCGCTGAACTCGGTCAGCCCAGCCAACACCTGGTTGACCAACCTCTGGAAGGTGGCAGGGGCATTCTTCATCCCAAAGGGCATCACCCGGAACTGGTAATGCCCATCTGGCGTAGAGAATGCGGACCTCTCTTTGGCCCCATCAGTCAAGGCGATCTGCCAGTACCCAGACGTTAAGTCAAACGTGCTGAGGTACCGTGCAGCCCCTAACCGATCGATGAGCTCATCAGCTCTGGGGATGGGGTGCGCGTCAGTCCTCGTGACTGAGTTGAGTCCTCGGTAGTCCACACAGAACCGGAGTTCGGGCGTGGCACCCGGCGCTGCAGCCTTTGGGACCAAGACCACTGGGCTGGCCCAAGGACTGCTGGAGGACTCAACCACCCCTAGGGCAAGCATCTTCGAGACCTCCTCTTTGATGCAGGCCCTGACCCTGTCAGTTACCCGGTAGGCCTTGTGCTTCACAGGTAAGCTGTCTCCCGTATCCACGTCATGGACGCACCAATTTGTGATACCGGGAACCAGGGAGAACAGGTCGGGAAACTGCCCCAGCAGCTGGCGGCAGTCACCCTGTTGCTCAGGGGTCAGGGTGGGTGAGAGGTTAACTCCATCCACTGACCCGTCTCGCTCTGAGGCTACCAAGAGGTCAGGAAGAGGCTCGGACTCCTCTTCCATCCCATCATCGGTGGCCAAGAGCATGCCCACCTCGGACCTCTCCAAGTGGGGCTTCAGTCGATTGACATGTAGGACCCTTAAGGGGTTCCTCGGAGACCGCAAGTCCACCAAGTAGGTGACAGAACTCTTGCGCTCCACAATCTCAAAGGGTCCTGTCCACTTGTCCTGGAGTGCACAAGGCTCCACAGGGGCCAGGACCCACACTTTTTGGCCAGGTTGAAGCTCAACCAGAGTGGCATTCTGGTCGTACCACCGCTTCATTTCCTCCTGGCCGGCTTCCAGGTTTGCCTCAGCAAGTTGCCTGAAACGCCTAGTCTGGTTCCGGAAAGCCAGCATGTAGCTGTATACATTCTGGGGAGGTTTCCTGGGAGATTGCTCCCAGCCTTCCTTGACCAGACTAAGAGGTCCTCGTACTGGGTGGCCATACAAAAGCTCAAAGGGACTGAACCCTAGAGACTTTTGTGGCACCTCGCGGTACGCAAAGAGAAGGCATGGTAAGAGGACGTCCCACTTACGCCTCATGGGTTCCTCGAGACCCATAATCATGCCCTTCAGGGTTCGGTTGAAGCGCTCAACCAACCCGTTTCCTTGGGGATGGTAAGGTGTGGTGAACTTGTAGGTTACACCACACTCTTGCCAAAGGGACTTCATATATTTCGATATGAAGTTGGTCCCCCTGTCAGACACCACCTCTAGAGGGAATCCTACTCGTGAGAAAATTCCCATCAGTGCCCGTCCCACCACGGGGGCCGTCACTGTCCTCAGAGGGATGGCTTCAGGGTACCGGGTGGCATGGTCCACCAAGACCAGGATAAACCTGTTGCCCATGGCTGTCTTGGGGTCCAGGGGCCCCACAATGTCAATCCCCACCCGCTGGAATGGGGTACTGACCACAGGGAAAGGTTGGAGTGGAGCTTTCAGCTTCCTTCCACTCTTGCCACTTGCCTGGCAAGTCTGGCATGTCCTGCAGTGAGTGTCAGAACTCCTGCGCATTTGGGGCCAATAAAAGTGGGTGACAAGCCTTTCAAAGGTCTTGTCCTGCCCCAAATGTCCTGCTAACGGTACGTCGTGAGCCAGCCCCAGTAGGAAGGCTCTGAACTTCTGGGGTACCACCAGCGCACGGGCTGACCCAGGTTCAGCAACCTTAGGCTCGGAGTATAGGAGGTCGTTCTCCCAGTAGATCAAGTGAGTTCCGGACTGATCACCATTGGCCTGGGCTGCAGCCTGCTGCCGCATACCCTCTAGAGAGGGGCACTCTTTCTGCTCCCTGCAGAATTCCTCCCTGGTGGGGCCTCCTTCTTGCTGCCAATGGGTCAGCTCAGGCAGGTCCCCCAGTTCGGCTATCTGTTCCCCGGTAGGCTCCAGGGCATCCCCCTCAAGGTCTGCTTCCTCCTGGGCCGTGGGAACGTCAGGAGCCGGATTCCCGTGCCTCCCTTGCCCTCTCTCTAAGGCCGGTTCCTGGGCCTCTCCCTCAGGCTCCAGGGTTCCTTCAACACCCCTACCGGCTGCCATCGACCGGGTGGTCACACACGCCCAATCAGGCAAGCCCACCATCCGCAGGTGAGTCGTCTTCTCCACCTTTTCCCAAGGGGAGCTCTCCAAATCGTTACCTAGGAGACAATCAACAGGCATGGCCTCTCTCACAGCCACTTGCAGAGTACCAGAGACCCCCCCCCACTCAAAGGGAACCTGAGCCATTGGACACTGACTCTCTGTGTTGTCAGCGTTGACAACACGGCAGAATGCGTGCGGGACAACCTGCTCTTGAGACACCAGGTGCTGCTTGACAGCAGTCACACTGGCTCCAGTATCTCTAAGAGCCCCCACCCTTTTGCCATTTATGGTCACCCACTGCCCATACTTTTGAGTATTGGGGGGCAGCTGGGCCTCAGCGACCATCTCACGGTCTCCTAATGAGACTAGGGTCATCTGTACGGGATCCCCCGCCCCTTGGACGTCTATCTCCCTCCCCAAGGCTACACTATTCACCTGCTTGGGGGGTGGAGCACCAGAGGGTGCTGGTTTACCATACAGGGGGCACTTGGGATCCACGGAAATGTGCCCCAGGTTGTTACACTTGTAACATCTGAGGGGCCCTCTTTGAACAGGGTTACCTGTCGGGGCCCCGGTCTGCTTCGGGGGTGGGGGTGGCTGAGAACCTTTCCCTTGGTTCCCTTGGGAATTACGTTGGGGCCCTTGGTAGAACTCCCTCTGTTTACCCTTGTCCCCCCCACTCTTCTGCTGGGGACCCTGAACACCCTTGGCGGGGCCTCCCACGGGACCCTTGTGGACCCTGGTGCTGATCCAGCGGTCCGCCTCCTCAGCAAGCTTCCTCGGGTTGGACAGCTTGCTATCGATCAGGTGTTGGCGTAGCTCAGGAAAACAATTATCCGACAAGTGCTCCCATGCGATTAAATCAAACAGCCCTTGGTAATCATCCACCTTGCTACCCTTCACCCAACCATCCAGCGCTCTGCAAAAAAAGGTCACATATTCTACATAAGTGGTACCAGGTTTTTTTGGTGCAATCCCTAAATCTCTGTCTGTACAATTCAGGAGTCAACCCATACCTTGTCATAAGAGCCTCCTTCATGTGTGGATAGGATGTGTGGACATCAGAGGGGAGGTCTAGCAGTGTGTCCCGCCCCTCACTCAGGAACCTTCCCCACAACCCCGCTCCCCAATCCTTCTCAGGGACCCGGTGGGAGGACATGGCTACTTCATAGGCCCTAAACCACTGCCCAATATCATCCTGCTTATAATATTCTTTGACTACATCTTTAGGAATGTGCACCCTTGACTCTGTTGAATTGCTGCCACCAGAGGGTGAGTTGTCTAAACTCCTGGCCTTGAGATCCAACTCCCTCATTTTTACCTCATGCTCCATGGCCAGTTTCTGCCTTTCTCTCTCCATTTGCAGTTTTGCCATCTCCACCTCGTGTGCTCGGGCGGCACTCCTGTCGGCCAACTCCTCTGGCGACAGGCCTCTGCTAGGCTCAAACACACCTTCGGGGGGTATCACCTCCCGGGCATTCTCTGGGAACTTTGATTCGTGCCAGGCTCTCAGTGCGGTCACGTACTGATCCTTGTTGCTTAGTCCACTTTGCTTGATTCTGTACTTGGAGAGATATCCCTTCAGGACATCATTTGTGCACTTCCTCAGTGCCTCGGGCTCCCAATCGATGTCATCTACTCCAGAGAATACAGAGGGCGCTCCGCCTCCGTTGACTGAGCTAGGCATGGTTCCTTAAGGTGGAGATTTTCTTTAGCAACAACTGTCACTCAATCTGTGGCTGCGTTCTAGGTCTGCTCTACGTGGTGATCAATAATTCACTGTATGTAAATCATAAATGCAAATTCGAAATCCCACCGCTGCCACCAATGTTAGAATGGGGAACCTCTGGTTGGCACAGGTAGGTACTTGTGACAAGCAGCGGTCCCTTCTTCTATTCAGGGCGAGGGAATTACCCCTTCAGAACAACCCCTGCTCACCCTATAGGTAGTGTGGCGCGAGCAGTCAGGGCTAAACTTCAGGGCGCTAGTCAGTTAAGCATTTATGATAACACACAGTAAATCACAACGATCCCCCACAAATGGACACCAGGCGTAAGTTGTATCAAAAATACGGATGCTTTATATAAAAAATTCTTTGTTACGCAGGCATGTACAAGACCATCAATAACGGTTACGAAATGGAAGCCACAAGATGATAATTAGGCACTGTTCTTGTCTTTGGTAACTTATTCGATCACGAGCGCTTCACAGGGCTCGGTTGAGTCGGTCCAGCCACGATGATGCGCAGTGCACCCAGGGTACAGTGATACGGGGAAATCAGAACGTTGCGGACCCCGAGTCCGATAGAGAGTTCACTGTACCTGGGAACGTGCGATGTGCTTGGACGAGTCTTCAGGAGAGATGCAGGTTCTGCACCTCGTGGGTCTTCCGGATCAAGAATTCAGCGGGCGGCTCTCGGTAGACAGGTGCGGCCCAGGGCCTCCGACACGGACTGTGCGGGAGGTCACTGCGGAGGGCGGCACGGTCAGACTCAGGCTGGGAGGTGAAGCGGGGCGGCCGGATACGTTACGACGTACGGGCGGCCGTCCGAGGCTGGATTTCACTTCCCCACTAGAAATCCGGCGGGAGGGCGAAAGGGCACCAAGCGCGCTCCAGTAGCAGGCAGGTGACAGGGAAGCGGGACGGCCAGACTCGATGGGTCCAGAGCGACTCAGGTAGAGCGGGGCTCTCGGCGAGTGGAGGCGGCCAGGCTTCTGGGTGTCACGGCCCTAGGAGGGATGCGAAGGTGCGCAGGGCACTCCGGCGGGAGAAAGCACACGGCTCGAATTCTCAGACGAGCGGAGACACGGTGAACCCACTGGTCCTGGGGTTCAGTTCAGGGGGCAAGCTCTTCTTCCAAGCCCTTGGAGATAGTTGAAGAACAAAGTGCAAAAGTCTCTTTCAATCTTTTTCCTCTCCTTCCTTAGCAAGGCACCTACTGCAGGCCAGTCCCTCAGGTCAGGGAAAGTTACTCCTCCTTCAGCTTCTTCCAGGTCCTTCTAGTCGGGCAGAGTTCCTTCGTGGTTCAATCTGGATCTGATTTCTTAGGAGCCAGGCTCCTACTTTTATACAGGGATTCTTTTGTTCTTTAGCGCCAGGGGGCCTGGGCCTGGCTCAGTCCAGTTTTGGAGCACTCTGTTGTGGTGACTCGGCTTGTTCCTTTCAGCAGCAGGGCAGAGACATCAGCCGCTCCACAGGGGGCGGCGCCGGCTTTGTGGGGGCAGAGCACAGGTCTATTCAAGAGTCAGGGTGCACTCCTCCCACCCATCCTGGGGTAATCTCCCTACCCACCACCTGGCAGCCAACCTGTCTCCTGGAATCCCCCAGCCCTGCTCCTGTACTGTTGCTAGGCAGAACACACACACACAGCAGAGGCAGACTGAGATGGTTAGGCACACAAAGGCTAACTTTCTAAAAGTAGCATTTGCAAACCCAGGATATTAAAATAACCTTTACTAAAAGACGTATTTTATTATCCTGAGTTCAGGCATACTAAACATGACTTTCTACCATGCTCTCTGAGTCCACTGGGGTCACCGCGTGTAGCGATCCCAGCAGCCCATTCTGGCCTATGGAGAGCAGGTAGCCTTCAATAGTGAAAAACGAAAATGGCTGTAATTCACTATTAAGACATGCCACACACATCAGGGCATGTCCTACCTTACTCCTACAATGCACCCTGCGCTCAGGCCTACCAGAGGGGTGACTAACATGTAGTTAAGGGAAGGTTTAGGGACTGGTAAGTGGGGACACTTGCTCAGTCAGCGCGACGGTACCAGACCGCGCGCAGGTTCTGCAGTGGCAGACCCTAGACACATTTTACCCCGCTGCTTCGGTGGGTGGCACAACCAGTGCTGCAAGCCCACTAGCAGCATTTGGATATACGAGCCCTTGGCACCCCTGGTGCACTCTACTAGGGACTGATAGTAAACCAAATAAACCAAACGTGGAAGTCAATTCACATAATACATTTTACCATAGGGAGCACTTGCACTGTGGCACTGGATGGCAGTGGCACAGCGCCCTGAGCAGCTAACACCAACACAAAAACACATTGAGGCACAGACAAAAATGGAAGGGTGACCCACGCCAATGGTGCCAGGTCTAACAAATGTCATCATCTGAACTTATTAGCAAATATACAGTAGCAACAAAAGGAGCTCGTTACCTGGCCTTCATTGACCTGTCAAGTGCCTTTGATTGTGTTTCTCCTTACAAACTTTGGCACTTGATAGCTGACATGGGAGCACCAGGGCTATCATTAATATTTTGAGGGAAATGTTTTCCCCAACAACAGCCAGGGTTAAATACGGTCAGAACGGAACTGCATGGCAAGGAGGTACAGGCAGGGGCGTGTCATTGTGCCCTTCTCTTATCTCTTTATATTAACAACTTGGAGAGGTTGCTGGTTGAGAGATGGAGGGACATGCTCTGGATAGGACACTATCTTTTCCACGTCCTTCTCTGTACAGACAATGTGGTCCTCATGGGTGGCATGCCAAATAGCCTTCGATTACTCTTGGATAACTTTGTCACATTCATGGGTGACATGGATATCAGAGTGAATCTGAGTAAGACTTTGAGCATACTTGGCTGCCACCTCCTTTCATTTCAGTGTGAAGAATGTTGAGGTTAAGCAGGCAAGTACATTTTTAGGTCTCGCATAGGCAGCGCATGCGCTGCCTCTACGAGGCATCAAGTAATGAGTATTACTAGTCAAACTCCACCCATGGCATTTCTCTTTGTTTTGTCGCTTGCCATTGGTGAAATCTGCCATTGCTGTTGTTATCTTGCTTGTTGTTGGCTGGTGGTCTGATATGTCACTTCCGTTTTCTTCCATTTCTGGAGAAAGCAGCATCGACCAACTACAGTTAACTTTCGCTGCAGGGGGGTATCTTTTACTGTAGAGACTACTTTATTGTTTTTTTGACATGGCGCCTGGTTCACGCATACGTTTAATATGCTCGCACCACTTTTCGCGGTGTAGCACCTCCCACCACCACCCTCCCCTCGCTCCTTGTTTGACTTGTTTGATAAGCCAGGCGTTTCCTAGGAACAGGGATTCCGTTCAGCCACGTCACTGCTGGAGAGCGGGGCCGCCCAGCAGGACATCAGCGTTTCGCCGAAAGGTGCGCTCAAAACCGAAAGGGCTGCCCCGCTCCTTCTCCATGCAGCCTCACCAGGAACCTAGTGTCCCGAAGACTGGAGGAGCCCCAGACCGGTTTCAGCCTCGCCTCTTCAACCCCAGGTAACGCTCTCAGCTGTGTACGCCTCCGGTGATTGGTCCACTACACATAAGGAGTCTTGCAGCTCGCTCTGCAGACTTTCTGCTTCATTTTCTTTTTTGAATTTTGTATAAAAGCTTCTGTATTATTGGCAGTCGTATAGCGCTATCAGATATTTGCGTGGAGCCAAGCATTTTATATAGTGATTTGTGTAATGATTTCAACTGTTGATATTACTGTCTAGCGCTTTATGAGGTGTTTTTTGGCTTCTTGCGCACGAATCCAATAGTCGACACATTGCTTTTGTTTCTTCTAAAACATGCGCCTTTATGTGCGAGGGAAGCAGCTGGGAGGATTGAATCAGCTAGACTGATAGCATCTGGTCACTCCGAAGACCAGCCCAACATTCAGGTGCCCCCCCTCCCCCTTCCAGAAAGAAATAATGCAGTTACCACATAGAGTTATGTATCAATGGGGTAACCCGATAGACTACTGGACTTGCGTAAATAGTGGTATACAAAAAGATAGTCACAGTGGAAATTATTCACATTGTATTGACAACCAACATATGGAGAAATGTGAGAGAATATGACAACACCAATATATATATCATACAATGAAGGTTACTGATTTAATCGATTCGAAATCTGTTTGTCAACAGATCAAGGATTTAATGCAAAAAATTGTATTTTAGACAATCAACAAATATGAGACAATATAGGTGCAAATAATGTGGGGTGACAATGGTGAGGAGTAGGATAAGTGCAAGTGGTTGTGCAGTGGAAAGGTGGCGTACATATAAACATCAACATACAATAGTAGGAACCTATCCAACCAGATTTCTGGCATAGACAATAAATGCAAAATCATAAACAGAGCGCTGCAGTTAATGATTCACTGTCATCAAGTTTGATATGATCTGAGGGAACAAGTCGACGTTTCGACCCCTAAGCAAACCATCACACAGTGTGTCTTGAGGACGAGGTCTTCATCAGTACGGTGGGGTGGTTGTTTGCACCTAGAGATAATGATAAGCGATTACGGGGGTGTGTCTGAAGAAGTGACGTAAAAAGCGTATTCTGAAAAAGAAGAAGAATTACCGGCATGAGCAAGATCCCTTGCTGCTGGAAATTAATGGTACGTGGGCCTGTACGGCTCCTACGGGATAAAGGAGACAGAAACGGAAAGGAATAGCTAACATCAAAAATACCAATGGTTAGTACATATATTACAAAGGGTCAAGAGTCAAGTACTCACAAGGGTTAAAAGCCTTAGGTCCAAAGATCACTAGAGGTACTGTTACGTCAATGCGTTGGCACTAGGTTCCTGAATGACCTGTGCTGGGGAGCATGGGGAGGGGTAAAAAAACGAAATAGAGCATTAATTAATTAATTAAAATAGTGGATGGACGCGCATGAATTCAAAACAGTGAGAAATGGCTGCACTGGTGGCTGAGGGATTGCAGCTGCTGGTAAACGCGTGATTCAGACCCTATAGATCATGAGCGGTGTTAGTAGACGGGCCTGCGTTCCCGATATTACAATGATCAGAAATGGTGTAAAAACACGGTGTTGTCATAACAACACTCATCTACATGATGCTGCCGATCTGTGGCGTGCGAGTGCAACAAAGCGCGTGGATAGCGGTAACTGATCGCGTGTTGTTTGACACATGTACAGATTCGGTAATTGTATAAAATATAAAATACATTTAAGTAGAATGGGGAGGTAACTTTATGCATCAAAAGTGCACCAGCAAAAAGCCTGGATTGCTAAGGAACAGCGGATTTATGGAGGGTAACTGTGACATACCTGATCGGGAAGCGTCGGTGATTCTGACTGCTAACCCCGTTCGGTGCCGTGTCGCTGTTTAAGTATCCAATGTGGAAGTGCACTTCATGCAAATTTCCAGAGATTCCTGTAATACTTGGGACCGTGTGCAAATTACGCACATATACAGTATTCCGTTGTGGCTCAAGGGATCGGGTGTAAAGGCATGGGCTCATACAAAGGTGTAAATGCGGCATGATGGAAATTGCATTCATCGATAATGGATTTAAAAAGGTAAAACAACGTTTGGAAATGCGCATTCACACATGGTGTCTGTCTGGCCAATTTAGCGCACAATCTCATGATTCACTAAAACAAAGTCGTTGACAAGGCAAAATTAATCTACAACAGCACATTTGGTATTTAAAATTTAAAAGTATGTTTTAATCAACGCACAATCTTAATGTTTATAAATTCAGAGCAGAGAGGTTGCGTGGTCCCATAGGGTTGATGTGTATGTGTAATTTATGCCCGGAGTTCACGGTTCTCTAAACCACAGTCTTGAACAAGCAATGTACACCATTTGATGGCCGTATAATAGCGTACAATCTCATTGTTATGATTTACATTTAAAGCAGAGTGTTTATGTGCCCCCACAAGGTAGACCATGGGGATATCTGAATTAGTGTGTGCGTAATACTTGACAATGGCTGTTGGGAGCGTGTGTCAGTGTATTTGCCATTCTGTCATGGATACGAATGTGTGGTTAAAGGCCACTAAGTAGGGACTATTGGGCATATGTGGCATCTACTTCATTTAGGCCATTCTGTACCGATTTGAAGCGATCCATCCATTTGCATTCTCTGGTATTAGGAATCAAGCCCAGATCCCCGCCCCTGACGCCAAGTGCGACTGCTTCAATGATCAGCCATTTGATGGATTTTGGGGGATGTTTAAGGATCTGGGAATGGTCCACCATTCAGAATATGCTTTTTACGTCACTTCTTCAGACACACCTCCGTAATCGCTTATCATTATCTCTAGGTGCAACCAACCCCCCCAACCACCCCACCGTCCTGATGAAGACCCCGTCCTCAAGACACACAGTTTGATGGTTCGCTTAGGGGTCGAAACGTCAACTTGTTCCCTCAGATCATATCAAACTTAGGTTCCTACTATTGTATGTTGATGTTTATACGTACGCCACCTTTCCACTGCACCACCACTTGCACTTATCCTACTCCTCACCATTGTCACTCCACGTTATTTGCACCTATATTGTCTCATATTTGTTGATTGTCTAAAATACAAATGTTTGCATTAAATTCTTGATCTGTTGACAAATATCTTTCGAATCGATTAAATCAGTAACCTTTATTGTATGATATATATATTGGTGTTGTCATATTCTCTCACATTTCTCCATATGTTGGTTGTCAGTACAATGTGAATAATTTCCACTGTGACTATCGTTTTGTGTACCACTATTTACCCGAGTCCAGTGGTCTATCGGGTTACCCCATTGATACATAACTCTTTAAAGTGCAGGCTGTTGCTTGCGAGGGTACTTTTTAAATTTCCCACTTATATAGTATGACGGAACGCGAGACACTTTGGTACACTGAGGAGTACATTGCTAACTTGATACAAGACCCTTCTAACAACCTCTTTACAACCACTAATACTCTAAACATTGATGTATCCCTGTTGGAAAACCACACTCCCACTCTGAAAGGGTTGTGGTGGTCTTCCGGACACACTGTGGTAGCTTGGCTCGAGTGGTCAGGAATCAGGCTCCGTGCTAAGCATACGACAAACCCAAACAATAACCATGCGTGCATCCGTTCCAAAAACGACTCTACACCGTAAAAATTAGGAAAATATCTGTTTATCTTCTTTTTCTCTTAGTTGCTGATTGGATAAATAAATAACAATCACAATATACAAACTTTTTAAATAGTGCAGGACAAATAAATACTGGCTTAATGATTCAATAAATAGGGGTGATCATAAATAATGAAGGCATAAATATAAGGGCAATACATACAGGCAATTAAATATTCTGAGGCAATAAATACTGTAAACCAATAAATATTGTGCATCAATACATACTGTGGACCAATAAATACAGTGAAGCAATAAATAGGTTAAATACAATAAATACAGTGCCCCTAATAAATACTTAAAAGCTGACAGTGACACTCATAGAATCAGATCACATTTGAATTCCTAAGGGCTGATTTGGCCCAGGCACAGCTTGTAGGGATGTGGAAGGCTTGAGGGTGTCTACTCCCTGGCTTGGACAAGGCTGAGGCCTAAACTGAGGTAGATCAAGGGGGGAATACCAGAGACCTGGCTCTCTCCCTCCACACAACCCCTCTAAATTAGTCTCAACTCACCCCCTGGCACAGTCAGGTTGGTTCCAGCACCTCCCTAGCCCCTTAGAGCAGTCTCTCAGGTCTCCACAGGGCCTTAGGCGCCCTCTACTCCACTTACTGCCCTTTTTCTGATGCTCCGACGCCGCTGGAGTCGTGTCGACGCCGTGAGGCGGTTCCGGTTCGATGTCGGCGGCCTCGGCACAATGTCAGTTCCTGACGACGCCGGTAGGCAGTTCCGGTTTCGATGTCGGCGGCCTCGGTTCGATCTCCACCTCCGATTCGATGGCGTCGGGCAGTCTTTACTCGATGTCGACTTCGGGCGGCTCCGGTCCGATGGCGACCTCAACTTCGATGACGTCGGCCGGCCTTGACTCGACGTCGACTTCCGGCGGCTCCGGAGTGCGATCCTCACTCCCGACCTCCGGTGCTCCTCTCCTTAGGTTTCCAGCGACTCCGGAGTGCGACCTCCACTCCCGACCTCCGGCACGATTCTCTCAGGTTCCGGCGACTCCGGAGTGCGATCCTCACTCCCGACCTCCGGTACACTTCACCTTGGTCTCCGACGACTCCGGAGGGCGGACTTCACTCCTCCGATGACGCCGCTCACTCGACCTCGGGTGACTTCCTCCTCGACCTCTGGTACTCCTCACGACCTCTGACGGCGCCCTCTCTCGACCTCTGGCGGCTCCGGGTACGACGTCTGCTTTTCCAGTCAGCGCCGCTTCTCCACCTCGGGCTCCAGGTCTCAAGCTACTCGACGTCGGACTCCAGGGAAACCAGTTTCCAGGTCAGGATCTTGCTGTTCTCTGTTTCTAAGGCCTGTTCCTGCTGTCCAGGTCCTTAGGATGGTTTTTCTTGCTTCTTCCCACACAGGGCTCCATGCTGGGCTCAGTCAGTAGGGACTAGTATCAAGGGTGGGTTTATGGACCCCACTCCAGGCACAAGTTTCCACCCCTGCTGCTTCACTCCTTCCTCCTTCAAGTTTCTGCTGCTCACTCTTCACCAGTCAGGTGCCAACTGCCAGCTCCAACTGCCAACTCTCTGTCTTAGCTTCCCAACATTCTAAACCGCCTCCAACTGTCACAGGGTTCTGGAATGTTCTGGAAGGTGCTAGCAGGTTCCAGTGGATGCTGGTGATGTCACAGGTGGCCACCATTTTGTGCTCCAGGCCCTCAGACAGAAGTTTCAGGGGTAGCTAAAATGGCTCCCTGAATCTGCAGCAACACTAAAAAGTCTGGTGGTTCCCAAAAAGGAAAAATTCAAACAGGGTTTGAGGCAAAAGTGGGACAAAATAAATAATGATGAGGAGGGACCACCCAAAGGGCTGACAGGTCTAACACGCGTCCCCCCCAGCTGAAAGTGGGGAGAGCTACCCAACCCCTTGGGAGTTCTCATCACTAAGGCGGAAATACCTTGAGAGACCGTCTGCATTGGCGTGGTCCACTCCAGGCCGATGTTCCACCTGAAAGTCCATTCCCTGTAGGGAAATAGACCACCTAAACAACTTGGGATTCTCCCCCTTCATTTGCATCAGCCAACGAAGGGGTCTGTGGTCGGTCTGAACCAGGAAGTGCGAGCCAAACAGGTATGGCCGCAACTTCTTCAGAGCCCATACCACTGCAAAGGCTTCACGCTCTATTGCACTCCACTTCTGTTCCCTGGGAAGTAGTCTCCGGGATAGGAAGACCACGGGTTGATCCAGACCCTCTTCGTTGAGTTGCGATAACACTGCCCCAATGCCATGTTCTGATGCATCTGTCTGGACAATGAACTCCTTGGAAAAGTCTGGGGCCCTTAAGACCGGGGCCTCGCACATTGCTTTCTTCAATCTCACAAAGGCCTGCTGACAAGCCTCCGTCCAGACTACCCGTCGAGGTTGTTTCTTGGACGTGAACTCCGTGAGGGGGGCTACGATGGTTCCGTACCCCTTCACGAAGCGGCGGTAGTATCCCGTGAGGCCCAAAAATGCTCGGACCTCAGTCTGTGTCTTGGGGGGTTCCCAGGCCATGATGGCCTCGATCTTCGCCTGGAGGGGTTGCACCGCTCCCCTACCCACCAAGTGTCCAAGGTACACTACCGACCCCTGCCCGATCTGGCACTTGCTGGCCTTGATCGTCAATCCAGCTTGTCTCAGGGCCTGGAGAACAGCTTGCAGGTGACGCAAGTGATCCTCCCAGCTGTTACTGAAGACGGCTATGTCATCCAGATAAGCAGCAGAGAAACTCTCCATACCGGTGAGGGTCTGGTTTACCAGGCGCTGAAACGTGGCAGGTGCGTTCTTGAGCCCAAAGGGCATCACACAGAACTGGTAGTGGCCATTGGGCGTGGAGAAGGCTGACCTTTCCCTTGCTCCATCAGTCAAAGAGATCTGCCAGTACCCTGAAGTAAGGTCAAAGGTACTTAGATATTGGGCAGCTCCCAGCCGGTCAATCAATTCATCCGCCCTAGGGATCGGATGAGCTTCAGTTTTGGTCACTGAATTCAGTCCCCGATAGTCCACACAGAACCTCAGTTCTGGTTGGGCACCCGGTGGTGCAGCTTTTGGTACTAACACCACCGGACTGGACCAGGGGCTGCTAGAAGGTTCGATCACTCCTAGCTCCAGCATCTTAGTGACTTCACTATGAATGCTGGCCTTCACCTTGTCTGACATCCGGTAGATCTTGGACTTCACAGGTGGGCTGTCTCCTGTGTCCACGTCATGGACGCACAGGTGAGTCCTACCCGGGACAAGGGCGAACAACGAGGAGTACTGCCCCAGGACCTGGCGACAGTCCTCCTGCTGTTCAGGAGTTAGAGATGGGGAGAGAATCACTCCCTCCACCGACCCATCCTTCTCTTGAGACGCAAACAGATCAGGGAGAGGCTCGCTTTCCACGTCCTCTCCTCCGTCAGTCACCATCATCAAGATGACTTCGGGCCTCTCGTGGTGGGGTTTGAGGCGGTTGGCATGCAGCACCCGCAGGGGCTGACGAGGGGTCTTCAGGTCCACCAAGTAGGTAGCCTTACACTTCTTCTCCAACACCTCAAAGGGTCCTGACCAGCGATCCTGGAGGGCACTAAGCTCTCCCGGTTCGATCACCCACACCTTCTGGCCAGGCTCCAACTCCACCGGGTGAGCATTGTGGTCATACCACGCCTTCATCACTGCTTGGCTGGCTTCCAAGTTGTCAGAAGCTTGCTTCCACAACTTAGCCATTTGGCTCCGGAAGGCCAGCATGTAGCTCACCACATCCTGGGGAAGCTTTCTGGGAGTTCTTTCCCATCCGTCTCTCACCAGGTTGAGAGGTCCACGTACAGGGTGCCCATACAAAAGCTCGAAGGGGCTGAAGCCCACTCCCTTCTGTGGCACTTCCCTGTAGGAAAAAAGTAAACAGGGTAGGAGGACGTCCCATTTCCTCCGCAGGCTTTCAGGCAGACTTCGGATCATGCCCTTCAAGGTTTTGTTAAACCTCTCCACCAGACCATTTGTCTGGGGGTGGTAAGGAGTGGTGAACCGGTATGTCACTCCACACTCCTTCCACATTGCCCGCATATACGCTGACATGAAGTTGGTCCCCCTGTCGGACACAACTTCCTTGGGAAAACCCACTCGGGTAAAGATTCCCATCAGGGCCCTAGCCACAACAGGTGCTGTTATGGTCCTCAGAGGTATTGCCTCTGGGTACCGTGTGGCATGATCCACCAGAACCAGGATAAACCTGTGACCAGCTGTAGTCGGCGGATCTAACGGACCCACAATGTCGATGCCCACCCTTTCAAAGGGGGTGCTAACGACAGGAAGTGGTTCCAGGGGAGCTTTCAGCTTCACCCCTGTTTTCCCACTGGCTTGGCAAGACACACATGTCCGGCAGTAGGTATCGGACGACACTTTCATCTGAGGCCAATAAAAGTGTGGGACAAGACGGGCGAAGGTCTTGTCTTGCCCCAGGTGTCCTGCCAATGGTATCTTGTGAGCCAACTCCAGAAGGAAGGCTCGATAACGTTGAGGAACTACCAAGGCTCGTGACGATCCATGTAGGGGTGCCTTGGGTTCACTGTAGAGGAGGCCATCCTCCCAGTAAACACTGTAGTTCCCTTCAACGTTCCCTGCTGCCTGGGCTTCGGCCTGTCGCCTCAGCCCCTCAAGGGTAGGGCACTCCCTCTGGCCCTGGCAGAATTCCTCCCTGGACGGGCCTCCCTCCACGTGCCACTCGGCCGGGATGGGTAGGTCCTCCAGGTTGGTAACGTCCCCCACCGCAGACTCCTGGTCCACCACCTCCGGTGGCCTATCCGTCCTACGGGGTGGGGACGCCGAGGCAGGCTCCTCCTGTCCTCGGTTCTTCCCTTGACTGGCAGCTGGCTGGGCCTTTGTTCCAGGCTCCAGCCGAAATGAACTCCCTCTTCGGGTAGTCGCGGACCTTATGCTAACACAGGCCCAGTCAGGTGTACCCAGCATCTCGGTGTGAGTCCGGTATTCCACCTCCTTCCAAGCGTTGTGCTCCATGTCATTCCCCAGCAGACAATCGACTGGCACGGCAGGGCTTACGGCAACTCGAAGTGAACCTGCAACCCCCCCCCATTCAAAGGGAACCTCGGCCATGGGATAGCGGCCTGTTCTGCCGTCAGCCATCGCGGCTGGGTGGAGTACATCGGGAATTACCTGCTCTGGAGACACCAGTTGGCTACGCACCATAGTCATACTGGCTCCTGTGTCTCTCAGAGCCTCCCCTCTTTGGCCGTTGATGGTGACCCACTGCCCATACTTTGCGGTATTTGCAGGCACCTGGATCTTGGGAACCATCTCCCGTTCTCCCAGGGACACTAAAGTGACACCCGCCCACTCCCTTCCCTTAGTTAAGGGCATCTCCTCCCCGAGCACTACACTAGCTACTCCGGGGGTCTTTCCTCCAGTGGGAGGGGGTGGTCGTTTCAAGCACTTCGGATCTCCTTTATAGTGTCCAACGCCACCGCACTCATAGCAATGGACAACCCTTGGCTGCTGACTCTGGCCAGGATTAGGGTTTCTGGGTGGGTTAGCCCTAGGGGTGAACCCTGTTCCCTTCCCTTGGAAGTTATTTTGGGGGCCTTTGGAGAACTCCTTTTTCTTTTCCCCTCCCTCTTTCTTCTGGGGGGCGCCCTGTCCGGCCTTTTGAGTATCCCCTCCAGTCCCCCTTGTGGACACCCGGGTACTAGCCCAAATGTCCGCCTCCTCAGCAAGCTTCCGGGGACTGGTCAGCTTGCTATCCACCAGGTGTTGCCGCAGTTCAGGGAAACATTTCTCGAGCAGGTGTTCCTTCAGTACTAGGTCAAACAACCCCTCGTAGTTCCTCACTTCACTGCCCTGAATCCAACCCTCAAGTGCCTTCTTTGCATAGTCCAGGAAGTCCACCCAATTCTGTGTGCCCAGTTTGTGACTACCCCTGAACTTCTGTCTGTACTTTTCGGGTGTTAGTCCAAACTTCCTTATGAGCGCCAGTTTCATGGTGGGGTAGTGGGTCTGCTCATCCTCTTCGAGGGCCAATAAAGCATCCCTACCAGCTGGAGGCATGTACTTGTACAATCCCCCTCCCCAGTACTTCTCTGGAACCCCATGGGCCCTCAACGAGACCTCATAGGCCGCTAGCCACTTGGCGATATCATCACCCACCCCATAGCTAGCTACTATGTCCTTTGGCAGGTAGGGTTTGGGTTCCCTGGTGTACTCTCGTTCTTGGTCTTTGCTGCCACCGTTAGGTACAGGGTGTGCCCCGATTCTCAGGATCTGAAGATCTATTTCTTTCAGCCTTATCTCATGAGCCATCCTCTGTTCCTCCTTCTCTTTTTCCAGCCTTGCTAAGTCCCATGTGAGCTGCCTTTTCTCCCTCCGGTCTGTTAACTCCACTTCAGACAAGCCACCGCTAGAGGCACTGCTGCCCTTCCTGGAAATGGTTCTGGGCCCCGCTGACAGGTTCCCCACCTCAGGTTGGTACATCTCAGCCCCCTCGGTGTCAGGCTCTCCATCCCTGTCTTCCTCCTCAGCCTTGCTTTCCCGTCGTGCCTCCCCCCAAGCCCTTAAGCTGGTTTGGAGTGCACCCTTCTTTGCTCCTGGGGGACAGTACACCCCCTCCCGCTGGCAAAACTCCCTGAGTTGGGCCACAGTGTACGTTTCTAGATTTTCTAGTACAAACTCCATCTCGCCCACTCAAGTTAGAGGACAGGTTTTGTGCAGTAACTATGCAGGGGGGTACCTTTAATAATACCTCCTCCCACCACCAGAGTAAATTTGGAAAAAACAAAAACCCACAATTAGGAAGGCCGCTTTGAGAAAACTCCCGGTGTAGGCCTATGGACTACCCACAGTTATTGTTGAGTATACGTAGGCACAGCTCAATCCCACCACTGAACACCAATTAATGTTGGAAAACCACACTCCCACTCTGAAAGGGTGGTGGTGGTCTTCCGGACACACTGTGGTAGCTTGGCTCGAGTGGTCAGGAATCAGGCTCCGTGCTAAGCATACGACATACCCAAACAATAACCATGCGTGCATCCGTTCCAAAAACGACTCTACACCGTAAAAATTAGGAAAATATCTGTTTATCTTCTTTTTCTCTTAGTTGCTGATTGGATAAATAAATAACAATCACAATATACAAACTTTTTAAATAGTGCAGGACAAATAAATACTGGCTTAATGATTCAATAAATAGGGGTGATCATAAATAATGAAGGCATAAATATAAGGGCAATACATACAGGCAATTAAATATTCTGAGGCAATAAATACTGTAAACCAATAAATATTGTGCATCAATACATACTGTGGACCAATAAATACAGTGAAGCAATAAATAGGTTAAATACAATAAATACAGTGCCCCTAATAAATACTTAAAAGCTGACAGTGACACTCATAGAATCAGATCACATTTGAATTCCTAAGGGCTGATTTGGCCCAGGCACAGCTTGTAGGGATGTGGAAGGCTTGAGGGTGTCTACTCCCTGGCTTGGACAAGGCTGAGGCCTAAACTGAGGTAGATCAAGGGGGGAATACCAGAGACCTGGCTCTCTCCCTCCACACAACCCCTCTAAATTAGTCTCAACTCACCCCCTGGCACAGTCAGGTTGGTTCCAGCACCTCCCTAGCCCCTTAGAGCAGTCTCTCAGGTCTCCACAGGGCCTTAGGCGCCCTCTACTCCACTTACTGCCCTTTTTCTGATGCTCCGACGCCGCTGGAGTCGTGTCGACGCCGTGAGGCGGTTCCGGTTCGATGTCGGCGGCCTCGGCACAATGTCAGTTCCTGACGACGCCGGTAGGCGGTTCCGGTTTCGATGTCGGCGGCCTCGGTTCGATCTCCACCTCCGATTCGATGGCGTCGGGCAGTCTTTACTCGATGTCGACTTCGGGCGGCTCCGGTCCGATGGCGACCTCAACTTCGATGACGTCGGCCGGCCTTGACTCGACGTCGACTTCCGGCGGCTCCGGAGTGCGATCCTCACTCCCGACCTCCGGTGCTCCTCTCCTTAGGTTTCCGGCGACTCCGGAGTGCGACCTCCACTCCCGACCTCCGGCACGATTCTCTCAGGTTCCGGCGACTCCGGAGTGCGATCCTCACTCCCGACCTCCGGTACACTTCACCTTGGTCTCCGACGACTCCGGAGGGCGGACTTCACTCCTCCGATGACGCCGCTCACTCGACCTCGGGTGACTTCCTCCTCGACCTCTGGTACTCCTCACGACCTCTGATGGCGCCCTCTCTCGACCTCTGGCGGCTCCGGGTACGACGTCTGCTTTTCCAGTCAGCGCCGCTTCTCCACCTCGGGCTCCAGGTCTCAGGCTACTCGACGTCGGACTCCAGGGAAACCAGTTTCCAGGTCAGGATCTTGCTGTTCTCTGTTTCTAAGGCCTGTTCCTGCTGTCCAGGTCCTTAGGATGGTTTTTCTTGCTTCTTCCCACACAGAGCTCCAGGCTGGGCTCAGTCAGTAGGGACTAGTATCAAGGGTGGGTTTATGGACCCCACTCCAGGCACAAGTTTCCACCCCTGCTGCTTCACTCCTTCCTCCTTCAAGTTTCTGCTGCTCACTCTTCACCAGTCAGGTGCCAACTGCCAGCTCCAACTGCCAACTCTCTGTCTTAGCTTCCCAACATTCTAAACCGCCTCCAACTGTCACAGGGTTCTGGAATGTTCTGGAAGGTGCTAGCAGGTTCCAGTGGATGCTGGTGATGTCACAGGTGGCCACCATTTTGTGCTCCAGGCCCTCAGACAGAAGTTTCAGGGGTAGCTAAAATGGCTCCCTGAATCTGCAGCAACACTAAAAAGTCTGGTGGTTCCCAAAAAGGAAAAATTCAAACAGGGTTTGAGGCAAAAGTGGGACAAAATAAATAATGATGAGGAGGGACCACCCAAAGGGCTGACAGGTCTAACAATCCCTTAATGAGAAGATCATCAAATTAGAGAGGTTGGAGAAGAAACTAGTCAGAACCAGGCTACATGGGCGTCTCTTGACCAAATACTTACAGGCAAACATCATCCCTGTAGGTCTTCAGGTCAGGAATGAGCCGGCTATATTTGTTGACCAACCAAAATTTAAAGAGGGTTTCAGTTTCGTGGCAAACAATTGTTCACGCCACTGGATGGTTTTGGGTGTGGAAACTGCTCTTGAACAAGTTGAAAAACGTATGAAGGAAATTGCGGATCTCAAACGTGAAATCTCAACTGACAACGCTCTGTCAAATGCAAAGGAGCCTTAGAATGCCTTGAGAAAACGATCCAGGAGTTTGACATCAACACCCAAGCTAAGAAGTTGGACAAGCTCTCTAAGGATATATGCTTCTACGATAAGAAACAGACTTACCCATACCTACAAGACGATTTTTACAAGCAGGATCAACAGGGACGCTTCACCAACAGGGGAAGAGGAAATTTCAGAGGTAACCGCAGGTTCACAACTTTTTCTGAATCCTCTGGATCAACTGGAAGTGAAGGGGACCAACAAGGAACCAGCTCGGGGTACGACTATCAGGACGGATGGTATTACCCCCAACCAGGACCTTTTTTAGAGGAAAACCAATGGCGACCACCGCGAGGCAGAGGAACACACTGGAATTTGAACAGGGGCCGCATGCGCGCCCAAACTCCTCATGGCCCAGGATGGGACAGAGGCCGCCAACAGGGCCAGAATCAAGCACAGAAGCAAGTGAGGTTACTCCAGGAACAGCATGGAGAGATCCAAACGAGACGTTGGGTATACCACTGGTAACTAACCCAAAGGACCCGATCATTAACTTGTCTACTTACCAGCTGACCAAGGATGAATGCACCATCCTGGAAAAGGGATTATCGTATGTTCCAATAGCATATCCTAACAAATTCAATATCCAGAGTGAGCTACATCGCTTCTTTTGCAAAAAACGCCTGAGACATTATTTCAGGCGTTCACCCTCCAAGAACACCCCATCCTGCACAGGACTACGAGTTCCGTCAACTTTTACACCATCATCCCAGATGGTTTCCCATCGGATCCTTACCTATGAGAGTATGGTCCTCCAGGAAGCTATGAAGACCTGCTCAACAAAGAAGTACGTTAAGCACAACATTACCAGTGCTGAACGCAAAGCTTTGGAAAGCATACAGAACAATTGTTCGATTGTAATCAAACCAGCCGACAAGGGCGCTGCCATTGTGGTCCAGGATGTTGACAACTACAAGAAGGAACTCTACTTACAATTGAATGATGAAGTTAGTTACACCAAATTGACCACCAACCTCACCAAGAAGATTAGTACTGTGATATTACGTACTACTGAAAAAGGCAAGAAAAAGGGATACCTGTCCAACTCGGAATTCCAGTACCTCAATCAGAAGCAGCCACAGATGCCAGCTATATACACCCCACCGTTCACAAAAATTTGGAACAACCCCCTGGCCGCCCGATTGTTTCAGGTTGTGGATCGGTCCTTGAGCCCTTGTGTAAATACATTGACTTTTTCTTGAAACCATTGGCGGAACAAACTGAGTCATATCTATGTGACACCCTGGAAGTGATCAACATTGTTGATGACATGCCATTTGACCCCAATACACAAATTCTCGTCACAATGGACATTGTGTCGTTATACACGAGCATCCCTCAACAGCATGCATTACAAGTGATGACAAAATATCTGGACACCAGGATATCTCCGGTTCATGTTCCGACCGAGTTCATTACTCAACTACTAGAGATCGCCATGACACAGAATTTCTTTTACATTCAGGGAGATTTCTTCATGCAAACCAAGGGCGTGGCTATGGGGGCTGGCTTCGCACCGGATCTGGCAATACTCTATATGGATGATTGTGAGCAGAACTTCATTTACAACACATCGAATCCTTTCAGAGACAATATTTCTTGTTGGAAATGTTACATAGATGACGTTTTTATGGTCTGGACAGGAAGCGGCCGGGAACTTCAGAACTTCTTTGTCTGGCTAAATCTGAGATCATTGGATATTCAGTTTACCATCCATCAGGATAAATCTACTATTGACTTTCTTGACATATCCATCAAAGCTACTGGCGAATGTCTGTACACTACTCTGTACCGCAAACCTGCAGAAAGGAATACATTACTGAGATACGGAAGTCATCACCCTAGGAGCCTTCGTGACAACGTACCCTTTGGTCAGTTCCTAAGAATCAGGAGAAACTGCACCCAGAAGGAGGATTTCTTTAGGGAATCAGATGAACTAATCCATCGTTTGGTAGAACGTGGATACCCCAAACGCCTGGTCAAACGGTCCAGGAAGGGAGCTTGGGACAACCAGAGGGAGACGCTCCTCACTCCGAAGGACCGTCCCCAACAACTGGACAGATTAATCTGTGTCACAACGTTCACTACACGGAGCAACGAAATTAGACAAATTGTCAACAAACACTGGCATCTGGTCGCAAGAGAACTACAACTCCTAGAACCCCCTATGCACTCCTTCAAGAAGGGCAAAAATGTCCGTGACCATGTGGTTAAATCTCTCTTGGCACCACCGCCGCAGCCCACCATCCACACAATGTGGCATCTTCCTGACATAGTGGGCCATTTCAAGTGTGGTAAATGCAAGGCCTGCCGCCTGACGATTGAAACCACCACATTTAATCATAACAACTGTACGGTGGATCTCAAAACGTTCACAAACTGCAACACAAAAAAAGTGATCTATGCAATCGTGTGCCCTGCGCCAAAATATACGTGTGACAGACAACCCAAAAGATTAAGTGCAGGATACTACAACATTGTAGTAGAATTAGATGTGGAACCATGGGAGCTCCCATGGTGGACCATTTCCAGACACTTAAACATCCCCCAAAATCCATCAAATGGCTGATCATTGAAGCAGTCGCACTTGGCGTCAGGGGTGGAGATCTGGGCTTGATTCTTAATACCAGAGAATGCAAATGGATGGATCGCTTCAAATCTGTACAGAATGGCCTAAATGAAGTAGATGCCACATATGCCCAATTGTCCCCACTTAGTGGCCCTTAACCACACATTCGTATCCATGACAGAATGGCAAATACACTGACACACGCTGACACAGCCATTGTCAAGTATTTATTTAATTCAGATATCCCCATGGTCTACCTTGTGGGGGCACATAAACACTCTGCTTTTAATGTAAATTATAACAATGAGATTGTACGCTACTATACGGCCATCAAATGCGCACTTTGCTTGTTCAAGACTGTGGTTTAGAGAACCGTGAACTCCAGCCATAAATTACACATACACATCAACCCTATGGGACCACGCAACCTCTCTGCACTGAATTTATAAACATTAAGATTGTGCGTTGATTAAAACATACTTTTAAATTTTAAATACCAAATGTGCTGTTGTAGATGAATTTTGCCTTGTCAAGGACTTTGTTTTAGTGAATCATGAGATTGTGCGCTAAATTGGCCAGACAGACACCATGTGTGAATGCGCATTTCCAAACATATGCTTTTATCTTTTTAAATCCATTATCGATGAATGCAACTTCCATCATGCCGCATTTACACCTTTGTATGAGCCCATGCCTTTACACCCGATCCTTTGAGCCACAACGGAATACTGTACATGTGCGTAATTTGCACACGGTCCCCAGTATTACAGGAATCTCTGGACCACATTGGATACTTAAGCAGTAACACGGCACCGAATGGGGTTAGCAGTCAGAATCACCGACGCTTCCCGATCAGGTATGTCACAGCTACCCTCCGTAAATCCGCTGTTCCTTAGCAATCCAGGCTTTTTGCTGGTGCACTATTGATGCGTAAAGTTACCTCCTAATTCTACTTAAATTTATTTTATATTTTATACAATTACTGAATCTGTACTTGTGTCAAACAACACGCAATCAGTTACCGCTATCCACGCGCTTTGTTGCACTCGCACGCCACAGATCGGCAGCATCATGTAGATGAGTGTTGTTATGGCAACACCATGTTTTGACACCATTTCTGATCATTGTAATATCGGGAACGCAGGCCCGTCTACTAACACCGCTCACGATCTCTAGGATCTGAATCAAGCGTTTACCAGCAGCCGCAATCCCTCAGCCACCAGTGCAGCCATTTCTCACTTATTTTAATTCATGCACGTCCATCCGCTATTTTAATTAATTAATTAATGTTCTAATTCATTTTTTCACCCTCCCCCATGCTCCCCAGCACAGGTCTTTCATGAACCTAGTGCCAACGCATTGACGCAACAGTACCTCTAGTGATCTTTGGACCTAAGGCTTTTAACCCTTGTGAATACTTGACTCTCGACCGTTTGTAATATACATACCAACCATTGGTATTTTTGATGTTAGCTATTCCTTTCCGTTTCTGTCTCCTTTATCCCATAGGAGCCGTACACGCCCATGTACCATTAATTTCCAGCAGGAAGGGATCTTGATGATGCCGGTAATTCTTCTTCTTTTTCAGAATACGCTTTTTACGTCACTTCTTCAGACATCCCCCCGTAATCGCTTATCATTATCTCTAGTTGCAACCAACCACCCCACCGTCCTGATGAAGACCCCGTCCTCAAGACACACAGTTTGATGGTTCGCTTAGGGATCGAAACGTCGACTTGTTCCCTCAGATCATATCAAACTTGATGACAGTGTATCATTATCTGCATCGCTCTGTTTATGATTTTGCATTTATTGTCTATACCAGAAATCTGGTTGGATAGGTTCTTACTATTGTATGTCGAGGTTTATACGTACGCCACCTTTCCACTGCAGATCCACTTGCACTTATCCTACTCCTCACCATTGTCACCCCACGTTATTTGCACCTATATTGTCTCATATTTGTTGATTGTCTAAAATACAAATGTTTGCATTAAATCCTTGATCTGTTGACAAATATCTTTCAAATCGATTAAATCAGTAACCTTTATTGTATGATATATATATTGGTTTTGTCATATTCTCTCAAATTTCTCCATATGTTGGTTGTCAATACAATGTGAATAATTTCCACTGTGACTATCTTTTTGTGTACCACGCAGTTACCATATAGGCCACTTTGAAATCTATATACTTTATTACCCATAGGCAACAAACAGATTAGCCCTTTACTAGACCTCCTGGAAGCCTTTGGCACCTCGTCAAGAAGCTCTATAAAATGTATGTACTATAGGGCGCTATAAAAATGCAACCGTTTCGCAGCATCCTCATGTTAGAAGTATGCACCCTTTTCAGTGTCCAGTTTCAGCATACTGTTTAACCTATCCTTTCAAAAATCGGGTTTAGGATATATATCCAATGCTTCCAAATGTTAAGGTAAGCTTTCCCCCTTTCTCGGTGTCACGTATTTCCCCTCCCCAGAGCAGGGGACTTTCACCTCTCAAATCCGCCCAAAGTGTTCTGCTACAAGTGCACATTTTCCAAATTAACAGCCTTCCGCCACCCAGATTGCACTCTGCATGTGTGATGTCTCCAAGCTTCTGATTGTGTGGCCTTTCCATCAGGTATCGTCCTTTTCTGCTTAGCTTCAGTTCAGGTGGCTGTATCCCGAAGTACTTCTGTAATCTGCCTGGCTTCTTGTAAAAAAGGAGAACTCTCTCTCTAGGCTCCTGCTCTCACATCGTTCTCCAGGCTCGTGCTCTCACCTGCCTCTTCTTACACTCATTCAGGCATACCCTTCACACCTTACCAAAAGTGTGTGTCCGCCTTATATACTCCTCATCGAATCATGACTGCAGAGCTTTCATTTATTTCATTTGTTATTCTACGAGTATATTACACAGACTAGAAGTCCCTCTGAAGAGCAGTGTTCGGGTCAGTGTCATCTCATGTACTAATCTGTCTACAGAAGATGGTCTACAACTTTACCTGGACCAACTGATAAATATTCCACAGAAGTTTGTTTTTATGAGATTTAGACTAAACTTAAATTCATAGTGATATTTCCACATCAAAATGATTAGTCAAGACAATTTGCAAACTGCCTGTGTCATGGTTTGTCTAAACAAAACACTCAGCACTTTATGTTTTTTTGTCCGTTTTTCTTATTGTTCCCAGATCAATTTATATTGAATTATTTTTATGAAAATGTCACTTTTGACAATACAGACCCACTCTTACATATCTGCAACAACTACGGTCTGCAGAGGCTGTTTTTACCTATATTTGGCCCTCCATACGTATTCAGAAGAACCCTGTTAGTAGTAATCTTTTCCCTCTTATACCTGAGTGGAACTGTGTAGGCGGGCTGTGAAGTGATTCATTTGTTTTTAATAATTTACTTTTTATTTTCTATTAATTTGTACATTACTGTGAGGTAGAGGTCTCCACTGGCGAATTAAAGAGTTCGGGGTCCTTTCTGTCCATATGCGCTGTCTCTCCGCCTCAATGGCGGACATCACCCTCCTTCTGAAGCGTCCAGGGGTCTTTCTCGTGGAAATCCATTTTCATAAGTATCACACTCATCAGCACTCATAACTTGTGCCAATGTTAATTAAAATGGCGTTTGATTTTCAAAATGCCCAGGCATCATCATCTTAGCAAAGGACACCCACTGTATTACAGCTGGAAATTTTCAAAGAATGGTTTTTTTATATGCGCAAACTGAACCTGTCAAAAATTGATCTTTAGCATAAAACACTAGACAATTTCCTGCCTGTCAAATCTCCATAATGCTCTTTTCAGCAATTTAGAGGCTTACTTACAAGCCCCTTGCGTCGTCAGTATGTCATTTTTTCCCATGTTAAGAGTGACACACCGGTGGCACAAGGGGCATGTAAATAAGCCACTTAAGAGTATATGTACAAGAACTGCCGCTAACTAGTGTTAGCATTAGTTAGCAACAGTTTTCTTAACGCAGCCTATCACCATAATCTATCATCCTGTTAGCGATGTATTTACAATACGCTGCCACATGGTGATAGTGACAGCTAGCCGTGGTGAAAACTGCTGCTAACACTAGCGTCAAGGCCATAACAATTTTGACGTTAGCAAGAGAAAAGTGACGAAAGGCCCATTAGTGGCAAAAAAACTCAAATTTGTCAGCCCAACGTGACTTTTTTTGCCTCTAGAGGCAAAAATAACCTGTAAGTCCACCTCCAATGAAAAATAGGAAATAAAACCAATGGAATGCAGAATGGAGCAGCCATATGAACAGCCAGGATGACTAGCCAGAGTCCCAAGGGAAGAGAAAAAGCAGATTCAGGGTTACAGTTATGAAACGAGGCACATCGCTGGGAAAAACTTCTCATAGCGCCCTCCTTGCAACACCATGGCAGCCAAAACCTTGAAAGTAGGGACAGTCCCCGGAGGCCTCACTGGGCCTGTGTCTGTGACCGGGAGTGGGAGGCAGAGGTGCTGTGGAGTTGCTGGGCCATCGCGGTAGACATTGAGGCATCGGTGATTACCCTTACCTGGTGTTGAAGTTTGGCAGGTCGCATGGAGACATATTGCGGACCTGTGTGAGAAGACCGCCTTAAACCCCATGGAGCTGTGAATGGTAGAGGTGCTCCTGCATACCAACGTAAGGAAGTTTGCATCGCATACCAGGCGCCAACACTACACCGGAGTACACGGAGGAGATTACCAATGGTGGGCATCACAGGACGTAGGATGTTGTCCTGGGCAGACGCTGTGGAGGGTGAGGCCCCTGAGATGGGCCAAACATGTGTGGCAGGAGCGCTGCAACTTCACACCTAAGGGGGCCCTGCTGCATCATCTGCTTCAGGAGATTCCTAAGCAGACTTGGCAGCGACAGCTGTAACCAGGCTTCTGAAATAACACCTGGCTAAGGTTCCTGCTGGCTGTGTCCCAGATTTAGAGAGAGTGCAGCGCATTGATCTCCTGTGTCAATGTCGAGGGGAGGAGAAGGTGAGACCCAGGCCTAACGTTTGTGGATGACGCACACCGTGCCCTGAGCAATCCCTGCACTGTGGCTGACCTACATCACCCAGGGCACCGCAAAAGACTGGCGGGGACTCCACTAACTGGCTCAAGTTGCTGAGATCAGCCATTGGTGGCAGTGGGTGCCAAGGGCACAGAGGCTGGTTCTGGCCCAGGCCCTTGGGTATCCAGCTTGATCCACTGTTACTCGCTCTGGAACACAGAATCTGGTCACCACTGTTAGATCGGAAGAAACAACCGGGTAGTGCTGCCTTTCCTTACCCCCTGTTAGTTTGCTTTTGGGTGTACGGGAACACCCTTAGTTGACTTCCTCTTCCCACAGCACTGTGCCATCTGGTTGCTACTGCTGATGTCTCCTTCTGCTGCTGCTGGTTCCTTTGACCCGGAGGTCAGGTGTTTGAGTCCCTCCTCCACCCGCAGACTCCTGCCTATGCCTCATCCCTGGTGGTCCAGTGGTAGAACGTCACTGCTCTGCAGCTTGACTGCCATCCTGTCAGTCTTTTCTGCTGTTCCTGTTCATCTGTCTGCTCTTCTCTGTTGCTTTTCTACATTTTTCTTTTTTTTGTATTTGCTTTTAGGCCTTTGTTTTCCTGTGATTTTTTGCAGTTCCTATTTCCCTATCCGCTCCATTGTCGCCGCTGTGTTCCCCGTGTCCCTCCCCCTCCAGTGTTTTTCCTGCGTTTCCCGCTTCCCAGCTGTCCATTCCCCGGCAGAACTACCTAATGGGGGACACTGTGTGGCCATGCGCAGTGAGTGTGCCACTGTTGAGCCACTGGTGCGCCGAATGCAAGACAAAGGCAAGCCCTTTTGCATCCATCCACTCCTCTACTGTGCCCAGCACCAGTGACCCTGCCTCTCAGGCACTCCACCACTACGACCCCAGCACCCTCCTCGCCCTTAACCCTGGAGTCCATGCCACTTGTCAGCTAGCATCACTGAAGAATACCCTTGCACCCTGCGCCTGCCGAAACTGCAAACACACCTTGTGCCACATAAGCACACCAGCGCCTCTTGCCGTCCAGCTGACCAACAGCTCAACCGACTGGCTCAACTGCATCCTCCTCAACGTGCTATCCCTCCACAAATACGACACAGAAATATGGAACCTCCTCAATGCCACCTCTTCAGACATCACCTTCTTCACTGAAACCTGGACCAACCTCTGTTCCAGACCAGCCTCGCCATCACAATCACCGACAGCTACAAAATCACCCCCAAGGACCGCCCTGACTGTCCAAGAGTAGGCATTGCCATTGTCTATAAAAGCACACTCCGACTGACCACGCACTCTAATGACCCAACAGTGACCATGGAACACCTCCGCTTCCTGATCGGGACCAACCCCATCACCACACTCTCCCATCCACCAACTACATCCTACTCGGAGACCTCAAGTTCCACCTGGACAACCCCAGTGACCAGAACAACCCCCCTTCTGGGAAACCTCGCCAACATCGGACTCAAGCAGCTAGTCACCAACCCACATAGCCAGACACACACTCAAGCCTGTCTTCTCTGCCTGCGGGAACTTTAATTACAGCCACACCACAGAACTCTCTTGGACTGACCATCATTGTATACATCACACCTTCAACACGCCCACCGTACACCACAGCCATCATCGCCCCATCACAGCTGGATCAAGGCCACCAAAGAACCCCCACTCCAACAATGCTTACAGATGCCAACACCTCAGCACGTAACCTCCACCAATGGATCTCCAACTGCACCGACACCCTGGCACCCCTTAAGAAAAGACCATGCAAACAGCACTCCAAGAAGGCCAACTGGTTCACTCCCGGCCTCCACTAGTCTAGACACACCTGCAGATGCCTTGAGTAGAGATGGAGCCACAACATCAATCAACTCCGCAACACAGTCACCCTTGCACCATGGCCCTAGAGTTCCTGCTGGTGCATGGCAGCCATTGTGCACCATCATAGGGGAAAAAGACAGAGGGGCTTAATCCTAAGCCCCTTCTGGCAGTTTTATGCCACCGGTGCTTCATTTTCTTGACATACTTGCAGCGTGAATCTTGCACCACGTTGCACCATATTTACCAAGTGGCGCATTTAGGCATATCCGTGACATTGTGAAGCACTGTGCCACATTATACCTGCGTCAGGTACGATGTATGCCGGACAGGCGTTCCCACGCAACAAAGCCTTGTAGGATTAGCGCAGGGAAGTCTCTCAGATTTCACACTGACAACTCTAGGACCCCACTGCGTCAAAACCTTATGCCTGCCTCATGGCTGGCGTAAGGGTGATGCAGTGCTATAGCGATATGCTGTCTCCATGCATTGCTTGAGTTGCACAATGCTTGCAACACAACTGTAGAAATGTATGAATTTAGCGCTGCCAGATAAGTCAGGATTTCAGACGTATCTGTCATTGATTGCGACATGGAGCGCTGTACAATGAATGCATAAACAACAATTGATGGACAGAATGCAGAACAATGTCATTCATTCACCCCAGTACAGAGATCTGGGCCTAAATCCATCGTTTTGTTGCTCACCTTGCCATTCCAGTTTGGACCCAGCCATATGCAAATCAGTCTTGACCCTGCACCCAATGGGAACAGTCCAGCCCGAACTGCCAGGCCAGGTCCTCCCTGGACTGGAAACAAGCATCCTAGGACCGGTACATTGAATGTGGCGTATCCATGGTGTCTCAAGGAGGGCACAGTGAAAATTCTCGCAACACTGTTTTGTCACAGCGATGCAACACTTTTCATGAATGGGGCCCAGGAATGCGCCCTATCTTATTGATAGGGCGCACCCCTGTCCTTTCGTTTTGGCTCAGGGCAGTGCAGCAATGTTCCTTGCAGTGCTGTCCAGCACCCAAACATCTATGTGGACCCAAATGTTTGCACCAATTTTAAGACCAGCTATTTTCAGGTCTTAAAAGCTGCCTCTAACTGGACTTATCTGCAGTTTTGCAGGGTTATCACCGTATGGAAATTTCATTGTAAGTATAATGAAGTGGGGTTAGCTGAAGTTTTTGCACTGGAACACCCACCTTGCATCTCATTTTGGTTAAGTCCCACTAACAGAAGTAGCGATCTAAAAAATCCATGTTTACGCCGGAAAAGTGCTGCTAACTGTAGTTAGTGGGATTTGGTAAATGAGGCGATAAAAAAGCCACCGTAACATCTATATATTGACGTCACAGCGGCATTGAGTTCTTCTAAATATGCCCTTTAGTCTTTGAGATCCTTTACGATTGGGGCCTTGGAGCCTCCATTTTGCCACAAATATGGACAATCTAACTATACTTTTTAATCAACACTGCAATTTATGTGCGAATAGTCGATTTGTGGGTGTTCTGCATATATGATATTGCCTAGATCCATCAGGCAAACCTCCTGAACCCTCTGATATGTGCCACAACAGGAATGAACATGAAAATAATCTTGTTGAGTTTAGTAACTGCCTGTACCCACCCAATTCTTTGCAATGTGGACTTGTGCTATCTCTAAAGTCTCACTATACAAGTCACAAGTCCCCATGCTGTTCTGGATTCCCCTAAACTCCTGCAGGTAGGAATCATATGTGTACCATGATGAGGCTATTTCTAGGGATAGCCCATTTCACCTTGGGAAATGTCCACTTCTGTCTCTTCCATTATATCAGATAATCCCATAGATTTCCCCATAGCACATGGGTGGTTTTCCCATATTACCTTACAATTAGGAAGTCAAAGCTATTGTCGGAATTGCTGGGGACCTTGCTATCACTCCACCTTGAGCCTGCTGTCAATCTCATGGCAGTATATTTTTGTCATCTTGGCAGTATCATTGCCCTGGTCCCTACCTCTAGGTCAGACACCAAAGGGAAAAAGATTGAGCATGGTAGGAGCAGAGCAATCATTCTGATTGTGGATGTAGTGGTATCCAGGTAATCAGACTGTGGAGAGGCAGTGAACCCATCAATATAGTAAAGGGGAATCCTCCATTCTGTTGCACTTGCCCTTTAAGGCCCACATTAGGAATGACCCATAAAATGGGTTGGATTTTACCTGTCACAGATTTAACAATTCTGAGGGTACTGATGATTCCATGAATGGCAAACTCTGTCCCATCATGAGTTGGACCATGATGGTCTACTAAGAAATTAATAATTACCTGGAAATCAGCAATTGTGCATTGACTGGTTTCAGCAAACAAAATCTTTGTGAGAAAGCAAAAAACATATAATTCTGATAGGACGAGTAACTGATGTTATAGGCACCATCGTAATTAAGAGGCCACTTTTAATTAGGTATAAAGTGCACATGTCAAAAAACTAAATGAATGTGGGTTTTCAATCTGTCAATTTGGGACCACCATGGTGGACACACAATGGGCCAGGAATCCTTGGCATCCCTTCATACTTCTGTGCATGCTCTGCAGAGTGTTTTTGATGACTAATGTTTACCTGTTGATGTAGTATTCTGCAACTCTAAGGAGTACACTGTACATGTCATAAAGTAGCAATCACATGAGAGAATCGCCATGATTAGTCCATACCAGATCAAGATATGCACAATGTGAAAGGTCCTCTCAAACCTATCCAGGTCTCCAGGAACTGATATCAATTCTTGTCTACCTCCTCGGATCTCAAGTAATCCTAGAGGTTTATCTCTAGCCTGTTTTATCAGAGTGGCAGGTGCAGGTTCTCTAAAGTTTGGAAAACGTAATCACTAAGCTCTCTCCTGGCTGATGAACTTTCAAGCACCAAAGATTTGTTGGCAAACTCACACTTGTGATCCCCACTATGGTGGGTGTGGAATTGCATTGTCATCTTTTTCGCCACCCAATTTCCTACTTCTAAAGTGGGAAGATGGAGGCAAAGGTGGGAAGCGCCCTGAAAGTTTTAAATGGGGTGTTTAATTTTAGTACTGTAAAATGTGCCACTTTGGCATATATATATATATATATATATATATATATATATATTACCTACTGGCGGTCGCCAGTAGGTAGTTATAGTTAGGACCCTGTTTCCATAGGAAATCCGCAACATTCTATTTGGAATAACTTTGGCGCCGGTCGACGAATCCTCGCGAAATTTTCAAAATAGGTGGGGCGCTACGCTCCGCTCCTACCCTGAAAGTCTCGGGGGGATTTGTCAAGCGGGGGCTGAGATAAAAGGGGGGTCCCAAAACGCGTTTTTCCCATGCATTTTTCCATAGGACCTTTAGACACAGCTACAGCCCGAACGGCTGAACAGAATTACTTGAAATTTGGCAGAGAGGTAGTCCTCAGGTCAAGGAAGTGCCTTTTGTAGGTTTGGTGTAAATCTGTTCAGTAGATTCTGAGAAAATAGCCTTTAAATCAATATATATATCTGAGCCAGCTTACGGTGCGCTTACGGTGCGCTTACCGTACGCGTACGGTGACGTGCGCGAGCGCGATTCTGATTGGCTCTTAGATCTTAGTAAACATTCGAATCGGTCGAAACCAGGAAGCGGCGGCCGCCATTTTGTGTATTTCACTCAGAAAAAAAAGGGTGATAACTTGAAAAGGGGGCAAGGAAGAGAGTTACAGACCCCCTAACATTTGTAAGGGGGTCAAAGAAGGACAGAAAAGTACAAAGAAAACATTTATTGATTTTAAAAAAAATCGCGGGGTACGCGTACGGTAAGCTTACCGTACGCGTACGGTAAAAAAAAAAAAATGAAATGAAATGCAGATTTAAGTGTTTAGATATTAGGGGGCTCTAAAAAGAGCCGTTGTGTTTATGAAGTGATTTTTTATTGGTACCTACAAGTAAGTACCGATGCAGAGTCTAAGGTTCAAGAGGAAGACTCTGTTCCCTTCATCAGTGAAGTGTACACCATCTCCTCTATAAATGTCTTGCATGTCGTAACGCAAGTTGTTGTGGTAAATGGAACCCATACCATAGTCACGGAGGAAAGCAGAAACAGATTTGTTGACGTGCTTTCTTGCTTTGTCAATCTGTGGACAAAAATGATTGGACCAGTTCCATTTTTGCCTTTGGCATATGTTAGAAAACACAAAGGCAGTTTTAGGGAAAAGTGAAAACAGTTGTGCAAAGGTCTCCTTCATAAGCATTTCCAGACCTACCCCAGTCAAAGTGCCTAGGTCATTGCCACCACAGTGCACTATTATGAGGTCAGGGTGTTGGATTTGCATGAAGGATTTCACCAATGGCATCAATTGGTGTCACTTTAACCCTCTCTGACCAATCCATTTAATGTCTACATTTGGCAAAGCAAGGTCTCTCACCATATCTGTTTTCTCTGCATACTTTTCACTCCAGAAGACATAGCTGTGCCCTACAATCCACACTGTGAACATCTTCAAAGGAGAACTGGATGCACTCAGGAGGTGTAATTCAGTAGAATGGTAAAAAGAAATGAAAGACAGTTTGGAAATGGAGGCATACATATTTTTTTTATAAAAAAAAGAACTGATTGGCTGTTTCATACCATTCTAGAATAAAAACTAGGCTGTATGTGTAAATTTATAGAAGCATGTTTTGTATTGGTACAGAAAAATGTGTTACCAAAGAACAGTACTATGGATTTGCTGTTAGGTTTGAAAAGTCAAGCACTCCTGCTCTTTGGAAATGAAACATTGTGTGGCGAACTTCTGACCTAACTCCACACAGCAGTGTTCCATGAGCTGTTGCTATGGTAGCAGGCAGAAGTCAAGTTGGGGGAAGGGTACTAGGCTGAAGTCAAGTTGGGGGAAGGGTACTTTTGGAAAAGGGTTGGTTTTCAACCAATAGAAATGTGTGATTACATTTGAAAAAAAGGGGGAAGCACTGAGATTTGAAATTAACATGTATATGTGTGGAAAAAGAGAGGGAAACATTGCCATTATCTGGTTCTGCTGAGAGGAGAGAGGTGTACAGAACAGAGATCCTGGCTCTGATAATCTGCTGTTTGAGTGCCACATTTCTTTCACAACTAACTAATTTTAAAGGTGAGTTATGAGTTTGAGAGGGGATGTATATGGTAAATTAAGAAATGAATAATAGAATTGGAATTCCTTTTGTTGAAGTTGTGTTTTTCAATTTGTGTTTTGGGAGAAATTTAAATGTAAGGAACATGTAAAATATTATGGACTATGTTTTCACCATGTGCAAAGAGGAATTGTTGAAAGAGTTTTATTGTGTATTACTCTGGTAATTTTAGATTGGCATTAGTAGGAAAGGGGCAGCTATTTTTCTGCAGAAGCAGACTCTGAGCACACACCCAGCTGCTTATCCTGTAGAATCATGCATAGTATTCACAACCGAGTGGTGTTTGAGGTTGCAGTGAGTAATGCAAAAACATTCAACAACACTAAGGCTGGTTGCCTGTGCTGGAGTGTAGTCATTCACCCAGGTTACACATGTTCCTGGTCTCAAAAAGCTGTTTGGACATGTGCTGTTTTCAGATTCTGAAAAGTGGATTGAAAATGTGTCAGACAGTAAAAGTACTTATCACTTGCCAAAAAATGAGTAGTAAGTGTGCTTTCAAAATGGCAAAGAAATTTCGTTTTCTGCCTAATATTAAACCATGACTCTGTAACAAAATTGTCAGACGGTATTTTAAAGAAATAGTTATTGTTATTAGATTAAATTTTTTTTGAATATTTTGCATTTCTATAATGTTATGTTTTAGTGAGAAGAGATTCTGGGCTTTTTTTAAACAATCTTTGAGATTGTTATTTTTTTTTTGCCCGCTGTTAAATGATGAATGCAATTGCTTTCACAATTTATAGTGAAATGCAATATATTCTGAAAACAGCAAAAAAAAGGCAAACATTTTTTGGGGAAAATATGTAAATATGTGTACTGTATTATAAAATGTTTTATTAAATATTAATACTTTTTTCTTTTTTTTCAGATTGAGATAGAAAATTTTCAAAAACTTGAACCATTTTTAAAGCAATTAAAATTAAATTTTAATTAATAAATAATTTTTTGAGTGGGTATGGTAAGTCAAAAATTTCATGGTCCCTTTTTTCCACTTCTCCACAATCACATTTTCAGTTTATCATTGTAGTCTCTCAAGGACCTTGTAATGTGATAATTGATTTTTAGTGTTTTTAAAAAAAAAAAAAAAAAATTACGCGTACCGTACGCGTACGGTAAAAAATAAATAAAAAAAAGTTTAAAAAAATATATAAAAAAAAGTTAAAAGGTAAGGTTGGCTCTTAAAAGAGCCGTTGTCTTCATGCAGGGACAGAGGAAAGAAAGAATGGGAATATTAGTCGGTACGACAAATGTGCTGATCTATTAAATTGTTCACTAGGGCAACACTGGTCTCCCTATGACAAATTAGATCATGACAAGTGGCGCACCGAATTAAAACCCTCGCAAACCGATGGTTGGTTTCCAGAGGACGAGAAAAAGGAGATGCTCCCCCCACAGATGAAGGGCTCAGCTGACCTACCGAAGATGGACTCGGCCCTGCAGATGATGGACCAGGCTGAGCTGCTGTGGATGTGCTTGGTTGACTTACTGAAGGGTTACCTTCAGTATGTCGAGCATGTGTCCTACCGTGTACATCTTGAAGGTGTCTCAACATGGTGTGATTCCCGAAGGAATACTTCTTGTTGCGATTCCCTCTTGAAAGTACACGGCCACAAAGCTTACAAGTCACTAAGGGTGCATTTACCTTTTTCTTGTCCTCTGGAAAAGAAAAATACTCCCATATGAAAGAGCTCTTTTGTTTCCTCCTTCTCTGCCTCAAGATAGTGCTGCTAGCCTCACTCTCAGAAGAGTTCTGCTGTTCTGCCATCGTATCACAAAGACAACTCAGCTCCTTCTCCTAAGGGATCACAAGCAGAAATGAGGGGAATGGGTGTGGTGTAGGAGAGTTCTAGAACTGAAAGTAGTTTCAACCAATCAAAAGTTGTGTTTCATGATCACATGACCCACCGTGCGCGTACGTTACGCTTACGGAGCGCTTACGGTAAAAGTATGCATGCGCGTAAAAAAGACACGCGCACGCGAGCATGCGCAAAACAGGCATGCCCCTTCACTTCCGCGTAACATGCGCGTGCAGCGTACGCGTTACGCGCTGCACGCGCGTGACGTACGTCTACGCAAATTGCGTAAACGAACGCAAACAGCGTAGAAATCGAACGTAATGAAAGCAAAACGTGCGCTTACCGTACGCGCACGTTAAAAAAATAATAAAAAAAAAAAAAAGGGGAAAAAAAAACACTATGTTATACTAATAAATCTTACCTGTTTAGTTTAAAAAAATGGTAAAAAAAAATATATTGTAAAATGTAACCATAGTCTTTAAAAAAGGATAGAAAATTAAAATACAAATATGTTAAAAAAATTGAAAAAAAAAAAAAAAGAATTAGCATTTAAAAAACCTTGCAAATTCACTGAAAAAACCATGGGTTTCACACACGTTATAGTTAGGAATTAGCATTTAAAAAACCTTGCAAATTCACTGAAAAAACCATGGGTTTCACACACGTTATAGTTAGGAATTAGCATTTAAAAAACCTTGCAAATTCAATGAAAAAACCAAAGGTTTCACACATGTTATAGTTAGCTGGACATTTCACTCGTAAAAAACCAATGAAATTCTCCCGTTATAGTTAGTTCAGCTAACTATAACTCGCGCGCCCGCAATGCACTACTGATGACGTCACATATTACATCACTCATGACATGGTCACTGACATCACTCATGACATCACTCATGACATCTCAAATGACATCACTGATGACATCACTGATGACATCTTCCTTGTGATAGAGTGGCAGACCTCCTCTTCCCCTAATATATCCTTTGATACACACATTCAAAAATAGAGACTAAAATTTTTAAAACAATGGACATACCAATACCAGTTACAAGAACCTCTTAAGTAATTCTAAGAACCACATACACATCCACTCATTCACCAACAGTCCTATACAGTCACTCATACATGCACTCACTCATCATATGTACTCATACACCTATACATCCTGTTACACAATGCCACTCATCCATAGAGTTACTCACACATACTCACTCATGCTAATAAAGAAACAAACATACATTTATTAGCTTATACAGTTATACACACACCACCACACTTACTTCTACGGAAAATTACACATACTTAGTCTTATAAACAATCACTTATAGAAACACATACTTATTCATACAGGAACTCTTTCAATCTCTCACTCTCACATATACGCACTTATATACACCAATAGTCACATATACTAGTTTAATAGATATGTAGTTACTCATAAAGACACTATTCAGACAGTCATTCACTCACTAACACACCCATACACACACTCATACACCCATACAGTCCTGCACACATGCTGTCTTCAACACATACAAAGAGTGAATCACTCATTCATGCACCTATGCACTACATAATACCCCCCACCGAACCATACAGACACTCAGACTGATACTCAAAAAAACAACTAATAACCTATATAGACACCCAAGAAGCTACTCACCAACCCATGCAGCCACTTATACACAAAGTGAGAGACTGATACAGATATTTTCATATTTAAACATTACTCAGTAAGCCATGTATTCAGTATGATACACTTAATCAGTCAGATACACAATAAATTTTTCAAAAACAAAGCATCCATTTAGACACTTATATACCCTTTTTTCTTTCATTGACCTTGAGATATACATATATTTAACATATTTAATTTTCAGAAATACACACATTCACTGGATGATGTCATCAGTGATGTCATCAGTGATGTCATTTGAGATGTCATCAGTGATGTCATGAGTGATGTCAGTGACCATGTCATGAGTGATGTAATATGTGACGTCATCAGTAGTGCATTGCGGGCGCGCGAGTTATAGTTAGCTGAACTAACTATAACGGGGGAATTTCATTGGTTTTTTACGAGTGAAATGTCCAGCTAACTATAACATGTGTGAAACCTTTGGTTTTTTCATTGAATATATATATATATATATATATATATATATATATATATATATATATATTCAAAAACAAAGGTGCCCACTTGAGATTGCCACACACATCGGGGAAAAGCACACCATCACACAAGTGGCAGCGCATTCACAGGACTGCTCGCATTCCCTGAAGCCATACGCGTTTCGAGCTTTCCTTAGCTCTTGATCACTGGCGGCATGAAGCAGGAAGAAGCGGCAATGTAAGAACAGCTGATTTTATTCAAAATTAAGTCCCCGCCCCAGTGGGCGTGTACAATGGCATGCTGGTTGTAGTAGTCCCATATACTGCCATCATGACTTAGTTCATTAACCCCTTCCATGCTCATGACGGAACGGTTCCGTCATGAGCATCGGCTGAGCTGTGCTCATGACGGAACCGTTCCGTCATGGCCCCGCCCGCGCTCGAACCCTTCAGCACCGCGGGGGAATCCGCGCAGCGCTGAAGGGGTTAACCAAGTGGATGCCATTTCCCACCTCAAAACAAATATATTCCGTAGGGCAGCAACAGTACTGATCTCTCGTTGCCAAGTCTCTAAGCGTGTGAGGCACCCCTCTGCCCTCAAAGCACTCGTGGTTACGGGTGCTCAGGATCCGCAAAGCGTCGGGGCAATCTCGCGGCCAGGCTAGCTGCTATGAATTCAAAAACAAAGGTGCCCACTTGAGATTGCCACAAACATCGGGGAAAAGCACACCATCACGCAAGTGGCAGCGCATTCACAGGACTACTCGCATTCCCTGAAGCCATACGCGTTTCGAGCTTTCCTTAGCTCTTGATCACTGGCGGCATGAAGCAGGAAGAAGCGGCAATGTAAGTACAGCTGATTTTATTCAAAATGACGTCCCCGCCCCAGTGGGCGTATACAATGGCATGCTGGTTGTAGTAGTCCCATATACTGCCATCATGACTTAGTTCATTAACCAAGTGGATGCCGTTTCCCACCTCAAAACAAATATATTCCGTAGGGCAGCAACAGTACTGATCTCTCGTTGCCAAGTCTCCAAGCGTGTGAGGCACCCCTCTGCCCTCAAAGCACTCGTTGTTACGGGTGCTCAGGATCCACAAAGCATCGGGGCAATCTCGCGGCCAGGCTAGCCGCTATGAATTCAAAAACAAAGGTGCCCACTTGAGATTGCCACACACATCGGGGAAAAGCACACCATCACGCAAGTGGCAGCGCATTCACAGGACTGCTCGCATTCCCTGAAGCCATACGCGTTTCGAGCTTTCCTTAGCTCTTGATCACTGGCGGCATGAAGCAGGAAGAAGGGGCAATGTAAGAACAGCTGATTTTATTCAAAAAGAAGTCCCTGCCCCAGTGGGCGTGTACAATGGCATGCTGGTTGTAGTAGTCCCATATACTTAAGAACAACTAGAGCGCTTACTGTCTTACTTATGACAAAGTATGGCACACCTGAAGCCATCTTGATTGAAATAAACTGGTAACACTTAAAACATTTAATGTGCAAAGGAACACAATGAGGGGGTTCATTTTGCCATAGAAATTATGATTAGTGCTGAAGAAAGAAAAATTAGGGCACATTTTGAGCAACTTCTCAAATCGTCTTCTATTTCATCAAAAAATTCTGACATGCAGACTGAAACATGCACTTTTAATACCAGCAGCAGACTTCCGTGGTGAGCAGTAGCTTTACTATAGTGATCTAATGAGCAACTAGAGTGCTAACATTCAGAATTTATGGCAAATGTGTGACATATCTGAATACCTTCTTGATGGAATCAAAGTAAAAAACTGAAAGCATTTCCTACTGAGGAGACTGCAGTAAATGAGGAAATTAGGAAACTTCATAACAAATAAATCTCCTAAGATGGCCACCAGTGACAAAAGAGCCTAAATGCAGCACAAATATCACCCAGATGTAGCCCACATGTAGCCCAATGACAGAAGTGTGCAAAACAGTTATTTTTTGTGTTTTTGCAGTTTTATATAGTGCAGGGGAGATTAAGTGATTTGACCAGAATCACAGAATGTTGAGCTGAAGCAGAAACTCCAACCTGGTTCCCCAGTTGCAAAGTCTTCAGCTCTGGAAGTAACACCACATCCTCTCCCCTAAGTGCAATATTTAATCAAGTGGTCAACTGGATAAAAAAACATAAATATAACAAATAATTTAAAAGTGCTTTGTCGCTATTTGAAAACTCAGAAAATATGTCCTCATTTTAGTTTTTTAGAGCACTAACCATAATTTTGATGCAAATAAGACCCTCTCATATATGTAATTTCTAAAGGAAATGCTCTAGGTATTACAGTTTTGATTACAACAAGATGACGTCAGGCGTTCCACACTTTTGTAATAATATAGAATGTTAGCAATCTAGTTGTTCATTAGGATACTGTTGAGAGGCAGAAGCCAGGGGCACGGACTTTGAAAATTGAAGGCAGGTAGGAGGGTGCAGAGGCAACAATTTGACCACACTGGGCAGGCAGGAAGGGCAGTGGCAGCACAACAGACTATGGAGGGCAGTGGAAAGGGGGGCAGGGGCAACAAACCAACAATACAGGACTGGCAAGAGAGGCTGTGGCAATATAATAGACCATTGTGGGCAGAAGTAAGAGGCAGTGGCAGTACAACCATACATGCCAACAGACCCGATTGAGCCAGGAAACGTCCAATATATTTTTTTTTTTGTCCTCATCTGCCACTTTTCACCCTTTCATTCTTTGTAGCACCCTAGGGTGTATTCATCTCATTTATGAAGAAAAATTCTTGCTTACTAGAAGGCAGAGGGAAAAAGAAAGGTTGTGGCGCCCTACCCAATCCTTCCAAAGCAAATTTTCTCCAAGAGATTCAAAGCAGCTTAATCATAGGACCTTTGCTTTTCATCCTAACAGAAGACCTTATTCCCCTTTTAAATATCTTATATCCCTGCCCATCACCCATAGTGCTTCAAAAATAAAGTCCAAAATCCATGCTTCTTTTTATAATGACCTGCCATGTCCAGTTTGCCTATAGTTCTCATAGCTCTAATCCAAGACAGATCAGTCGGAGGATCAGGAAAAACCCAAGTTTTACAAATTTCCCTTCGGGCCAACAAGATAGCATAAAAAACCAACTTTGTTACATCATCCAGGCCCTTACCTTGTAAGTTCAGTCTTCCTATAATGATCGCTTCAGGGCTTACCTTAATACTTCGCATTAGCACCACTGACAAGCAATTACTTACAGCATCCCAGAAGTCCTTGATAGCCGGGCAAGTAACAAACATATGGATATCATCCTCATTTAGGCTGTTGCATTTAGGGCATCTTACATTTCCGCCGTCTTTAAATTAAGCCAGCCTCTTTGGAGTCCAGTAAGCCCTGTGGAGAGTAAACAATTGATTACTTGCCATTGTTCTTCTGTCGCGATCCTCGGCAAGCACTCTCCCCACAGGGTCTCTGGCAATTGAAAAAGGCCATCTTCCATCTCAATGATAGCCCAGTACCACAACGCCACCTCTTTCTTCATATTGACATCCGATGCCAATTTTTTCTCAAAGTCATTATGATGCCCAATCAGATGTTCTTTCCCAGCTGCCCAGCTTTGAATCTGAAGATATTTAAATTTAGAAAACTTAGCACCCCAGTATGACTCGCAGACAGACCACAACAATAGACTTCCATCTACAAATAGCTCGCCCCATTTCTGAGGGCCTTCCGATTTTAATGCCTTTGCCAGTGCGTCTTCCGTCCAACTTGGGGTGCCCGGAGCTTCCCGTATTGGTGCTCCGGCACTGAAATATGGAATTTTTGTGGCCCTCCTGACCCGATACCAAACAGTAGCCAAATCTCTTAAGACCTTCAGTCTTACTTTTTTAAAGTATTTTGGGTCCGCGAATTTATACATAAAGCCCGCCTGTTTAATCTTCTCAGTTCTCAACAAGGCCGAGAATAATTCCCCGATAGCCGAATTCCCTGGAGTACCTAAAAGCATTCTACAGTTTTTGAGCAAAAAAGACCAAGAATAAATCTGAAAATCCGGGGCTGCAAGACCTCCCTTAATGCATTTTCTCCTGATTTTTTTCCAAGATAATTGTGAACCCTTGAATGACCAAATGAATGAACCTATCTCACTCTGCAGCTTTGCCAGTCCGTCCTTGTCGAACATAAACGGGATAGAGTCAAATAAAAAAGTTAACTTCGGCAACACCATCATCTTTACCAAGTTAACACGACCAAGAATAGTTAAAGGAAGATGACTCCAACCCCTCATTAACTTTGAGATATCTTTCCTAGTTTTGACAAAATTAGTTGTGGCAAGTTGCTTTATATCTTGAGTGATTTGGACCCCCAAGTATCTGATCTGTTTTTTAAGAATTGCGGCCTCTGTTGCCAAGTTCAAGGACATAATTTCAGTTTTGTCCATGTTTAAACAATACCCTGAAACTTCGCCAAAACTTTTTGTAATAGTATCTATCGATACCAAAGTTTGATCCAAGTCCGATGTTAAAATGACTATATCATCTGCATAGAGGCCGATCTTTCTGATCCATCCCTGAAATCGAAAAGGAGGAATAGTATCCGCCTGCCTAATCTTGCAGGCCAATGGTTCGATATAGAGATCAAATAAAAGCGGGGATAAAGGTCATCCCTGCCTGGTACCCCTCATTATCTTTATGTGCTTGGTTAATACTCCGTTAACTAATACTCTAGAAGTGGGAGACTGGTAAAGTGATATTAAAGCTTGACAATATTTTCTTCCCAATTGCAAATGCGTTATTAAAGCTTTCAAAAAGATCCAGTTTACACGATCGAAAGCCTTGGCGGCATCAAGAGCAACCACTGCCAGAGGAAGTTTCTGATCTACTGCAACATCAATACTGGCTATCAGGGAAAACGTTAATTCCTTTAGATGCCTGCCTTTAATAAACCCATTTTGGTCCTCATGGATAATACAAGGGATCACCTTAGCCAGCCTATCTGCCATGATCTTTGCAAACAGTTTATAGTCACTATTTAAAAGTGAGATAGGCCTGTACGACTCCATATATTTAGGTGATTTCCCAGGTTTTGGAATAACAATTATATTCGCCTGATTCCAAGATGCAGGAAGTTCTATTGTGCCAAAAAGAACTCTGTTAAACACCTTAACTAATAACGGTGACAGGCTCTCAGACAAAGTTGTATACACTTCTACAGGAAGGCCATCTGGGCCTGGAGCCTTACCTGACTTAACTTGTCTAATAGTTTCCTCTATTTCTCCCTGAGTGATCTCTTGGTCCAAAAAATTCTGAAGATCATCGGTTAAAGGCTTTAAAACCTTAACCAATCTTCAATCTGCTGCATCTTCGGGACCAAGTCCTCCCTATACATCTCCTCAAAGTATCTATAAAAAGCCTCCACAATATCTTTAGTTTCTGTCGCGGTATTTCCTGTGTCACCTGCCTTCACTTCTTTAATCGTGTTCCTTATCCGATCTTTTCTAGCTTTCCAGGCTAATAGTTTGCTTGTGGCCTCCCCATATTCAAAATGGGCCAGTTTACTGGCCTCCCATTTTTCTTTTACCCTTTTATCAATTACGATAGCTAATTTCTCTTTCAATTCTACCAATTTTTTAACAGTCTCGTCCTTCGGGGCACTTGCCCTATTTACAATAGCTGCTTCTCCCTTCCTAATTTCAAGTTCTAGGCATTTTACTTCATAAAAATAATCCCTTCTTCTGCTTGCCCCGATCACGCCTAATCTACCCCGAAGGAAAGCCTTTGCCGTCTCCCATACAATATCTATCCTAGCCGAACCCACATTATGCTCGATAAATGCTATAAGTTCCTGCTGTAGAGGCTGCATTGCCTCATGATCATACAAAATCGTGCGATCCAATCGCCATACTGAGTCCATGTCGCAAGTCCCAACCGAAAGTTCTAAAGTAACCGCTGAATGGTCAGATAGATGTACTCCCACATGCATAATACGTTTTACCTTATTCACTAATCTAACATCTATTAAGAAGTAATCGATTCTAGATTTGTGGCGGTATTTTTTATTGTAAAAAGTGTAGCCTTCATCCTTACCTGCCCTCTGCCTCCAAATATCACACAATCCAAACTGATCCATCAAACCCTTTAATCTAGATGCCATTTTGCTATTTACCTGAGCTCTACTGCCCGCAGATCTATCTAGCTTGGGGTCCAAAACTGTATTGAAATCTCCAGCAAAAACTATAAACCCCGTAAGACCCATCATCTCTTTAACTAGTTCATCCAGCAGACCCACATCATCCTGATTTGGACCAACATTATACATAAGGCCACCTATCTTCAAATTCACTATTAACCATATACCCTTAATGTCTGCCTTCTTACCTTCAACCATGCAATCTAAACCTTTTCTGACCAACAGAGCAATGCCTTTTGTTACCAACGTCTGTGGCGTAAAAAAAGCAAGATTTAACCACCGGAGTGAACCTAAAAAGTTCTTGCTCTCTTTCTCAGTTAAATGGGACTCTTGAAGAATCATGATACTAGCTGGGAAATCTCTCAAATATTTCAAGATCTCTCCTTGCTTTAAACCTTAAACCATTTACATTCCAGGACAACCAAGTCACCGTCGACACCCTACCCTCCACCATCACCAAGCCATTTCATACTATCTACCACCCAGGTGAAAATGTAGCCCATGAGAATGATTTTAATATTTTTTCGCCCTCCTCCCTCCCTGAACCCTGCCAACCCACACCCCCTCCCTTTCTTACCCCGCCCCCCTCCTGGGAAAACCCAACCAGTGACATTAGGCCCAACCTAGGCCTGTCGAGTGTCGGTTCCGGCAGACGTGCTGATTCTACCTTAATCTTATTTTCACATAGATGACCCGTGAAACCACCGAGTATATACTAAATACTTTATACCTCCATCACGACAATAGTCCAAAAAACTGACAACATCTTCCACCGCTCTAAAAGTATGCATCTTATGGTTCCACATTACTTTTAAAAACGCTGGAAATTTCAACTGAACCGTAGCTCCCAACCTTCTCAGAGGTTCAATTCTTTTACCCATCTCCCACTGTCTGTTGGCAGTTACCACAGAGAGATCCGACCTAACCTCAATTTTTGCTTCTCCAGCAGTTAATAAGCCCTTCTTTAGTGCAGCCGCTAAGATTTTTTCTTTTAAACCATATGATAAGAAATTTATCAAAATCCTTCTAGGTTTCAAGCGATTTGGATTCAATTTAAAAGGGTCTCGATGTATCCTCTGAATATCTGCAGAAATCTCCTCATTCGTTTCTTCTAACTGTAACTCAGATTTTAGTAAGTGAACAATGAAGCCCTTTAAATCATCCCCTTCCTTCCCCTCTGGAAGTTTCAAATTTTTTAAATATTCCTCCGCTACATATTTTCCAGTTTTTCCAAGCGTTCCTCATAGGCCTTCTCCCTACATCTGACCTGCTCTAGCTCCTTGCTGTTGTCGTCAACCTTGCCTTGGATCGCTTTGACCTCCAGCTCAAGTGTTTCTGTGCGTAGATTTAGCTCAGCAAACTTAGCTTCCAACAGCCCTACTGCCTCCCTAATTCCATCTTGCTTTACTTTAGATTCCTCAAACCCCCTATGCATATCTAAATCTAATTTTTTTAACAGGGCAATACCCACACTATCCGACTCAGCTGTATCCAACAGAACTTTATTCTCAGCACCCTTACTCGCTAAAACCCCCTTGCATTCTAATTGCTCAACCGTGAAAGAGGGGCCCCCCTGCTCAAGACTGCCTGCATGGTCACCCAATTGATTTTCTGCTTCCATCTCCAAAATTTTATATCTGTTTGGGCTCAAATGGTCTGCCCAAACCCCCAAACTGCTGTTAGATTCAATTAATGGATCTGCTAACTTTAACCCGTTTTCCTCAGACTCACCACACGCCATATCTGTTGGGGCACACCCTCTTGAGAGTGTAAGTATCTTAGGAACAGGTTTGAAATATGCATTTAAAGAGGGGTTGACAGTTAATTTCTTGCCTAATACCCCCGACGTGTGAGCTAGCCTAGTATGCTTCCTTAATTTGCTGTGAATTATACTCATCTGTCGTGTATCGGCACTTTCCTCCCCCACTGATTTCCCTGAACTTGCACTTGCGCTTAAACTTGCACTTCTCAGTGCATATCCTTTATTTATTTTCGGCGGTAATTTTGCTTTTATTTTAAGGCAGGTGACCACCTCTCTACTTTTTGCTTCCATGTAGACATAGATCCAAAACTCTGCAGAGGGGCTTTGCTTTTATCAAAAGATGTGAGTCTAGTTCCCTGCTTGCTGGCGGTACCCCTCCCAACTGCCCCACCCGCACTGAATTGAATTCTGGAAACCGCCCGCCTCCCTCTACCTCTCTCCACCGCAGCCCGGCTCCAGCGCTCTGTTCCTGCCGTTCCTACCACAGCAGTGAGCTCCACCGACGACTCCAACAGTTTCTCTGGAGGCCCCTCCTCCGATAACGCCGCCTTCTGCTGCAAAATTTCCTCCGTGATTTTCGCCTCCATACAACACAACAAATCTGCCTGAAATGAGAAACAGAGGACAAGGAAATGCACGCGACGCAAAAAGGGAGTCGATTCAGGTATTCCGCAGTCCTTCTTTCCGCTAAACACGAGTTTTATCGATCATCCAGCACGCCACCTTTCCCCGCACTCCCGACCAGTCTCTCTAGCTGGCCGCCATGTTTTCCCCCAACGTCCAATGTTTTTAAGCTCAAATGGGCTTTATTTGATCTGTCTCCTGTCTACAATCTCCTCTTTTTCAATGTAACTCAAAGGGGAAAATCAATACCCCAGTTTTTTTCAAAATCTCCCTCTTACCAAGTTCAAAATGTTCGCAAGTATGGTACATTGGTTCATGGAAGGCAGGAGGAATTGGGGTAGGGACATGGACTTCAATAACAGAGGAGAGGAGGGACATGGAGAGGTGCACCAAACTGACCCTAGAGGGCAGGCATCAGGGTTTGCAGCAGCACAATACACCTCACAGGGCATGCAGGACGGGAGTACAGCACAACAATCCATAGAAAGCAATAGGGGGGGGGGACAGGACCATGCACATGGACAACAGAGAACTGAGTGGAAAGAGGCAATGGTAGCTAGCTGACCATAATGGACAGACAGGAGAGAAAGCTGCAGAATAACAGACCATAAAGGGCAGGAAGGACGGATCAGGGGCATTACAATGGAACAGACAAGCCAGGAGGGAGGGAAAAGTGGTCTGCACATGGAAACAGAGGGCTGGGGGCAAGGGGCAGGGCCAGAGCACCAAGATGACCATGGAGGTCAGGCAGGATGGGCACTAGAAACAAGACACACCATGGAGAGCAACAGTGAGACTATGATGGCATACACACAGACCATGCAGGGAAGGTGGGAGGGGCTCAGCGGCAGCTAGCTGACCACACAGGGAAGGTGGGAGGGGCAGTGGCAGCACAGAAGACCATGCATGGCAAGCAGGAGGGTTAGTGGCAGCACAATGGCGATGATGGGCAAGAAGGAGGGTGCAGGGGCATGCACAAAGGACCATGGAGGATAGAAGGGAGGGTCAGGACCTGGGCACAGACAATAGAGTTCAGGGGAAGGGGCCTCACAATAGATCACGCGTGGCAGGCAGGAGGAGCAGTTGCAGCACAATAGACCAGGGAGGGCAGAAGGGTGTGGCAGTAAAATGGACCATGGAGGACATGAGGAAGGGGATAGGGGCATGGCATGTGGACAGGCAGGGTGGAGGTGGCAGGGACAGGTTACAGTCATCTGACAATGCTAGGCAGGTGGGAGGGGAGTGGCAGCTCAACAGAACACTCAGAGTAGATAGGAGTGGCAGGTCCATGGATCATGGTGGGCAAAAAGGAGGGAGCAGGGGCATGCACAAAGACATCGGAGGGCAGGGGGAAGGAGAATAGGGGCAGCAAGCTAAGCACAGAGGCTAAGCAGGAGGTCAATGATGGGGCATAGAATTTGGCAATGGAGGGCAGTAGGAGTGAACTGGTACATCATGCTAAATGGAGGGCAGTGGCAGCACATCAGACCATGCATGGTAGGAGGGAGGAGGCTAGTCCATGGATTCAGACAACAGAGGATAGGGAGGAGGTGGATGGGGCAGCAAGCTAACTGTTAAGAGAAGGTGGGTATTAGGAACTTTATTCTTTTCAAAATGTGTGTCTGTGCGAACTACTTAAAATATGAACAAGTATGCAGCATAATCTCACTTTTATTCAGGAAGAAGAGGACGTTTGTGACTGTGACTCCGGGCTCACTTGGCAGAAACAACCCCTGTCTCTCCACCCCCATCGCAAAATGTAATGCCCATGAAAAGGGTAGGTGAGAGCACGATTGAAAATGAAAACTAGATATAGTGTATGGTATAATCTATGCACCAAAAAGTGTGATATAAGATGAACCAGGGCGTGAAATATAATATTCAATACATTGTGCGCAGTGACAGATTCATTGGAGAGTGCGAGATAGCACAGGCACTAGCAGCTTGCTATGCGATATGTGCCTTGGAGTGTAATATGCACAGGGCAGTGTTGTGTAACCTAACTAGTCTTCTAAAGTTGTAATATAAAATATGTGCTGGGGAGTGTAACGTTGCATATGCACTGTGACAAAGATATGGATCCCAGATTGTAATATGTATGGCATAGCGCTGTGCGTTATAACATAGGCATCGAGGAAGGCACGTTAGATGGGGCAATATAACCCATGCGAAGGCAAGTGTGGCATGACATATTCACGGGGTGGTGTTACAGTGCACATGGGCTAGAGAGTGTCATAGCATACGCACTAGCTGGTGGAATACAACACAGAGGTGTGTGGCACTCGGTGGGCACTGGTGGGTGTAACACAGCATTGGGCTCAGCCAGGAGCGCACTATGACTCTCAAGTGAGGTTTGTCTCCTTTCCAGAGAGTAAAATAAAAAGTATTACACATCCGGTGGTGGATGTGTGTTTTATTAACCGTGAGGGGGGTTTCTTGCATAGTTTTGGTCTAATTTTTGTCGAATCCCCTTTGAATGGCTTGGTGTGCATGTGTATTAAATGTGCCCGTCAATAGCCATGTTTGTATAAATAAATGATAAGTGTGTCTACTTGGAGAGTACCCACCACCGGGGGCGCCGGGATTAGGCACGGTAAGGCGTCAGACACGTCAGAGCTTCACTAGCCGTGTAAATACATTCCACGTGGATTCATTGTATGCATAGTCGCCTTTTAATGAATATCACACAAATCGTCATGGTGATAGGTACATACGGTTTGTCCAGCATGTCCTAGGTGTTTCTATAAATATATATATTTTAAAAATAATAAAAAACAAAGGTCCACCCCGGGGGATGGGGTCCCCGGGGCCATAAGTGGCCTGAGGAGGGGTGACAACGTAGCCCCCTCCTAAAGATTTCTTTTTTTTAAAAAGGCCATGCCCCGGGGGTTGGGGTCCCCGGGGCCGATTAAGGCCTTGGGAGGGGGGCCACGTGGCCCACTTACCAATTTTTTTTTTCCCAAGAAAAAAATTAGGGGGCAGGCCCTGGGGAATGGGGTCCCTAGGGCCAATAAATTAGAAAAAGAATGGGGGCCACACAGCCCTCCTTCTTAAAAAAATAAAATAAATAAAAGACCGGCATCACGCCAGAGGCCACGCCCCCTCCTTGCAGCACTCTGCAAACGCGCCCCCTGGCCAGTTGTAAGTTGGGGAATTAATTCCTCTTCAATACTGAGGGCCAACTAACCCAACAGGTATCTCCAGTATGCGCCAAGGAGCTGCATTGCAGACAGATGTTCTGAGGCCACGCCCCTTTTTACACCTCTCTGCAACGCAGCTCTGTGTTGCTTACTGGAGGTACCTAGTGGACTAGTTTGACCCTAGGGACCCTTAGGATTCAAGGGGACTTAATCGCTCAACTTAGAACGGCCACAGGGCGCATTTACACAGTGGTGAAGGGAGGGGACGGGGACTGAGGTGACGTGTGCAAACACGCCCTATGGCGCGTTTTAAGTTAGGGAAATATTTCCCCTTCAATCCTGAGGGTCCCTGGGGGCTAACTAGCTCACCAGGTGCTTCCAGTAAGCGCCACTGAGCTGCGTTGCAGAGAGGTGGTCTAGGCCGTGCCCCTTTTTACATCTCTCTGCAACGCAACTCTGTGGTGCTTACTGGAGGTCCCTAGTGGTCTAGTTGGACCCTAGGAACCCTCAGGATTCAAGGGGACTTAACCTCCCAACTGAAAATGGCCACAGGGCATTTTTACACAGTGGGGAAGGGAGGGGATGGGGCCTGAGGTGACGTGTGCAAACACGCCCTGTGACGCGTTTTAAGAGGTAGTTTTAATCCCCCTGACCTATTATATTCTAGGGGCTTACAGAGGAGGTCATGCTAATCACAGGGGGACCCCAACGCATAGTGTTACCTTGTGTATGTAGGTGTTTTCACTGTATTCTGAGTGTCTTTTAACATAGCACTGGCTCTAGGACTGGTTAGTCAGACACAGTTACCACCAGTATCTGTCTGAAAAAGTTGAGGGTAGAGGATGATTTCGCAACAAGGCTTCTTTCTGCTCTTCTGTTTGTTCTTTCTGCACGTTATCCTTCTTCATGCACTTTTCTTTGCCTTTGAGGACTTCTTTCTTCACATGTCCTGTCTTTGTAGGCATAGTTAGAAATAAGCATTTAAAAAACCTTTGAAATTCACTGAAAAAACCATAGGTTTCAGGCACGTTATAGTTAGGAATTAGCATTTAAAAAACCTTAGAAATTCACTGAAAAAACCATAGGTTTCAGGGGCGTTATAGTTAGCTGGACTTTTCACTCGTACAAAACCATTGAAATTCCCCCGTTATAGTTAGTTCAGCTAACTAAAACTCACGCGCCCGCAATGCACTGCTGATGACGTCACATGTTACATCACTCATGACATGGTCAGTGACATCACTCATGACATCTCAAATGACATCACTGATGACATCACTCATGACATCACTGATGACATCATCCAGTGAATGTGTGTTTTTCTGAAAATTAAATATGTTTTATATACGTATAAACCCACGGCTGTGCACACGTTGGGAGGGGGCCGCACAACCCCCTCCTGAAGCCCTTCATGGTCCTGGGGACCGCCACCACCCAGGGTCGGCTCCTGCAGTGTCCCGGGGTGCCCACGCCCTGGACACTGCTGTTTGCAATGAATGGACGGGAGCCATGCGGATCCCGCCCTGTCATTGCAAACTGCTTTGCTTCATTGAAGCAAGAGCAGGGAAACCTACTCTCACTTCAATGAAGCAAAGCAGAATTGCTTTTCCACAAGGGGAGCTGCATGTCAGCAGCTCCCCATGTGGAAAAGCAATGCCGGCTCCTGCAGGACGCGGGGAGCCGGTGGGACCGTGGAGGCCACGGTCCCCAACGGATAGGGCCTGCCCTGGTTGATGGGGTCCCTGGGGCTAGAAGTGGCCCGTGAGGGAGGCCACGCGGCCCCTACCCAAAAATAAATAAAGGCCGGCCCAGGGGATGGGGTCCCCAGGACCAATAGAGGCCTCAGGAGGAGGGCCACGCGGACCCCCTCCATAAAGATGGAAAATACATGTGGCCATGCCCCAGGGGATGGGGTCCCCGGGTCCGGAATTGGCAACGGGAGGGGGGCCCACGCGGCCCCCTTCCTGTTCAGATTTTTTTTTTTTTTTAAAAGGTGTCAGGCTCTGGGGGCTGGGGTCCCCATGGCCCAAAAAAGGAAAAAGAAGGGGGGCCACACAGCCCCCCTTCCCAAAAAAAAAAATGTGATCATGCCGGAGGCCCCGCCCCCTCCTAGCAACACTCTGCAAACGCGCTGTCTGGCGCGTTTTAAATTGAGAGGGGGTCCAGGCCACGCCACTTTTTACACCTCTCTGCAATGCAGCTCTGTGGCACTTACTGGAGGTACCTGGTGGGCTAGTTGGACCCCAGGGACCCTCAGGATTCAAGGGTACTTAATCCCTCAACTTAAAACAAGCCACGGGGTGCGTTTGCACAGTGGTGAAGGGAGAGGGCGGGACCTGAGGTGACATGTGTGCAAACACCCCCTGTGGCATGTTTTAAGTTGGGGAATTAATTCCCCTTCAATCCTTAGGGCCCCTGGAGGCCAACATCCCCTCAGGTGCCTCCAGTAAGCACCACAGGCCTGCGTTGCAGAGAGGTGGTCCAGGCCATGCCCCTTTTTACACCTCTCTGCAATGCAGCTCTGTGGCGCTTACTGAAGGTACCTGTTGGGCTAATTGGACCCCAGGGACCCTCAGGATTCAAGATGACTTAATCCTCCAACTTAAAATGCGCCACGGGCGCGTTTGCACTGTGGTGAAGGGAGGGGGCAGGGCCTGAGGTGACATGTGTGCAAATACGCCCTGTGGCGCGCTTTAAGTTGGGGAATTAATTCCTCTTCAATCCTGAGGGTCCCTGGGGGCCAACTAGCCCCCAAGGCACCTCCAGTAAGCGCCACTGCTCTGCTTTGCAGGGAGATGGTCCAGGCCACGCCCCTTTTTACACCTCTCTGCAACGCAGCTCTGTGGAGCTTTCTGGAGGTACCTGGTGGGTTTGTTGGACCCCAGGGACCCTCAGGATTCAAGGGGATTTAATCCCCCAACTTAAAAAGTGCCACTTGGTGCGTTTGCACAGTGGAGAAGGGAGGGGGCGGGGCCTGAGGTGACTTGTGTGAAAACATGCCCTGTGGCGCATTGTAAATTGGGGAATTCATTCCCCTTCAATCCTGAGGGCCCCTGGGGGCCAACTAGCCCACCAGGTACCTCCAGTAAGCACCACAGGCCTGCGTTCCAGAGAGGTGGTCCAGGCCACGCCCATTTTTACACCTCTCTGCAATGCAGCTCTGTGACACTTACTGGAGGTACCTGGTGGGCTAGTTGGACCCCAGGGACCCTCAGGATTTAAGGGGACTTAATCTCCCAACTTCCATTATGCCAGGGGGCGAGTTTGCAGAGTGGTGGAGAAAGGGGGCATGGCCTTTGTCTACCTCTCACCAATCCCACTGCTTGGGGCTTACTGGAGGTAAAAGGTAGGCTAGTTGGCCCTTAAAGGACACCCATCAGTGAAGGGGACTTCAATCCCCATCCAAGAGCATGCCAGGGAGCGTGTTTGTAGAGTGGTGGGCAAAGTGGGCGTGGCCTGGTATGAGTACTTACCAGTGCTGCTGTGTGGGACTGACTGGAGGTAATAGTTTGGGAAGTTCGCCTTGGGGTCCAACTCCCCCTCTTGTTACCTCCAGTAAGTTCAACACAGTGGGATTTCTACGACGTCTTCAGAGGCCATGGCCCCCGTTCTCTACCACTTTGCAAAAGTGCCTCGTGGCAGACTACGGGATGGGAGATGAAGTCAAATTGGGTGCTGAGGGAGTGTTGGTTGGACGCCCAGCACTCTTTCTCCACCACTCTGCAAACTCGACTACTAGTTAAAGTAGCATATTTCTGCACCTCTGACTTAGAGGTAGTTTTAATCCCCCTGCCCTATTATGTACTAGGGCCTTACAGAGGAGGTCATGCAAATCACAGGGGTACCCCCAACGCATAGTGTTCCCTAGTGTATGTAGGTGTTTTCACCGTATTCTGAGTGTCTTTTAGCAAAGCACTGGCTCTAGGCCTAGTTAGTCAGAGTCAGTTACCACCAGTACCGGTCTCAAAAAGTTGTGAGCACAGGATGATTTTGCAACAAGGCCTCTTTCGTCTCCTCTGTTGGTTCTTTCTGCACATGTCTGGCTTCTTCCTGCACTTTTCTTTGTCTTTGTGGACTTCTGTTGCTTCTTTCTGCATTTCTTTTGCTTCTTTCTGTGCATTTTTTCTTCTTTCTTCACATGTCCTACCTCTGTAGGCATAGTTAGAAACTAGCATTTAAAAAACCTTTGAAATTCTTTAAAAGGGGGGTGCTGTCAGCACGCAACCAAGATGGCCGCGCTGTTCTGAGCTCCGGCGGATCGCGGAGGCGGTCATCCGGCTCCCGATGCTTTAATGCCATTTTTCAGCTCTCCGGATTGCAGATAACAGCAGCGGAACATCGCGGGACCCGTTATGGTGAATTTCAGCTGCATTGGGTCGCTCTTCGTCGTGTGAGCGCTTCCATGGTTTTCTCCTCACCGGTGTTACACAAAATGGCGGCACATGAGGAATCTCAGTGAAATGGTGCCGTTCTGGAGAAGTGGCTGCTTTGGTGACCTTTTGCGCTTCATCTTCCACCGTTTATGAGGTATGGTGCCTGGATATGACTTTTTCCTCGCCTTCTGCGAGGTCTCTTGTAGCGGCGCTGCGATATTTCGTGTCTGTTTTGAGGAAATTTCTACCGCTGGTCTCAGTCACATATACCCGGCTAAGTTTCAACGGGCACTACTTTTTAATGTTTGCCTGCTCAAACACTGGTTGTATATTTGTACCCAGGATGCTGGCCGGGCCACCATAATATGAATATTCTGCGACCCACAATGGTCTTGCTGAAACCTACCTGACTTTTTGTGGCAATTGTGACTTGTTAATAAGTGTTGGAGGCTGCTGGTGACGTCATGTGATGGGCCCTTTGTATTCTTTTCTAAGAACAGTGTTTCAGAAGTGATGTCATTATGGAGCTTTTGTCTTTGGTGCCTACATATTATATGTTTTGCCAGTAGGAGAGCTTCAATCTCATCTGATTAAGGCACACCGCTTTCTGCTCTCCTCTTCTTCATCATCACTGAAGGGATTTTTCTTGATGTCTGGTGAGCACTTCCTGATTCTCAACAATACCTGAGGAAATGTTATTGTGAATATGGCTGGACTTGCAGAGGATGACATGTGTACCTGTAACTCTTGATACATTATTATAGTGATGCTGGGGGGGCGTGACTAACGCCCGATGAGTATGGCGGCGTCGGAGTGAAGCTCCCGGAACCGGCACGATGAATTTGCGCTCACAGGCTACTTGATGTGTCGCTAATCAGAGGAATGCTCCTCTGAATTATCGTGCATCTTCAAGAATCTTCATTTGCCGCTCCCCAGGACGGTAAAGCGTCGACTTTGCAAGGTGTAAACACCATTTTGAGGAGAGTTTTCACATTCAGGCGCCTTGTGAGGGGAAATATCTTACTGGGCCACAACTGTGTTTCATCTCACACCTTTGTTATTTCATTCTACTTCTGCATGACCATACTTGCTTTGCTTCGACTCAGCATCGCTTCGCCTTGTGGTGACTTCAGCCGGTTTTTCGCGTCTGCCTGTCTTCCTTGGACTCAGGTTTCCTGTATTTTCATCATTGACCTATTGCTTTCGTTCAACTGCCTTCAGACTCTTCATGGGAAACTCCGGAATTTAAAGCTGGCTACTTCTTCTCAATTCCCTGTGGACTCAGATTCGGATTCTCCTCCTCAGGACATGGTAGACGCCACGGCACCAAAATCAGATTCAATACGAGGGGCCATCCCAAAAGCGCGCAACAAAGGAAAGCTGCCATCCTCTCTAGCTTCCTCTAAACGCCTGAAGAAGGATCCACCATCTCCAGAGAGTAACTCCACCTCCGCTTCCATGGATCTCATTTTGGAAGAACTTCGTGAGTACAAACCCTTTATGGAAGCTACCACAAAGAACATGCAAGCTATGCAGGAAAAATGGTCATCTCTGGAGTCACGTGTTCAAACTTTGGAAACTTCCACAGACTCTTTGCAATCCTCTTGTTCCCATATTCCGTCAATGGAGGCGGAGATACTTCTACTTAAACGTCAGACGGAGGATTTGGAAAATAGAAATCGTAGGAACAATCTACGCCTATATGGTCTTCCAGAACTTACAGAGGGGTCAAACCCCACCGTCTTCTTCCAATCCTTTCTTGCCAAGATCTTAGATGCTCCGGCCTTAACTTCCGTTACTATCCAAAGAGCTCATCGCCTTGGCCCGAAGGTCGCTAGTAAGCCTAGAGGTGTCATTATGTTATTCCTGCAATTCACTGACCTCCTACAGGTCCTTTCAGCTGCCAAGCTCAAGAAGCAAATTATGTGGGAAGGTCATCGCCTCTATCTTTCACAAGATGTCTCCAAGGCTACTGCAGATCGAAGGAAGAAGTTCTTGGACATGCGACCTCAATTACGGGCCCTGAATGCTAGATATGGACTACTGCATCCTTGTCTCTTCAAGGTCACATACAAAGATAGAACAACCACGTCTGAAGATCCTGCAGCCTTGCAGGCGTTTCTCCAACGGCAAGGCCCAGATGTTATGGATGTATCCAGACCTGGTTGACAAGACCTGCTACTTCTTCTTGGAATTCGTTGTGTTATGATTCTGTTGTCTCTCCATTATCGCTCGCTGATGTTGTGAATCCCCTACTGTCTCTTCTTCCGGTAGCCGTTTCACTCTCATGTGTCTCCTATGTAGTTCAATTGTAGTTTGTTTCTTTTTTTTTGTTTCCATGTGACACGTCTTTCCCTTCAATTGTATATCTCTCTTGTTTCTACAGATATCTCCTTCCTCCCTCCTACCTTGATGTACCATGCTACTTTCTATATGCTGCATTTTTGGATCCTTGGTATTTGAGGTTTGTTGTCTGCTCTGGATGTCGTCGCCGCTGTCTCCCGGCGCCATCACCCCATCCTCGTTCTTGAGTTTTTCGTTTCGTAAGTATGTTTTTCAGTCGTTCGTGTCGAACGTGTACTGTCTTCTTGTTGGTTTCTGTTTCTGTCCTTTTTTCTACACTTGATCTCTTACCTTTTGCTCTTTCCTCTCTTTTTTCACTTTCTTTCACCTCCCATTTTCCCTTCTTGTTCCTTCCTTTCCTTGGATTCAGTATTATATTCATAGTGGTTCCTTCCTTCTTCTCTTTTCCTTTTCTTCCTCTTTGCTTTTTCTCCTTCTGTCCTCTCTCCTTCATCAATTCGTTACAAGTTTCTCAGTTTTCTCAAGTTATTTTTTCTGCAATAATAAGCATGTTGCTGTTAGCTGTTTTTCTTTGCTGTTCCATTCCGTGTTACATCGTGGAACGTTAAGGGCTTAAACAATCCCATTAAAAGGCAAAGGGTTTTATCACATTTAGCGAGACTTAAGTCTGAAGTTGCCCTCCTCCAGGAGACTCATCTTTCTGAAACGGAGGCTCTGAAACTCAAGCGTTGTTGGGTGGGTCATGTTTTTTTGCTCCCCCACAGTTTCCAAGAAAAATGGTGTTGTGATTTTATTACATAAAAAGTTAAATGTTTCCTCAATTTCTCACGAATGTGATGTTGATGGTCGATGGGTTATTGTTACCCTGCTTATAGATAATATTCCTATCACTCTTTTTAATGTGTATGCCCCAACTGGGATTGACAGATTATTTTGGCCCTCTATTTCAACTAAGCTGTCCTCACTTTCTGGAGATTACATACTTCTCGGGGGAGATTGTAACCAAGTTGTTGACCCCTTCCTCGATCGTCATTCCAATGTTAAATTTGTCCCCTCCAGGATGCATTCTCAATTTGTTAACACCTTTCAAAATAATGCCTTGGTGGATATCTGGCGATTGTGTAATCCTGATCTAGGGAATACAGTTTTTACTCCCCTCCACATCAATCACAATCCCGCATTGATCATATCTTCCTTAGTAAATCCCTTTCCCAGCATGCTATACGCTCTGACATTGGTTCCATCCTAATCTCGGGCCATGCTCTGATTCATGTGGACCTTGACCTACTTCCTTTTTCCCCTCACTCTGGCAGATGGCGTTTCAACAATGCTTTGCTTTTGGAACCTACTTTTTGTTCTGAATTTACTGCCTTTGCCACTGAATTTTTCCTTCTCAATCATATCCCTGATTCCTCTTTTGTTACTGTTTGGGATTCTTTTAAAGCAGCCTCTAGGGGTTTTATTATTAATTTTGTAGCCCGGCAAAAGAAACTTCGAGAAGCCAAGTCCGAACGCATTATAGCTAATATTAAGAATTTAGAGCTTGATTATCATGCTTCTAAATCTGAGATTTCTCTTAAAAGCTTATTGATGCAAACATTTCCTTCAATAGGTTTACAACTGATGCTGCCTCTAACCTTTTGCTAAAATGTAATTCCAGGTATTATGGGGGTAAGAACAAAATGGGGAAACTTTTGGCCAATTACTTAAAGATAAGAAAGGAGCGTACAAAGATTGAGTCCATTAAGACTTCCACTGGGAACTCTTGCTTTAAAGATAAAGACATTCTTTCTGAGTTTGTTAAATTCTATGACAATCTTTATACCCCCGAGCACATCCCGGAGACTACGGATCTTCTTTCATATTTTCATTCGCTTCCCTCCCCCCCGGCTTCTCATGTTGATTTTGTTGCCCTAGAACAGGACATTTCGCTTTCTGAAATTTCCCATGCTGTTTCTAAATTGCGGCACGGTAAGTCTCCAGGCCCTGATGGTTTCACTATTGAATTCTACAGCCACTTTGCCCTCTACTTCTCCCTAAACTGTTACTATTATTCCAATCCTTCCTTGTAGCGGGTTCTTCCAGCGGCTCCTTCCAACAGGCTTTAATCTGTTTAATTCCCAAAGAAGATAAGGACCACTCGTTATGCAAAAATTACAGACCAATTTCCCTGGTCAATACGGATTATAAAATTCTGGCTAAAATTTTGGCATTGGGCAAGGATCCCCTTTTACCCGATCTCATTAGCCCTGAACAATCAGGCTTTGTCAAGGGCCGTCTCTCTTCTGACAATTCCCGTGTTTTTCTTAATATACTTAGCAAGGCTTCCTCCCTGTCGCTTCCCTTCGCGGCTATTTCTTTAGACGCGGAGAAAGCCTTTGACAGGATCGGGTGGGATTTTATGTTTCAGGCCTTACGCTGGATCGGCTTTTCTTCCAAATTCATCTCTATTATTTCTTTACTTTATTCTAATCCCCAGGCTTCCATTTTTGTCAACGAGATGACCTTGGATTATTTCTCATTGCACAGGGGAGTGCGACAAGGCTGTCCTCTATCCCCCTTACTTTTTGTTTTAGCCTTGGAACCCTTTCTTACCAAAATTCGTCTGGACAACAGTATTTCTGGTTTTAAATTTGGTTCGCGTCAGGTTAAACTCTCGGTCTATGCTGACGATATTCTTTTTTACTGCTCTGATCTTGTTTCCTCTATTCCCTCTTTTCTCCAGCAGGTGTCTTCCTTCTCCGCGGTCTCTGGTTATCGTCTAAATGCTGATAAGTGCGAGATTCTACATTTAAACCCTATTTGTCAAAAGCATTTTTTTCCCAAACGGGTTTCTCATGGTAACCGTCTAAGATCAAATATATGGGTGTTTGGTTCGCTCCTCTCTTGTCTGATACGCTCAAATTTAATTTTGATTATGTCTTCAAGAAAATGGACACGGCTATTCAACGTTGGCACCCGCTCTTTCTGTCCTGGTGGGGTCGGCTCAATTCTATAAAAATGATGTTATCCCCTCTTCTTCTCTATACCATTTCCATGCTTCCAGTACACATTCTAGTTTCCTTCTTTAAACGGATTGATTCCTTGTTGCTGAAATTCTTATGGAATGGCAAGCGGTCTCGGATAGCTTTGGCTTCATTGCGCAAGGATAAGGCCCAGTCTGGTGTGTGCTTTCCGGATTTCAGAGAATATCACCGAGCTTTCTCTTTGAAACAATCGACCCGTTGGTTCTCTTCTGCTCTTCCGCACTATCCGCCCGTCTGGTTAAGTATGGAATCTTCCTTTCTGTCCCCCTTTACCTTTCGCGAGTTCTTATCCTTCACGTCTTCTTTAGTTCGCTTTTGTACGCCTGTTATTTCTCATTCCCGTACTCTCCTTCTCCCTTACCTAATATCATCTTATCCCTCCCTCCTTTCCATTCACGAACAACCGATATGGCACAACTCTCTTTTCAAAATTCGTAATCGCACCATATTTTGGAAGACATGGCATTCTCGAGGATTGTGTTGGATCTCTCAAATTAATTTCCCAAGATACTCCTCTCTCATTCCAGGAACTTCAATCCTCTTTCTCACTGCCCTCTTCTGCTCGATCGCAATATAATGCCCTTCTCCCAGTCCTGATCTCATATCTTCGCTCCTTGGCACAATCTACCGATATTCCTTTGGACCGCAAAGCTACTTCTTTATTATTGGAGACGTCTCTCTCAGCCTCTGCTATTTATAACTCTTTCCGATACTCCACTGACAGACTAAAGTCTAAAATCGAGAATGCATGGGAATTGGATCTTTCTCAGGATTGGCCAATACCTTTTTGGGACAAAATATGGGCTAAGCTTCATAAAACCTCTAGAGCTTCTAACACTACCCAAACCTTATATTTTATTTATAACAGAACTTTATGTACTCCACATGCTTTATCCCGTTTTTCAGCTGACACATCCCCTATTTGTTGGTCCTGCTCCTGTCCCATTGCGGATCTCAAACACATGTTGTTTGAATGCCCTCCTCTCTCCAAGTTCTGGCACCTAGTTTGGACGCAAATACAAAAAATATTCCAACTTCAAATTCCCTTTTCCCCTTTACAAGTTATTCTAGGTTCCCTATCACCGTCACTCCGCAATCTCCTTCCCATTATCTATTACTTGACCTCCTAGTTGCTGTGGCTTTCCATACCATTACCTATAATTGGAAGCAGGCTGCAAATGTCTCCTACCAATCTTGGTGGAATGCAGTTTGCTTCCATCATCGCCTAGATACTAATTACGTATCTCCCGTTTCCCTAGCAATTAAACGCAACCTGATTTGGCTCCCTTCGGTATCCTATCTCTCCTCCTTTGCTCCAGCGCACGCCTCTCCAGACCCTGAGGTGCGTAAGCCACCATGATTGTCTTGTTTCTGTAATGCCTTTTTGCTATGATATTACGTTCTACTATATTATATGGTATTTTTCATTCCTATACGTAGGTTCTGTTTCATGTAAACCTCATGCTTGTTATTTTTGCTTATAATGAGAGTTTCTATTGAACTGCTTATTCTTTGTATATGCTTATCATGATGATTATACCCCGTTCCCCTCCCTTCTCCTTCCCTTCTTATTTCTTCAATAAACTCAAACTTAAAAGAAAAAAAAAATGAAATTCACTTAAAAAACCATAGGTTTCAGGCACGTTATATTTAGAAATTAGCATTTAAAAAACCTTTGAAATTCACTGAAAACAACATAGGTTTCAGGGGTGTTATAGTTAGTTGGACATTTCACTCATACAAAACCAGTGAAATTACCCCGTTATAGTTAGTTCAGCTAACTATAACTTGCGCCCCCGCAATGCACTACTGATGACGTCACATATTACATCATTCGTGACATCACTGATGACATCACTGATGACATCTCAAATGACATCACTGATGACATCACTGATGACATCATCCATGTGATAATTTCATGCATCTTCTCACACCCTAATATAACTTTTGATACACCCACTCTAAATTACAGACTGCCATTCTCAAAACCATAGACACTCTAACACCAATAACTACATACCCACTCACTGATTCTTAGGTCTACACACACATCCACTCACTAACCCGTACAGCCACTCATACTTACGGTCACTCAGTACAGGACTATCATATGCACTTATACACGTATATAGACACTCACACACCGCCACTCATCCATAGAGGTACTCACACACCTAGTTAGTCATGCAAATAATTAATCACACTCCCATTTACTCACCTATACAGTTATACACACACCAGCTCACTTACTCATACAAATACTAGCACATTTTTACACTCTTATACAATCACTGATACAAGCACACACTCATCCATACAGCCACTCTCACAATCACAAACTCTCATTTATAACCATTTATATACTCTAACACACATATATACTGCCTTTCACATATGTATTTACTCACACATGTACCACTGAGATATACATTCACTCACTAACACACCCATACACACACTCATGCACACATACAGTCCATAACAGATGCACTTTCGAAACTATGCACCCAGTGAATCACCCATTCACACACCTATGCACATGTGTGATGTCATCAGCAGTGCATTGCAGGGACGCAAGTTATAGTTAGCTGAACTAACTATGACAGGGGAATTTCACTGGTTTTGTACAAGTGAAATGTCCAACTAACTATAACGCCCCTGAAACCTACGTTTTTTTCAGTAAATATATATATGTATGTATATATATATATATATTATCTACTGGCGGTCGCCAGTAGATAGTTATAGTTAGGACCGAGTTCCCATAGGAAATCTGAAAATTCTATTTTGAATAACTTTGGCGCTGGTTGACTTATCTTCGTGAAATTTTCAAAACTAATGGGGCGCTCCGCTCAGCTCCTACCCTGAAAGTCTAGGGGTGATTCGTCAAGCAGGGGCTGAGAAAAAAGGGGGGTCCCAAAACGCATTTTCCCCATGCATTTTCCCATAGGACCTTTAGTCGAAGGTACAGCCCGAACGGCTGAACAGAATTACTTGAAATTTGGCAAAGAGGTAGTCCTCAGGTCAGGCATGCACCTTTTGCATATATGGTGTCAATCAGTTCAGTAGTTCCTGAGAAAATCAAAAGTAAAATCACATATATATCTGGGCGGAGCCTAACCACACAGCTCATCGTGAGATCTGATTGGCTGTCAGCACTTCATTCAAGAAGCGTTGGCAGCCATCTTGGGACCAATATACATGATAGCACCTCATTAAAAAGCATTGCAGTTAATAGAAGGTTTTAAGACTTTAGTTACATTATAAACCATTTATTGATGGTACCATACTCATTTCAGGAATTGTGGTGTGTTCTAAGGTGATTTTACCATGTGAAAAAGCCTTCTGCTGTGATATCATGAATCATGTTTGAGAGAAAACTATTTTCTCATGCTTTTCCCACAGAGGTTTGGAAGGTGATCTATAAGCTAAACTGAGAGCATATTTTCTGTAAATTCACATTATCTTTCTCAGTCATGTGAGAATGAAGTCTGACATTCTCAGTAAAACATGTACATCCAACAAGGGCAGAGACTGTCAGTTGATTCCTTTGTGCTCTACTGCAGCTTCCCAGAGTGTTCTAAAGAACAACTAGAGCGATAACAGTCCTACTTATGACAAACGTATGGCACACCTGAAGCCATCTTGGTTGGAATAAAGTGGTAACTCTTAAAACATTTAATTTAAAAAGGAACAAAATGAGGGGGTTCATTTTGCAATAGAAAGTATGATTAGTGGTGCAGAAAGAAAAATTAGGGCACATTTTGAGTGACTTCGCAAATCCTCTTCTATTTCATAAAACAATTCTGACATGCAGACTGAAACATGCACTTTCAATACCAGCAGCAGACTTCCCTGGTGAGCAGTAGCTTTAATACAGTGATCTAATGAGCAACTAGAGTGCTAACATTCTGAATTTATGGCAAATGTGTGACACATCTGAATGCCTTCTTGATGGAATCAAAGTAAAAAACTGAAAGTATTTCCTACTGAGGAGACTGTAGTAAATGAGGAAATTAGGAAACATCATAACAAATAAGTCTCCCAAAATGGCCACCAGAGACAAAAGAGCCCAAATGTAGCCCAAATATCACCCAGATGTAGCCCAAGTATAACCCAATGACAGAATGTCCCAGAGTGTTCTAACAAACAACTAGAGCGCTAACAGTCTTACTTATGACAAAGGTATGGCACACCTGAAGCCATCTTGATTGGAATAAAGTGGTAACACTTTAAACATTTAATTTACAAAGGAACAAAATGAGGGGGTTCATTTTCCCATACAAATTATGATTAGTGCTACAGAAAGAAAAATTAGGGCACATTTTGACTTCTCAAATCCTCTTATATTTCATAAACAAATTCTGACATGCAGACTGAAACATGCACTTTGAATACCAGCAGCAGACTTCCCTGATGAGCAGTAGCTTTACTACAGTGATCTAATGAGCAACTAGAGTGCTAACATTCAGAATTTATGGCAAATGTGTGACATATCTGAATACCTTCTTGATGGAATCAAAGTAAAAAACTGAAAGCATTTCCTACTGAGGAGACTGCAGTAAATGAGGAGATTAAGAAACTTCATAACAAATAAAGCTCCTAAGATGGCCACCAGTGACAAAAGAGCCTAAATGCAGCACAAATATCACCCAGATGTAGCCCACATGTAGCCCAATGACATAAGTGTAAAAAACACTTATTTTTTGTGTTTTTGCAGTTTTATATAGTGCAGGGGAGATTAAGTGATTTGACCAGAATCACAGAATGTTGAGCTGAAGCAGAAACATCTGAATGCCTTCTTTGTGGAACCAAAATAAAAAACTGAGGGGCAGATTTACAAGCCCCTTGCGAGACATTTCGCCGCCGTTGCGTCACTTCTGTGACGCAGCGGCGGCGTAAACCATGCGCCATGTTGCGCCTTATTTACAATGTGACGCATCTAGGGAGATGCGTCACGTTGTAAATCCCTGCGCTACATTAAACCTGCGTCAGGTTTAATGTATGCAGGGTGGGCGTTCCGTCGGAAAAAGCCTTGGAAAAGTGACGCAGTGAAATCTACAAGATTTCACTGAGTCACTTTTCCGACGCTGCTGCGTCAAAACCCTGCGCCTGCTTGAAGCAGGCGTAAGACATGACGCAGCATGTTCGGTATGGGCAGCCCCTGAGCATTGCTGGAGTTGCGTCGTGCTTGCGACACGACTCCAGCAATGCGCCTCCCTTATACCATCAGATGCGTCACGCATCTGTTTATCCTTGTGCCAAGATGCGCTGCATTGTAAATGCGGCGCATCTGTGGTGGCGCAAGGGTAAACTTGCGTGACGCATCTTTCCTGGCGCATCCCTGCTGCATTGCAAGGATGCACCAGGAAACATATATCTGCCCCTGAAAGTATTCCCACTGAGGAGACCTGTGTTGCCAGATTTTTAGACCCGTCCCAAGCCCAAAGCCGCTCAAATATAAGCCCAAAATAAGCCCAATCAGACCAGTTTCAGCCCAAAAAACAGCCCAAATTAGCAAGTCTCCAATTATGCACCAATTGTCATCAGAAACAATTTTAACGACAAATATACATTCTATTCAATATACAGATGGTGGGAGGGTGTTAACTGGGCACCTGCCTTAATGCTATTAATTTTTAAGACCAGTTCTCACTGTGACTTCTAAGAGCCCCTGCAGCTCCACTCTGCCTATTGCTTAAAGATTCAGCCCCTCCCCCCGAAATCAGCTCCAGTTCGAGCGGCAAACAGTGTGGTCAGTGCACGCCTTGGCATCAGCAACGTGGTGAAGCACGGAGTGTCAGATCCATGCCAGGACAGTGGTAAACAGATGCACGCGGTGCTGCCAGCAGGTGCGTGCGAGGTTGGGTGGCCCCTCCATGACCGTTTTTGAAGCTGGGCTGGCCTACGAACAACCAATGTGGTCAGTTTTGGTTTGGGTGTTAAACACTCTTTACCTACGTCAACTTCCTGGCATCTATCAATATTCACCCCTTCCTACAAATAGGGTGACCAACGGGCATGGGTGAAAATTCAGGACGGTGAGTGTAAAAATTCAGGACAAAGGGTCAAAATTCAGGACAAAAATTCAGGACGGAAGGTCAAAATTCAGGACAAAACTTCGGAACAAAAGGTACGTTTTACAGACACATCAAAGGAGGTCGCGTAATAGTGTATAAGTAATTCCATCTATATCGAAACATATTCATCCATTTGAAAACGTACGTATCTTTCCAGCCATCATTTCACTCATCCATCCCTCCATCCACACTTTCACTCATCCATTCATCCACCCTTTTACCCTATCCATCCGTACACTCATCCATCCACTCTTCCACCCAACCATCTACTCATCCATCCAGCCATTATCCACTCACCCATCCAGCCATCCTTTCACTTAATCATCCATCCACCCAGTTACTCATCCTACCACCCAGTCCCCTTTTCAGTCATCCATTCATCCTCCCTTTCTCTCTTCATTAACCCTTTCACTTAGCCATCCTTCCTTTCTTCTTTCCACCCATACTTCAACTCATCCACTCATGAATCCATCCATTGACCCTATCACTCATCCATCCATTCACTCATACATCCACCCATTCACTCACCGATCAGCCACCCTTTCACTCATCCATCCATCCTTTCGCTCATTATCCATCTATTCACCCTTTCATTCATCCATTTACCCTTTCACTAATCCATCCAGCCATCCACCCATCCCTTACTCACTCGCCCACCTTTTCCTCGTAATTATGAGCTGATCCTTTGTCTGCAGAGTTGCAGACAGAAGAGGCCCATCAAGAATTTCCCCCTTGCTGTCTTCCTAAATCAAAGGGTGGGGTGGGGGAGGGTTCACTATGCACCTGCACATAGGCAATCTGAAAAAGTGGAAGTCATGCATGATGCACAGTGCCAGGCCATGAGGTGATTGTGACATGGTGTTTCCAGGGCTTTAAGCGGGATGAAAAAACTGGGGGTCTGATGTAATTAATGGTGTTGCTTAAAACAACTAAGCTAAAAATTTGTGCTTAGCATTGTGTGTCGCCGGACTGGTATTTTGCCTCTTCTGTCATTGCATCCAGATATATATCACAACAAGTAACGTTACACCTACAACAAGCCAGAACCATTTGCTTTATTAATGGTTGTTAGTTGCATAAAATAAAAATGCAGCAACCATGGCTTCCTTGAATATAATATTGAAACTGCACTTTTCTAAAATGGTGAGACTGAAAGAACTCTAGCCCCTTCTTTTCAACTTGTTTCACCAGCTTCTTTGAATTAACTGGATTCTGTACCCATTCTCTCTCTCGGCTGCCCCACAGCCTGTCTTTCCCTCCAGCGGGTGGGAGCCGCCGTCTTCTCTTTCAGCTGACGGGCAATCACGGCCTCCGACATTGTCGCTGGGGTTTACACGTTGCCCCGGAGAGGTCCAAATTACGGACCGTGGTTGGTCACCCTACCTACAAATGCACGCGCCCTTAATTCCCTGCCCCAATCTCCACTCTGTCTATTGCTTAAAGAATCAGCCCCCCTCAAAAACATTTCTTACACCCCCCACCCCCGTAATTTGGCTCTAGTTGCGCCTATGACTCACTCACCTGAGGTCCGGCGTCGAAGTCCGGACTCAGAAACTGCGGGCACCACCGGGCGGCCTGCTGCTGTGCTGCGTTCATGCGTCCCGTCCAGCCGTCCACCGTTGAGCCAAGCGCCGCCGCCACGCCGAAACTCGAAAGTAAGATCCCGTGATGTCATTCAGTCCCAGCATTATAGAGAACCGCAGGGGCTGGCCAAAAAATTATACCCAGGGCCGTCATTGGTAGCGTTTTCGCGCGCTACTGGATTGACGGCCCTGGGGGACCCCCACATTGGCCCGCAGTGCCCGCACACACACAAGTTAACAACAAAGCTAGGTGACCCCTCTGGGTGGCGCGTGCGGCGGTGCAGCACGCATGTACAAAATAAGAGTGAGTGCACTGTGCACTACGTAGAGTAACAAGTTAGCGTTCTGGACTGCACAACATCACGTACGCCTACGCCGTCATGATGATGCATGCCTCCTCGCGGTCGGCGCCTGCCCACGCCAGTGAAATTGCGCACACCCTTTCACTTCTAGCCCAAAAAGTAGCCCCCCGCCAGGCATGGGTTTTTCCCGCACAACTGGGAAAAAAGTCGCCCAATTGTGCGGGAAATAGCCCAATCTGGCAACATTGGAGGAGACTGCAGTAAATGAGGAAATTAGGAAACTTCATAACAAATAAATCTCCCAAGATGGCCACCATAGACAAAAGAGCCTAAATGTAGCCCAAATATCACCCAGATGTAGCCCAAGTATAGCCCAATGACAGAATGTCCCAGAGTCTTCTTAAGAACAACTAGAGAGCTTACTGTCTTACTTATGACAAAAGTATGGCACACCTGAAGCCATCTTGATTGCAATAAACTGGTAATACTTAAAACATTTAATTTAAAAAGAAACACAATGAGGGGGTTCATTTTGCCATAGAAATTATGATTAGTGCTGAAGAAAGAAAAATTAGGGCACATTTTGAGTGACTTCTCAAATCCTCTTCTATTTCATTAAAAAATTCTGATATGCAGACTGAAACATGCACTTTTAACCCCTTCAGTGCCCGCCCCTTTCCCCGCCCAGTGCCGGCCGTTGCATTAGCGGGCGGGGTCTATGACGAGCTGGACTCGTCATGGGCACAGCGCCACCGCGGCCCATGACGAGTCCAGCTCGTCATGGGCACTGAAGGGGTTAATACCAGCAGCAGACTTCCGTGGTGAGCAGTAGCTTTACTACAGTGATCTAATGAGCAACTAGAGTGCTAACATTCAGAATTTATGGCAAATGTGTGACATATCTGAATACCTTCTTGATGGAATCAAAGTAAAAAACTGAAAGCATTTCCTATTGAGGAGACTGCAGTAAATGAGGAAATTAGGAAACTTCATAACAAATAAATCGCCCAAGATGGCCACCAGAGACAAAAGTGCCCAAACGCAGCACAAATATCACCCAGATGTAGCCCACATGTAGCCCAATGACGGAAGTTTGCAAAACACTTATTTTTTGTGTATTTGCAGTTTTATATAGTGCAGACTTGTCAGGTATTGGAGTGCTTTACATGAGCATTGGTTACATCACACAAGATCAAATTCATTTTGGTTGTAGACATGGGGAGATTAAATGATTTGACCAGAATCACAGAATGTTGAGCTGAAGCAGAAACTCCAACCTGGTTCCCCTGTTGCAAAGTCTGCAGCTCTGGAAGTAACAAAACATCCTCTCCCCTATGTGCAACATTTAATCAAGTGGTCAACTAGATAAAAAAACATAAAGATTACAAATAATTTAAAAGTTCTTTGTCACTATTTGAAAACTCAGAAAATATGTCCTCATTTTAGTTTTTTAGAGCACTAACCATAATTTTGATGCAAATAAGACCCTCTCATACATGTAATTTCTAAAGGAAATACTCTAGGTATTACAGTTTTGATTACATCAAGATGACGTCAGGCGTTCCACACTTTTTTAATAAATATAGAATGTTAGCAATCTAGTTGTTCATTGGGATACTGTTGAGAGGCAGAGGCCAGGGGCACGGACTCTGAAAATTGAAGGCAGGTAGGAGAGTGCAGATGCAACAATTTGACCACACTGGGCAGGCAGGAAGGGCAGTGGCAGCACAACAGACTATGGAGGGCAGTGGAAAGGGGGGCAGGGGCAACAAACCAACAATACAGGACTGGCAAGAGAGGCTGTGGCAATATAATAGACCATCGTGGGCAGAAGGAAGAGGCAGTGGTAGTACAACCATACATGCCAACAGACCCGTTTCAGCCAGGAAACGTCCAATGTTTTTAAGCTCAAATGGGCTTTATTTGATCTGTCTCCTATCTACAATCTCCTCTTTTTCAATGTAACTCAAAGGGGAAAATCAATACCCCAGTATTTTTTCAAAATCTCCCTCTTACCAAGTTCAAAATGTTCGCAAGTATGGTACATTGGATCATGGTAGGCAGGAGGAATTGGGGTAGGGACATGGACTCGGATAACAGAGGACAGGAGGGACATGGAGAGGTGCACCAAACTGACCCTACAGGGCAGGCATCAGGGTTTGCAGCAGCACAATACACCACACAGCGCATGCGGGACGGGAGTGCAGCACAACAATCCATAGTAAGCAATAGGGAGGGGACAGGACCATGCACATGGACAACAGAGAACTGAGTGGAAAGAGGCAATGGTAGCTAGCTGACCATAATGGACAGACAGGAGAGAAAGCTGCAGCATAAAAGACCATAAAGGGCAGGAGGGACGGATCAGGGGCATTACAATGGAACAGACACGCCAGGAGGGAGGGAATAGGGGTCTGCACATGGAAACAGAGGGCTGGGGGCAATGGGGCAGGGCAGAAGCAGCAAGATGACCATGGAGGTCAGGCAGGATGGGCACTAGAAACAAGACACACCATGGAGAGCAACAATGAGACTATGATGACATACACACAGACCATGGAGGGAAGGTGGGAGGGGGTCAGGGGCAGCTAGCTGACCACACAGGGAAGGTGGGAGGGGCCATGGCAGCACAGAAGACAATGCATGGGAAGCGGGACGGTTAGTGGCAGCACAATGGCTATGATGGGCAAGAAGGAGGGTGCAGGGGCATGCACAAAGGACCATGGAGGATAGAAGGGAGGGACAGGACCTGGGCACAGACAAGAGAGTTCAGGGGAAGGGGCCTCACAACAGACCGTGTGGGGCAGGCAGGAGGAGTAATTGCAGCACAACAGACCAGGGAGGGCAGAAGGGTGTGGCAGTAAAATGAACCATGGAGGACAGGAGGAAGGGGATAGGGGCATGGCATGTGGACAGGCAGGGTGGAGGTGGCAGGGACAGGTTACAGTCATCTGACAATGCTAGGCAGGTGGGAGGGGAGTGGCAGTTCAACAGAACACTCAGAGTAGATAGGAGTGGCAGGTCCATGGAACATGGTGGGCAAAAAGGATGGAGCAGGGGCATGCACAAAGACATCGGAGGGCAGGGGGAAGGAGAATAGGGGCAGCAAGCTAAGCACAGAGGCTAAGCAGGAGGTCAATGATGGGCCATAGAATTGGGCAATGGAGGGCAGGAGGAGTGGACTGGTACATCATGCTAAATGGAGGGCAGTGGCATCACATCAGACCATGCATGGCAGGAGGGAGGAGGCTAGTCCATGGATTCAGACAACAGAGGATAGGGAGGAGGTGGATGGGGCATCAAGCTAACTGTTCAGAGAAGGTGGGTATTAGGAACTTTATTGTTTTTAAAATGTGTGTCTGTGCGAACTACTTAAAATATGAACAAGTATGCAGCATAATCTCACTTTTATTCAGGAAGAAGAGGACGTTTGTGACTGTGACTCCGGGCTCACTTGGCAGAAACACCCACTGACCCTCCACCCCCCATCGCAAAATGTAATGCCCATGAAAAGGGTAGGTGGACGCAGTGTTATATAGAACATAGTCCTGAGAGCACGATTGAAAATGAAAACTAAATATAGTATATGGTACAAACTATGCACCAAAAAGTGTGATATAAGATGAACTGGGGCGTGAAATATAATATGCAATACATTGTGCGCAATGACAGATTCATTGGAGAGCGCGAGATTGCACAGGCACTAGCGCGTGCTATGCGATATGCGCCTTGGAGTGTAATATGCACAGGGCAGTGTTGTGTAACCTAACTAGTCTCTAAAGTTGTAATATAAAATATGTGCTGGGGAGTGTAACGTTGCATATGCACTGTGACAAAGATATGGATCCCAGATTGTAATATGTATGGCATAGCGCTGTGTGTTATAACATAGGCATCGAGGAAGGCTCATTAGGTGGGGAAATATAACCCGTGCGAAGACAAGTGTGGCATGACATATTCACGGGGTGGTGTAGCAGTGCACATGGGCTAGAGAGTGTCATAGCATACGCACTAGCTGGTGGAATACAACACAGAGGTGTGTGGCACTCGGTGGGCACTGGTGGGTGTAACACAGCATTGGGCTCAGCCAGGAGAGCGCTGTGGCTCTCAAGTAAGGTTCGTCTACTTTCCAGAGAGTAAAATAAAAAGTATTACACATCCAGCGGTGGATGTGTGTTTTGTTAACCGTGAGTGGGGTTTCTTGCATAGTTTTGGTCGAATTTTTGTCGAATCCCCTTTGAATAGCTTGGTGTGCATGTGTATTAAATGTGCCCGTCAATAGCTACCCATGTTTGTATAAATAAACAACAAGGGTGTCTACTTGGAGAGTTCCCACCGCCGGGGGCGCCGGGATTAGGCACAGTAGGGCGTCAGACACGTCAGAGCTTCACTAGTGGTGTAAATACATTCCACGTGGATTCATTGTATGCCTAGTCGCCTTTTATTGAATATCACGCAAATCGTCATGGTGATAGGTACATACGGTTTGTCCAGCATGTCCTAGGTGTTTCTATAAATATATTTAAAAAATAAATAATAAACAACAAAGGCCGGCCCTGGGGGATGGGGTCCCCGGGCCATCAGTGGCCTGAGGAGGGAGACAACGCAGCCCCCCTCCTAAAGAATAAAAAAAAAAAAAAAAGGCCATGCTCCAGGGTTTGGGATCCCTGGGGCCGATTAAGGCCTGTGGGAGGGGGGCCACATGGCCCCCTTCGGGCAGGCCCTGGGGGATGGGGTCCCCAGGGCCAATAAATTAGAGAAAGAAGGGGGGCCACACAGCCCCCCTTCTTAAAAAAATAAAATAAATACAAGACCGGTATCGTGCCGGAGGCCACGCCCCCTCCTTGCAGCACTGTACAAACGCGCCCCCTGGCGAGTTGTAAGTTGGGGAATTAATTCCCCTTTAATACTGAGGGTCCCTGAGGGCCAACTAGCCCAACAGGTATCTCCAGTATGCCCCAGGGAGCTGCGTTGCAGACAGGTGTTCTGAGGCCATGCCCCTTTTTACACCTCTCTGCATTGCAGCTCTGTGGGTCTTACTGGAGGTACCTAGTGGGCTAGTTTGACCCTATGGACCCTTAGGATTCAGGGGGACTTAATCTCTCAACTCAGAACGGCCACAGGGTGCGTTTACACAGTGGTGAAGGGAGGGGACGGGGCCTGAGGTGACATGTGCAAACACGCCTTGTGGCCCGTTTTAGGTTGGGGAAATAATTCCCTTTCAATCCTGAGGGACCCTGGGGGACAACTAGCCCACCAGTTGCTTCAAGTAAGTGCAACTGCGCTGTGTTGCAGAGAGGTGGTGCAGGGCGTGCCCCTTTTTACACCTCTCTGCGATGGCGCTTACTGGACGTACCTAGTGGGCTATTTTGCTCCTACGAACCCTCAGGATTCAAGAGGACTAAATCTCCCAACTTAAAACGGCCACAGGGCGTGTTTACACAGTGGGGAAAGGAGGGGACGGGGCCTGAGGTGACGTGTGCAAACACGCCCTATGGCGCGTATTAAGTTGGGGAAATAATTCCCCTTCAATCCTGAGGGCCCCTGGGGGCTAACTAGCCCACCAGGTGCTCCCAGTAAGTGCCACTGAGCTGCGTTGCAGAGAGGTGGTCCAGACTGTGCCACTTTTTACACCTCTCTGCAACTCTGCTCTGTGGCGCTTACTGGAGGCACCTAGTGGGCTTGTTGGACCCTAGGGACCCTCAGGATTCAAGGGGACTTAATCTCCCAACTTAAAACGCCAGAGGGTGTGTTTACACAGTGGGGAAGGGAGGGGACGGGGCCTGAGGTGACGTGTGAAAACATGGGGACCCCAACGCATAGTGTTCCCTAGTGTATGTAGGTGTTTTCACTTTATTCTGAGTGTCTTTTAACATAGCACTGGCTTTAGGACTGGTTAGTCAGACTCAGTTACCACCAGTATCCTTCTGAAAAAGTTAAGGGTACAGGATGATTTTGCAAGAAGGCTTCTTTCTGCTCTTCTGTTTGTTCTTTCTGCACATTATCCTTCTTAATGCACTTTTCTTCGTCTTTGAGGACTTCTGTTGCTTCTTTCTGCATTTCTTTTTTTCTTTCTGTGTGTTTTTTCTCCTTTCTTCGCATGTCCTATCTCTGTAGGCATAGTTAGAAATTAGCATTTAAAAAACCTTTGAAATTCACTGAAAAAACCATAGGTTTCAGGGGTGTTATAGTTAGCTGGTCTTTTCACTTGTACAAAACCATTGAAATTCCCCCGTTATAGTTAGTTCAGATAACTATAACTCGCTCGCCCGCAATTCACTGCTGATGACGTCACATATTACATTACTCATTACATGGTCAGTGGCATCACTCATGACATCACTGATGACATCATCCTTGTGATAGAGTGGCGGTCGCGCGAGTTATAGTTATCTGAACTAACTATAACAGGGGAATTTCATTGGTTTTTTACGAGTGAAATGTCCACCTAACTATAACATGTGTGAAACCTATGGTTTTTTAAGTGAATTTGCAAGGTTTTTTAAATGCTAATTCCTAACTATGACGTGTGTGTAACCTATGGATCTGTTGTCGCAGCTACAGCCCGAACTCCTCAACAGAATTACACCAAATTTGGCAAAGAGGTAGTCCTCAGTTCAGACTCGTGCCTTTTGCATAAATGGTGTGAATCTGTTCAGTAGTTCCTGAGAAAATCAGGGTAAAAAAGTTAGTGATCTCTATGGCTGGGGAGGATCCGCGCACCCTACCCGCACTGTAAGCGCACCCTCCCCGAACCGAGCGCGCACCCTGACGATTACGCGCTGAATGCTAATTGGCTGTCGACTGTCTGTCTACATTCGAAACCAGGAACTGTTGACAGCCATTTTCTGCCTCGGTAGAAGCGAGGCTGAAGAAGCAAGGGGAATACATGTGAAAAACATATAAAGGGGGCAGAGTGGAAATACTCTGACCCTCTAGATCTGCTTAGGGGGTCCCCTTTTTTTTTCTTTTTTTTAAACGGCGAAATGCACACAGGGTGCGCGCATCCTATTGCGTTGGGTGAACGGATTCTCCCGCGCTGGGTTAGCAGTTCAAGCTTAAGTGTTTTGTTCTTGAGTGGCTCTAAAAAGAGCCGTTGTGTTCATTGAGAGTTTTTGGTACTGATAAGTAAGTACCTATACAGAGTCTAAAGTTGTTGAGGAAGACTCTTTTTCCTTCATCAGTAAAGTGTACTCCATCTCTCCTATACATCTCTTGCATATGAAAGCGCAGATTGTTGTTGAAAATGGACCCCATTCTATAGTCTCGGAGAAAAGCAGAAACAGATTTATTCACATGTTTCATAGCTTTCTCATTTTGTGGACAAAAATGATCGGACCAGTTCCGTTTCTGCCTTTGGCATATGTTAGAATACACAAAGGCAGTTTTGGGGAAAAGTGAAATCAATTCTGCAAAGGTGTCCTTCATAAGCATTTGCAGACCTACCCCAGTCAAAGTGCCTAGGTCATTGCCACCACAGTGCACTATTATGAGATCAGGGTGTTGGATATGCATAAAGGATTTCACCAATGGCATCAATTGGTGCCACTTTAACCCTCTCTGTCCAATCCATTTAATGTCTACATTTGGCAAACCTAGGTATTTGTGAATGCCTTTGTTTTCTGCATAACATTGGCTCCAAAAAATATAGCTGTGTTCCACAATCCACACTCTAAGCATCTTGAAAGGAGGTCTGGATGCACTCAGATGGTCTCTGTAAATGAAATGGCAGTTTGGAAAGTAAGATTGTTCAAAAATGGTGGCTAAGATGCAGTTTTGAGAAAAGACAAGAAATCATTGGTTGTTTAACAACCTTCTACACTGAAAGGTAGGGTGCATATTTCTGTTTTTTAAACGCATAATTCTTATTGGTTAACAAAAACTGATTGTAAGGAACATTATATATGATAATCTGATATGTTGAATAGTCAAGCACACTTGCTGTCTTGATTAGCAACATTGTGTGCTGAACTTGTGACCTGTGTGCTCAGTACAGTGTTCCATGACCTGTTTCTATGGTAACAGGCAGAAGGCAGATTGGGGGAAGGGTTCACATTTATGTCATTTGGAAAGGGTTGAAATGTTTAACCAATAGAAATGTGTGTTTGGTTTTGAATTTATGTGTGAAGGAATGTGATTTGATGTTTACATGTATATGTGGGGAAAATGAGAGGAAAACTTTGCCATTCTTTGTTTTTGCTGACAGGTGCACAGTGCAGAGATTCTGTATAAGAAAACCTGGTGTGTGACTGATATACTTCTTAATCTACAAAACTACTTGAAAGGTGAGATATTTAATTGAGAGGAGGTCTTTTGTGATAAGCATTTGTGTTTTGCATATGTTTGCAGGGAGATAACTGTGCTGTTTTTATATTTTGGTACAATTAGAAATCAGTGATTGTTTATGAATTTGTGAAATGAGTTATGTTTCTACACAAAAAATGTAGTACTCCTTCTAGATGAAGAAATGTGTTTTGGTATAGTGCAAGGGATAGTGTTGTTTGTCTAGAATCACACAGTGAGTCTGTGTGCATTTGGGAGTCACTGTGAGAGAAGCATTTGGTAACATCATGTATTTGCTGACAGATAACTGTTTTACAACCTGTCATGTTGTGAAGTTTTAGTAGCAGTAGAAACCAGTCTTTGCTTATACATTGATAAAATGAGTCATGTTTTGACACTAATGTGCTGTACTTTAATATGTAGATTGTGTGCAGTCCCCTTACCCCTTCCACAGTTCTGAATGAGTTTTGGTATGCTGCTAGGGATAGTGTTGCTTGTCTAGAATCACACTGTGAGTCTGTGTGCATTTGGGTAAGGATTGTGAGAGAACTATTTGGTAACATTGTGTACTTGCTGACAGATTACTGTTTTAAAATCTGTCTTGTTGTGAAGTTTTAGTAGCATTAGAAGGCAGTTTTTGCTTATGCTTTGATTAAATGAGTCAGTCTTTGATACTAAAGTGCAGTTCTGAAATATGTAGATTGTGTGCAGTCCCCTTACCCCTTGCACAGTAGTGAACGAGTTTTGGTAAACTGGTAGGGATAGTGTTGCTTGCCTAGAATCACACTGTGAGTCTGTGTGCATTTGGGAACCATTGTGAGAGAAGCATTTGGTAACATTGTGTATTTGCTGACAGATAATTGTTTTAAAACCTGTCTTGTTGTCAAGTTTTAGTAGTATTAGAAGGCAGTTTTTGCTTATGCTTTGATTTAATGAGTCAAGCTTTGAAACTAAAGTGCAGTTCTGAAATATGTAGCTTGTGTGCAGTCCCCTTACCCCTTCCACAGTAGTGAATGAGTTTTGGTAAACTCCAAGGGATAGTGGTGCTTGTCTACAATCACACTGTGAGTCAGTGTGCATTTGGGAACCACTGTGAGAAAAGCATTTGGTAACATCATGTATTTGCTGACAGATAACTGTTTTAAAACCTGTCATGTTGTCAAGTTTTCGTAGCAATAGAAGCCAATCTTTGCTTATGCATTGATCAAATGAGTCATGCTTTGACACTAATGTGCTGTACTTTAATATGTAGATTGTGTGTAGTCCCCTTACCCCTTGCACAGTAGTGAATGAGTTTTGGTAAACTGGTAGGGATAGTGTTGCTTGTCTAGAATCACACTGTGAGTCTGTGTGCATTTGGGAACCACTGTGAGAGAAGCATTTGGTAACATCGTGTATTTGCTGACAGATAACTGTTTTAAAACCTGTCTTGTTGTCAAGTTTTAGTAGTATTAGAAGGCAGTTTTTGCTTATGCTTTGATTAAATGAGTCAGGCTTTGACACAAAAGTGCAGTCCTGAAATCTGTAGAATGTGTGCAGTTCCCTTACCACTTCCACAGTAGTGAATGAGTTTTGGTAAACTCCTAGGGATAATGGTGTTTGTCTAGAATCACACTGTGAGTCTGTGTGTATTTGTGTAACCACTGTGAGAGAAGCATTTTAGTACTTCATTTCTTTGAATATGCATAACTGCTTAAAATATTTCCTGTTCTCAAGTTTAGGTAGAATTAAACGGTAGTCATTCCTTATGTATTCACAGAGGAACTGTCCTTGCAATACTGTAAACATTCAGTTAATATTCAAGTAGTAATGGAGTGAGGCAGGTTTTTGCAAATGCATTGATTCAAATGTGTATCTACTATGCATGCAGTTCTCTAACCATCTACATAGTTCTCTTTCATACCTTTAATTCCACAGTCAGTATCCATACACTTGAAGCAAACCCCCTGTCACTCCCCATGTACTCCTCTAGTGACCCATTCAGCACAATGTACTAATCCATTCACTGCGCGAAAACCCAAACACTTATAAATTCTCCCAGGCACTCTCTTTGCAGTACTTTAATCATTCAGTCATTGTCTAAGTACTCATGGTGTGAGCCAGGCCTTTCAACCTTGACTGCTTTAAACCCTATACAGTATGCATACATGCTTCTAGTCACCTACACCCTTGTCTTTCACTTCTTTAATTAACTAGTCAGTATCTATATATTTCAATAAACATCTTGTCAGTCATCTTGCACTCATCCAGTGACTGATTCAGTACCATGTACTATTCTCTTCACTGCGCCAGAACTGAAAATGTAAAAGTTTTACCCAGGCACTGACCTAGCTGTAGTCTAATGATTTAGTCAGTTTCCAAGTACTCATGTTGTGAACCATGCATTACCACATAGACTGCTTCAAATGTCTGTGCAGTATGCATGCAGTCTTCCAACATACTATACACTTGTCTTTAACAGCTTCAATTCCCCAGTCAGTATCCATGTACTTCCAGCAAACATTCTGTCACTCCCCTTGCACTGTTCCAGTGACCCATTCAGCACCATGTAGTAATGCATTCACTGCGCCAAAACTGAAATACTTATAAATTCACCCAGGCACTCTTCTTGCAATAGTATAATCATTCAGTCAGTACCCAAGTACTAATGGAGTGAGACAGGCCTTTGCACATAGATTGATTCAAAAGTTTTTCCACTATGCATGAAGGCCTCTAAGTACCAACACAATTGTCTTTCAGACCTTCAATTACCCAGTCAGTAACTATAAACTCCAATAAACACTCTGTCACTTCAATTGCACACATCCACTGACTCACATGGCACTAAGTACTAATCTGTTCACTGCACCAAAACCCAAAAACTTAAAAAGATTCACTCTTTTTGTAGTACTGTAATGATTCAGTCTTGCAGTGATCCATGTGTTACTCTATGGACTGTTTTAAACGTCTATCTACGATGCATGTAGGTCTCTAGCCACCTACATACTTGTCTTTCACACCTTCAATATTACAGACAGTATTCATACAGTTTCCACAAACACTCTGTCACTCTCCTTATACTTCCCCAGTGACCCATTTAGCACCATGCACTAATCCATTCACTGTGCCAAATTCGAAACACTTATAAATTCACCCAGGTACTCTCTTTGCAGTACACTAATCATTCAGTCAGTACCCAAGTACTCATGCAGTGAGCCAGGCCTTAGCACATGAACTACTTCAAACGCCTATGTACTACGTATGCAGTTCTCTAACCATCTACACACTTCTCTTTCACACCTTCAATTCCCCTGTCAGTATAGATACACTCCAGCAAACACCCTGTCACTCCCCTTGCACTTCTCTAGTGACCCATTCAGTACCATGTACTAATCCATTCACTACGCCAAAACCCAAACACTTATAAATTCACCCATGCACTTTCCTTGCAGTACTGTAATCATTCAGTCAGTACCCAAGTACTCATTCAGCGACCCAGGCCTTAGCACATGGACTGCTTCAAACCCCTATCCACTATGCATGCAGTCCTCTAACCACCTACACACTTGTCTTTCACACCTTCAATTCCCTAGTCAGTATCCATACAGTCCAGCAAACATCCTGTCACTCCCTTTGCACTCCTCTAGTGACCCATTCAGTACCAAGTACTAATCCATTCACTGCGCCAAAAGCCAACCACTTATAAATTCACCCAGGCACTCTCCATGCTGTACTCTAATCATTCAGTCAGTATCCAAGTACTCATGCAGCGACACAGGCCTTAGCACATCGACTGCTTCAAACCCCTATCCACTATACATGCAGTCCTGTAACCACCTATACACTTCTCTTTCATAACTTCAATTCCCTAGTCAGTATTCATACACTTCTAGCAAACACCCTGTCACTCACCCAGTGTGTTTCCTTATAGTACTGTAATCATTCAGTCAGTTAGCATGAAGTCTTTTAGTGAGGTAGGCATTAGGGCACGAACTGCTTCAAAGTAATATGCACTATGCATGTAGTGTTTTAACCATTGTCACACTTGTGCTTCAGGGCTATAGTTTCTTAGTCAGTTTTTATATAAAATATGTTTCTACAGTAATAGAATAGTATAAATTTGAAAGTCATTAATATACATTTATTTGTGATTCTTTTTTACAGATACTGTTTTTCAACGTTAAAATAGAGAAATCATGCCAAAAAAAGAAAAGAACATAGACAGGAGGATTACTTGAAGAAACATCAACCACAAGTATTGAATGTACAAGATAATGTGGCTAAAAGGAAAAAATCTTCTGGTAAGATCACAAAGCAATTTATTAAAAATGTTTGTAGGACCAAACAGAATGTACATAATGCTGGAACTACTGAGAATGCTTCAACTAAGAAAAAAATTCAAAATAAGAGGAAAAGCAAAAAAGCAAATGGTCAGTCAAAGGAGATAAAGTATGGTAAAACAAGGCAAAATCAGTATAAGGAATCACGCATAAAAATATTTTACAAGAGAGTAGTGCATAATTTGCTGAAAGATGTGAAGATATATAAAAAGACAGCTTTATTTTATAAAAAGAAGAAGCATATTGAAAACATTGTGGAAAAGGCTTTTGAGATAAAAAGGAAACTGTTTATTTTAGTATTAAACAGAATTCGATCACTAGATAAACCAATCCATGTAATGAAGGCCAAAAGTAGGAGAAAAAGAGTTATTAATAAAAAAAATGTTTGTGATGTTTTTTTGGGAGAATGGAAACACAGTTCCAGTTCAGAGCCTTTTTTTAACGAAGAGAGTTATTCACAGAGCGAAAAATTATTGTATGCAGTTGACACCAGTGGTAGAGGTTATGAGGTTAGAGACGGTTGTCCAATTGAGAAAGAGAAAATGGTTGAAAGAAATGCAGAAGAAGTGATAGCGAATGAAGTTTTAGGGAGACGTGCTAAAAACCCTGTGTACACTTGGGATTGCAGTAGTATTTGCAGTTTACGACAGGAATCTATTGATAAATGATGTCGTTTTTTATGAGCCTATACTAAAAAAAGTGTAAAACAAAAGATTAAGCTGTTGCAAGTACTAGACCCTTTGAGAGTGAGAAAACATACTGGTTTGTAAGGTCATTCTCTGGCTTGTCTTTCTAGGAAAGTTTGTCAAAGTGTTTTTCACCATTTCAGAATGCTGGCAGTACATCATACTCAAATTCGGAAGTTAGTGAGAAGGTTGTATTATGCAAAAAGTCCAGCACTAAAGTTAATTGAGTTGAACAGTGCTCTTTTGCGTGGGTCAGTATCAGATGTGAAGCAGGTCTGTGATGATATTGAGCTTTATTACTTTGGACCTCAGCAAGAGAGTGAAGAAACTGACACATTAGTAGAACAACATGTTGAAGACAATGTAAGAACCTGTAATTACAGAAACATTTGAGGATGAAATCACAGAGTTTAAGGTAATTTCAGGTGAAAGACCAAATGTTTCTTGTATTTGTTGTCGGTGAAGTCACTATAAAAATCAGACTAGGGGTGTCAATCTGTATTTAAAAAGTGAAATAGAAGATAATGATAAGTGGATGGAATTTGCAACTTATTTGTTGGTAGAGGATTGTTTTGATTTGGGATCTGAGCAGCGTATTTGCAAATATTGTTATAACAAATTAGATGAGAATAAAATGCCTGCTAGAGCTGTTCATAATAATCTAGAGTTGGTTGCTATTCCACCAGAGCTGATAGATTTAAATACGTATGAGTCTATTCTGATACAATGTGTTCACCCGTTTCAGGCTATTGTTCGTATGGAGCCCAAAAGAGGTAAATTACCTCCATCAGAGTTGCAAAGAGGATTGAAAGGAAGAGTTGTGTATTTACCGTTAGATTTAAGGAAAAATATTGAAACTATTGGTGTAGACCATGCAGAAAATGAGCTACTAGTCATTCTAGTTAATGGTGTTCCTACTAAGAATAAGAAAATTTGGCAAGAGTTAGTGGGTGTTAGAAAAGTGCAAAAGGCGTCATTGTATCTGTTAAAAAATAATGAGTACTATAGAAATGTGTTTGTTGGAGAAGAAGAAATAGATTTAGCAGAAGATACTGAAACAATAAGTGGACAAATAGAAAAAGTGGACATGTCCAGGTGTGAAGAGATCTATGAACATTACAATGTACATCCACTTAATTCCAAAGAAGTGATGGGGAATACAATTGAGTTGTTTCAAATGAAAAAAGCAACAGGAAGTCCCATGAGTGTATGGGAAGAGAGCTTGGAAGCTCGTTGTTTCCCGCAGTTGTTTCCAATAGGAAAAGGTGGGCGATATGATGAACGTCCTGTGCAGATTCCTGCATCTGAATATCGGACAAAAAGATAATATGCAGAAGATCCAAGATTTCGACAATGTATCTCTTATGTGTTTCATCTTCTGTTTGAAAGTGACTTGTCTGGACATTCATATGCAGTAAATCACATTTTAAAAACTGGAATGCATCTTCAAAATGTAACTGCAAAGGATTTTATGGATAAAGTGCATCAGAGAGATGATCATTTAGAATCTCAGTTGATTAATCTGATGGCATATCAGCGTGGGACTAATGAATATTGGTACCGTTGACATGGAGAACTGAAATGTATGCTATGGATCTTGGGAACTCCTACATGGTTTGTTACATTAAGCTGTGCTGAGTATGCTTGGGATGATTTACTTGAATTTCTTCGCGAGGCAAATTCCAATATAAAAAATATTGAATACAAGACACCTGGAGAATTGTGCTCTTTGGATCCTGCCAATGTATGCAGATATTTCAGTCATAGATTTGAAGCTATGATGTCTTTCATCTGCAATTAAAAGAATTCTCCTCTTGGAGAAGTTGTGGATTTCTTTTGGAGAAAGGAGTATCAAGCAAGAGGTGCTCCTCATATACATATGTTGTTATGGATCAAGGATGCCCCCAAATTTGGAACAGATTCAGATGAAACTGTTTTGTCTTTCATTGAAGATTATGCTACATGTGCTTTTCCCAATAGCAGAGAAGATAAAAACTTAAAACAACAAGTCTTACGATTTCAAAGCCACAGGTGTGAAAAATACTGTAGACGAAAGTCAAAGGATAAGTTCTATACCAAATGTCGTTTTGGATTTCGACGTCCTGTATTATCCAAAGGAAGAGTGAACAGTTTTATGTCAGCTATGCGACATACCATCACAAGAAAGTCTCCGAAAAACACCTACAACTTAAGAAGAAGCGAAGTATCGAAATACATAAATTACTACAATCCAGTTATTTTATCCATGTGGAACGCTAACATGGATATTCAGTATGTTGCGGACAATTCCATTGCTGTTGCTCGATATGTAACGTCTTACATTACTAAATCAGAAAAGACTGAATTGAAAGAAATGTGGGAAAAGATTTCTCACGAGAAGACTCTAAGTAAGAAATTATACAGTTTCCGTTTGAAGATGTTATCGCATCGTGAAATTGGAGCATATGAATGTTCAGATCGGTTATCATCTGCAAGTCTATACTCCAAAAGTAGAAGAATCATTTGGGTGAGTCTAGGTCTTGCAGGAATGCGAAATCGGGTACTGAAATCTGTTCAAGAAATTGAATATTTAGCAGGAAATGAACCAGAAAGTACAGATATTTTGAAAACGAATATGTTGGACACATACTACCCAAATAGAAGTCATCATCTTGAGAACATGTGTCTCTATGAAGTGCTGCAAAACTACACTTTTAAACGGAATACTACAGAGAACATCAATGATGGAAAATATGCAGTGATTGGTTCCGAAGGATGTCTGGTGAAACAAAAGAAACAAAATTTAATTACTCACAGGAAACTGAGTTGCGACACTGCTGACAAAAAGGAATTTTATTATTTAGCCCTTCTGCAAATGTTCAAACCATGGCGTTCAGAATTGGAATTACTTGGAGATTTTCCCAGCTTTGAAGATTCATTTAATGCTTCTAAAGATAGCATACAATGCAGTGCTTTTGCAAATTATGTCAAAATGTTGAATGATGAAATTGATCAAGAAGCTACAATTGCAGCTGAGATTGCTAGAGGCAGTTCTGAAGACAGTCAAAGTTCTGCTGAGTCAAGATCCACTAGGACAACCAATTGTTCAAAATGAAGCAGCGATTGCAATGAATGAGGTGGAAACAGCAATGTATCAAGTTCAAGAAGATGCAATACAGTTAGGAAACTTGGAAGAACAACTAAATGTTGAACAGAAACAAATATATCAACAAGTGAAAGAGTAGATTGACCATGGATTACTTCATGAAAAGAGAGGGTGCTCATGTACATCATTTCAACCTATCCGAATGTATGTGAGTGGTCAAGCTGGAACAGGAAAAAGTTTCTTAATTAAAGTAATTACATGTTATCAGCAGAAAACAACTGATTCGCATTTGTCTTGTGTTGTCACTGCTCCAACTGGGTTGGCAGCACATAACATTAAAGGAATTACTTTACATCATTTACTAATGCTGCCAGTAGAGCATGAGAACAAATTGGAATACCACAAGCTATCTGGAGAAGCTTGTTTTGAAGTTTCAAGAGTCCTGAAGAAAATTAAACTTCTCATTATTGATGAGGTGAGCATGGTCTCAAACTTGATGCTTCCCTTTGTGCATTTAAGAATGCAGCACATTCTTAAAACAGAGTATGACGTGTTATTTGGAGGAAAGCACGTCATAGTTTTTGGAGATCTAATGCAACTGACTCCGGTAAAAGGACAACCGGTATTTAAAACACTAGCCCATGAAGGTACCAGAAATTCTCTTGGCAGTGTTGGTAATGTGAAAATTTGGACTTATTTTGAATACAAAGAACTGACAACAAATATGCGACAGGCAAATGATGCTGAATATGGAAGTATTCTTCAAGATATAAGAATTGGAATTCTTTCAAAACAAGGCAAACAAGCCTTGGAGAGTTGATTACTTTGCAATGTCTTTCCAAATGAAAATGCAGTTCCTGCAAAAGTGTATGTGGAAATTGCTAAAAATAAATCAGTGATTTGCTTAATGCCAACACTGCGCGAGTGTTCCATATTCAACGAAGAACTATTGAAACTGGAAAATGAAGAAATTGTAAAAATGGAAGCCATCGATAAAATACAGCATGAAGGAATCACTATTATTTTGACAGGAAAGTTGAGATCAAAACTGGATTGTTTAGAAAAAAAATATCTAAAACTGCTGGTTTAGAAAAGACACTATATGCGTGTGTAAACTGTCGGGTAATTTTAAGGCGTAAATTGGATGTAGAGAAAGGTTTAGTTAATGGTGCAATGGGTAAAGTGGTGGATTTTGTGAATTATCAGAAAAAAGAAGGAATTGAATTTTTAAAAATTAAATTTGATCAGATTGATGAAGTTAAAGAAATTGGTCGTTGTTCAGTTCGTTTTTTGCTTGTTAAAGATTAATATGTCCGCAGGAAACAATTTCCATTTTCTCTGGCATATGCAGTGACTATTCATAAATCTCAAGGATTAAGTGTAGACAGTGCATTGGTGAGCATTGGATCTACCGTATTTAAAGAGGGTATGGCATATGTTGCTTTGTCGCAAGTCAGAACATTATCTGGTTTGTTTTTGATTGATTTTGATGAGACGAAGGTTACTGCAGATGCAAACTGTATAAAAGAGTATAATAGGTTAAGAAGGGTTTATGCTCCAAATTTAGGTCATTATCCTGTATTTGAAAAGCGTTTGGTTGGTCGAAAAAGAAGGTTAGAGAATATCTGTTCTGAAGGTGTCAAGAAGGGAAAAGAACAAGATAATGTTGTGATTGCAGGTAAAAAGAAATTGGACACTGTTGAAGAGATTGTTGATTATCAGTTTGAAAATAGTTCAGGTGTCAACTGCTATGCTAATGTAGTGGTCAATGTTGTTTTTTATCTGGAAGGTTTGCGAGAACAAATTATGCAGAATCATCAAAAAATATTTTGTTCTCTGTTGCATTCTGTTTATGAAAAGTTGACAAATACAAGTAAAATACAATCTGTTTCAGATTTTCGTAGTCTTTTGGATGTGTGTTCTGGTTCTACACAATTTTTACAAAATATCCAACAAGATGCTCAGTAATTTTTAATGTATATGCTTACCATTTTTGAAAATGAAGGTGTAGAAATAGAAAATATTTTTGGCCTTTCTTAGAAATGGGGACATCATTGTGAAAATTGCATGTATACATGTAGCACCAATGTAGACACTGAGAGATTTCTGTATTTAACATTACCAGACTGTAAATCAGTGTCTTTCAATAAATTAGTTAAAGGTGCAAATCAAAGCATGGAGAGTAGCCAATGTAAATCAGAAATGTTATCCACATTATTGTTAACAAAATATGGAAAATACATAATTTTAATGACGCAACATTGTACAGCTGACGGAAGAAAATTGGATACTTTATTAAAGCAATTTGTAGCAGCACAACTATCAATAACAGGAAGGACTTTTGTAGCAATTGCTATAATTTTCCATGATGGTCCTTCCACCACATCTGGACATTACACTGCCTATCTAAAATGTGACAAAGGCTGGACACTTTGTAATGATTCCCAGTTGGTTTTTAAACAATGTTTTCCTAGGGATTTAAAAAATTCCTACCTAATATTTTTAAAGTCAAAGTTTTAGGAAGATAATTCATTCTCTGAGGAATTTAATATTATAATTTAATAGGACTACCATTGGACAATTTACATAAAGAAGGAGTGCAAAAATACCATTTGGCCTCAAGGAAAGGTATATTTTTGAATTATGGACTTTTTAGTGGTCATTAATTCGGTGAATATTTTAAAACGGCAATATTTACAGTTTTTATAAGTTAAAGTTATAAAATTTTGTAAGCCGTAAGCATTTCATATATGTGTGATTTGCATTTTCTAGTATTTTACTAACAATAGCATGTTGTTTTTTTTTTAACAATCTTTTTTATTCCTATTACTGTGAAGGTAAGTTTAACTAAGTCTCAATATGCAGACTGAGGAGGTCTGCAAGAAGCTACAAAGTTGAAACACGTTTCTAAAAACACTCTGTTTATACCTATGTAGTTTTGAAATCTGACCATAATCAGATATCATGTGACCTGCAAAAAAAGAGATTTGAGGGGTTTCATAATATTTCCCATTGTACCTATTGAAGGACCGCAATCATTTCAATCATCGCAATCATTTCAATCATTCTTCTTTGAACATCTTTGCAGACAAAACTCTGTGCTTACCTTCTATCATTCGCAAGGAATTTTAAAAACGGAAATATGTCACTTTTTGTAAGATAGGTATTGCGCAAGACATTCTTTCATATTTACAAAGAGAGGAAAAGGCACTCTATGTACTTTTTCTACTCCATGTAAATACAACCTCATCATACACACCACTTTGCGTTGAAAGGGTGTTCTATAAATGTTGTTGTGCATGATTGCACTGAATACTCATAGAACAAGACACATCTCTAGATTTATCATAAATCATAAATCTCGATATGTGTGTGAATGCTGCACCATTCTAAAATTGGTGTAGGAAAGCACAACAAGGAGAATTGTTTTCATTTCTCCACATTTTTATATCTTCAATGCATGCTAAAATGTTCAGCATAAATTGAAGGAGAAAAATGCATTTTCTCATTGTTTTTGTGCAGGAAGGTGTGTCTTCCTGCAGAAAAACGAACAGCACATGACACAGATATCCTTGCACTATGGTGCAAGGGTGCCTGTGTCACCACATGGCTGCAGTTTAAGCAGCCGTGCAGAGAGAAACATAGATTTGCAACATATTTATGTACATATGTTGCATCCCTGTGCTTCGGAAGTACTACAGCACACTGCAGTTAAAGTGGTTACTGTGTGATGCTGCAGCACTTCCTCATAGTTCTGCACTTATACATTCACCATACGCTACTAATGCATTCATTCAGTCAATTACGTACTACACATACATTCATCTAAACTTTCCCACACTAACAAAGAAATGTAGCTCTTTTTTTAAACCAGGAAAGTCAGTTCTTAGATGACGCATCGCGGAAGCGCGTAAATGTTGCGTTACGTACATCGAACTTGTCGCGTATTGGCTGGGAGTCGCGTACCGGTCGCGTTGCGATCGCGCACTAAACACGTACCCAACACATACCATGCGTGGATGCTATCGAGAACGGTGCGCATAGGGTGCGCGGATCCAAATATCGAATATGTATCATTTTAAGCTATTGATTGTTTTGTTTTTATATTATGATGTATTTGATCTGCACTTCTATAGTATTTTTTTATACCGAATAAAGTATTATTAATATATATATATATATATATATATATATATATATATATATATATATATATATGTATATATATTACCTACTGGCGGTCGCCAGTAGGTAGTTATAGTTAGGACCATGTTTCCATAGGAAATCCGCAACATTCTATTTTGAATAACTTTGGCGCCGGTCGACGAATCCTCGCGAATTTTTCAAAATAGGTGGGGCGCTACGCTCCGCTCCTACCCTGAAAGTCTTGGGGGGATTCGTCAAGCGGGGGCTGAGATAAAAGGGGGGTCCCAAAACGCGTTTTTCCCATGCATTTTTCCATAGGACCTTTAGACAGGGCTACAGCCCGAACGGCTGAACAGAATTTAATGAAATTTGGCAGAGAGGTAGTCCCCAGGTCAAGGAAGTGCCTTTTGTAGGTTTGGTGTAAATCTGTTCAGTAGATTCTGAGAAAATAGCCTTTAAATCAATATATATATCTGAGCCGGCTTACGGTGCGCTTACGGTACGCTTACCGTACGCGTACGGTGGCGTGCGCGAGCGCGATTCTGATTGGCTCTTAGATCTTAGTAAACATTCGAATCGGTCGAAACCAGGAAGCGGCGGCCGCCATTTTCTCTCTCGCTTCCTGAGTTGGGCAGCAAAAACGAACCCCAAAAATGTGTAAAGAGGCAGTTTCATGAGATCCTAACCACCCAGCATTGATACAGGGGTCCCCAAACAACCCCCAAGCCCAAAAAAAAATAAATATATTTTTTCGGAAAATCGCCGATTACACTTACCGTACGCGTACGGTAAAAATTTGTAAAAAAAAAAGAAATTATCAACATTCTCCCCACCCCGTGTGCAAATGGTGCCCGAAGGGCACCATTTGTGCATGGCATATCAGAGGTACGAACTTAACAAAGAATACATTTCACAAAGATGCGCAAAATATGTCCCCCATGTGCGCACGGTGCGCAAAGCGCATCGTGCGTACATGGCCCATCCCGCTTAACGTGGGCACGCGGTGCGCGCAGCGCACCGCGTGACCACTGTGCGTGCACGGCACTAACTGCGTAAAGTGGGCGCGCGGTGCGCGAAGCGCACCGCGTGCTCACTGTGCGCGCACGGTGCGCGAAGCTCACTGTGCGCGCACGGTGGCGAAGCGCACCGTGCGCGCGCGGAACGAACTGCGTTAACTGGGCGCGCACGCCACGAATGGCGTAAAGTAACTTAGCATTTAAAAAACCTTGCAAATTCACTGAAAAAACCATAGGTTTCACACATGTTGTAGTTAGCTGGACATTTTACTGATAAAAAACCAATGAAATTCCCCCGTTATAGTTACTGCAGGCAACTATAACTTACGCGACCGCAATCTTCTGCTGATGACATATGTGTCTTTATGAAAAAAAAATATTTGTAATATATGTAAAGCTAAAATTTAATGGAAGACGACATGGGCAAATAAGTGTCTAAATACAGTATTAGCATCAGCAGAGGATTGCGGTCGCGTGAGTTATAGTTGCCTGCAGTAACTATAACGGGGGAATTTCATTGGTTTTTTATCAGTAAAATGTCCAGCTAACTATAACATGTGTGAAACCTATGGTTTTTTCAGTGAATATATATATATATATATATATATATATATATATATATATATTATCTACTGGCGGTCGCCAGTAGATAGTTATAGTTAGGACCTATTTTCCATAGGAAATCCGCAACATTCTATTCCCAATAAGTCTGGCGCCGATTGATGAATCCTTGCGAAATTTTCCAAACTTTTGGCCATCTCCGCTCTGCTCCAACCCTGAAAGTTTCGTGGTGATTCGTCAAGCGGGGGCTGAGAAAAAAGGGGGTTCCAAAACGCGTTTTCCCCATGCAATTTCCCATAGGACCTGTTGTCGCAGCTACAACCCGAACTGCTGAACGGAATGACACCAAATTTGGCAAAGAGTTAGTCCTCAGTTCAGACTCGTGCCTTTTGTTTAAATGGTGTAAATCCGTTCAGTAGTTCCTGAGAAAATTAGAGTTAAAAGTTAGTGATATCTATGGCTGAGGAGAATCCGCGGACCCTCCCTGCACCCAGCGCGCACCCTGCCGTGCACGAGCTGAATGCTAATTGGCTGTCAACACTCCAGATCAGGAAGTGTTGGCAGCCATCTTGTGCCTCGGTAGAACCGAGGCACAAGAAGCCCCCAAAAAAACATCGCAAAACGCGAAAAGGGGGCAGGGTAGAAACACCCTGACCCCCTAGGCCTGCTCAGGGGGTCCCACAAGGACCCCCAAGGCCAAAATTTTTGTAATTTTTTTTTTTAAAATGGCGGGTTGCATCCCGCTGAGGAAAAAAAAACATAAGCGTGGCCTCCCGCACTTTGTTTACAATTAGCCCCCGGGGGCAATTTTTCATAGTCATGGGGGGCCCAGAGGGGCCCCCCAGCCCTGGGGACCGCCACCCCGGGGCTTATCTTAATGTATGCGGGGGGCTCATGGGTCCCCGCAGCCCCGGGGACCGCCACCCCCAGGGCTTGTTTTTTCTTTAAAGCCCTGTGTGGGGGGGGGCTCAAGCTCATTTCAGATGTCATCAGTGATGTCATCAGTTATGTCACTGACCATGTCATGAGTGATGTAATATGTGACATCATCATCAGTGCATTGCGGGGGCGCGAGTTGTAGTTAGCTGAACTAACTATAACGGGGGAGTTTCTAGGGTTCTGTACGAGGGAAATGTCCAGCTAACTATAACGCCCCTGAAACCTATGGTTTTTTCAGTGAAAAAAAAAAAATATATATATATATATATTACCTACTGGCGGTCGCCAGTAGGTAGTTATAGTTAGGACCACGTTTCCATAGGAAATCCGCAACATTCTATTTTGAATAACTTTGGCGCCGGATGACGAATCCTCGCGAATTTTTCAAAATAGGTGGGGCGCTACGCTCCGCTCCTACCCTGAAAGTCTCGGGGGGATTCGTCAAGCGGGGGCTGAGATAAAAGGGGGGTCCCAAAACGCGTTTTTCCCATGCATTTTTCCATAGGACCTTTAGACAGGGCTACAGCCCGAACGGCTGAACAGAATTACTTGAAATTTGGCAGAGAGGTAGTCCCCAGGTCAAGGAAGTGCCTTTTGTAGGTTTGGTGTAAATCTGTTCAGTAGATTCTGAGAAAATAGCCTTTAAATCAATATATATATCTGAGCCAGCTTACGGTGCGCTTACGGTACGCTTACCGTACGCGTACGGTGACGTGCGCGAGCGCGATTCTGATTGGCTCTTAGATCTTAGTAAACATTCGAATCGGCCGAAACCAGGAAGCGGCGGCCGCCATTTTCTCTCTCGCACTGAGAGAGATGTTGAAAATACAAAGCACAAAAACATGTAAAGGGGCTGTTTAGACAGCTCCCACACACATAGCCAAGATGGGGGGGTCCCCAAAGATCCCCCAAGGCCAAAAAGGGAAAAAAAAATTTTTCGCTAATTTCGCCGATTACGCTTACCGTACGTGTACGGTAAAAAATTACATTAAAAAAAAAATTATCCACACTTTCCCCACCCCGTGTGCAATTGGTGGCAGAAGGCCACCAATGGTCCATGGCATATTATTCTTGACAAAAAATATAATATTTAAAAAAAAAAAATTAAAAAAAAAATGTATCCACTCTGTCCACCCCGTGTGCAAATGGTTCCCGAAGGGCACCATTTGCGCATGGCTTACAAAAAATACGAAAAATTTAAATATTACCTTTCAAAACGAAGTGCATCATATGTCCTCCATGTGCGCACGGTGCGCGAAGCGCATCGTGCGTACATGGCCCATCTAGTGTAACGTGGGCACGCGGTGCGCGTAGCGCACCGCGTGCCCACCGTGCGTGCACGGCACTAACTGCGTAAAGTGGGCGCGCGGTGCGCGAAGCGCACCGCGTGCTTACTGTGCGGGCACGGTGCGCGAAGCGCACCGTGCGCGCACGGAACGAACTGCGTTAAGTGGGCGCGCACGCCACGAATGGCGTAAAGTAACTTAGCATTTAAAAAACCGTACAAATTCACTGAAAAAACCATAGGTTTCACACACGTTATAGTTAGGAATTAGCATTTAAAAAACCTTGCAAATTCACTGAAAAAACCATAGGTTTCACACATGTTATAGTTAGCGGAAATTTTACTGATAAAAACCAATGAAATTCCCCCGTTATAGTTAGTGCAGGCAACTATAACTCACGCGACCGCAATCTTCTGCTGATGACATATGTGTCTTTATGAAAAAAAAATATTTGTAATATATGTATAGCTAAAAATGTATGGAAGAAGACATGGGCAAATAGGTGTCTAAATACAGTATTAGCATCAGCAGAGGATTGCGGTCGCGTGAGTTATAGTTGCCTGCACTAACTATAACGGGGGAATTTCATTGGTTTTTATCAGTAAAATTTCCGCTAACTATAACATGTGTGAAACCTATGGTTTTTTCAGTGAATTTGCAAGGTTTTTTAAATGCTAATTCCTAACTATAACGTGTGTGAAACCTATGGTTTTTTCAGTGAATATATATATATTCAAACCAAAACGCCTTAGCCTTCTAAAGCAGGTAATGCACTCCGAGCCAGTAATTTTTGAAGAGCTTTATTCCACCATACTGACAAACCGGTTTCGGTCTTCACGACCTTTTTCAATGTCAGAGTCCCATTTAAAATTATTGTCTTAAATACATTGATGTTAACGGCAGAGAGAAAGGACTCCAATGCTTGAACAAACATAAAAGAAGGGCTACTGTGTTCCTAGTTTACACATGCAGTAGCCATCTTGGAGTTTCTTGTCCCCAATGGCTGGCATACAGTTCACAATCAATATTTACAAAATTGTTATCATTTGTAGGGGAGAAAAATAGTCATTAAGAATCCTTTTCATAATGTTATTGTCCACTGTAATTACATTTTCTAATTCATAGATTTATAACATTCTTATTTCTACTCTTGGATTCATGGTTATTTTGCCCTGAATGGGCTGTGCCGTTTATAAAACACCCCTCATGTATTATATTTCAAATAGGAAGAAGAAAAAAAGAAAAAATTAAAAAATTCGCTCTACAATACTATAATTAATTTTACAAATCTAATTAATCTAATTAACGTTCCATCTTCTGTTACAGTTCATTTTCAATTGAGTGCAAGGTTCCTAACTTTTCTAAGTAAAGATTTTATTTCTCATGAATGTTTCATTTTTGGAAGGAAATATTTTTTGAAAGAAAATATTTATATAACTGTCAGTAGCAGAAAAGGGGGAATAGATTTGTAGAACAATGTCCTTATATATGTGCTCTTTCTAGGTTAACCTATATGTACCCACAGTTCCTCTTCGCTCTTTAAACCTAGAGGTGCCATGGTCCTCAGTTCTAGAATGTACCTAGATTCTAACTGGCGCAATCTTTTGACCCTGTCACCCCCTCGTTGTCTTACAGATATTTGGTCTAGGCAAAAATAGCTCAGTTGGTGACTATCACTGTGATGGTGTAACGCGAAGTGGCGTGCGACTGGATAGTTTTTGTCCTTATTTGTGATAGCCCGCATGTGTTCTAACACTCTCTTTTTTGCGGGATGCACCGTACTTCCAATATATTGCAAATTGCAAAGGCAACTCAGACAGTACACTACAAAGTCTGAGTTGCAATTTAGAAACTTGAGGATTGATTTTTCAGTTGGTCTTCCTGGGACCTTATACCCTTTGATCTTCTTAATATTCTTGCAAGCTTTGCATTTAAGGCAGGGGAAAAACCCTTTGATTTCATTTCTACCTTTCGCACTTTTTTCAAAATGACTGTGTACTAATAGGTCCTGTAAAGACGTGTTCTTTCTATATGTAATGCTAGGATGTTGAGGCAGTTCTTTCCCTATGACCATATCTGCCCTCAAAATTCGCCAATGTTTGTTAATGATTTGACGTATTTGAGGAGAATTCTTCAAATATGTCAAAATTAACCTGGTTGTGTCGTCTTGTTTCTCCTTCTGTTTTGTTGCTAAAAGCAGATGTCTTTCTTTCTGATCTGCTCTTTTTTCCGCTGCTTTCAATGTGTTTACTGGATAGCCTCTTACACTGAAGCGTTTAATGGCTTCTTTCTTTGATCCTTGATAGTTAGTGTCTAGTGTGCTGTTTCGTTTTATCCTCAGTAACTCCCCATAGGGGATGCTATTCACCAGGCATCAAGGATGCTGACTGGTAAAATGTAAGGTGGCATTACCTGCAGTGGCTTTGCGGTATAACTTAGTCATTAATTGTCCATCACTTACATATACCAGTAGATCTAAGAAAGCCACTTCTGAATCACTGATGTTGCTAGTGAAATGTAAGTTATAGATGTTGTGATTTAGGAGATCAAGATATGTCAGAAATTCTTGTTGCGACCCTTTCCAGACGATAAAAATGTCGTCGATGTACCTGATCCAGACGGCAATTTTGCTCACCCAGGGCTCATTTGCCCCATACCAGGCCACGTGCTTCTCCCACCAGCCCACGAAAAGATTTGCGTAGCTGGGGGCGAAGCACGTGCCCATCGCGGTACCTTGTTTCTGGATATATAATTGGTTGCCAAATAGAAAGATGTTATTATACAGGCAAAAGTCATGAGCTCAATGATCATTTGATTGTGCTCAATATACTGTATTGATCTTGTTTTTAGAAAATTCCTAATCGCTTCCAAACCCTGTTCATGATTGATACTGGTATATAAACTGGTTATATCCATGGTGACCAACATCTGGTTCGCCTCCCAGGGTATGTTGGCAATTTGTTTAATGAAATCCGATGTATCTTTAACATAAGATACCAGATTGCCAACAAAAGGACTCAGTATAGTGTCAATCAGTATTGAGGTGTTTTCTAGGAGGCTTCCTTTGGAGGACACGATGGGTCTTCCAGGAGGATTCTTGTCATTTTTGTGCAGCTTGGGGATGTGGTAGAAGGTAGGGATGGTGGGGTAATATACTTTTAGAAATTCAAACTCATCTTGATGTAAAATTCCTTTATCCCGCCACCCACTAATTACCCGATTAAATTCTAAGACACTCTCATTGTATTGCTGTCTAGATATTTTATTGTAGCAGTCCACATCACTTAATTGCCTTAAAGCTTCCAACTCATACGCCTCTTTGCCCCGGGACGAAGACATTGCTGCCCTTGTCTGAAGGCTTGATTTCCAAAGATTTGTCCTCCTGTAATGATTTAATAGCTTCCCGTTGTTTTTTAGATATGTTCTGTGATTTCTCATCTTTGGGATTGGATGCAGTTCTCAAATTGTCAAGATCTTGAATGACCATTTCCTGGAAACTGTCAATCATGTCAAATCCTGTTTTAGGAATAAATCGTGATTTTCTTTTTAAGCGGCTCATGCCACCCACTTGCATCAGATCCATTTCTCTTATTAGGGCGAGTTCTCCACCTTGTGCTTCCTCCTGACTCACTGTTAAATTTTCAGCTAGGGTGTTTATGGTCTGTAATGTTGTTAGATCTGCTACTGTCAATGAACTGGATACTGAATTGGCTTCTTCTGTCATCACAGCTGGTTGTGCTAGCCTACCAGAAAATATTTTTCGTAACTTCAATTTTCTTATAAATTGATAAAGGTCTATCCTCGTTTGAGCATAGTCCCACTGAGTCGTAGGGCAAAAGGTCAGCCCTTTCTTCAACACCTGTATTTCCGTATCGGTGAGCTTTTTGTGTGACAGATTAATCACTGTTAGGTCAGATTCTAGGCCTGGTACTCCCCCCTGTTTTTCTTGCTCCTCGTTAATCTCGGTGTGTACTGTTGTTTCACGGTTCCTTTTGTGCTTCTTTCCACCCCGTCTTGTTTTCCTTTTTCTCTTTCGGGAGTTTTGGCCTCTGTGTATTCAGCCTCCACGATTGTTGGATGACTTGAAACTAGTCGCAAAAATTTGCCGGCCTCACTTGATTCTCTTGTAATGTCTCCGTGGGGTTCGTTATCGGCTCTGGCCTGCTGCCACTTGTGCCCTCAGTCTCAGAGTGGTCTGTTTCCAGATCTGATTCCGATGTGGCCTCTTGTATCGTTTTTCTGGGCTGATCACATTTTTTAGCAAACGTTAGAATTCTTCCACTTTCGTAGTCGCGCTGATCCCGCGCAAATTTCTCATGCTTGCTGCGCCTTATAGTTTCTTCGTATTTTACTAACCGCTGTTTCATTTGTGACCTTAGACTCTCCGCTGTTTCTTTCGCTGAGTCCTGTGCAATTAGGTCCTCTAAGCGTTGTATTTCCTCAAGCAGTTTGCATCGATCGCTGACTGCGTACTTGATAAGGATTTCTACCATTCCCACACCTGATTTCGTGGTATGTTGAATCCATTCTACTAAAAGATTCGGGTCCGGGTTTTCGTAGGAGGGTACAGTGTATATCCTTAACCCTCGAGGAATACGTTCCACTTCAAGATATCGGCGCAGTGAGGTGGCCTCCCACCATTTACGAACTTCTTTTTCATATGTTCTTTCTAAAGCATTAAAGAGTCCCTTTAACGAACTGGGGGTAGCTTCCCTTGGTTAGTTCGTTCCAACTCTACAATTCTGACTTTTCGTTGAGAAGATGGATACCGCGGCTTCTAGCCGTTCTTCTTCACTAAACATTTTCTTAACTATTATGGTGGCTTTGGATTTTTCAGCAGTCTTGGTGTGGCAATGATTACTGCAGCACCACGTTATTATTCTTGAAATCACTTGTGGCTCACAGGAATGCTCGGAAAAGTCATGGGATAATACACGGGCAGGGGGCGTTTCAACTCACCGGGTTCTGGAGTCTTCGGTCTGCACAAGGGTCCTCCGACTCACCGCCGACTTGATTCCTCCTTCACCCAGGTTGTTGCTCTTCGCTTTGAACCGGATACAATGTATCTTGATCTGGGCTTGCCCTCTAGCCTCTCCCGCACTTCTGTGTTAGTTGAAAATCTTCCCTTTATTCCATAGCAGAGCCGGCGGCACTTCTTCGAATTTTCTGCCAGTTTTCGCCACACGCCGCCGCTCACTTGTTTCCGGGTGCAAATACCACACGGTGACGATCCGTGAAAATACTCAAACCAAAATGCCTTAGCCTTCTAAAGCAGGTAATGCACTCCGAGCCAGTAATTTTTGAAGAGCTTTATTCCACCATACTGACAAACCGGTTTCGGTCTTCACGACCTTTTTCAATGTCAGAGTCCCATTTAAGAATATTGTCTTAAATACACGGATGTTAAAAAAAAAAAAAATATATATATATATATATATTCACTGAAAAAACCATAGGTTTCAGGGGTGTTATAGTTAGCTGGACTTTTCACTTGTACAAAACCATTGAAATTGCCCCGTTATAGTTAGTTCAGCTAACTATAACTCGCGCGCCCGCAATGCACTGCTGATGACGTCACATATTACATCACTCATGACATGGTCAGTGACATCACTCATGACATCACTGATGACATCTCAAATGACATCACTGATGACATCACTGATGACATCATCCAGTGAATGTGTGTTATTCTGAAAATTAAATATGTTTTATATATGTATATCTCAAGGTCGATGGAAGAATAAATGGGTATATAAGTGTCTAAATGGATGATTTGTTTTTGAAAAATTGATTGTGTAACTGACTGATTAAGTGTATCATAGTGAATACATGGCTTAGTGAGTAATGTTTAAATATGTAAATATCTGTATCAGTCTCTCACTTTGTGTATAAGTGGCTGCATGGGTTGGTGAGTAGCTACATGGGTGTCTATATAGGTTATTAGTTGGTTTTTTGAGTATCAGTCTGAGTGTCTGCATGGTTCGGTGGGGGGTATTACGTAGTGCATAGGTGCATGAATGAGTGACTCACTGTTTGTATGTGTTGAACACAGTATGTGTGCAGGACTGTATGGGTGGATGAGTGTGTGTATGGGTGTGTTAGTGAGTGAATGACTGTCTCAATAGTGTCTTTATGAGTAACTACATATGTTTTAAACTAGTATATGTGACTATTGGTGTATATATGTGAGTATATGTGAGAGTGAGAGATTGAAAGAGTTCCTGTATGAATAAGTATGTGTTTCTATAAGTGATTGTTTAAAAGACTAAGTATGTGTAAGTTTCTGTAGAAGTAAGTGTGGTGGTGTGTGTATAACTGTATATGCAAGTAAATGTATGTTTGATTCTTTATTAGCATGAGTGACTATGTGTGTGAGTAACTCTATGGATGAGTGGCATTGTGTAACAGGATGTATAGGTGTATGAGTACATATGATGAGTGAGTACATGTATGAGTGACTGTATTGGACTGTTGGTGAATGAGTGGATGTGTATGTGGATCTTAGAATTACTGAAGAGGTTGTTGTAACTGGTATTGGTATGTCCATTGTTTTGAAAATTTTAGTCTCTATTTTTGAATGTGTGTATCAAAGGTTATATTAGGGTGAGAGGAGGTCTGCCACTCTATCACAAGGATGATGTCATCAGTGATGTCATCAGTGATGTCATTTGAGATGTCATCAGTGATGTCATGAGTGATGTCACTGACCATGTCATGAGTGATGTAATATGTGATGTCATCAGCAGTGCATTGCGGGCGCGCGAGTTATAGTTAGCTGAACTAACTATAACGGGGCAATTTCAATGGTTTTGTACAAGTGAAAAGTCCAGCTAACTATAACACCCCTGAAACCTATGGTTTTTTCAGTGAATTTCTGAGGTTTTTTAAATGCTAATTCCTAACTATAACGTGCCTGAAACCTATGGTTTTTTCTGTTAATTTCAAAGGTTTTTTAAATGCTAATTTCTAACTATGCCTACAGAGATAGGACATGTGAAGAAAGAAGAAAAAATGCACAGAAAGAAACAAAAGAAGTGCAGAAAGAAGCAACAGAAGTCCTCAAATACGAAGATAAGTGCAGGAAGAAGGATAACGTGCAGAAAGAACAAAAAGAAGAGCAGAAAGAAGCCTTGTTGCAAAATCATCCTGTACCCTCAACTTTTTCAGACGGATACTGGTGGTAACTGAGTCTGACTAACCAGTCCTAGAGCCAGTGCTATGTTAAAAGACACTTAGAATACAGTGAAAACACCTACATACACTAGGGAACATTATGCGTTGGGGTCCCCCTGTGATTAGCCTTACCTCCTCTATAAGCCCCTAGTATATAATAGGGCATGGGGATTAAAACTACCTCTTAAAACAGGCCACAGGGCGTTTTTGCACACGTTAACTCAGGCCCCGTCCCCTCCTTTCACCATTGTGTAAACACGCCCTGTGTCCGTTTTTAGTTGGGAGATTAAGTTCATTTGAGTCCTGAGGGTCCCTAGGGTCCAACTAGCCCACTAGGTACCTCCAGTAAGTGCCACAGAGCTGCGTTGCAGAGAGGTGTAAAAAGTGGCACGGCCTGGACCACCTCTCTGCAATGCAGCTCAGTGGCGCTTACTGGAAGCACTTGGTGGGCTAGTTAGCCCCCAGGGGCCCTCAGTATTGAAGGGAAATTATATCCCCAATTTAAAACGTGCCATGGTGCGTGTTTGCACACGTCACCTCAGGCCCCGTCCCCTCCCTTCACCACTGTGTAAACGCGCCCTGTGGCTGTTCTAAGTTGAGAGATTAAGTCCCCTTGAATCCTAAGGGTCCCTAGGGTCACACTAGACCACTAGGTACCTCCAGTAAGCGCCACAGAGCTGCGTTGCAGAGAGGTGTAAAAAGGGGCTTGGCCTCAGAACACCTGTCTGCAGCGCAGCTCCCTGGCGCATACTGGAGATGCCTGTTGGGGGCGCGTTTGCAGAGTGCTGCATGGAGGGGGCATGGCCTCCGGCAAGATGCCAGTCTTTTATTTATTTTATTTTTTTAAGAAGGGGGGCTGTGTGGTTCCCCTTCTTATTCTAATTTATTGGCCCTGATGACCCCATCCCCCAGGGCCTGTCTCCTAATTATATTTTTTTGACCCCAATCCCCAGGGCCGGCCACTGTTTTTTATTATTTTTTAAAAATATATATTTATAGACACACCTAGGACATGCTGGACAAACCGTACGTACCTATCACCATGACGATTTGCGTGATATTCATTAAAAGGCGACTATGCATGCAATTAATCCACGTGGAATGTATTTACACCACTAGTGAAGCTCTGACATGTCTGATGCTCTACCGTGCCTAATCCCGGTAGACACCCTTGTCGTTTATTTATACAAACATGGGTAGCTATTGATGGGCACATTTAATACACATGCACACCAAGCCATTCAAAGGGGATTCGACAAAAATTCGACCAAAACTATGCAAGAAACCCCCCTCACAGTTAATAAAACACACATCCACTGCCGGATGTGTAATACTTTTTATTTTACTCTCTGGAAAGGAGACGAACATCACTTTCGAGTCACAGCGCGCTCCTGACAGAGCCCAATGCTGTGTTACACCCACCATTGCCTGCCAAGTGCCACACACCTCTGTATTGTATTCCACTAGCTAGTGCATATGCTATGACACTCTCTAGCCCATGTGCACTGTAACACCACCCCGTGAAAATGTCATGCCACACTTGTCTTCGCACGGGTTATATTGCCCCATCTAACGTGCCTTCCTCGATGCCTATGTTATAACGCACAGTGCTATGCCATACATATTACAATTTGGGATCCATATCTTTGTCACAGTGCATATGCAACGTTACACTCCCCAGCACATATTTTACAACTTTAGAGACTAGTTAGGTTACACAACACTGCCCTGTGCATATTACACTCCAAGGCGCATATCGCATAGCACGCGCTAGTGCCTGTGCTATCTCGCGCTCTCCAATGAATCTGTCATTGCGCACAATGTATTGCATATTATATTTCACGCCTGGTTCATCTTATATCATACTTTTTGGTGCATAGTTTATACCATACACTATATCTAGTTTTCATTTTCAATCGTGCTCTCAGGACTATGTTCTATATAACACTGTGTTCACCTACCCTTTTCACGTGCATTACATTTTGCGATAGGGGGTGGAGGGTCAGGGGGTGTTTTTGCCAAGTGAGCCCGGAGTCACAGTCACTAACGTCTTCTTCTTCCTGAATAAAAGTGAGATTATGCTGCATACTTGTTCATATTTTAAGTAGTTTGCACAGACAAAATGTTTTAAAAACAATAAAGTTTCTAATACCCGCCTTCTCTGAACAGTTAGCTTGCTGCCCCATCCCCCTCCTCCCTATCCTCTGTTGTGTGAATCCATGGACTAGCCTCCTCCCTCCTGCCATGCATGGTCTGATGTGCTGCCACTGCCCTCAATTTAGTATGATGTACCAGTCCACTCCTCCATTGCCCAATTCTATGCCCCATCATTGACCTCCTGCTTAAACTCTGTGCTTAGCTTGCTGCCCCTATTCTCCTTCCCCCTGCCCTCCGATGTCTTTGTGCATGCCCCTGCTCCATCCTTTTTGCCCACCATGTCCCATGGACCTGCCACTCCTATCTACTCTGAGTGTTCTGTTGAGCTGCCACTCCCCTCCCACCTGCCTAGCATTGTCAGATGACTGTAACCTGTCCCTGCCACCTCCACCCTGCCTGTCCACATGCCATGCCTCTATCCTCTTGCTCCTGTCCTACATGGTCCATTGTACTGCAACACCCTTCTGCCCTCCCTGGTCTGTTGTGCTGCAACTGCTCCTCCTGCCTGCCCCGTGTGGTCTGTTGTGAGGCCCCTTCCCCTGAACTTTCTTGTCTGTGCCCAGGTCCTGACCCTCCCTTCTATCCTCCATCGTCCTTTGTGCATGCCCCTGCACCCTCCTTCTTGCCCATCATAGCCATTGTGCTGCCACTAACCCTCCCACTTGCCATGCATGGTCTTCTGTGCTGCCATGGCCCCTCCCACCTTCCCTGTGTGGTCAGTTAGCTGCCCCTGACCCCCTCCCACATTCCCTCCATGGTCTGTGTGTATGCCATCACAGTCTCACTGTTGCTCTTCATGTTGTGTCTTGCTTCTAGTGCCCATCCTGCCTGACCTCCATGGCTATCTTGCTGCTCCTGCCCTGCCCCCTTGCCCCCAGCCCTCTGTTTACACGTGCAGACCCCTACTCCCTCCCTCCTGGCTTGTCTGTTCCATTGTAATGCCCCTGATCCGTCCCTCCTGCCCTTTATGGTCTGTTATGCTGCAGCCTTCTCTCCTGTCTGTCCATTATGGTCAGCTAGCTACCATTGCCTCTTGCCCCTCTGTTCTCTGTTGTCCATGTGCATGGTCCTGTCCCCTCCCTCTTGCTTTCTATGGATTGTTGTGCTGCACTCCCGTCCTGCATGCCCTGTGTGGTGTATTGTGCTGCTGCAAACCCTGATGCCTGCCCTGCAGGGTCAGTTTGGTGCACCTCTCCATGTCTCTCCTGTCCTCTGTTATCCAAGTCCATGTCCCTATCCCATTTCCTTCCATGATCCAATGTACCATACTTGCGAACATTTTGAACTTGGTAAGAGGGAGATTTTGAAAAAAAACTGGGGTATTGATTTTCCCCTTTGAGTTACATTGAAAAAGAGGATATTGTAGACAGGAGACAGATCAAATAAAGCCCATTTGAGCTTAAAAACATTGGACGTTTCCTGGCTGAATCGGGTCTGTTGGCATGTATGGTTGTACTACCATTGCCTCTTCCTTCTGCCCACAATGGTCTATTACATTGCCACAGCCTTGAAGGAGGGTAGATTTTGTATCACAGGGGGCCCCTGGCCCGTTCTGTCCACACCTGAAGTATGAGACCCTTGTCCTTGCCCTGCCAGCCGCATTTGTAGGCCGTATTAAATTGACCAGCGGGTCCTGTGTTGCTATATAATTATCCTGAGACATCCTTACCACTCAGCCAGCATAAAACCCCTGTGTAGGCCCTTCTGTTCAATATGTAGGCCTCTTTGTTAAATTGACCATAGCTCTGCAATTTTAGTGTATAGCAGTCTGAAGGCAGGTCTGCGAGGCCTTCTGCTCCAAACTAGTAGCCCCCACCCTACCCGAGTGCTCCGTGCTCGGTATCAAAGTTCAACATCCCCCTGAAGCTGTCGACATACAGTAGGCTGCATCCTGGACTGGTACTTGCTTCCTGGGCAGGTTTCCCGCTTTTAAGGAAGTGGCAACCGCAGAGCGTCAAGTTAGGAGAACTGAGGAGATTTTATACATGAATATATTGAATTCCTGTACAATACCCATTATTTTCTGCTTGCTCTATGGAACTTACGATAAGCGATTGGCCTGAGAGACTGACCTTTTCACCCAGTCCATTGTCAGCATAAAGTGGGTAAATGACGAAATGTCTGGTAAAATCTGCAGACGAAGCTTTTGGGTAGCATACGTAGGTAGATGTAGCGTGCAAAGGAGCCCACAAAATGATATAAAAAGGGAGCACCCACAGATATCGACGGACAACCTCGCCGTCTGTATGTAGGTTAACAGGCTGTGCAGGTTTTCCCCAAGAACTGGGAGCTCTTGTCTTCCTTTGCTTAAAATGTCTTGCTCTGCTTTGCTTGAAGTATCTTATTCTATTTTACCTATATGAAATGTCATGTTATGTTTAACCATTGTTCTCTTTACTTTTGCATTTAAAAGATGTTGTATTGTAATTGCAGGAATGCTTGCTCTAAGAGTAAATGTGAGTGTCCCTAGGTAACATTTTCCTTGGTGTAACTTGTTTCTCATGATGCATTTATAGATGTGTTTTCTCTCTCTCTCTGTCAGTCCATTAATTGAGATACAGAGAATATCATGACAGCTGTATGATTATCTGGATTCTGTATTTTGTACTTTATGTCTCTATTCTGCGGTTTCTTTGAAGTTGCATCTTCTCATTAAACTGCCATTGTATTCTGCCTCCAATTCCATGTCTCATATGTCTGTTTTCTTCATTTTTGGAGCAAGCGTTCCTAGGCACCCCGGCTCAAATTAAGGTGCCCCTTTTGTCCCTGACTCACTCTCCTGCTCAGTTCTGTGGTGGCTCCCGGGGCTCTGGGGACCGCCCCTAGCTTCCTTGACCCGTAATAGATCTTCCCTCCAACAGCCTCTCTTGCAAGTCCTGTATTGTTGGTTTGTTGCCCCTGCCCCCCTTTCCACTGCCCTCCATAGTCTGTTGTGCTTCCACGGCCCTTCCTGCCTGCTCAGTGTGGTTAAATTGTTGCCTTTGCACCCTCCTACCTGCCTTCAATTTTCAGAGTCCGTGCCCCTGGCCTCTGCCTCTCAACAGTATCCTAATGAACAACTAGATTGCTAACATTCTATATTTATTACAAAAGTGTGGAACGCCTGACATCATCTTGATGTAATCAAAACTGTAATACCTAGAGCATTCCTTTAAAAATTACATATATGAGAGGGTCTTATTGGCATCAAAATTATGGTTAGTGCTCTAAAAGACTAAAATAAGGACATATTTTCTGAGTTTTCAAATAGCGACAAAGCACTTTTAAATTATTTGTTATCTTTATGTTTTTTTATCTAGTTGACAACTTGATTAAATGTTGCACTTAGGGGAGAGGATGTGGTGTTACTTCCAGAACTGCAGACTTTGCAACTGGGGAACCAGGTTGAAGTTTCTGCTTCAGCTCGACATTCTGTGATTCTGGTCAAATCACTTAGTCTCCCCATGTCTACAACCAAAATGAATTTGTTCTTGTGTGATGTAACCAATGCTCATGTAAAGCACTCCAATACCTGACAAGTCTGCACTATATAACACTGCAAAAACACAAAATAATAAGTGTTTTGCACACTTCTGTCATTGGGCTATATTTGGGCTATATCTGGGTGATTTTGGGCTACATTTGGGCTCTTTTGTCTCCGGTGGCCATCTTGGGAGATTTATTTTTTATGAAGTTTCCTAATTTCCTCATGTACTGCAGTCTCCTCAGTCGGAAATGCTTTCAGTTTTTTACTTTGATTCCATCATGAAGGTATTCAGATATGTCACACATTTGCCATAAATTCTGAATGTTAGCACTCTAGTTGCTCATTAGATCACTGTAGTAAAACTACTGTTCACCATGGAAGTCTGCTCCTGGTATTAAAAGTGCATGTTTCAGTCTGCATGTCAGAATTTTTTAATGAAATAGAAGAGGATTTGAGAAGTCACTCAAAATGTGCCCTCATTTTCTTTCTTCAGCATTAATCATAATTTCTATGGCAAAATGAACCCCCTCATTGTGTTCCTTTTTAAATTAAATGTTTTAAGTGTTACCAGTTTATTCCAATCAAGATGGCTTCAGGTGTGCCATACTTTTGTCATAATGAAGACAGTAAGTGCTCTAGTTGTTTTTAAGAACATTCTTGGACATTCTGTCATTGGGCTATACTTGGGCTACATCTGGGTGATATTTGGGCTACATTTGGGCTCTTTTGTCTCTGGTGGCCATCTTGGGAGACTTATTTGTTATGAAGTTTCCTAATTTCCTCATTTACTGCAGTCTCCTCAGTAGGAAATACTTTCAGTTTTTTACTTTGATTCCATCAAGAAGGCATTCAAATGTGTCACACATTTGCCATAAAATCAGAATGTTAGCACTCTTTTTGCTCATTAGATCACTGTAGTAAAGCTACTGCTCACCAGGGAAAACTGCTGCTGGTATTGAAAGTGCATGTTTCAGTCTGCATGTCAGAATTTTTTAATGAAATAGAAGAGGATTTGAGAAGTCACTCAAAATGTGCCCTAATTTTTCTTTCTGCAGCACTAATCATACTTTTTATGGAAAAATGAACCCCCTCATTTTGTTCCTTTTTAAATTAAATGTTTTAAGAGTTACCACTTTAATCCAAGCAAGATGGCTTCAGGTGTGCCATACATTTATCATAAGTAGGACGGTTAGCGCTCTAGTAGTTCTTTGGAACACTCTGGAAAGCTGCAGTAGAACACAAAGGAATCAACTGACAGTCTCTGCCCTTGTTGGATGTACATGTTTTACTGAGAATGTCAGACTTCATTCTCACATGACTGAGAAAGATAATGTGAATTTACAGAAAATAAGCTCTCAGTTTAGCTTATAGATCACCTTCCAAACCTCTGTGGTAAAAGCATGAGAAAATATTTTTCTCTCAATCATGATATCCCAGCAGAAGGCTTTTTCACATGGTGAAATCACCTTAGAACATACCACAATTCCTAAAATGAGTATGGTACCATCAACAAATGATTTATAATGTAACTAAAGTCTTAAAACCTTCTATTAACTGCAATGCTTTTTAATGAGGTGCTATCATGTATATTGGTCCCAAGATGGCTGCCAACACTTCTTGGATGAAATGCTGACAGCCAATCAGATCTCAGGATGAGATGTGTGGTTAGGCTCCGCCCACATATATATATTGATTTAAATGCTATTTTCTCAGGAACTACTGAACAGATTTACACCAGACCTACAAAAGGCACTTCCTTGACCTGAGGACTACCTCTCTGCCAAATTTCAAGTAACTCTGTTCAGCCGTTCGGGCTGTAGCTGTGTCTAAAGGTCCTATGGAAAAATGCATGGGAAAAACGCGTTTTGGGACCCCCCTTTTTTCTCAGCTCCCGCTTGACGAATCCCCCCGAGACTTTCAGGGTAGGAGCGGAGCGTAGCGCCCCACCTATTTTGAAAATTTCGCGAGGATTCATCGACCGGCGCCAAAGTTATTCCAAATAGAATGTTGCGGATTTCCTATGGAAACAGGGTCCTAACTATAACTATCTACTGGCGACCGCCAGTAGATAATATATATATATATATATATATATATATATATATATATATATATATATATATATAAATATATATATATTATCTACTGGCGGTCGCCAGTAGATAGTTATAGTTAGGACCGTGTTTCCATAGGAAATCCGCAACATTCTATTTTGAATAACTTTGGCGCCGATTGACGAATCCTCGCAAAATTTTCAAAATAGGTGGGGCGCTCCGCTCCGCTCCTTCCCTGAAAGTCTCGGGGGGATTCGTCAAGCGGGGGCTGAGAAAAAGGGGGGGTCCCAAAACGCATTTTTCCCATGCATTTTTCCAAAGGACCTTTAGTCCAAGCTGCAGCCCGAACGGCTGAACAGAATTACTTGAAATTTGGCAGAGAGGTAGTCCTCAGGTCAGGGATGTGCCTTTGTAAATCTGGTGTAAATCTGTTCAGTATTTCCTGAGAAAATAGCATTTAAATCAATATATATATCTATAGGCGCGCTCCGAGCGCGTACCGTAAGCTTACCGTACGCGCACACTGCCGTGCGTGAGCACGATTCTGATTGGTTGTTAGATCTTAGTAAACATTCGAATCGGTCGAAACCAGGAAGTGTCGGCCGCCATTTTGTCTCTCGCAGTCTGAGGGGGTGAAAAACAAAGGTGGATAACGTGAAAAGGAGGCATGCTGGACAGTTCCTGACCCCCTAGCCTTGGTCAGGGGGTCCCAGAAGGACCCCCAAGAGCAAAAATGTATTTGAATTTTTTTACGAAAAATCGCGGAGTGCGCGTAGTGTACGCGCACGGTAGAAACGGAAAAATTCCGCGAACTACGTAACGTCGGCGCGCGGTGCGCAAAGCGCACCGCGCGCCCACAGCACCCGCACGGTGCGCGAAGCGCTCTGTGCGCGCACGGTACACGCACGGTGAAAAAACTTTAAATAAATAAATAAATAAATAAATATATAACTTAGCATTTAAAAAAGCCGTACAAATTCACTGAAAAAACCATAGGTTTCACACACGTTATGGTTAGGAATTAGCATTTAAAAAACCTTGCAAATTCACTTAAAAAACCATAGGTTTCACACATGTTATAGTTAGCTGGGCATTTCACTCGTGAAAAACCATTGAAATTTCCACGTTATAGTTAGTGCAGGCAACTATAACTCACGCGACCGCAATCCTCTGTTGAGGCTAATACTGTATTTAGACACTTATTTACCCACGTCTTCTTCCATTAATTTTTAGCTATACATATATTACAAATATTTTTTTTCCAGAAAAACACATATGTCATCAGTGATGTAATATCTGACGTCATCAGCAGAGGATTGCGGTCGCGTGAGTTATAGTTGCCTGCACTAACTATAACGTGGAAATTTCAATGGTTTTTCACGAGTGAAATGCCCAGCTAACTATAACATGTGTGAAACCTATGGTTTTTTAAGTGAATATATATATAGATATGTAGATAGTTATAGTTAGGACCGAGTTGCCATAGGAAATCTGGAAATTCTATTTTGAATAACTTTGGTGCCGGTTGACTTATCTTCGTGAAATTTTCAAAACTAATGGGGCGCTCCGCTCAGCTCCTACCCTGAAAGTCTCGGGGTGATTCGTCAAGCAGGGGCTGAGAAAAAAGGGGGGTCCCAAAACGCATTTTCCCCATGCATTTTCTCATAGGACCTTTAGTCGAAGGTACAGACCGAACGGCTGAACAGAATTACTTGAAATTTGGCAAAGAGGTAGTCCTCAGGTCAGGCATGTGCCTTTTGCATATATGGTGTCAATCTGTTCAGTAGTTCCTGAGAAAATTGCAGTTAAAAGTACATAAATATCTATAGGCGCGCACCATGCGCGCACCATGCGCACACCTTAACGTGTGCAAGTGTAACTCTGATTGGTGGTTACATGTCAGTCAACATTCGAATCGGTCGAAATCAGGAAGTGTCGGCCGCCATTTTGTGTGTTTTGTGTGTGACAGTGAAAAAAGAAAGGTGGAGAACGTGAAAAGGGGGCAGGGTAGAGAGTTCCTGACCCCCTAGCCTTTGTCAGGGGGTGCCTGAAGGACCCCGAAGGGTGAAAAGAACATTTTATTTTTTTTCCAAAAACTCACGGGTTGCGCGCACGGTGCTTGCTCCGTGCGCGCACAGTGAAAAACCTTAAAAAAAAAAAAAACATTTTAAACGAGCCATTCCATATTACAGGATACAGTCAATCTATAACTATATACATAGGTAGCTTATTGTAAAATAAATATATAAAAAATATAATAAAACATACATAACTTACATATTCACTTAAAAAAACACAGGTTTCACACACGTTGTAGTTAGGAATTAGCATTTAAAAAACCTTGCAAATTCACTCAAAAAACCATAGGTTTCACACATGTTATAGTTAGCTGGACATTTCACTCGTAAAAAAACATTGAAATTCCCCTGTTATAGTTAGTTCAGATAACTATAACTCGCGCGACCGCCACTCTATCACAAGGATGATGTCATCAGTGATGTCATGAGTGATGCCACTGACCATGTCATGAGTGATGTAATATGTGACGTCATGAGCAGTGGATTGCGGGCGCGCGAGTTATAGTTATCTGAACTAACTATAACGGGGGAATTTCAATGGTTTTTTACAAGTGAAATGTCCAGCTAACTATATCATGTGTGAAACCTATGGTTTTTTAAGTGATATATATATATTCATATTCTACCAGTCCTGGCTGCAACAAATGACAGGCGCTGACTCCGTGAGAATTTGACAAAGAAAATTGAATCCAACAATGACCTAGACGCGTTTCGATGGCGAACCGCCTCGGTATATATAAGTTTCCATAGGAGGTGGGTTTTTTTTTTTACAATAACTTTGGCACCACTTGCCCATCTTCATTGAATGTTTACAAACCATCACCTTTTTGGTTCAGCTGCTGTGTTGAAAGCTTTGAAGTGATTTTTCAAGCGGGCCAAGAAAAAACGGGGGTTCCAAAAACCGTTTTCTCCAAGTTGTGTCTATGGGGATTTTCCATTGTTTTAACACAACTGTGGCTCAAACCGCTGAGGGTGGGGGGATGTGGTTTGTTTTTGAAAGGCCACAATAGATCTTCGAGGTTTCAACCCTATGGGCGCTTGGTGGAGTGTGACAAGCGGGTCTTCATCAGGACTGTGGAGGAGGAGGCCCTAGGATTTCAAGGGCGGTCAAGGCAAATTGATTGGACGATCTATTGTGGCACAGACTGCAGGACATAGTTGCTACCAACTATTTAATTTGTTTAACTTTAACTTGTTACTGCATTTTGAATCTGGCCTTTCAAAAACAAACCACATCCCCCCACCCTCACCTCACTGCACTATGTATTTATATCACCACTGAGCACCACTATCTCACTATTGTGTATCACTGTATGAATTTGGAAGTATAAAATTCTGCAATGTGTTTCTGTTTATCGAATGTTATCAATTCTGATACATAAATCAATGAAAATCCTTTGTCTGTGTTCTTGTTCCTCTTTCCCCTTTTGTTCAAGAAATGTTTTTGCTTTCAGAAATGTATTATATGTTATGCTGAAGTAACTACGGCTAACTACAATACGCATTGTTTCTACCCAAGGGAACCATTGTTCTTTATACGTTCACATCTGATTGGTCAGACGTCTTGAGTCAACTTGGGGATTGTAATTCACAGAGCCTAAGGAGACGCTAATAAAAGAGAGGCAAGGGGGCATATGTACAATCCACTATTGCCACCACAACGTCACCTATAGTGACGTTGTGGTGGCGTTAAGGCTGCGCCTTATGTAAAAGTCAGCATTAAGCCACTTAACATGGCTTAACACTGCCTTGTACATAAGGCCCACTTTTACGCTATGGTTAGTGTGAAAGGGGTGGGCAGTGGGTGTTGTGGTGGCTGTTTCACCGTAACGCACATTCATTTTGATGCGGCCCCCTATGTACACGGGTGGCGTACATAGTAGGCAGCACCAAGATTAAGACGAGGTCAAAACTAGTCTTAAGTTGGCAAACTGAGATGAAATGCATTATTTCTCCTTTTGCTTTTTCCAGGAAGCTGTCCCTTCCTGTACATAAACTAACTTAAAAAAAGCCATTTTGTAACTTTCATGTGTGCTGCATGAAGCAGCACACATGAAAGTGACAGGATGGCATTTTAGGATTGTTTATGTGCAGGAAGGGACACCTTCCTACACATAAACAATCCTCCCCTGCACGCAGACAGCCTTACACTCTGGTGCAAGTGTGCCCGCGTTGGTGCTAAGTTGCTAAACTTAGAGTCATCGCAGGGGGAAATGCAAGGCTGCACCACAGTCTGGTAAATATGGTGCAGCCTTGTGATTCAGAAGTGGAGGAGAGAGGCGTTAAGCAAGGAAGGCTAACACCTCTCTCCCCCACTTCCTTGCAAATATCCCCCAAAGTCCCCAGAGTATGAAGTTTCAAAAGATATCAATATTAATTATGACTGCAAGAAAACTGAGATAGAGCAGTTTGCTTCAGGGAAGAACTTGTGCAAAGACTAAACAAATCCTCTCCGGAACCAACATGGCTCTGTGACGATATTGAAAGTGAGAAATCAGTTATTCGGCTTGTGGGAAAGGGATAAACCATTGGAATAGGACCTAAATCTGATTGTGGAAGTGGGTGGGGAATCTAACGTTAATGGTCATTTGTCTCCCATTGTTTTGGTGGAGTCTGGTTGCAGGAGGGAAGGATCTCCCATGCTGCAGCAGGATACTATTCACGGTGTAGAGTATGAATTTTCTGATGCATTATTAGTATTTACGAACACAATTATTATGGTATTACAAGTTATTTGAGAAGATTGCTTCCGAGCGTGTCTCTTTTATACGAGTTCTTGCTCCATCAATCCCCTCTCTGATGGCATTTTATGCCATCACTAAATTCCCATCACCAAATCAGATGCCAACTTTAGCACATCTCAATTCCCTTTTCAACCTTTTCACTTCCTTCCTTTTCATTTCTGTACTGTTTCTTTTATATAGATTCCCTTTCATTTCTTCAAGTTGTATTTCCTCATAGTTTCTTTTCTTTCCCTTTTCCTTTACTTCATACAGTTTTCTTTTCTTGCAACATTTGAACCACATCATTACTGCTAAGACTAATAATGTTATTCCTAAAATTGCCAATATTATTTGACCTATTATACTCTTACCTATGTTAGAAAACCAGCTCCCTATTGTAGTAATACTAATTGTTAATTTCTTCCATACACTGTCATCTTCTAGTGGTTTCAAATCTTCTTCCAATTTTGTAATTTTTAAAAATATATCTTCCAATTTCAATACTTTTGTCAGGTATGTAGGTACAACAATGTTGCATATTCAGCATTTTACAGACTCTGCCCTCTTTTGCCAATAATATATCAAGGAATATGAAAAATAGGGGATTGATTCGATGAGGGTACCAGAGGCCAGAATCAATTAACTATTATAAACATATGTTTACCTCTGAACCCATAAATCACAGTACTATTTGATCATCAGTCCTTTTTATTGACTGAGAGAACCAATATCATTTTGCTTTTTTCACAATTTTCTATATACAGGGTAAACTCTACAACAATAGGCTCCTATGTTTTTTACACTATTCACACAAATATCCTGTACATAATATTTACATTTTTTTACACAGACATATACAAAAAACAAATAATATGACGTTATGTAGCTAGGTTATACACCGTTAGTTTTTTCATAAGAAAAAAGTCCAATATTATACACCCTTGGGACCTTAAGCTAATTGTTCCTCAGGATAGTTAGATTTTGCTGGTCCTAAGCAGAGTCGGAAACAATGTTTTCGATGTTCAGGCAGGGGGTAACCTTATATTTATTAGGTTCCTTTTATTTAGGGGAGGGAAAAAAGGAAGTTATTTTCTCTATCCCTGTTTTTTCAGGATCTCTGCTAGACTGATTTTTATATAGCCTACGCGTTTCGACCTTTGTATATGGACCTACAAAGTCGTGGAAAGGTCTTCTTCAGGGCTTGTTTTGCTGTGGTATGGACATATATTCTTGCCGGTCTCCTGCAAAAATAACAGTGAACCTTATTTAGGATGTGCAATCATGAAAGTTATGGTAGATCTGGTGAATCATGATCAGAGTTACATACCTATATTCTTGATTAGCCAGTGTGGCTCAAACCGGTAGTGTTTTCTTGGCCTGTAATATCGTAAGTGTATCTGTATTAGTGCTTCGTTTGGCAAAAAGCTAGTATAGTTTATGCTCTGTTGCTTCGTTGTTAGTGGGCACCTACCAGGCTGTTTTCCAAATCGATGGAGGGTGCCTGTACGTTTCTTTGCTGGTATTTCTTATGTTGTTATTAGATGGATTCCAAAGCCGTTTGAAGTTTTCTAGAAAAGAGGGGGGGGGGAATTCGTCATATTTAGGATGTTGTTCTGACAGTACTCAGTTCCTTTATTTGCATGCTCCAACACCCGTGTTCAAAGGGAGAGGGGATTTTTTTGAGTTATGTAGTGACTGTGCAGCGTGTTCACTAGCTCCTGGTTCTGACCTGTATACTGCATCAAGCATTAGTGTTACTCGGTGAGGGCTAGGGGTCAGTTCTCCTTTTCACCATTTTAGACACCGCCGTGAAGTTAATGTGAACAATAGCTTCCGTTATCTGAAAGGCATAACGTCATATTATTTGTTTTTTGTATATGTCTGTGTAAAAAAATGTAAATATTATGTACAGGATATTTGTGTGAATAGTGTAAAAAACATAGGAGCCTATTGTTGTAGAGTTTACCCTGTATATAGAAAATTGTGAAAAAAGCAAAATGATATTGGTTCTCTCAGTCAATAAAAAGGACTGATGATCAAATAGTACTGTGATTTATGGGTTCAGAGGTAAACATATGTTTATAATAATATATCAAGAGCAAGTCGATTTTGCAAAACCATAGATCTGATCGCAACCATTTCTGTATTGATCATCAAAAATACTCCAGCAGTGTCAGTAGATAACTCATCTACTGCTGTAGATAGCTGTCAAATTTTTTGGGAATTCAGAATTACTCCCACTGGAGGTATCAATGCACTAAAAATGTCACCTACTATTTCCGAAAAAATATGCTCATTTGATACGTGTTAGTTCCTTTGCGCCTTCATTGCTTTCAGTGATTCTTTTCACATCGTACACTTTTGGGATTACTATTCCAAAATACCAGCTCCCGTACGAATGATCAGGCAGCCTGAAATAGGCTTTATTGCCACACACGTAATAAACTCCAGGTAAAACTGGATCTGTTCCACCTTTTAGTCCACATCCCCCAATAACTAAGAAATTATGTTCGCACTCACTGGAGCCAAAAAATACATTGTTATATTCAGTCTTTAATCTATGGAGGTAGATCTTCCCTTTCTTTTCAAAGTCCAAGGACATAGCAGCATGAGTCTTGCCAGTTTTATCAATTTCATCTTTCTTAGCCTATTGAGGTATTTGTGGTTTCGGTTCAGAAGCCCTTCTTTGGAAGTCCTGTCTCCTCTGCTCAACTAGATAAAAAAATATCTTCTCTTCTTCATGTAATTTACATGTTAAATTGTGCTTGTGTGCTTCAACTATATCTATTGTTTTCATAGCTAAAAAATATTCTCCCATAAACTGTGCATCTTTAGTACTAAGAACTGGGTTCATGCTCTTTCGCATAGGAACCTCGGAAAAAAATCACATTTACATTAGAATAATAATATTGTAATTTCCCTGTTCTATAAAACAAACTTGCTAAAATACTACAGGAAATATCAGAGGTTAATGGAATATGATGATATGTTACACCTTCTGCTACTGATGCAGGTAATTTCATACACGAATTACAATCACTAACTTCCATAGTGTCCACGTATTGCACTAATAATTTTGTAAATACATTTAAAGCAGTGGCAATATTTGTCACAGTGTGGTGTACATCAAATTCATTTGGTGCTTCTAAATCTACTTTGTCTCCTTTTGTCTTATTCTCATCTGGTGCTTCTAATGCGACCCTATTTCTTTTAATGTTAGCTACTCTCTCCTGCGTTTCTGTGTTATTCCTTTCTTTTGTAACTATCAAATAAGGGATGGCTCCTGTTAGCACTAACCAAATTATGAGTACTAAAAATATACTACATATGAATATTCTACAACATCTGTGTACTCAATTTCGTTTTTGTTTTCCAGCAGCTCTATCATCAGCCATTTTGGGCTAAGAAGATTTCTCTTCTTTACTTTGAATTATTTGTGAAATTTTAAATTCTTGGGGAAAATTTCAAGTTGGTCTCACTTCTTTGACAATGTGTTCTGCATCTATTTCTTCATCAGTTTCTTCGTTTAAATCTAGATTCTCGAATTCTTCAAGAATTACATAGATCCATTCAGGACCCTTGAACTTAATGTTCAGTAATTTTAATCTTTAGATCAGTAGATGTCCCAGACTGACTAGAAATTTCATTTACCTGTTCAGGTTCTTCATTAATTGTCTTGAAATGATACTTTAACCTTTTCACACCACCTGGTCAGTTATCACCTCCTCTGACCCTATTTGCTTGCACTGCACTGTCACTGTCTTCGAGAGCTCTTTTATTTTCATTAAGTTGCGGCACATTTTTTTTATCTTCTACCTGAACTTGTTCTTCTTTTCCTAACTGGTCATGGTCAGGACTTACTGCACTTTGGTTTTCTGCAGCCTGAACGTGTTCTTCTCGACCTATCTGTCCCTCCTCAGACTCATGAATGGTTGCATCCACTTCTGTCTGAGTAGATTGTTCTCTCTTTGTCTGTTCCTGCTCAGGTTCTCCAACAGCTGTATTTTCATTTTTCTGAGCTTGTTTTTCTATACCTGACTGGTCCTCACTATTCTCCTATCTCTCTTAACGAATTTGACTTCTTGTTCTCACATTTATTTCAGTTATATCAACCACTGGTATCCAGTCATCCTGACTCATGCTTGGTTGCTCTTGATCAGCTGCTTCAGGATCTGTTATTCTATGTCCTTCAGCTTACAAACTTCTGCAGCTTCAACTGCTTGAGTCGGTTAGGGTCCTTCCTTGTCAGGTGCTTGTACTCTCTTAGTGTGGCTTGCATGAATCCAATTAGGCAAGCATGCACACTTCACTGCTGTTGTTGTAACCAATATAACCTGATGTGGCTTTTCCCACCTGGGTGCTAGGCACGACTCTCGAGTGTGATTCTTCATTAGCACCCAGTCACTGGGATTTAGATCATGTGCTTGATCCGGCTGCCTGGCAACTGCGTCCTCTCTAACCTGGTGAGAGATAGAACACACTAGGTCAGCCAGTTCTTTATAATATTCCAATACCAAATCATCAGTTATATTCAACAGTTTGTGTCCTGGTATACATGCCTGCCTGATTGCTCTTCCCATGAGTATTTCATGGAGACTTAATCCTGTATTCTTGTCAGGAATGCTTTTGAGTCCCATCAGAACAAGAGGTAAACCATCATTCCACTCCAATGGGGTGGATCCACATACCCTTGTCAGTTTCGTTTTTGTAGTGACATTTATTTGTTCTACCACTCCAAAAGACTCTGGGCAATATGCACAGTGCAGTTTTTGTTACATTTTAAATGCTTCACTGATTAGTCTAATTATTTCATTATTAAAATGAGACCCTCTATCTGATTCCAAAGTTACTGGAAAACCGAACCGCGGAATCAGTTCTCTCAATAAAAGTTTGGCAACTGTTATACTGTCATTTCTTCTAGTAGGGTATGCCTCCACCCACCGTGAAAACAAACAAACTATAACAAGTATGTACTTCAATCCTCTGCAAGGTGGCAATTGAATAAAGTCAATCTGTAGCCTTATAAATGGGCCTTCTGCTTTTCTAATGTTTCCCATCCAGACTACTGTTTTCCTTCCTGGATTCAACTGCTGACAAGTTAGGCATCTCTGGCATAGACTTCTTGCTACACTCCTGAACTTCAGATTAAACAAATCCTGTCTAAAGAGTCTGATCATGGCATCCCTGCCTATGTGGGTGTCTCCGTGATACATCCTAGCCATTTGTGAAAGCATACAGTCTGGCCTTACTGGCCTGCTATCTAGGTAGATCCATACATCATCTTCTGACCTCTTTTGGCACCCTACCTACACCCATTCTTCCTTTTCTTTCATCTCTGCCTAATCTTGCAGTTGTCTTTCTTCTTCCCATTTTTCCAATCCTGAGAGCAACATAAGTTGGTAGCTAATTCCACATGTTTCAATTTACTTATTTATCGCCAATTTATTTCTAGCACAGTATTGGGCAACCTGGTCAGCATACCTATTATCAGCTGACACATAGTCATCTCCTGACTGATGTGCGGCACACTTGACCACTGCCATTTCTTTTGCCAATTGTCTTGCTTCAAGCTGTTTTTTTACAAAATTTCAATTTTTAATTGGGTATCCTGAAGAAGTCAAGAAATCCCTCTGCATCCAGAGTTGGCCAAAATCATGCACAACCCCATAACCATACAGGCTATCTGTAAAAATGGTTACTTTCCAGTTCTTCCCAATTTTACAAGCTTTAATTAAAGCTATCAATTTGGCTACTTGTGCAGATTTGACTCTTGGCAAATAGGATGCTTCGACTATTCCAGCCAATGTACATAAGCAGCACTTAGCCCTTCCTCCTTATGGCGCATACACGAGCCATCTACAAACAGCTCATGTTCGGCATTCTTCAAAGGTTCTTCCTGTGTGTCTGGACGGGCTTGGTGCAAAGTTCAGTCACATCCAAACAATCGTGCTCGACTTCATCCTTCACCTCTTATCCATAGACATCTGGTAACAAGGTGGCAGGGTTCACCACGGCACACCTGACTTTTGTCACATTTTCAGCCCCTAAGATGATTCTTTCATATTTGTTCATCCGACTAGGAGTGAGATATTGAGTTTGAGTTCTTGTTAAAAGAATCTCAACTGAATGTGGAACATGCACTTTTACCGGATGTCCCATTACAGTTGATTTGCTTTGCTCCAGACTCATGCAGGTTGCAGCTACTGCTTTTAAACAAACAGGTAAAGCTGAGGCTACCGGGTCCAAAGTGGCAGAGAAGTATGCCACTGGTCGTCGCATCAATCCATGTCTCTGGGTTAAAACTGAAAGTGCACAACTATTTCTTTCACAACAAAACAGTGCAAATTCTTTTGAGTAATCTGGCATACCTAAAGCTGGGGCTTCGCACAAACATTTCTGTAAGTTCACAAAGGCTCCCATGCTTTCGTCATCCCATTCTATAGGATCTTTTGCTCGCTTCTTTGTCATTTGTATTAGGGGCTTGGCTAGCATTGAAGACCCTACAATCCACTGCCTAGAGTATCCTACAACTCCAAGGAACATTCTTATTTCTCTCTGAGTTTGTGGCAATTTCATTTGTCTTATTACTTATATTCTTTCTGGCGTCACTTTCCTTACTCCGCGTTCTATTTGGTGTCCTAGATATTTGACTCCGATTCTGCAAAACTGTAATTTTTCTGGGGCATCTTTATGTCCACCATCAGCCAAATGATTCAACAAGGCACTTGAATCAGTAACACAGTCATCTCTTGTCTTAGACGCAGTCGTCAATATACTGCACCAATACTGACTCTCTGGGCAATACTAAGGTTTCTAGGCACTGATTGAAAATTGAAGGACTTTCAGTGTTACCCTTGAGGAACGCGATTCCAAACTAAAATACGGTTCTCAAATTTAAATGAGAAAAGTAATTGGCTATCTGGGTGTAATGGAATGGAGAAAAAGGCATGGCATAGATCGATTACAATAAACCATCCTGCCTTCCACTGTATCTGGTACAGTATCACGGCTGGGTTGGGCACTACAGGGTAACAAGATACAAAAATTTTGTTAATCTTTTTTAGGTCTTGAACTATCCTATATTTCCCGCTAGGTTTCTTTATGCCAATTATAGGTTGAATTACAGGGACTACTCATTATTTCTTTTAGAATGCCTTGTTCAATCATTCGATCAATTTCTGCTGCAACTCCAGCTTTAGCTTCAGGGCTCATTTTGTATTGTCGAGTATTTGGGTAAACTGCACCTTCCTTCATGGTTACTTTTACTGGGTCTACATTTGCCATTAACCCTACATCTTTTCCTGTAAAATCCCACACATCTGGATTTACTGTCGTTTTGACCTCATCTGGTAAATCGTCTTTTGTCATCATGGAATACATCTTGTCTACCTCTGTGCCTTATTTAGCCAACATGATTTTATAGACTCCGTTTTCATCTGGGGTTTGGATTGCAACACCGTCTGCTGTGCAAAATTTTGTGCAATTCATTTTGCACAGTAGATCTCTTCCTAATAAATTTACAGGACTGGAGCCTCACACCACAAATGTGTGCATTTCCCTGAAATTGCCAATGCGTACCTCCATGGGTTCTGTAATAGGGGTTCTAATCTGTTTTTTGGAAACGCCCACTACTTGGATCGCTTCTTCCGAGAGGGGTAGGTTTGGAATGTATGCTGTTCTCACAGTAGAACGGGTAGCACCAGTGTCCAATAAGAAGGTAATATATTTTCCTTCTACTTTACCATCAACATATGGACCTGACTAATCTACCGGTAAGGATGCGCCAAGTACGCACTCCTTTTCCTCCCCCATCAGGCACCTTCATTGGTTGCTGTCATCGAAATAAGAGAACTGTAAAAAAAAATTCGAGGTTACAGAATTTTTCTTACCACTTCCTCCTTGAAATCCGGTGTCCGCACTGTACTTGGACTGGTTCACAAAATTTGGCATAGGGGCAGTTGGCAACTGACTGTAGATTTACAACCTGCTGTGGTTGACTCATTATCACCTTATTCTGTGTCTGTGGATTTAAATTTTGATTTGGGCCATTATAGTTCTGCATATTTTTACACTGGTTTTTTCAATGCCCCATTTTTCCGCACCCATGACAGAAACTTTTTCTTTGCCTCCTCTCTACTCATACGTCCCTTTTGTTTTTCCCCATTATTTTCATTTTGGCCTTGCCCCTTTCCTTGATTTCCTGTCTGGCTGTTTAGTCGGAGTTCCTGCTGTGCTGCTAATTTTACTTGAGCCCACATCACCTTTTCTTCTAATTTCTTTTGTTTATTGTCAATTTCATCTCCGCAATACTTTGCATATTTAAGAATATCGTCTATGGGTCTCGCTTGCCAACAAAACATGTGTTGCCGAATCCTGTCTCCAATTTCTGGTTTTAATCCTGTCACAAATCGATACACAAAATGTCCCATACCTTTATCTCCAATGTTCTCAAAACCACTATACTACTTAAATACCTGCAGTAAGCGCTCATAATAAGTATGTACGGACTCATTTCTGTCCTGGGTCCTTCTATCTATCTTTACCCAATATGTTTCTTTTGGGAGAATATTCCCTTTCATTAAAGTGATCACCTGGTGATATTTCTTCATTACCTCTTCTGAAGGGGTTCCTGTTTTCTCATCTCTCGGGTATTCAACACTTGGCCAATCAACAGTTATTTACATTCTGTCCATAAATCAGCAGGTACCACTACGTCAAATAAACAATCCAAATCTTTTAAGAACACTTTAGAAACCTTCACAAATCGTTCAACTTGCCGATACCACTCAAATGGTTTTTCTCTTAACTTTGGGAAATCATTTGTAAATGATAAAATATCCTGTCTGGTCCATGAAACATGTACATATCCTCCTCCCGGCACTTCTCTCATTGGACATAATCTTTCAACCTTTCCTGTGTCTTTCATCAAAAATTCTGAATTTGTTCGATTGGCCTGTGCTCATCCCTTTTTCGCATCCATCTAGCTTTCCATTTATCCAGGTAGCCCCATTTCTGTAAAATGGTCATTAATTGTTTAACCTGTAATTTTATTCCAGACATATTCATATTTTCCAGGTCCTGATCACTGAATTCTGCTCTGCATGGTTTCTGTAATACCTTGGATTTTCCTATTTCAACTCCCATTTATTTCAAAAGCTAGGTTTGTCAATTTCTCATGGAATATTTTCGTATTTCTAGTAATACTTCTGCACATGAACAGTAACTCTTCTTCACTGTAAGTACTTAACCTGTCTAATCCCACGTTCCCAGCTATCATTTCTTCTAATTCCACTTGCAATTTGTAAATGTCTAGAATTTTCAGTGGCTGTTTTGGCTTGTCTATTCCCTGTGTCCATCTCTCTATTTCTTCTGGGGATACTATTGTGGCACTCTTGACTCCTGTGAATGTTTCTAATTGTACTTCCTTTGAACAACTAGGTGTAACCCTTCTCGGAGTTTCATTTGTCTGAACTCTTCTCGGTAAATCCATTAAGGATATCACCGAATCACATTTGCTGCCTTGATCATCAATTATTATATTCTCTTTTCTGGGTTCACTTGTAAGTGTGGACATGACTGGTGGTTTGTGAACAATTGTCTTATCTTCATATAATGAAACCACTGGACCTATAGTCACTGGTATAGTCAGTGCTTCAGGGTGAGTACTCAATTGGGTTATTTTCTGTATTACTTCTTCTCTATTCTTGTTTATTGCCTCTCTTTCTTTGTCCTGAAGTACCTTTCCATTCGTTGGGTCATGTATAACTTGGGGAACTAATGGTGTTCCCAAATCCGGAGCAGTAGGATTAGTTCTGCTCAGTCCCTCTTGGTAAGGTGGAGGGTTTTTCATTAAAATTTCCTCCAAAAAATCATCTTCAGATTCTCCTCTACCCGTCATCGTTAAATGTTTAATCTCTGTACACTTGCTTCCTGACTGTTCCTCAGCCATTAGTACAGGATATAATCCCTCAGCCACCATTGCTTGTCTCCACTGTTTCATCTGATTATCTTGTGATTCATGTGGTAGCCTAGGATAAAACCCTCTAAAGTTTCTGCTACTTCTGGATCTATCTCGCTCAAATGCTTCACTCTCCCATTCCTCTAAAGCTTCATATTGGGTTAATCTTGGTTGGGTCTCAAAATCATTCATTCTTAATCTCAGATTATGTAGAATTCTCCCATTAAATGTACCATGTTCTAGGAAAGCTAGCACTCCATCACTTTTTGTATATTCTATCCAATTTTCCAACCATACACAAGTATGGGGAGGGATAAAAATTCCCTCTCTAGTCTGAACAGGTTTATCCTTCTTAAAATAATTTTTAGTTTTCTGCATATATGTCATCTTTCTTTTTTCTCCGTACATTTTAGGTGTTGATCCTTTTATATATTGTTCTCTGGCAAACCCTAAATACCTTCTGTCTGGTTGATTCCCTATCAATGTTGGATCATGTTTCCACATACAAAACCCACTGTCAATTATTATTGTAGCTTCTATTTCCCTAGGCAATCAAAGGTTCGTTTTTACTCTAATACTTGACCAATACCAGCGCAGCTTCTATTCTTTCGACCAATCAATTAGTTTCCACGCTACACATTTAGCCAATACTAGCACGACTTTTCTGTGATGTCAGTATCACTCCTTACTACTGACCCCTCCTTTACAATTTTGCATCAGTCACATGCCCGCTGTTCCAACCAATACCAGCGCGGCCCTCTGTGACGTCAGTGCAGCACCCGCAGCTGACCCCTCCTTTGCAAGGTAACACAAATAACTTCTTTTTCTTTCAATTTACATACAAATTCATTAAATGACAACATAGAAACATTCGCTACACTGTTTGCTCCGCTAAAATCAGAAAGTCAATTGCATTTACTACAAGTAAACCTTTCCGCTTACTCTTCATTCACCATGAGTAAAACTCTTCCGCCTACTCCTCACTCAAGTGCTGACAAATCTGCTACTCCTTCGGTATTACGCTTTTTAGGTGATATAAGACCAAAGTTTCACCAGCGAACTCTTTGCTATCAATCACTCTCACTTTTATAAAACATAATCCCTAAAAGAGCACTCTCAATCTTGCATAGCCCTACAGTGCTATCTTTAGCAAACGAGTACCCTCACTGCAGTGTGGTTTCCACTCACCACCGGCTATTCAATATTCCCGGGAATTTCCAGACAACATAAAACAATTACTAACAGGTTTGTTAATATATAATCAATAATTCAAATTCAAAATTTTCACCTAACTAGTTAATAAAATAAACCATAGCTCTGCTATCAGAAAAACGGATCCAGCGGGTTACCAACCTCAGGTACTCAACTATCATATATTCACTTGGGCCCATAAACACACACTCATTGATATAGGCTAGTAGATACCACTGGGGTCAATTTATTGTGCTAATACCTGTAAGTAGAATTTATCTAATTATTTTTTACCAAACCTCTTGATCCAATGTATTTTCCTCTGGGAAATTGACTTTTTAGTTAACTAAATAGATGAAAATTACATAGAATAACCTTTAAATAACCACAGACTCTGGAGAGTTTTAAATGTTTATCTTGCAAATTCATATGAGACAAAAACCAAAATACAGTTAGAACACCGTTTTCTTCAAAGAAAGGAAGGGAATAAAATTTGATTGGAATAATCATTAAACAAGTTATTACGATGACAGAACCTGAATAGGGAGGGAACAGAGAGAGCAGTACAATGACATACTACACAGAATTATAGTTACCTAGAATGGTGTGGAAACCAACCCCTTGGCCAAGGAATTGGAAAGGGCCCCCTGGGACAGATCAGGCGACAAAGGCTCAGGACAGGATTCAGGATAGGATAGATGACCTCTTCTAGACATGACGCTTGCATCGCACCCCTCTCTGACACTATCTTCCTTCTCGATTCTTTCGCGACCTTCTTCTATTATGTGCCTCCTCGATTCTTCCGCAATGTTCTTCTAATTAATTGGCTCCAAGTTTTAAGTATGGAAATTGGATCATCTTCAGTATTCTTCTTAATTATTGGACAGCATCTCAGTCTCTCAGCATTCTCCGCTGTGTTCTGCTAACTGACTAACTAAACGACCTCAATTTTAATGGCATGTACCACCCCTAAATGTTTCAAGTTTATGACTCTAGGCATGGAGAATGATTAGAAAAGTGTTGGTGTTCAAACTGATGTTTGTTCTCAGCTTGTAAACCTATGTAAGAAGCTTATTAAAAAATCTTCACATATCGAGACTCCGGTAGATTAAAATAAAATCATTATTAATACTACCTCTAATTCAACGAGTCTAGACAGAAACCTATAGGGTGTTGAACAGGATGTGTTTCCAATTTTTAAATCTTGACCTAGCCTTAAGGAAAATGATGGTGAATCAAAGGCACAATTGGTAAAGTAAGCGAAGAAGAAGGAAAACGAAGAGTGAAGAATTAAAAACCTCTCTTTGTTAAATAAGCTGAACGAGGTTATGCTTTCGAGAAGGTATTGATGCCATACAAAGTGCAGAGGGTATAACACGATCTTCACCAGCAATTCATCAAGTTATGGACCCTGATCATGTTCCTACTAAGGTATTCGCTGAGGAACCTGTAGCACTGTAGCAGATACTTTCATGTTGGATTTTATTACCCCGTTTGATACAGATTTGATACTAAATAGGTCCTCGCTGCTTAAGTGCTTCTCGGAGATTGAGAATCTGAAGCATATCTAGGGTAGTGATATTAACTTGGTTTCCCTTTTATCATTTGAAGCTGGTTTTAAATCCAAGGCTACGTTTTATTCTAAACTTACTGCAAGTTTGATAATAAGATTTTCTGAATGCTTGCGATGTAGGCGGATTGATGTGATTCCAATTTTAGAAGAGGATGGGTTGCGTGCGATAGATAAAGAGTCCCCCACTTCTTTCTTTTTGTGGGGATCTGTGCCCGATTTAAAGGGGATAAAATCAATCTAGATAAATCGGTAGACAAGTATCCATTAGAGAACACCCCGTATTTCCCATTCAAGGAATATTCAGAGTTCAGTTTCCCAAGTGGAACTGGTTGCCTGGTGCACTAGCTAGTGCCTCCCAGAGTAGTTTCCTGCAACAGCCTTGTTACCAGCAATGCGCTAAAAATTATATTCTGGAATGCTGCAGGATTAAGGAATAAGAGGGAGAAGTTGCATTATCTGATCTTGTTAGAGGCTGATGTGGTTCATCTTCAGGAAACTTGGTGCACTGAGGCACTGGTTTGCACTGCTTATTTTAGATTAACGCAACCCTGTCAAAGAGGGGACATGCGAAGGGAGGGCTGGCATGCTTTCGGTCCAATAAATTTCAGTGGAGGTATGAATGCTATAAAGATCCACGTTATCTTTTTATGGCAGCAACCCTGTTTAATTTTGATAGAAATCAGACAATTCCCCCACTTTTGCTGCTAAATGCTTATATTACTCCAGAGGCCTGTTAGGATGCTGGACCATTTTAAAGGTGACAAACCAGATAAAGTGGAAGACAAACTGGAGGATGTTGTATTAGACACTTTAAAACCTAGTTTTTCAGAAAATGTTGATTCAGTGGGTAGTGAGAGTGATTCTATTAAGATGGTTATGATCAAGAAATAATGTTTAAACATCTCAGCTCATATATCAGCTTTTTTGTCATTTACAAAACAATGAGAAATTTTGAATACCATATAAAAACATGTCAAAGCATTTAAACCTCACCCTTTTAATAGGTTATATTCCTGATGAAGAAGCACGTGGATTACCATTATACCATGTTGCTATCACCACCGTTCCCATACAACGGGATGTTCACCAGTGATAGATCGAGGGCCCTACAAATACTTCATACCATTCCTTAACTTTGAATACTTGAATAATATGACATCAAACTGAGTTTGATTTTTAAAACCTCCTGCAAAATCTTAGATGTCTAAGTTCCTGCTCGAGACCTTTTATGTAAAGCAAATAAGTTAGATTTATATAGAACAGATGCAGGCTTTTAGCTGTGTTATTTTTTTACCAGTAGTGTTCAGCTCTTAACCAAGTGGATACAAATCTGGCAATTTTTTTTCATGTTATAAGGTTACCAAGGACCAAGCTCTAAATTTGCTTTTGACTAATAACCACTTTGATTAAAACTTAAGAATGGTGGACACAATAACCTGTATTGAAGGCAAGAGACTGTGTAGGAGTTTAACAGAACTAACAAGCTATTTTAGTGAGGCTACTGAAGATAACGGTCCAGATATACACTGGTGGGTTTGGACATTTTCAGTTCCTAATCAAAGAAGCCTGTGTTTTCCGTGGGGGAACTGAAAATCTGTCAGCAAGCATGTCTTTGAAAATGCCCCAGATAGAGAAGCTTATGCTCCAAACTAATATTCTGTTTAATACTTTGAATTTTATCAAGCTACAATTATTTTATAGATTTCAATTGCAGAATAATCTACTGATACATTTGCTATATCTTTAATTTGGGCTTTTGTAAAGGGCTACACATTAATTCATGGCAGTCTAAAAGTTCTAGATGACTGGGAATTACATGTATTGGTTATTTTGGCTGTGACTGCAATATGGAAATTAGGGAAGAAGGATAGTAAGTAAGTAAGTAATTTATTATGCATGATTGAATAAAACCAATGCATATACATGACACATATAAATAACATAATTTAAACAAGAATAACATTTGGTAAAAGTCCTTGTTCGATCTATAATGAGAAGTTGGTATGATTTAAAAGAACCCACAGGGGAATGTCTCTGGTTTGGGGTTTTCCTAACTTCGCCCTGTGGTGTCATTTGATTATGAGAGGGACCTTTGAATTTATTTTTTTTAATGTATTTTGTGTAAATTACCACTGTGGAAAGTAAGCTTTTAAAAAACCCAGAGTTCTAGATTACACCCTATCAGTCTTGTGCCCTCAGTCCTTGCGTTTTGTTGTGCTGCTTGGCTGCCTCAGCTTTGCAGTGTATTTCTGTATGCAATCTCCTCTCAACTATGTTGAGAAATTTTGTGAATCAGCAGATTAATTGCTTGGAGTCAGATTTGAAGCAGGCCAGCACAACCTGTGTGCAGGTGTGGATCCCAGCTTGGTTGTAGAGGGGGTCCAAGAAGTAAACGTTGTTTTTTTTCGAGGCTTGTGTAGATGCAGTTTATATGGACAAGATCTTCAGGTCCAAAGTCAAAGTGCAAAGTCAGCAGGTTTTGCCTCCAGGATTCCCTTTTCCAGGAAGGTAGGTGAGGTAGGATTGGAATTATGCCCAGCCGATATTTGAAGTATTTCTTTTTGAATGTGATATTAAATCCTGTGCTCAGGTACGTTTTGTGGTTTGGCTGCAACATAGGTGTTAAGTACAAGCCATCCATGTGCCATTTTTGCGAGTGCCGTCTTATCTTCTACCATTGACAACACTTTGATGGATTTAGAGACCACCTTTCTTAAAACTAGTATGGGTCCCTGATGATTTCAATGCACTTTCCGAACCTAATTGATTTAGGAAGTCTCTGAGGTATACTCTGGCTGGTGAGGTCCCTTGTAGTGACAATTCAGCCAAGAGATGTCAATTTAATGCATTTTGCTCTGTTCCTCTGATCTTATGCCAGCATTTTATAAAAGCACCCCTTCTAGCAAGTAACTGCTTCTGAAGCCCAAACTATAACCTTATTTACGCGGGAGAGGTGTTGTTTGAAATATGAAAGATCGTTCTGTACACCCTGGTGATTATTTCTTCATGGTGATTGCATCTCTTCCTCGCATTGCCTCACTTCCGTATGTGCTCGTCGGAATGAGTTTAATTTGAATGTCCTCAAATATGGGTGTCAATGAGGGCCAGGCGAGTGCTTTTTGGCAAAGACTTCATGGCAAAGATTATAGTGATGCCTTTCCATCTTAGTGCTTCTATTTGAGGGTTGTAGGAACCTTTGTTGTCTAGCAGGACTCCTAGGTATTTGTATTCGTTTGCTAGTTCCAGTCGTTGTGTATCCAGGTACCAATGAGGTGTTTTCTTCTTGGAAAGATTTATTGCAATTGTTTTTGTCTTGCCTAGGTTGATCTTCAGTGTGTTCTCATGTGAGTATTCTTGTGTTGCGTTGAGTAAATGTTGTAGAGCAATTGGTGTTCGGCTTACTAACACTAAGTCATCGGCATAGAGGAGGTTGGAGATAGTCATCCTACCGTGCTTAGGGGCATGCGATTTGCATTTGTCCAGATTTATGGGTAAATCTGCCTTAAAGATGATAAATAGCATGGGAGTAAGGACACACCGTTGTTTGAGACCCTTGGTGGTGGTGACCCGTCCCAAGTTTGACTTTGACCCATGCATCTGAGTGTAGTAATATGAGTTGAAGGGCTGTTGGAATGTCCCAATTTTTCAGCTTCCGCCATAGTCTTGTTCGATCGATGTGGTCAAAGGCCGAGCTATAGTCGATGAAACACAGGAATAGCCGTTGCCTGGCATGCTTTGCAAAGTCAGTCAAGAGGGTTAGGGCCATGATGTTGGTAATTGCTCCCATGTTTTTGCAGAAGCCAGTCTGGTTAAATGATATGATGGATGAGGCAGAGACCCAGGATTTCAATTCTCCCAGAATTAATCCTGCGTAATATTTGGCATCATTATCGATCAGGGTGAAAAAGGCTGTAGTTTTTCACATCGCCCTTTCGCCCTGCTTGTAGATTAATGAGATTATTCATCCTGTTCATGATTCTGGAATTATTACCCCAACCATGATCTGATTATATTCTGGTTCCAGGATTGTGGACCAATAGTGGGAGTTATGTTTGTATAGGATTAGTGGAATCCCATTCGGCCCAAGAGCTCCTTCCAGCCTTCCTTTCCCAACTGGCCCCCTAGCTGTGTTTTTTTTGCTTTTGGTAATTCCTCGCACAGGTTTTGATGTACATTATTTCCAGGCAGGACTTTTCCTGCCTCAGATTTGTTTTGGTTGTTTTTTGGTTCCAGTTCTGATTTGTCACCCGGGGTGGGTCAAGGTTTTTCCCCATGCCAATTTCTTCCTTGGCCAGAGCTGTTGAAGTGGTTGTGGAGGTAAGTAGCCCAGTCTGCTTCTGCTAGATAGGAATCTATTCCATGTTGGGATTGGCGTTGCAAAGTATTAATTGTTCACCAGATTTTGTGCAGTTCTTGCTTTTTGAGACTTGTGGCAATCTTGCTCACATTGGTTAATTGTCTTGCATCCTTGCGGCCCATTTTATCTTTTTTTAGTTACCCTTGAGTATCCTCAATAACCCCCAGAGTGAGATCTCTTGCGGGTTCCAGCGAAGCTTCCTTATGGTTTGATTAATGGTAGATTTTAATTTTTTTGTTTGAGGCGTGTTACCGTTGCTTAATTGTCTCCTACTTAGAGTCCCTGTTCTGACTCTTGCATTGGATGCAAATTTCTCACTGAGAATAATAGTAAAGTTTTACCATATGGCTAACGGGCCCCTTGTTTGATTGAGGTCTTCAGGAAGGATAGATTTGGTTGATTCTAGGAGCTTCTCCACTGAGTCGGTGCTTCACTTGATCCTTTTTGTTGTTAGTGGTATATTATGTGGCTATTATTTTGATTGCTGTATATATTGGGGGAGCTACACGTTTGAAGATGACTTCTTGAGGTGAATGGTCACTCTGGTCCGATTCCCCCAGCTGATAAGAATTAATTTTGTGAAACAGTGAGAGTGTCATAAATGTGTAGTCAATATGTGGGATGGTGGCTGTTGAGTAGAATGTAGGTGCTGGCAGGTTGAATTCCTGAAAACGTTCATTCAAGACTCTAAAATTGAGGTGTTCGAGTTCCCTTAGAAGGTGTGTGCTTAATCCAGTCTGTTTGTTTGGAGTACATTTCCCCTGCGTTGGAGTTTTCCACGCTCTGTTTAGTTCTTGTAGCAGATCGTCTTCCGTGGGAAGTCCCATAAGATACAGATTGAAATAGCCTGCCACTACAGCATTGTTGGTGTTTTTCTGGCACATGCATCAAGCAAAAATCTCCTCGCAAAAATACTGAATCGCAAAAATCATCCGTTAGCGAGTGTCAAACACCAAATTCAATTGCATCAACCCTAATAGCGAAAAAAATAAAGAATCACTAAAATAATCCCCGTTACATTAAAGAATCGCTAAAAAGGGAATCGGTAATAGCAAAAACACAAATAGCTCCAGGAATTAGCGAGTAGCAAATAAAGAATCGCTAAAGAATGCATAAAAAATCGCTAAACACGAAAATCTACAAAATCGCTATTTAGCATGAGCAGAATAAGGGGAATCAGAACCAGGAGGTAAAGTTGCAGACACACTAAAAAAAAAAAAGGTAGTCAAAGTGTACCACAGGTGTAGTCAATCAGAAAGCCTTCAAAAATGTGCCTGGAGACCCCGTTTCCTTTCACAAAATGGCAGCCCTGTACGTGATTGCAAGGAGGATGAGAATAAATGCAGCAGCACAGCGCAGGAGGAGGATCCAGGAGAGGGTATTCAGGGTGCGCATTACATTGCTGGGCCAAAATGAGGAGGAAGTATATGACAAGTACCGTCTCACTCGTGCCATGATAATGCGCCTAATTGCTGACCTGAAACCACTACTGCAGCACCAGACACATAGGACCAATGCCATTCCTGCACACGTCCAGGTCCTATGCAGCCTGCACCTACTGGCGTCTGGAAGTTTCCAGGGGGTCGTAGCGGTAGCAGGAGGCGTATCACAAAGCGCACTTTCACGCTTCTTCCGTAAATTCATTGATGCAATTCTGACAATGATACATACCCATATCAGCTTCCCCACAACCCCACAGCAGATGGACCAGACCAAACAGGAATTCTACCAAGTGGCCCAATTGCCCCATGTCATAGGATGCATTGACTGCACGCATGTCCCCATCTGTCCCACCTTAGCCAATGAGTACATCTTCCGTAACAGGAAGTCCTATCACTCCATCAACGTGCAGGTCGTCTGCAATGCCAAGCACATAATCACAGACATAGTGGCCCAATTTCCAGGGAGCACACACAACTCATATATATTCAGACACATCCACAGGCGTCTGCTCAATGGAGAATTTGGAGAGGGGCTCTTGCTTGGTACATACTCATACCTATTCATTACATCAGTATCACACATGTATTAGCATTACTGCCGCTAAGCCTTTGCTTCCCCCCTGTAGGTGACAGTGCATATGCCCTGCGGGAATATATCCTCACCCCCTACATCAACCCAGCAACACCACAGGAGCAACGCTACAACGCGGCACATATTAGCACAAGAAATATGATAGAGAGAACATTCGGGATCCTGAAGAGTTGCTTCTGGATCTTACATAAGACTGGTGGTGCTTTGCAATATAAGCCAGAGACCTGCTGCAGGATTGTAGCAGTATGTGCCATGCTGCACAACATTGCAACCAGAAGGGGGATACCCATAGAGATGGACAGAAACGGCACCGATCGGGAGGACCAACCACCCGCATAACACTGACAGTCACACGTACCAAACACAGCTGAAGGTCAAAGGAGGCGGACATACATCACAAAACATCATTTTAGAGCCAGGTAAGAATGATCCATGACTAAATATTTTGGAGTGCTAATGTTTACTTCACATAAGCACTTGTCAAAGTGATGTAACATGAGTAGACTAAATTACAGTGCTTCTACACATTGTGGCGAAAACATTACCGTTGGCATCATGGGAGTGCAAACGCAAAATGCAAGTGGCCCATGGTTACACCACCATGGACAGAGATGTGGGACTGAATGTCTAGTGCCGCTTCCCACGTACCCCCAGCTTCCTGTCGCGTGTCTCCTCTACCTCACCACGCTGTGTGTCTGTGGCTGTAGAGGTGCGCGAACTGCGCCTCCTGTTGCAGGTCTCCGGCACGGACACGCTGCTCACACTTGATGCGGCCTTACTGCCCTCCTCCCCTCCCAAGTTGCTGCCACTAAATGTCCCTGACTGCAAGTGTTCCACTGCAGTGGTCACCTGGCCTAAGGCCTTCGCTACATCCCCACAGTAATGGCCGAGGTCCACCTGCAGTGACACGGAGCGGCGGGACAAAACTGCAGTGCTGTTGCAGAGCTTTGTGATGGCCCTGGTAGATTGCAGTAGTACGGAGCAGGTTCTGCCTATGCCTCCTGCGCTTGCTGTGTTGTCCTGTTAGGATGGCACGGGTTAGCTCCTGTAGGTTTTTATTGATGTCCCGATTGCCCTCAGCCACAACTGTGGTCATATGCCGCACAGCATCTGTCAGAGTGCACATGTGTTTTTCCAGTTTGGAGATGTTGAGATTCATTGTTCCCATGTGTCTCCCCTGCAGGGGCTGAACACGCAGCATCTGGGCCTCTACACCACCATAGATGTTCCTTGGCTGTTCGGGTCGCTCTGCAATACTGCGCATGGACCTGCGCCGCTGTGTGACTCGGCCACGTACTGGTGGTGGGGCTGGTGGTGTGACACGTGTCTGACTGGGGACACTTGTGGGTGCTGGACTCGGCTCTGTATCCATCACCTGCAGAGAGGGGACATGTGCCCTGCGTCTTGATGGTGTTGTCGGTGGTATTGTCGCTGGTGGTGGTGGTATTGTCGGTGATGGTGGTGTGGATTGACCTTCCTGCGGAGTCTCTCAATCGGTATCTGCCGGTGTCTCGGAGATGATGAGGCGCTCACTGTCATCAGAGTCCACCGGAGATGCATCTGTGTGTGAAACAGTGCATTGTTAGTTTAGTTTGTGATTACATCTGTTTGTCATTCCGCATTTATTTCCTAAAATAAATTAAATATTTAGACACACTGTTGGGCCTGTACTGCTGATCTCATTTATTGTTCATTGGTGATCATACATGCACATTTGGCTAACATGACTACAACTCCCATGATGCAATACTAATGTGAGGGTAAATGTGTTATGCACTTCTCCCTGCACACTGTGATTGACCTGGGGGGATGGGCATGGGTACACAATACGCAGCGTATAGGCACAGGCATGCGTCTTACCTTGTTCTGTGGTTGCCGCGCCGGAGGTGTCCTTCTGGGTTACTCCGACGACTGCCTCTGGCTCACTGGTCCCCTCAACGAGCTCTTCCAGGGCAGTGTTGGCAGGTACTCTGGATGGTCCCCCTCCTATGCCAGCTGCTTCCTTGACCCATTCGGCAATGCGCTCTTTTGCCCTCTTCCTGAGGTCATACCACCTCTTCTTAAGGTCGTCGATGCTGCGGTGCGTCAGTCCGACAGCATTCACCCTTTCCCTAATGCGAAGCCATATCTTCCGCTTCTCTGCTTCGGGCACCTTGAGTGACAGCTTCCCAAACAGCTTATCCTGCTTGCTGCTCACCCCCTCGATCGTATGCTCAAGTTCCCTGTCAGAGAACTTTCCCTTCCTCTTCCTGGGCGTGTCTGATGTGGCAGGTGCATTCTTGTCCATCCTGGATGAAGGTATACTGGATGGGTTCTGAGGGTGAAGTCTCTTGGCTCAGCTTGTATGCTCTGCCTCCTCCTGTGAGCTCCTCAGGGCAGTGAATGAGGGATGGGCTGGATGACTTCCTGGTTGTGATGTCATCAGCCCGCTTCTGGTGCGACCCGTTTTTAGCGAAATCGCTATTACCGAATTTGCAAATACCGAATTCGGTAATACCGGATTCGGTAATTGCTATTCTTTATTTTAAGGAAATTGCTATTGTGTTTTCGGTTATTTTTAGCGATTTTTAAGGAAACGCTAAATTTTACCGAATCTGTACATGCATCCCGGAAAGCGAGTCCTTATTTGCGATTCCTTATTTATCACTAATAAGGACTCGCTTTTCGGAATTTTTATGCATGTGCACCTTTGTTCCTCGATGATTCTTAGTAGCTCGGTGATCAGTTGTTCGACCCCCTTAGTTTTGTGGATGGGGTGTAAGTAGACATTTACTATTATAGTCGAGCATTCATCTTTCTTGATTTTGATCGTTGTTCTTACTGCTAGTAGTTTGTTGGGCACCGATATAGTGGCCTTTAAGTGTTTGACAGGCCCTAGTGTTGTAATGGATGCCTAAATTGCAAGCCTACTTTCCGATGGCCATATCTAGCTTCTTTATTTGCGAGTACGTGTTGGGGATTGTGCCCCTGCAGATGTATAGATTGTTCTGCCCAGGTTTCTTGGAGAAGTAGGAGGTCAAAGGATTTGAGATAGAACATTCATTGTGGGTCGTTTTCTTTGTTGGCTAGGCCACTGAGGTTCCATATACACATGCTGAATGGTCTTGGCTCCGTCAAGTTGTGGTGGTAGTAGTGCAATACCTGTAATTGGTTGTGGGTCATATTAAGTGTTTGAGTTATCTGACTCCAGTTGCTCCTGCTTGGTTCAACCAATGACTCTTTTTTTTCCCTTGTCCTTGTTTCATTCCTGTCTCTTAGATGGTTAGGGTGAGTCGGAGCCGGAGATGTGCTTCTAGAGCCCCTTAATACAAAGTGGATAGTGAGTTGCTCCTGTGGTCCGGTTGCGAAAAGTTTTTCGGGTAGCAGTGGAGACCATGTAGCCCGGGTTGTGGTATAGGTATATCCTTATCCCCCAGTGTTGGAAATGGTTGATTCATTCTTTATCCTTTTTAGGTGGAGCCTAGAACAGCGCATGCGCTGTTGCTCGACTTTTAGTAAAGGGGATCTCGAAAGTGGTACCCAGGCATTTGCTGGCTGGCTACAAGCTTGAGTGCACGTGCGGCCATCTGCCTTTCCTGCCTTTCCTTTGTTGTCATGGGCAATTAAGTGCCTCTCTCCGGGCACCCTTTCATGTCATCGCTCGTTATCTCTTCTGCCCTCCCCCGCCCTTGGCTGAGCTTACTTCATGTAGCGCAGTCTTCACCTATCTCTGCCTGCTCTCCCAGCCCTTACTTTCCTCCCACCACTCGCTCAATCTCTATCTGAGCCTCTGTCTGGGATATTGTTCTTGCTGGGTTTTGCCTTTAAAGAGGGTTGGTATATCTTTTACATATCCCCCTTCTGATCGCTTTCTATCAAGCTCTCTTGTTTTTATCCATTTTATTTTTAACTTTCATTCTTTTTCTTTTGTCCCCATGACCTAACATTTATTGATTTCCCTTTTACCACAGCATCCATTATGGTTCTTTCTATATGTTTCTTTTTAATTTGCCACGTTTCCTTTCTCCTTTTGCCTTGCTATGGCTCTTTAGCATTATCCGTTTTCATTCTCTTGTCTTATATGTATACTTACTTTAATTTACTTCTCATACTCTTACCTCCGTTTTTTTTGTTGTATTGTATTTCTTTCTGTTCCTTTTCCGTTTCCAGTTTTTTATCCTCTTTTGCACTCACTACTCTAGATAATCCCCTTGTCTTCTCCAACATACAGATCACAGCAAAGCCGGTCCTTCCCTCGAACTAGCTCCTGAAGTGTGCGCCGCCCTCCCCTTGCCCTGAGTGGGCATGGACCGCCTCTGCGGCCCGCTGCTGGCCCTAATCCCCGACACTTGTTTTCTTTAAAATGTCCGCCTCTCTGGGTGATGTTAAGAGGTGTCAGGCCATCTCTCCTCGTCCCCTTCGGAGCCGGCACTCCCTCCCAGACTTGTTATGACATACAGATCTTCAAACACCAAACACAAGAGAGGGAATGCTGACCCGCACGGGCGCAGCCCCAGACCTGACGTTTATCAGGCGCAAAGATGATAAGGGCTAATATCAGCAACACTTTTTTTTAGCCCCACGCACACTCAACCACACACACACACACAACCACATACACAACCACACACACACAACCACACACACAACTACACACACACACAACAACACACACACACAACCACACACAATCACACACACACACACAACCACACACACAACCATAACCACACAACCACAGCCACACACACAACCACACACACACAACACACACACACACTCGCACAACCACACACACACAACCACACACACAGAACCACACACAACCACAACCACACACACACAGCCACAAACACACACACACACACAACACACACATACACACAACCTCAAACACACACACACAACCACACACACACAACTACAACCACATACAACCACAACCACACACAGCCACACAAACAACCACAACCACACACAACAACACACACAACCACACACACACACAACCACAACCACACACACAACCACACATAACCGCACACACAACCACAAACATAACCACACACACAACCACACACAACCACCCAACCACACACACAAACACAACAACACACACACCCACACACACAATCACACAACCACACCCAACCACCCAACCACACACACAACACACACAACCACACACACACAACCACACAAACAACCACAACCACACATTGGCATAGCCAATAGGTCTCGCCTTTGGAACCTTATAAGTGTTTAGTTATCCAGCACAATATCCTTGGTAGAACAACATCAAGTGTTGCATGGCTAAACACTTATAAGGTCCCAAAGGCGAGATCTATTGGCTATGCCAATGCTTGTTATTATCTCCTTTGTGGTCCATGTTGCTGTGGTTACCTTTAAGTCTTGAGGGTTGTCAACATAATAAATTCTATAGATGTTAAATCTGCTGTGTTCACGTCCTCCAAGTTCTTTGTTGTGTGGAGGAGGCACTTTTTGTTTCTTCTGTTTGGAATGTCTCCTCTCCCCCTAGACTTGTATTCTGGCTGGAATATTATGGCGTTTGTAAGCCACTGTTTGCTTTCGAGGCCCCTTTTGTGATGTGTTCGCATCCCATCAGATTGTTTTTGGGATGCAGAATTTAAGTGGGGGTTGATGACGCACTGCCTTTTATCTCGGGGATCTTCATGCTCTATGATTGATGTTTTTGTATTGTGAACAGGCTTTTTTCCTGTGGCCTTTGTTGCGAGGGTTTGTGCTTCGGTTAGTCTTTCCGCTGAATCCAAGGACGTTGGATTGCAGGTGCCTTTGTCCTCCTCTGTTGATGTGTGATTTTCTGCCTGTTTAGTTTGAACCGGATTCGGCTTTGTATCCAGTTGGTCTGTCTGTTCTGAGGCTGTGGAAAAATATAGCATTGATGGGTTTTGGCGTGCTTTTTTGCTTTCGCCGTTGTGAAGTTTGCTGATGCACTTGCTGTTGCCTGGTCTTGTTATTTCGGAGTGTCTTTTGGGAGGTGTCCCTTCTGTTTTTCCGGCCTGTGTGGCTGTCGTCTGGTTTAGATCCTCTTTCTTTTTTTTTTATGCTGGTATGGGTGAGCCGCAAGAGATGCTTTTTCAGTTTGGGTTGTTTCTGACCTGGTTGATCTCTCTTCCATTGTTTTTAATTGCTCAATGGGATCGCGGCTGCTGTTGGTCGGCCAAGCTTATGATGGTAGTTGTCCTGATAATGACCTTTTGTAATTGGGCAAGTGTCACATTTTTATTATTTCTGCCCTTTCTTTTTTGCTTGAGGCAGATTTGTGTTTTGTTCAGACTTGCATTTCCCGTTGGATGCTTAAGCGGATTGGCAGAGAATATGGTAGGCGCAGTGGATACTATTGAGGGGTATTCAGGTTCAATGGTTGCTGCTGGTGAGTGGATACTGTTTGGGCAGAACCTTTTGGTTATATTGTTCTGGTCAAGTGCATCACCCCCCAGGTTGCCATGTCAAGGACAGAGATACAGTGACAGCAATGTTTCTTGGTCCATAGCTTTGTTTTAGATCCATTAGAAAACCATTTAACATGGTTGGTAGTGTCATTATTTTGTCTAGTATTGGCGCGCAAGTGCAGTCTATTTGTGTTGATGCAGCTGCCTTGCCTCTTTTTATCAGCCCCTTTAGGTCTGCCAGCTTATCATTGAATCTGATTACAGAGTTTGCTAAAGAATGAAGAACTAAAAAAGTGCATCTTGTCTGACTTGTATTGTGAGGCAGTTACTGTGTGCTGCATGGCACTGAGGAGGGTTGCCCAAAAGCGGTCTGATGCAGAAGTCTTGTCGATTGCCCTGTTGTCCTTGAGGGCTGGGTGAGCTGGAGTGGCTGAGGGATATGTGCCTACATTAGTTTTTTGTGTGTAGGAGGATATCTGCTCTTCCCCTTCCTTGGATGCTAGAAATGACATTTCGCAATCGGGGCCAAGGGATTCTTCTTTGTTCTGTTAGGGGTCTTCCTTTATCTGTTTAGAAGGCAAATTGTCATCCAGCTGCATTGGTGGCTCAAAACAAGCTAATACTGGTTCCTTTATCGGAGAGCTGTTTTGCTGTTGTTGGTTTGCCTGATGTGGCTGTTGTGGGTAGCTGATTTCAATACAGGATTTGTCTAGATTGTGCTGCCTGTGCTGGGCCGCTTCTGGAAGGGTCTGTGCTCAGGCTCCTTAGCTGTAACTATCACTGCTACACTCAGGGACCTTAACTCACTTACTGCACAGCCCACTAGTCTTGTCTTCTGTTCGGTTGGCCCAGTTCTACTCCAGCCCTTCACCACTCCAATTCTCTCCCTTTCAAACAACCTGTCATACGGCTGCACCCCAGCAGCTCCTCCTGTGGCTCGACGGTGGCAGAACAGTGCAACTGCTTCTACTTCTGCTTTCGGGCTGGAGCAAAGGCCAATACAGGAATGCCTCCTCGCTATTAAATGGGGATCGTCCTAGGAAGGCAGACACCTGCACCATGCTGGCCATGAGCCTGGAAGCAGTGCTGAAGAGCCGGAAGAATGCCAATGCCATCTTTGATAACTTGGAGTACCTGCAGGTAAACACAGAAGAAGGATAGGGTTCTTTACCTTCTCTCCATTCATTGCTTGTTAATCAATACATGTCATGCCCCATAGTCCTGCCCCGTAATCCTGCCCCGTAGTCCTGCCTCGTGACAGTACGAGTATAAAAGGAGCGTAAACGCTCACGAACGCGCTTAGCGTTCTAGCTCTTGGCCCCATTTCCGTCCGTTCCGCTTGTGCCTGACTTCCGTTTGATCTTCTTCCGGTTTCACTGAGCGTTCTCAGTACCGGAGGAAGAGGTCGACTCGCTAGCGCTTCCAACGCTGGTGCGCAATCCCGCAGGGCTTTTTAGTACACTTCGTGTGCGGGATACATTCCTTGAATCTCCCCGCTCCATCGGGAGATTGTGACCGACGCAGATTTCGGTGTTCCTTTGAAGGCTCCTTCCACCGGGTGTTCCACCTGGGATTTCGGCGATTACATCCAGCCGGGCAGAGCTCTGGCCATACGCTCTGGACCTGGGAGGAAGGAGGCGTTTGAAATCTAGCCTTGTGCTCCTTCCCCTTCTATTTTGTTTCTTTATTGTTTTTTCTCAGTTTGTTTCTTCCCCTGCATTATTGTCTCGTGTTTAGCCCTATCCTCGCTGTTTGTGGGGTCCCACCTGAGTGCTCCTTGCCTGGCATAGCCGGGGTGCCCCGCAGTCCTACAAGTGTCTTTGTCTGGAGATTACTCTGGGATACTTGCGTGAACCACTTGGCATTATAGTCTCTTCACGTCAGTGTTATTTTTTCTTGACTCTATTAGATATGCCATGAGGACTTTCTTGTTACTTGATTCCTGCTATATTTAAGCAATAGAATACGGGAGTTCCATTGGATGTATGTTAAGGTGAGATCCTTGGTAGAAGCCTACCACTTAATTGGTGGGTGGTTATATTTCTACTGAAACGATATTTTTTGGAAATTCCTACCTCAGTATAGAAACCACACGTGTGGGTGTCTGTCTTTTTAACTTCTAAATTGTGAGTTCTATGTATAATCTGCTGTTTTTACAATTAGTTTGTCCTTTTTGACTTTCTACATGACTAATTTTAGTTACAATTTGATTTAAACTTCACGTGATGACAACTCTACGATAATTTGTTTTTCTGATTTTGAGACCCCTAAATAATCATATGGATTTGGGTATGACAACCATGGAGTTCTCAATCTAAAGTGGTTGTTTTCTATTTACCGCCCACTCTCATTTGTTCCTATGTAGACGGTTGGTTTAATATACTTCATGTCTTTTCAGAACTGTACGCACTGATGTCGTGCTTATATGTTTACACTCTGATCGGTCATTGCCATTTGATGCGCTAGTGAATACTCTAGTAACTTGTAGTGAGGTAAGGAGGATTCAATTTTGTGTTTTTTGGCTATGCTCCTTCCGTCATTGGCGGTCTAATCACGCTTGGTGTTTTCATTGCTCGTGATGCCTTACCTTCTATTGCACAAAATTGTGGCTCCCTCCCTGGTGGTGCTTTGAGGACCGTTTTGGACTCATGTATCTTATTGGATAGGCTGCTCACAACTAGCTTCCTGTGTTTCCGGCTCAATATGGTCCAATTGTGGTTACTTTTCTCCTCCATCTCCGTTTCTTTCATCCTCTTGATGCTTTCTCCTGTGTATTCACTCTTTTCTTTCCGCTGTCACGTTTGTGCATTTTTCTTTTGGAATTATCTTGTATTTATTCTGTGCTCTGTCTTCAACAATGTGAACTGTCTATAATCATTGTGCATTGTTATAAGCAGTCTATAATATTTATGAGCATATACTGGCAATACTGGCTATGCTATATAATTTTCATTTTGGTGCCACTGCGAACTTTCATGCACCACATTGAAATGAAAAAATTCTTGTTTGAGTCTTTTGATTTAATTTTGGGATTCGTTGTTTGCTTGTGTCTCCTTTACAATTTCTGAGCCTGCCATGGTCTTTTAAGAATGTAACTTTATATTTTACTTATAATTGTTAGTCATGTGTATATGTTGTAGTTTGTGATTTATATATGTATTTTATATATGTATTTTACATGTGTATATTTATGTGGGTGTTTCTATAATCATTACAGCCCTGACGAAGTTCCCAAGGCACAGGGGAACGAAACCCGTTGGCTGTGTGCCTGTCTTTTAAAGAAGACTACGAATAAAGAAGAAACTTTTTCTACTACAGGTGTTGGTCTTTGCATTACTCGTGATAGAGTGCACCTTCCTTCTTTTGTGGACTGTTTGATTTATAAGTATCTTTAAACAGCGGATACTGGAAGTTGTGGCACTCATATACCTATACGGACGATACATGGAAATCAAGTGCTTGACCTAAGTCAGCTGTTTGTTCTTTTGTTATTAACACTGTACATGTGGCAGGCATTTTGTGGCCTTGTGCTATAAAGGTCAGCGACACATAGTGACAGATAGTGACAGATAGTGCTCCTGAGGCGGAAGCCGGGAGCGGGTGATATTTTTAACAATTTTAAAGTTGTTTTAATCTTGTATGTGATAACGTGTACCTGAAAACTTGAGACTTGCATTCTGCGGTGTTGGCGCCATTCCAGGGAAGCCCCTCGCTCCTGGACACGCCCACTGACACTCAGCCACGCCCCCTCCCACACTATATAAATCGCGCCGTTGCACAGCGCGTATTGGTGACAGATAGTGCTCCTGAGGCGGAAGCCGGGAGCGGGTGATATTTTTAACAATTTTAAAGTTGTTTTAATCTTGTATGTGATAACGTGTACCTGAAAACTTGAGACTTGCATTCTGCGGTGTTGGCGCCATTCCAGGGAAGCCCCTCGCTCCTGGACACGCCCACTGACACTCAGCCACGCCCCCTCCCACACTATATAAATCGCGCCGTTGCACAGCGCGTATTGGTGACAGATAGTGCTCCTGAGGCGGAAGCCGGGAGCGGGTGATATTTTTAACAATTTTAAAGTTGTTTTAATCTTGTACGTGATAACGTGTACCTGAAAACTTGAGACTTGCATTCTGCGGTGTTGGCACCATTCCAGGGAAGCCCCTCGCTCCTTGACACGCCCACTGACGCTCGGCCACGCCCCCTCCCACACTATATAAATCGCGCCGTTGCACAGCGCGTATTGGTGACAGATAGTGCTCCTGAGGCGGAAGCCGGGAGCGGGTGATATTTTTAACAATTTTAAAGTTGTTTTAATCTTGTATGTGATAACGTGTACCTGAAAACTTGAGACTTGCATTCTGCGGTGTTGGCGCCATTCCAGGGAAGCCCCTCGCTCCTGGACACGCCCACTGACGCTCGGCCACGCCCCCTCCCACACTATATAAATCGCGCCGTTGCACAGTGCGTATTGGTGACAGATAGTGCTCCTGAGGCGGAAGCCGGGAGCGGGTGATATTTTTAACAATTTTAAAGTTGTTTTAATCTTGTATGTGATAACGTGTACCTGAAAACTTGAGACTTGCATTCTGCGGTGTTGGCGCCATTCCAGGGAAGCCCCTCGCTCCTGGACACGCCCACTGACGCTTGGCCACGCCCCCTCCCACTTACCTTAAGTGATGTGCTGCCAACGACCGCGCAGCGGACGCGCGCAGCGGGCGCGCCGCCGGCGCGCTGAAGGCGCGCCAAAGGCAAGCCGTCTGCGCCCGTCCACGACCATACGGGACCCGGGGCCATAAACCCTGGTCTCCATACCACCCAGCTAAGGACCTATAGTCCAGCGAACATTCACAGCATTGGAACCGCAGCTGTGTCACGCTGCACCCACAGATTCCCACCAGATAAACTTCCTCCCCGCTGCCCGGCCTGTAAACATCCCCTCAACACCAAAATCCCGGCAGACACAATCCAGAAATATTGTATGTACCTGTTGAACTGTTGGTCCCTTCCGAAACACAGCACGGAAATTGCCCTGCTGTTAGAAGAACGGAAACCGGACGCCATCTTCCTGACGGAGACATGGCTCACCCCCCACTCTGAGCCGTACCTAGTCACAGCTTTACCCCCTGGCTATCAAATCCATAGGCTAGACCGGTCGGAAGGGAGAGGAGGAGGCCTGGCTATCATACTAAAGGGTCAATATCGTTGTCGTACTACCTCTGAAGCAATCCCCGAGTGTGAAAGTCTAGCATTCACTATCGACTTCTCCTCAAATATTTCTTTCTCAGGCACCCTGATATATCGCCCCCCAGAGCCGGCAAAAATGTTCCACAGACTTCTCCCGAACATTATAGCCGAACGCATCATGTCAACAGCCACCCATACTCTTCTGGGAGATCTTAATTTTCACTTTGACAGCCCCACAGACCACACTGCTTTGGAACTAACAGATGACCTAGCAGCATTGCAATTAATTAAGCATGTCTCAGCCCCCACTCATGAAAAGGGCCATCTACTAGACCCGATTTTTAGCAATTGCACGGAGCTGGTGGTCAGTCAACCCATTACCCTTCCCTGGACTGATCACTACTTAATACCTTTCACCTGGTTTACCGATAAAGCCCCCCGGTCCACCCCCCAACCCAAATTCCCAAGGAACTGGGCGAAATTACCCACTAAGGTTTGGATAAGCAACTTAGAATCCACGTGCCCACCCCACTCTACAGACCCCAACATAGCAAACCAGGAATATGAGGGTTGGATCGCAAAATCTTTGGACGCCACCTTACCTTTTCAGAAATCCATATCGAAAAGACTGCACAAATCAGCCCCTTGGTTTTCAGATATCTTAAGAGCAAAACAACGTTTATGTAGGAAACATGAGAGAGCATGGCGCCTAGACTTTCTACCTGAGAAAAAGTCCCAATACAAGGAGGCAATCAAGGCTTATAAAGACGAGATTAGGACGGCGCAAACCGCCTATTTTTCGGCTAAAATTATGGAAGCCAAATCCAAACCAAAGGAAATTTTCCACTTGGTAAAAAGCCTAACAAAGGTGAATAACTCAGCTCCATCCTTAGCTAAAACACAAGCACAATGTAATGAGCTAGCGGACTTCTTCCATAAAAAGATTACCAAGATCTACTCCTCCTTTCCAACAGTAGATGTAACCCCAATAACAACTGTCCAGGCACCACTGAAACAAAGAACTCTCCCAGACCAACCTACCCTAGAACATTTTCTCCCCTTAGATCTGGATACCCTTAACCTCCTGGCCCGGCAAATCAAATCTGGCTCCCCACTCGACCCAGCACCACCAGATGTTATGATGCAGGCTAGCCAGGTCACCCTACCCGTGGTACTGGAGCTGTTAAACTCCTCCATTTCATCATGTACTGTGCCCACAGGATGGAAGAGAGCCATGATACCGGCTTTGCTTAAAAAGCCCAATTTAGACCCACGCCAATTACCGCCCAATCTCTCTGCTCCCCTGGGCAAGCAAAATTCTGGAGAAACACATAAACATCCAGTTAATAAAATTTCTTGAAAACCACTCGTTACTGGATGTTTCTCAGACAGGGTTTAGACCTAGGCACGGAACCGAAACCGCACTGTTAGCGGTCACCGAAGAGTCACGGAGGATACTGGATCGAGGTGGTTCAGTGGCAGTGATCCTCCTCGACCTAAGTGCGGCCTTCGACACGGTCAGCTATTCCACTCTGCTGAACCGTTTATCGAAGATCGGAATAACAGGAAATGCACTTAGGTGGCTCAATTCCTTCTTGAGCAACAGAACATTCCAAATCTTTGATGGTGACACAGTGTCAACCAGCAAATCACTGAGCTGCGGGGTGCCACAAGGGTCCTCTCTGAGCCCTGCGTTGTTCAACATATATATGAAACCACTGGCTGGGGTCGTCCAACCGTTCGGTATCAAGATCATATCATACGCAGATGATACCCAGCTAGTGGTGTCTCTGGCACAGGAGGGTAACAGGCACATAACAACAGGCCTTATGAAATGCCTACAGAATGTTAAGGAATGGATGACAGCCTCCTCCTTAAAGCTCAACGGAGACAAAACGGAGCTTATGCTCTTGGGCCCACCTTCACCAGTGCCTTTCATCTCCCTCTGGCCGTCCTGTCTAGGTCCTCCTCCAACCCCGAAGGAAAGTGTAAAAAGCTTGGGAGTCTGGTTAGACAAAAATCTCTCGTTCACCACCCAAGCCACCAAGCTGTCTGCCACGTGCTTTGGCTTACTTAGAACAGTGAGGAAAGTCCTGCCCCACCTGCCAATGGAAGCGAAACAAGTAGCAATACAGGGTCTGATTCAATCCCGGTTAGACTTCAATAACGCCCTTTACCTGGGCTCCCCCGAATCTACCTTGCGGAAGCTTCAACTGGTACAGAACTGTGCAGCTAGAACCCTGCTTCAGACCCCACGCAGACAGTCAATCAGGCTCGGATTAAAAAAACTACATTGGCTACCGGTGAAACAGAGAGTTGTATTTAAGGCATTATGTATCTCCCATCAAGCCTTCTGGAACAAGAACCCAGCAATTAGCGACAGTCTAGTTACCCATTACCACCCTAGCAGGAATCTCCGGAGGCCTTCTTGGCCTCAATGCCCAAAGTTAAAAGAGCCAGAACCGGAGGTAGGATGTTCTCCCTAAATGCCTCCAAGCTATGGAATTCTCTCCCTCTACAACTTCGCTCCGACCCTGACCTGCTATCATTTCGTAAACAACTGAAGACCTTATTGTTCACACAGTCTCCCTGATCCTGACCACCTCCTCAACGATCACATCTGTACACCTAGCGCTTGGACGCCCCTGGGGCAGCAATCGTGCTTTACAAATCCACATTCAATTCAATTCAATTCAATAGTCATCCATGTTCGGTATTCATGCTGAAAACTGTTGTGGTGGTTCACTGGAGAGGTAATGGATGCTCCTGATCATTTTTGCCATAAAGCCTGCTGCATTCAGTGTCAAAGGATGTGCAAGTGTGGGAGTTGTCCAATACCCTTCTCTACCTTTTTTTTTTAACTTAAGAGGTACTTTGTGTGCACATGATTGATTGGCGGCATAAATGTTATATTGTGACTTGCTAAGCAGTCAAACTTTCAGAGGGAAGGTAAGAATCTGGTTAACATGGTGACTGCATATTTGGAACTGTGCTTGGGTGACTTAAAGATTGGGATATTGACCTGCATGGGGGACCTATTTGGAATGTACATAGAAACACACTCGGTGTGAAATGGCTTTATCGATACCTAACAAAATGCTTGTAGTGAAGATAAACCAGATATATAACCAGAGCTATGAGCAGGGCATTAGTGAAAGCACTGTATACTGTGTGAAAGTAACACTGAGATATGTGTATACTACTCTCATTGTTGGACTTGGCCCTTCTGGCAGGTTCACCCCTGAACTTTTTTGCTTTTATTGCTGACTTGGTGATAGTGGTTGTTGGTTTCTGCGCACTTTCCCTGTGTCCCAGGGTAAAGTGCGTGCGCACTCTGAGTGCATGTGGTGAGATAGGCCTGCCCTCCCATAGGAATGCATGGGGAATGTATGGGTCCCTGGTAGTTCCTGATGCGTGGGGTATGCATGGTCGAGTCTGGTATGTACAGATTCGTGTGGTTAAATGCTGCGCAATGATGCGTGCGGCGTGCGTGTAGCTAGTATGGAAGTGCCACTTCTAGAAGTGGGCACTTCGGTGTGCAGTGTAAAATGTGCGCCTTGTCGCGTGATTGGCTGGCTGTGGTCATGTGACGGGCTAGGGATTCCCCAGAGTCAGGAGGAGTCACCTGGAGGTGAATAGGGAGATTAGCATGCTGATGGCTGGGGAGGAGTGCACCTTGGACCTGAATAGGGCAGGGATTTCCCCACACAATGCTGGCTCCGCCCCCTGTGGTGCGACTGACGACCCTAGCCCTGCCAATGAATAGAGTGAGGGGCTGAGCACATCAAGGGTGCTCCCCAACCAGCTGCGACTGGTTTTCCCCCTCACCCTGAAGCAAGAACAAAGGGCTTTACTGTATAAAAATGGGGCTGTGTCCCCACAGAATCTGTTCTCTTCCAGGATCCTACCTGAGGGGGCTGCTGCTGCTGCTGGACCAGAGGACCGCCACTTGGACTACCTCCCTGCCTGGAGGCCCAGTGAGCTGGCTCTGGGTCCAGCCTTGCCCCCCCACCCCTGCCTGGCTGCATGCAGGGGAGAATTTTGCTGGACTCTGTTGGTATCCGCCTTTAAGCGCTGGGAGCGCTTTATTTTGCCCCTAAAGCGCCTGGAAGCGTTTTTCTTTCACCTATAGCGCTAGGAGCACTTTATTCGTGGCCAGCAGCGCGGAGCTGCAAGTGTTAGCGAGGGAACCCCGACGTAGGGATTCCCTGCTAGTCCGCCGTGTAGTAAAGCGGGTGCCCACCCCGCATTGTGGAGCTCGAGCGGGAGCCTACCCCGCTTTATTGGAAAATCAATATCCATAGCGGGTGCCCACCCCGCCAGGGACCTTGCCGCTTGTTTCCCCCACTTAATACTTGAAATCCGAAGGCGGGAGCCCACCCCGCGCTTCAGAGAAAGCCGGTATCGAATTCACTGCCGGCAGCCCAAGAGTTCGCTGACGTCACCTCCCTGCCGCGCTGGGATTGGTCCAGCGGCAGGGAGTGTCACCCACGTGACTGGGGCCTTAACGAAGCGACGCTCGGATTCACGAAAGCAGGCGGGAGCCTACCCCGCTCTGCCCCGAACGGAGGAAAGCAAGAGGAGTCCGCAAGTAGCAGCGCCGCTGCTGTCCCACCGGAGGGCTACCGGCCCCTGCCGAGAGAAGGAGATGACGCGGGAGTCCCCCCGAGCGCAGCCCGGTAAGTGAGAAGGGCTGGGTGACTCAGTGCGTTGCCAGTTACAAGCGCGAGTGGCGCTCCAATATACAGGAGCGCATTGCTTGACTCAGAGTCCTTAGGGACTCCAACGTTAGGGGCATCTTTGGATTTGAGCGCTAGTGCGCTCCAACGAGGCATAATTGTTAAAGAGCCCTGACAGGCTCTACCGGGGCACATTTGTTCACGAGCCGTGAAGGCTCCAATGCGGCATTCTTGTGTTCAGAGCCCCGTGGCTCCATCGTGGGGGCATAATATTTTAGAGCGCTCATGGGGCTCCAACACCCCACATTGTTTTCTTCGAGCGCTGGTGCGCTCCACGTTATTGGGGGCCATATTCGTTTGTTTAGAGCCCAGGGAGGCTCCAAAAACTGCCCTATTTGTCCCAGTGGTGCCCACGCTCATTTCTCCAGCTGCCCAGCACTTAGTGGGCAGCTGCAACGTTTAGGTTGTACATTGTGCGCCTGGCTTGCGCAGCCTGCGCAGTCGCGCCATGACATTCTTGGATGTTGGTCATTTCTGCACCCCTGGGAGGCCAGTTGGCCTGGGGACAGTTCTGCTGTGTTGTGCCCTCCCCTAGGGTACCTGGTGATTTTCATATATGTACTTTTGCGCCTGCGCAATGTCTTCATGATATTTGTCTTCCTAAACTGTGTTGATGCATTGGAGATTGTTTTACTAAGTGGTAATTATGCTAGTGTGTTCATGTTTCCCTGCGTGATATTTTCCTAAGGTGGTTAGGGTTGCGTAGGTGGTACTTACCTGTTACCAGTGGTTACTGGTTGTGCGCTATATCTTCTAATTGTGTGCTACAGTAATTTTAGATCCTATGTCCTGAAAGTATTAGTTCTACAAGTGCCTGACAGTGGTCCATGTGGCCCTGTCCCCTGTATATATAATCCCTTGTAAATTCTGCCCGTGCCTGTTGGCACATTGTAAAGTGTGTGTTTTTATCTAATGTGTTTGGTATAATACAAAGGCTATTTTTATATAATACCTTGTGTGGAGTTTCCTTTGTGGTGGGCTTTGGGTGTTGTTGCTGGGTGCGCGCGCAAACGCTTTACACATTGCCTCAGAGATAAGCCTGACTGCTCGTGCCAAGCTACGAAGGGGGTGAGCAGGGTTATCTTTGGCGTGTACCTTCCTTGCCCTGACTAGAGTGGTGGTTTCTGCCTGGCTTTGGCGCAAGCCCCAGCCAACCAGAAATCCCATTTCTAACACTCATGTAGACTACTTAATCATGAGGCTATAGCCCAGTGAATATCCTGAAAAGGCATAGTTGAACAGTAAATAAGCAGTCTTGATTCCACCTCACACATCTTTCATCCACCAACAGACACTCCCTCTACCTTTACACTGCTCTTTCAGGGTCAGTTTTGTGCTTTTTTCCCCTCATTTTCACTATTTTTGCAACTTTCTCTCCCTCCTTCTTTCCCCCTTGTGTGTTTTTGTCTCTCTTGCTTTGGATCAAAGTCTGATGAGGAAAAATAAGTGCCGGTGTAGGAGAGTAGGATCTGCTTCACATGTTTACCCCCACTTTTTGCTGGTGTTCCACTGTTTTTCGACTTTAGTCTGGCTGGGACCCAGCTAATCAGGTCCCCAGCCTAGCTGCTTCCACTCTAAAATGATTCCATGTACTTTAGGTACAGTTCAGATTGGAACTGAGGTGCCCTTATAAGTCCCTAGTATATGGTATACTATGTATCCAGGGCATAGGTACCACAGAGGCCTACCAGGGGCTGAAGCATGTATTATGCCACCCCTGGAAAGCTACCCAAAATGACACCACAGGTCTGCTGCTGCACCCTTTACTGAGATATAGGTTCACTATAACTCACCATATACCCACATATAATCCTATAAGTCACTCCTATGGCAGGCCTTATCAATCCTGAAGGCAGAGTGCTTGGTTCCTATGTGAGAGGGTGACCCTGCATGAGCAGAGGCCCTCTGCAGCAATCGGAGACCCTTCTCTGATGCTGTTGGTAGTGCAGCCTGACCTTATACTCTTAAGTGAATTATAACCAAACGGTAAATGCTAACTTTGGACTGGCTGCACGGAAACATGTCATGTTTGGTGTCAAACACCTTGGAATCATACCCCCACACCAGTAACTGGTTTGGGAGTATGATCCCATCCTTCTAGAGGGAGAGACATGACAGCACTGGTATACCCAGTAGAAACTTAATAGAGCCCTGACATCACAAAATGGATGCTGCAGCCACAGACACGGGTCTGGCCTCCTGCTGCTGACCGAAACTCTGGCAGGAGAGGCCTGGACAATAGGTTTTATGTCACAGGGAGGTGCAACCACCTCCCAGACAGGCATATGTGTATTGGGGCTGGGCGGGAACACTCTCTGTGTGCTTTGAAGTCCTGCACTGGGGGCACATTTGGTGTCCCTGTGCATAGTCCAGCTCAAACCGGTTCAAGGACTTCCAGCCCCTGCTCTGGCGTGAAACTGGACAAAGGAAATGGGTGTAGCCACCCCTCTTTCCAACCCTCCCATAGATGGGTCCCCAGAGTATGTCCAACCCCCTACCTTAGTATAAGTATGGGACCTCTGTCCTTAGGACTTTAGATTACCCTGGACGAAACTCTGACACTGAATCCTGGACCTTCGATGCTCTGCTCAAGACCAGAGGACTGAAGAAATCTCCCTTGGGGTCAAAGAGTGACTCCCCTGCTTGGCAGGCACCAATGAAGCAATTTGCCAGTCTGCATCATCGAAGCTCCCGCCGAACTACAAAGTATTTGCAGCCCAGGAGAAGGATTTCCAGACATCTCAGAGGCCAACCCAAGTCCCCAGGAAAGCTGAGGCCCACAGCCCTCGTGAGTAGCGTGGAACCAGAACTCCTGGTCACCGTGCATTTCTACAAGTGCATTGACTTCTCGACGTCTCTTGAAGCTGTGCTTGGGCTGACTTAAAGCCCCTACCCCGACCACTGAATCCACCGAAGATTGTTGGCCTGGCCATTCCGAGTGATCCGTGAGCCGCCATTTTGTGTTTCGTCTTAAGGTCCCTTCGTGATCCTTGATCCGTCGACTGGTGGGTCCCTGAGGGGGAAACTTTGTGTTTCCTTGGGCTTTTCTGGTTGCTCTGGATGTGCCTTAATTCCAAGTGGTGAGTCCCACAGATCTTGCTGGTCTGCACTGAAGCATCTTTCTTGTTTCTGTGTAGGTTGCTGTTGCCAAGGCTTGTTGTGTCCAATCCGGGCACCGATGCTGCAGCACTCGACATCCATCATGGGACAGCTCGAATCCAGCTCCTGGTTGTCCTCGACACCTCCTGGTCCTCGTGGCCGAACAGTCAAGCTTCACCTCCTTCACCAGAAATCACCCGACATCGGTGGGCATCTGCTCATCGCCTTCCTGGTCACTGGCAAGTGACCCAGACTCTGTCCCCTCTGCTTTCAGGTTCTTCTCATCTTCGATCCAGGCTTGGATCTGTTCGGACACTTCGCATCTTCACGGCAGCAGCACTTCTTCGCCAGCTACCATTGAAATCGATGACGTGACCCGACACCAAAAGACACCTATGCACCCGGCTTCCCTGGGTGAGGTAACATGAGTACTCTGGTGCTGCTCCCGTGGGTGCTAGACCTAGAGCTTCCTAAGTCTAAAAGGGTTTGGTCCTGACTCATTTCGAAGAATCTTTAAAAATCTAACAGCGACTTTCCCCATAGAAGCTAACGGGAGCTTGCGGCTGTGTTCACACACTGCACACCGCCCCCGTGGGTCTCCTATGTCACTACCTTAGGTGGTTCCTTGGGGTCCCAGTGATTCTACAGGTTCTAGGCCTTGTGTCTAGTTAAGTTGCGGTTCTTTTTTTTTTGTTGAAACACTTTTTATTGTTTTCATAGCAACAGCTCAGTACAACCCCGCTTCCTCCACGGTCAAAGAATGTTTTACACATACAGAGTTACCAGCCAATATCCGGGAGAATGAGTTTCCAGCCCATACAGACCCTCCCCCCTCCTTCCCCACCCCATGTCAGTGTGCCTCCTGTCTTTCGCCTCACTCCCGATGTGCCCCCTCCCTGCCATAAATCAGACATGGGTGCCCGCCCTCCACTAGAGAACCATGGCTTTGCCTCGCGCTTAGCCACACCCTCGTTTCCAGCGCTCACTACTACTCCCCTTCTTCTCCCCATTCACCACCTCCTCCTGCCCGCCAGATGTGTCCCCCTCTGTCCCGTTGTTAGCCATCAGCCCCTGAAGTTCCACCACCAGCGCCTCCCACGCCCGGGCCGTCGCCAACGCCTTTTCGTCATCCCGCCGAAGAGCTAATTGCAGCCGGAGCGCACCCTCAGCCCCCGCCCAACGCACAAAGGCCGCCCTCCATCGCAAGAAGCTAGGCCCCGTCCTGGACTTCCAGTGCATAGTCAGTTCCCTCTTGGCCATTATCAATCCTAAGTCGTAAAACTTGCTAGTGACCTTCGTCCGGCGGGTGTGCGGGAACCAAAGCAGTAAACAGGCCCCCAGGTCCGGGTCAATAACACGGTCCGTCACCTGATTTAGGCAATCCATGACCTCTGCCCAATAATCACCCAGCTGAACGCAGGACCAAAACATGTGACGAAAATCAGCACCCTCTCTTCCGCACCGCGGGCATTGCGAGTGTGCGCCCCCAAAAAATTGCAATATTTTAACCGGCGTCAAATATGCCCTGTGCAACGTGAAAAATTGAACCAACTGGAACCGGGCATTGCGCGTTCCCTTCCAGGCCCGCCGCACCAGCGTGGTCCAGGTAGTCTCGGGGATCGGTTTCTCAAGGTCCAATTCCCACTTGCCCCTCAAGGCGGCAAGGGGCGGTAGGCCTTCCGACGACAGTCTGCGGTAGAGGCAAGTAATGGCCTTGGACGTCCCCGCCGCCATCACTACATATTGGCAACCCGCAGCAACCGGTGGCTCCGAGAGCCCCGCATTCCAGTGCCGCTGAAGGCTCCCTACCAGGGCCGCCTGAAGTAAAAAGTCCCCACGTGGGAGCCCATAGGAGTCCTGCAACTCCTGGAAAGGCAGCAGCACCCCCTCCCGGAAGAAGTCGCCCACCATCTGCATGCCCAACTCCTCCCAAACAGCCAGTCCAGACCAATCGCCTCCATGCGGGAATGCCGTACACATTCCCAAAGGAATCTCCGGGGCGTAGGGGCGAGTTATCGCCGCCCTCCTCTGGCACCGGTTCCAACACAGCCGGAGTGTACGCTCCTCCAACATGAGCAGGGCAAGGTCCAGCCTCTGCTGCAAGACTATGAAGGCTAGCACATGCCGCGGAATCAACCTGCCCTGTGGGCCCTCCGGGCCCCGGTATTCCCTGGCAACCGCCTGCGTAAGCCACTGGAGTTGGGCCGCCAGATAGTACCACTCGAAGTCCGGGACTGCCAGGCCCCCTTCCGCCCTCGGCCGCCGCAGGGTGGTCAACGCCACCCGCCTTCTCCCTGAGCCCCAAATGAAGCCCGTGGACATCGCCCTGAGCCGTTGGAAGTACGACGCAGGCACCCATATAGGTAGGGTGCGAAAGAAATAGAGGAGTCGTGGCAACGCCACCATCTTCAACAGCGCCACCCTCCCGGCGCACGAAAGCGGGAGCGTACTCCAGAAACTCATGCTACCCCGCAATCCGCGAATGGCTCTGCCAATATTCCCCTTCAGCAAGTCCGGCTGGGTGTGGTAGATATTAACCCCCAAATACCGCAGGCAGCCCCCCTCCCATTGGACCAGACCCAGTGACTGGGGGGCCCGGCCACCCGGTCCCAGCGGGAACAAGCATGTCTTGCCCCAGTTGACCTTGAGCCCAGATAGGCGTCCAAAGGCCTCCAACAAGGCAGTCGCCCCACTCAGTGCTCCCTCGGCATCCGCCAGAAACATCAGCAGATCGTCAGCATACAGAGAGATATAGTGGGCATCCCCCCTCAAGTGAACGCCTGCATAGGAACGCCCCAGTCGGGCATGCGCCGCCAACGGTTCAATAGCCAGGGCGAACAACAAGGGGGAGAGCGAGCAACCCTGCCTCGTTCCCCTCCGCACCGGGTAGGAGGCCGAAATAGTAACCCCCGTCTTCACCCGGGCCGTGGCCTCGTTATAGAGCAAGGTGGTCCAGCGCACAAAGCCGTCCCCCAGGCCAAAAGCCCACAGCACTCGGTATAAATAGGGCCACTCTACACTATCGAAGGCCTTTTCGATATCGACCGACAGTGTGCAGGCTTCCGGATATATGTCCCGGTCCAGCTCCATCACCCGTAACAAACGTCGCACCGACGTGGCCGTGTTACGTCGAGGGATAAAGCCCGCCTGATCCGGATGGATCAAGGCGGTCATATGAGTCAACAGGCGCGGCGCCAAAATTTTGCTCAGGATTTTGTAGTCCACCGTCAACATGGAGAGCGGGCGGTACGCCGTGCGTGCGCCAGCCTCCCCTCCCGGCTTCAACAGGGGCACCACAATAGCCTCTCGAGCGGAGGCCGGTAAGCGCCCAAGTCGCCAAGCCTCTCCGTAAAGGATTTGCAGCTGTGGCGCTAGCAAATCTGGGCAAGCCGCATAGAACTCAATGGGCAATCCGTCCACTCCCGGGGTCTTTCGCCTGGCCATATGCTTAATCGCTGCACGAATCTCTCCCAGGGTTATAGCACCCCCGAGGTCCTTCTCGCTCTCCGGGTCCAGCCGGGGTAGGTGAGCCGCCACCATAAACTCAGCCAAGCCTTCAGGTTCCCCCTGCATGGTGCTGTCATACAGCCTTGCGTAATAACTGGCAAACTGCCTATTGATCTCCGCCTGAGAATAGACCGGGACCCCCCCTGCCTCGACCAGAGATCGTATAGGGGTACCGTGGGCCGTCGGGGACGCCAACCATGCCAGAAGAGACCCCACCTTATCCCGTTCCGCATGCGCCCGGGTAAGGTAGTCCTTATGATCAAAGCAGCGAAGCTTCTCTACACACACCGCCACGCCCTCCCGTGCCTCCACGACCACAGGCAGCTCGCCTTCCCCCGCATGATGCGCGCGCTCAGCCGTCCGCAGTTGGGCCTCCGCCCCCGCTACCTCCTTCAGCAAGGTCTTCCGCACGCCAGCGGTGGATGATATACAAACTCCCCGGACCACTGCCTTGAACGCATCCCATTCCGTCGCCCGGGTCGACGCCGTATCCGCGTTAGTCCTAAAGTACTGCTCTATGCAGCCGCTAACCTCAGCCCGGAAAACCGGGTCCTCCAGCAACAAGGGGTTTAAGCGCCATGTGGGTATCGCCTGCCGCTGTCTAGACCACTGCAGCACCCCCATGCAAGGATTATGGTCCGAGATGGTTTTAGCCAAGTACTCACTGTGTCGCATCAGAGTCTGGGCATCCGGGGAACACAATATACTGTCCAAGCGGACATACAACTCGTGGGGGACTGAGTAGAAGGAGTAATCCCTATCCCTCGGGTGATGTGTCCGCCACGTGTCTACCAACCCCCATGTGCCCTGCCAAGCGCACCTGCTATTAGCCACCCTACGGACCACCGATTGTGCCAGGGGCAGGTGGGACCTATCCAGCTCAACATCAGCCACTGAATTAAAATCCCCCCCCAACACCACCGTCCCCGTCAAATAGGCCGCGAGCTGCCCCGACAGTCTGGAGAAGAAGGAGGCCTGGTCTACATTAGGGGCATACACACTACATAAGGCCATGTCCCTCCCATCTAGTCGCCCCTGCACTGCTACAAACCTGCCCTCCGGGTCCACCAGTGTCGCCAGCGGCTGGAAAGGGACTCCCGCCCTAACCCATATCAGGGCCCCTCGGGCAAACTTTGAGAAGGTAGTATAGAATAATTGGCCTCGCCAGCGCCGCTGCAACGCCTTCCCCTCCTCGCGATCTAAATGGGTTTCTTGGAGGAAGGCTACCTGGATCCCTCTCCGCACCAGGTAGGCATGGACTTTATATCTCCTCCCCATAGAGGTGAGCCCCCTCACATTCCAGGTCAGGACTCGCAGTTCAGGTGGGGTCCCCATCCCATCGCCTTACCAACCACTCTTCTCCAACCCTCCGAGGCACACTGACATTCCCCTGAAACCCCACAACTCCCCAACTCCCCACACGCCCTCCCCTCCCCAGAACAGGTGCTAAACTGCAGTTACCCATCCAAATACCACCCCAAACAATATCTAACACTCTGGTAGCCACCAGCGTCTCGCAATGTCCGTGAGGGTGAGGTGGTGGCTCTGCACCAGACGGGCCGGTCGACTGTCCCCTGCTGTGCATCCGCGCCCAGTCTCTGCAAATCCCCCCCCGGTGTTCCTCGCCCCCTCAAATCTCCCGCTCTCCAGCTCCCCACTCCAGGGCCCCCCAGCAACGATCCCCGGTCCGCAAGGCATCAGCAGCTACCGATCACACTCCCAACCCCGCAAAGCCAGGTCTGGGCCCTCCACCCCACATACATACAGCTCCCGCTCTGCGCCTCTTACTGCACCCGGGGAAGTCCCAGTTCCTTCAAGCGTCCAGCAGTTCATCTGCCGTCCCTGGGGTCACGTCCGGCAGCAGCTCCGCATCCTCTCCGGGGCCATCCGACAGGGAGGCCTCCGAGCCCCTCTTGGAGCCCGAGTCTTCACTGGGCTGGGAGGCCGCGGCCCCCGATATCACAGAGACCGCCTGCAACGCAGCCCGCCGCTCCAGCGCCGTCTGAGACGCTCCTGGTGATCGGACCCCTGTTGTCCGTGTCCTGTTGCGCCTGCTGCGGCGGGCCCTCGCACGGGTCCCCGACGGTCCCTCCTCGTCCACATGCGCCGCTGCTCCCGTTCGGGCCGATTCGAACCAGCTCCAGGCCACCGCGGGGTCCGTAAAGAAGGATGTCTTTCCGTCCAGTACCACTCTGAGGCGAGCCGGGAACAGTAAGGAGTACTGCAGGCCCTCGTCCCGTAGCGCCTTTTTCACCGCCTGAAAGGAGGAGCGCCTGCGCTGGACCTCCATGGGATAATCCGGATAGATTGACACCGGGACATTCTCCACTTGATAGGGGCCCATGGATCTCGCCTTCTGGAGAATGATATCGCGGTCCCTGTAGTGCAGCAGCCGAGCCACCACCGGCCTGGGAGGTCGGCCCGGATCCGGGGGCCGGGCCGGGACCCTGTGCGCCCTCTCCAGGGTGTAAAACTGCGTCAGTCCTCCCGGCGCCACCACCTCCTTCAGCCAGGTCTCCAGATAAGCCAGCATGTCCCCTCCTTCAATCTTTTCAGGCAGGCCCACCACACGGATGTTGTTGCGGCGATTGCGTCCCTCCGCATCCTCTGCCCTCTTCTCTAGGACCGCCACCCTCCTGAGAAGGTCCGCCGACTGGGCCTCCAATGCCTTCTGCGCCGGAGCTGCCAAATCCAACGCGTCCTCCGTTTGCTTGACCCTATCCACCAGCTTCCTGTGGTCCGTGCGCAGCAGTCCCAGATCAGAGGACACCTGCGAAATGTCCGTCTGCAGTGCCGTCCGGGTATCTGCTATGGCCTGCAGGATTTGTTCCATCTGACGCTGCTGGAGCCCCACCGCAGGGTCTACGTGAGTCCCGCCATCCCGGCCACCAGCCGAGTCGCCCACGGAGTCCGCCGGATTCGCTCCCGGCTTGGACCGTGGTTTGCCCATGTTCCCAGGTCAGGGAGCCCACCAGGGGGCCGCGAGGCTATCACCAACTAGAGCAAGGCCTCAGCCCAGTGGTCACGGCAGGTCTCTTCTCCGACTACGAGGCACCACACCCTCCTGCCCCGAACCGCCAATGTCGTGCTCCCTGAGGGGCCCCAGCGAGGGGGACCCGCTCCACTCCTCCAAGCCTGTCGTCCCAGCAGCGCGGCGCAACAGCCGCAGGCACCCCCGTCGGCCGCAGTCTTATCTCCTCACTGCGCCCCCGAGGCAAAGTCCGCCCATCCGTTCGGCCCGGTCGGCAGTCCAAGACCCGGCCGGCCACCTCCACAATGGCCTGCGTGGCGCCGGCCCTCCCACTCCTGGCCAGCTATCAGCGCCTCCGGGGGTTCCGCAGCCCCGCCGTCACCAGGGTCGCCGCCCCACCTCAGGCCGCACTCAGCTCCTCGGGGCACCCCACCTCCGTCAGGCCGCACTCAGCACCTCGGAGCACACCTCCTCCTCCAGGTAGCCGCCGCGTCCGATTCCAGCGGTGCAAGGGCTAGCAGCAGCTGGGCTCTCCCCTTGGGTAGGTTCCAACCCGGTCTGGCCTCCGCCTCGCTGGGGCCGCCACTTCCGGTGTCCTCGGCCGGTCTCGCCGCACTTCCGGGCGGGTCCCACAAAACTGTGGGCCCCGGCTGTTCCGCTGCTCTCAGGCCGCCCAAGATGGCCGGCGGCTGCTCGCGGCCGCCGCTACTCTCAGCGCGGCGCCAGCCATCAGCGCCGCGCTCCGCTCCGCCGCGCCGTGGTCAGGGACCGGAGCACTCAAGGCTGCCCTCCAGGCGTCTGGAACACCGGGGCTGCAGGTTGAACAGGATTTTTGGCTGGGCTGGATGCGGAGCTCTCTGCTCACGCGTCCATGCCCGTCGGCAGCCAAGCCACGCCCCCTTAAGTTGCGGTTCTTATACTACTATTTTAGTATATGGTTTGGCTCGCCCCTAGGGCCTGACGTGTATTTGTGCTATTTTACTGTGATTATTGAAGTGTAACTTATGTGTTTTGACCTCTAGTCTCATAAAGAGACTAGGAGGGTGTGTTTAGTATTAAGTACATATATTTTGTATATATACCTGGTGTGGATATCTTTCATTTAGTGACTCAAGAGATTATCGACTGGTAAAACAAGCTGCTTTACATTCCTTCAAGACTTAGCCTGAAGGCTGCTCTCCATAGCTACCCCTAGAATAGCTTTCAATAAAGGTTGTCTTTAACCTATAACCAATAAGGGGTTGTTTGGACTGATACAAGGTGCCCACTGTAACTAGTGGACAGCATATATCAGGCCAACTTCTCACAGTCGGGACAAAAAACATGAGTGCTGGTCCACCCCACCAGAAACCAGTGGCTTAAATTAAGCACTGCTGTGAATGCTGTATTTAAATCTATGTGTCCCCAGTTCTGTGACCCCTGAAAAGTAACAGTGCAGGAGCAGCTTGCAGCTCATCCTCTTACTAAATAAACAGTGTGGTGTCGGTGCCTGGTAAGAGAGCTTTGGATTCAACCACACTGTCTGAATACCTTTACAATGAAAAATGTCAACTTGTCTGGTTTACTCAATTAAAGTCAACATACTACACTGCTTGGAAGGGTAACAAAAAACAGCTACAGATGTATTTTGTGACAGTTGCACTGTATGTAGCTTTCTTTCTTTTAGTACACTATTGTCCATTTCTTGTTCTTCCTGGCCTGCTTGGCCCTAGGATGGACTGAGCAATCACAAATATTAGCAGTAAGCAGCGTTATGAAGCTTTGAGTCCTTTATTTGCTTGATGGTTATATAGTTTGATGTAGGGGAGGGAGGAAATATAAAATAAAATAATGTAAATTTGCATCTAGGCCCTCTGACTTGATAACCATCATAGTTTGTCTTTCGCATTTCTCTGGTAGAGTCTTCTCCTGTTCTGCCATTAACATCTCCATGATGCTGAAGTAACTTCTTCCATGTGTGGAGCAGATCAATCACCCAGTCTACACTGGCTGATCCACCTCAAGATACCTTGGAAAAGACCATAATGGAAAGGGTTACGGATTGAAAAGTAAAGGTAAGGATCGTGCCCAGAACAAGTTTGAGATCACCCCTTGGTACACCTAGGGACTAAATTTGAGAGCACTATGTACATTTTCTGTCCCCACTTTGGATGAGCAATTGTAGATTTTCTGCATGGGTCTTCCTCCCGACTCCACAAAGTAACTTCTCTATCGGTGGATCCTTCCACTTTGATAGAGAAACCTCTGCCCAGGAAGACTATGCATGTATGCATTGGTATTTATATAGTGCAAATCTAGCTAGGAAGTAACAGAGAGCAGTACATTAAATGGGGTGGGGTGAGACGATGTGCAAGTAAATTAAATGGTATTTACACAAATCCATTTCATTTCAATTTTTTTAGGCACAGGGTGTTTAAATGATTTACCCAAATCAGACGGTGTTGATCCTACCACTGATGCCAGGATTCGAACCTGGATCTGCATGTTCCAAAGACAGCGGCTGTGGGATCTAGACCATATCTTCTTCTCTAGCATGCTCTAAGTAAGACAAGGTAGCCCATATTGCCCTGTTGTCAACGGGGTAATATGGGAGAAGTTGTCTTATTTAGAGTATGGGCGGGACAAAACAGATGTGATTTCCTCCTTTTACTCCGTGTGCGAGCAGATAATCTTAATTCTTTTGATTTATTCCCAGTTTTGACAAAATAATTCCTCACTTTATCATGGTCGTTTTTCGGGTGATTTATTGGTCTCTTAATTATCCCGTTTTCCTCCTTTGATCTTGCACATGTCACTTCGCTCTTTGCCCCGCTGTCATATGTTCTTTTTTCTACCTATTCCTCAAAAGGAGTTAGAAAATGTTCGTTCCACAGACTTCTTTCTGACTAATTTGTACACCCAATTTACATCAGCTGAAAGAACACATAAGAAGTGCACTTGTCCCATTTGTTCCATTTGGTAGTACAGCAAAAATAACGTTCTTATATATTATTGAAATGAAACATCTATTTCTCAAGTTCGTTATTGTTCCCATTAGTTCTCAACATTTTGACTTCTTTTTTTTCTGAATTTGGAGAATGTTTTTATAATTACATCACTGCTAACCTTTGGTTAATAATGCCACAGACCACAGTAAATTGCACCAATTTCCTTGCGAATATTCAGCCCATGTAAGTGATCTGAGTGCGTCAGACAGCACATATAGAGGATGTGATAACATGACATAATTAGACTTTAAAATAACTCGTCTCAATACTAAAATTACGATGTACTCAGAGACAAAGTTATTTGTGGTAGCCTTTGTCAGGTTTCCAAAATCTTCGCACTGTTTTAGTACTATACAACAGCAGGGGCTATTGAGACATAACTCAACACATAAACAAAGTAATTGCTTGCAGCATTGGTTTTCATCTTTAAGTGTTCTATAAGGATAGATGTCGTATAGTGAGCGATACAATTGCTATCTTTAACTACAGTAAAATCTAGGCCCAGATTTGTCAAACGTTGGTGTAGCGCAACGCAATACAACGCAACGCAGCAAGACAACTTGCTGCAGGTCTTCAGATGGAGAGGGCAGGGATGCACCATATCTATCAAGATTTGGTGCATTCCTGCTCTCTCCCTGCGCTGGCACACTGCGCAGCCTAGCACCAGCTCAGGCACCCTAGCGTCATGGTGCAAGGGTGCCTGCATTGCAGGCAGGATTGTTTTTGTGCAGGAAGTTAAGCACTCCTGCACAAAAACAATCCATGGAGGCTTTTTCAACAAAGAGAAATAAAGATATTTCTCCTTGCTGCACCTCGAACAGGAAGGCATAGCATTTACACATATTCCCAGGTTGACCAGTCTTGGTAAATCTGGGAATACGCCAAAATCCATGGCTCAATCAATCAATCAATCAATCAATCAGGGATTTATATAGCGCGCTACTTACCTGTGAGGGTCTCAAGGTGCTGGGGGGTGTGTGTGCAGCTCCGGATCAGTTGAAGAGCCAGGTCTTGAGGCACTTCCTGAAGGTGTGCAGAGTAGGGGAGCATCTGATGTTGACTGGGAGCTCGTTCCAGACCTGTGTGGATTCATGGGAACACTCAGGCTCAAACTCATAGAACGTCTTCCACCGGCAGAGTAACGCAAGGAAGCGACTTTGAGCTGCCTTGTGTTATTTGAGATTTACCAAGCAACTCGCGGACACGCAAGGTAACGTTGCATGGCTTGATAAATTTGACTGAAGGACTAAGTTCCCCTTGAGACGGCATGATTTTCGCAAGGGCAATGGAATCCAGTGATAAATCAAGGGTTTGGAACATAAGTGTGCATTTGCCCTTCACTTTGATGTCCATAACAAGTGTGTGTTGTAGTGCGTCTTACTCCTCCTCGAACAAACACCTCCTTAATGCACATTGATCATATAGTATTGATGTATTTTTGTTTTACAATGTGTACGATCTTCTTAACATGTCCTTACAAAAAAAGCACAAGTGTAGGTCACCGTAACCTTCAACTGGACTTGAAACAATGTTACTGGCTCTAAATTTTAAAGAACACACATTTTTCCAATAAATTGCTGCACAATTGGTGCTACTCATTGTCCTATGTGGGAAGTTCAGGAAGTCTCTGTTGCAAACTCCTTTAACACCTTAATATGAAAACCGGCTTCTGGGGCTGCTAATGTGTGACAAAAATGTCTGCTCAAAATTATTGTCTAGGTTTTTTGTGCCGATGATATGCTCTGATGCTTTTTGTGTGCTGTGGTTTGTGCTGCATTATTGAAACGTTATGTATTGCACTGTGGTTGTTGTGTTGTGGTCTGTATTATTGTACTATGCATTGCTATGTTTTGTTTGTTTGGTGATTATTCTATTGTTTACTTCACTTATGTCACCAAATAGGAAAAAAGATGGCTGTTGCAGAATCTCACTGGACGCTGCACACTCTCAAGCTTTCTGGGTTTCTGCTGAAGCTGGCCGGAAACTAGTGGCGCAGCAAGGTCAGGTGGTACCCGGTGGGGAACATTTTTGTCATCCCATAACAAAATGGCAAAATTATGTGTTTAAAACACATATTTTTGCCATTTAGTCACCCCCCTCAGTGATGACACCCGGGGCAGCCGCACCCACTGCACTCCCCTTCCTATGCCACTGCCCGAAACAGGGCTGCAGTGGTCCTTGGTCACCCTAATATTGAACTCTATCTCTGTTTATTGGTACTGACTGCCACAAATTGAGCAGTGGGGCACTTTTACTCCTTTCTGACTGGAGCCATTTCCGACTGGAGGATGCTGCAGGATTAGACTTAACTTGCTATGTGATTGCTGCCCTGCCCTTACCAGAGTATTGTAGCCGAATAACATGGACTGAAAATTGTCTACAAAAAATATTGAGTTTTATACATTGTATACAAAAATACCGCCTCATTGGAGTTAATAGTAGAAAATCTGAACTCAATGGGTCAACATTTCTTTAACCAATATTAAGGACACAATAGTTTTGTCAATGACATTGTAACATACAACTCTTCCTATAGAGATGAGTGGCAAAGACTGGAGAGTGGAATGGTAGCAGCTTGTGACTTAACAGGGCTGGAGGATGAATCTTCGAGCAGAAGCCCAGATATATACATGCCAAACCTCTCAATTCAGGCGGGAGACTATCAATTTCAAGGGCAGTCTCCCGCCTCCTGATTCCTGCATGCAGAAACCGGTTTCGGAATGCCAAGTCATGATCAACTGGAAACATGGCAAAAGTGAAATGTTGCTGGCTGTCATGCACATTCATCTTCTGCTCCAAGAAGTACCTCTGATATGAAAGGTCAACGCTTTGTGCTTAATTCTAGAAAGGGGAGATTATAATGTGTGACAGGCCTCGACATTTTATTTTTGGCAGTTTTACAAAGCCTATACAAAAACTGAGTTTAGAACTATGGGCCTCAATGAGGCTGTGCCACCGGAGTGTCACTTTTTGCGATGCTCCAGTTGCCATGGGTCTGCTCCATATTTACCAGGCAGCACTAAGCTACTTTGCATGGCTTAATGTGGCCTTTTAAATATTTTTCCCTTTAACGCAGTTTTCTGCGTTAAAGGGGCATGGAATGTGTATGCTGTGGGCGTTCCCAGCAGCACCCATGGCTTTTTGATACTGCCCCAGATGTACGAGGAACCGTAATTTTGAGGCAGCGTCATAAAGTTATGTTGGCGTAAGGGAGGCGCAACGAGGAGAAATACCTTTATTCTCCTCATTTTACCTTTTACAAGTGTTCTGCATTCTGCGACACACATAGAAAGAGGAAAAAGCCTCCTGTGATTTTTTTTGTGCAGGAAGGTTTTCCATGCCTGCATTGGTGCATGGCAGCCCATTGTGCAGCAGCGTAGGGGAAAACAACAGGAATGTGTTCCTGCCCTTTTCCTTTGCTATAGGGCAGCACCACAGAGATATCGATACTGTTCATTGCGTTTAATTGGTCAGAAGTCTTTCATCGCCTACCGCACCCTCTGATGAGATAGGCCCTGTACCCTATCTGTTCTCTGGAGACGGATCTTTCTTCCCGTTGGGCAAGGATCCTATTTTGGCCTGTTTTTGGTAGGTGGCATTTGTTATCTGTGCCAACCTGTGCCTATTCTACTATACAGTGAATCCCCCAAACTTGACTGTTAGTTATGTTTTTTCTTTTCTCTGGATAGATATCCCAGGTCCCCGACCCTCCTTGGAACCTATTCCAAAAGCTGTGGAAAAAACTGCTATTCGATCCTTTGAAAGTAACTCGATCGCTAGGTACTTTGTGGCTTCTTTTTGCAGAAGTCCGTTTGATTCATCATTTTTTGATGGGCTATAAGGTGCCACATGTATCTTTCTGAGTACATTTTTCCACTCTTTTAAATGCACCCATTGGGCATCTGGTACTGTTCTCATACTTTTTCTTTTTCTTATCCTCCTGGCAATCTATGTCGCTTTAACAAGTTTTTGGTGTTCAGATTTATGCACCCTTTATTTTATAGTCTCAACACCTGGAGAACACCCCTATACCTTTATTGGCTTGCTCTTTGTATATTTTTATTAAAAAAAAAAAAATGTTCCCTTTCTTCTTTTTGCTATTGCACTTTATTCCAATTTTTAATTGTTACTCTCATCCTTTAATTTAAATACCACCATTGTGGCAAACCTTAAGTGACAATCAATCTATACAATAAAGGAACGATTGTGTATATATATAAAATCACTATGACATAAAAAGAATTAGAAACCCTTTTCGAGTACTCATTTGTTATTTAACCTTAAATTGTCTTGCACTTTGAACATGTATATAGGCCCACATGCATCAAAGCAAAAACCGGTGGCAAACAGGCAGATTTTCAGAATCTGCCTCTTTGCTACCAGTATTTTTGCATTTGGGATGCATCATCCCAAATGCAAAAATCGCAATTTAAGTAATCTCTAAATTGTGATTACTTAAATTGCCATTGCATTTAAGGAATCGCAAATTGAGATTCCTTAAATGCAATGTATTAAAGTAAAACATTTGCAAAAACTTTGAAAAATGCTCTAAAGTGCATTTTTCAAAGTTCCATTTTACACACCCTCAGGCCCTTGGGGCATGTGTGTGTGCAAGATGTACTCATATGCAGATTTCAAGGGTGCAACAGGGTGTCCTTTTGACACCCTGGCACCCTTGAAATTGCATTCTCAATTTGCGATTCTCTAATTGAGAATCGCAAAATGAGAATGTCTTCCCTTCATTCCTATGGGCCTCTAGGCCCATAGGAATGAATGGGGAGGTATTCCTTATGTTTAGAAATCGCTATTTTTTAGGCGATTTCTACATGCATAGCCTTTTGCTATTCCTTATTAGCGAATCCTTATTTTTCGCTAATAAGGAATCGCATATGGCATTGTTGATGCATGTGCCAGATACTTCTTTTTTGATTATAGGTGTGTCTGTCCCACACTACCTGTCCTTCTTCACCCTGATGAAGGAGTAGCCCCGGCTGGGGCCTGACACCGAAATGCGCGTTGGCGTTTTTTAGACCATTGGGTTGCTGAAACTTCATTTGGTGAATATGAATAGCAAAATTGTTATTTAACCATCTGATGGCAACTCGACGATTTCTATGTGCTTTTATTTTCTGTGAACCGAGTCTATGTGTTGTTGTTAACAATATGATGTCATTGTGGAATGTGTGTTAGTATGATTGTGTTCCGTGAAGGAGATGTGTGGGACTGAGCTGCTATATTTACATGAATCTTGAAATGTTATGTTATTAGTCTAATGCTATGATGCTGATCATCCTAAAAAATCAATAAACTTGAGTGTGATTCAATGACACCGTTACCAAGTTGAATTGTGTCCTGGTTTGCCTACGGTTTGTGGTTACTAATTGTTGGACCCTTTACAGGGCCTTTTTGAATTATCTTGGCAGGTATTTCTCTTTATTGGAGCACCACAGAAAGGCCTGCTGCTCTGCCCAACAGCATAATCTTGTAAATAAGGCCTTCTGCTTTTGTTTGCGCCATGTTATTGAAACTGCCAAAAATGAAATGTTGATTGTCCGCCACCATACATGCCAATAGACCCAATTCAGGCTGACAAATGCATTCTCCTGGCTATTTTTCTAAACTATCCTACTTGCCTTCTCTAAAACGTTGCATGTATGCAGATCAGACTTGCAGATTGGGCAGCAGGAGCAGAAAAAATGGTAGTCAGCTGGAGAGGGAATCACCGCAAATCGAATTGATAGTATGCTGGAGAGGCCCCATTTATAATGAGGCTTTGTCGTCAGTGATATCATTTGAGATGTCATCAGTGAAGTCATCAGTTATGTCACTGACTATGTCATGAATGATGTAATATGTGACATCATCAGCAGTACATTGCGGGGGTGCGAGTTATAGTTAGCTTAACTAATTACAACAGCTGAATTTCTCTGGTTTTGTACGAGTGAATGTACAACTAACTATAACGTCCCTGAAACCGTGAATTTTTAAAGTTTTTTTAAATACTAATTTCTAACTATAACGTCCCTGAAACCTATGTTTTTCTCTGTGGATTTCTAAGGTTTTTTAAATTAGAATTTCTAACTATAACATCCCTGAAACCTGTGGGTTTTTCAGTGAATTTCTAAAGTTTTTTAAATGGCAATTTCTAACTATGCCTACAGAGGTAGGACATGTGAAGGAAGAGGAAGACAGGCACAGAAATAAGCAAACAAAATGCAGAAAGAAGCAACAGAAGTCCAGAAAGAGGAAGAAAGGTGCAGAAAGAAGCAAGATATATGCAGAAAGACCCAACAGAGGTGCAGAAAGAGGCCTTGTTGCAAAGTCATCCTGTGCCCGGGTGTAACGTCCTGGCTTTCTCGGGGTTGGGACAAACAGACGACGGACCAGAGAAATGGAGGTTTAAGGATGATTTAATAAACAGATAAACAACTACAGACAACAAAGAATACCGGTACTGGAATCACCAGTTAAAGTACGATACCCATTCACAGCTCGTCTAACCGTCCTCCGCATGCACACCGGACCCGGTATGCTCCAACGGAGGGCACAGTGCTAAGCAGTGGCCGACAATGCCACTCGACCGCTGTGAAGGGTAGTTCCAAGGTTGTGGAATCTACGGGGGGCACGTGGGAGTCACCCGGCCGGGCTCTCTACCACCTGGGAACAGCCGCTCTACCAGTATCCCCCAGAGTGCTGCCACAACACAAAGACGCTGGGAACACCTCCTAGTGTGCGTCTCTTGTATCCGGGTTTAAGTGATGATACCCAAGGTGGCGCAGAGAATGGATGGGAGCAGCCGCTCTACCTATCCCAGTTCTCCTACGAGTGTCGATGGCTAAGACGCGGAAACACCTCCTGGATAGCGTCTTAGCTCTAAGCGTGTGTTTAACCAAGGAACGAGGGTTGGGAGCTTCGGCTCGCACCAACCTCGTTTTCTCCAAATTGTCAGGCTGTTGGGAGCTTCGGCTCTACCAACGGGACTTGTGCCCAATGACGTTGAATACGGCTCTCAGAACGGGACAGGACACGGGCAGGAAGCACACGCCAGCACCTCTCCTCCGCTCCTTAGAATGTTCCTTCCGCCGCTCAACTCACCAACTGGTCCGTGTACCTCAACCAGGTACTCCGGCAAAGATCAGAATATCCGACGCCGAGTCCCAGTGATCTTCTCCTTAAGTAGTACTCTCGGCGTTGTATAACCATGACTTTTGAGTTGCATAACAGGAAAACTAGGCGTTACCCTTGGTGTTATGTAACCAGAACTCTTGAGTTGCATAACATGAAAACTAGGCGTTCCCCTTGGTGTTATGCAACCAGAACTCTTGAGTTGCATAACATGAAAACTAGGCGTTTCCCTTGGTGTTATGTAACCAGAACTCTTGAGTGGCAAAAGGCAATTGTTGCCGGAGGGAATTCTGGGAGTTGTAGTCCGCTCTCCTCCAAGCGCACCAGGTTCACGGAAGTGGCATCGTGGGAGGGAATCCATGTGCGGGAGGGGATTCCTGACACCGGGGCACAACCCAACATTTTGCTGACTGGTACTGGTGGTAACTGACTCTGACTGACCCTGGGCTCTGCGTAACCAGGCCTGGAGCCATTGCAATGCTGGAAGATACTTATAATACTGTGAAAACACCTACATACACTATTGTACAGTATGGGTTGGGGTACCCCTGTGATTGGCATGACCTTCCCTGTAAGGCCCTAGTACCTAATAGGGCAGGGGGATTGAAACTACTTCTAAGTCCCTAGCATATATTAGGGCATGGCAGTTTAGATGCCAGCATCCCTTTTCTGCACTTGCATGTGTGCACTGCTGAGCCTGAGGTCAGTTTAAAAGTAGCCCTGTGTGTGCAGAAAAAGGCAAGCGAGGTGCAGAAAGAGGCAAGAGAGGTGCAGAAAGAAGCAAGAGAGGTTCAGAAAGAAGCAAGAGAAGTAAAGAAAGAAGCAACAGACGTGCAGAAAGAGGGAAGAGGGGTGCAGCAAGAGGCAAGAGAAATGTAGAAAGAAGCAACAGAGGTGCAGAAAGAGGCAAGAGAAGATCAGAAAAAGGCAGCAGAGTAACAGAAACAGGAGGAAGAGGGGCAAAAAGAGAGAACAGGGGTGCAGATGGAGAGAAGAAGGGTGCCAAAAGAGGCAAGGGGGATGCAGAAATTTGCAAGAGAGGTGCAGAAAGAAGCAAAAACAGTGTAATAAGAAACAACAGAGGTGCAGAAGGAGCCAAGAGAGGTACAGAAAGAGGCAAAAGAAGAACAGACACAAGCAAAAGTGATGCGGAAAGAGGCTAGTGGGGTGCAGAAAAAGGCAAGAGAGGTGCAGAAAGAGGCAAGAGAGGTGCACAAAGAGGGAAGAAGGGTACAGAAAGAAACAACAGACGTACAGAAAGAAGCAAGAGCAGCGCAGAAAGAGGCAAGAGCAATGCAGAAAGAACCATGAGAGGTGCAGGAAAAGGGAAGTAGGGTGCAGAAAGAGGCACAAGGGGTGCAGAAAGAGGCAAGAGAGGTGTAGAAAGAAGCAAGAGAAGTGCAGAAAGAACCAACCGAGGTGCAGAAAGAGGCAAGAGGGGTGCAGAAATAGTCAAGAGGAATGCAGAAAAAGCAAAAGAGGTGCAGAAAGAGGCAAGAGGGTGCAGAAAGAGGCAACAGAGGAGCAGAAAGAGGCAATGGAGGTGCACACAGAGGAAAGAAGGGTGCAGAAATGTGCAAGAGAGGTGCAGAAAGAAGCAAGAGAAGTGCAGAAAGAAGCAACAGACATGCAGAAAGAGGCAAGAGGGGTGCAGAAAGAAGCTAGAGAAGTGCAGAAAGAAGGAACAGAGTTGCAGAAAGAGACAAGAAGGGTGCAGACAGAGGCAAGAGAGGTGCCGAAAGAGGGACGAGGGGTGCAGAAAGAGGCAAGAGGGGTGCAGAAATTTGCTAAACTGGTGCAGAAAGAAACAAGAGCAGTACAGAAACAACCAAGAGAGGTGCTGAAAGAGGCAAGAGAGGTGCAGAAATAGGCAAGAGAAGTGCATAAAGAAGCAAGAGTGTTGCAGAAACAGGCAAAAGAGGTACAGAAAGAAGCAACAGCAGTGCATAAAGAACCAACAGAGGTGCAGAAGGAGGCAAGAAGGGTGTGGCAAGAGGGGTGCAGAAATGTGCGAGAGGTGCAGAAAGAAGCAAGAGTAGTGCAGTAAAAAACAACAGAGGTACAGAAAGGGGCAAGAGGAGTGCATAAAGAGGCAAAAACAGTGCAGAAAGAACCAAGAGACGTGCATGAAAAGAGAAGAAGGGTTCAGAAAGAGGCACAAGGGGTGCAGAAAGAAGGAAAAGAAGTGCAGAAAGAAGCAACAGAGGTGCTGAAAGAGGCACGAAAGGTGCAGAAAGAGGCAAGAGAAGTTCAGAAAGAAGCAACAGAGGTCCAGAAAGAGGCAAGAGTGGTGCAGAAAGAGGGAAGAGAGGTATAGAAAATGGCAAGAGAGTTGCACAAAGAGGGAAGAGAGGTGAAGAAAGAAGCAAGTGAGGTACAGAAAGGGGGCAGAGAGGTACGGAAAGAGGCAAGAGAGGTGCAGGAGACAGGCAAGAGAAGCGCGGAAAGAAGCAAGAAAATTGCTGAAAGAAGCAACAGAGATGTAGAAAGAAGTGCAGAAAGAGACAAGTGAGATGCAGAAAGAGGCAGGAGTGGTGCAGAAAGAGGGAAGACACTCGCAGAAAGAGACTACAGGGGTGCGGAAAGAAGCAAGACAGGTGCAGAAAGAAGCATGGGAAGTGCAGAATGAAGCAACAGGGGTGCAAAAAGAGGCAAGAGAAATGCAGAAAGAAGCAACAGAGGTGCAGAAACAGGTAAGAGGGGTGCAGAAAGGGGTAAGAGGGATGCAGAAATTTGCAAGAGAGGTGCAGAAAGAAGCAAGAGCAGTGCAAAAGAACCAACAGAGGTGTAAAAAGAGGCAAGTGAGGTGCAGAAGGAGGCAAGAGAACTGCAGAAAGAGGCAAGAGAGTTGCAGAAACAGGCAAAAGGTGTGTAGAGAGAGGGAACAGGTGGGCAGGTTGAGGCAAGAGAGGTGCAGAAAGAGGGAAGAGGGGTGCAGAAAAAGGCAAGCGGGATGCAGAAATTTGGAACAGAGTGTGAGAAGTTGGCCTGGTATATGCTGTCCACTAATTAAAGTGGGCACCCTGTACCACTCCAAACAACCCCTTATGGTGATAGGTTAAAGACAAACTTTATTGAAAGCCATCCAGTGGTAGCTATGGAGAGCAGCCTTCAGGCTATGTCTTGAAGGAATGTAAAGCAGCTTGTTTTACCAGTCGATAATCTCTCGAATGACCAAATGAAAGGACAACCACACCAGGTATATATTCAAAATATATGTATTTAAGATAAAACACACCCCTCTAGTCTCTTTATGAGGCTGGAGTTCGAAGTACTTAAGTTACAAGTCAGTATTCAACAGTAAAACCACAAATACACGTTTGGGCCCTAGGGGCGTACCAAACCATATACCAATAAAGTGGTATAAGTACCACGACTGAACTAGACACAAGGCCTAGAGCCTTTAGAAGTGCTTGGGCCCCAAGGAACCACCCAAGGTAGTGACGTAGGGGACCCACGGGGGACGCGTGCAGTGTTAGAACACAGGCGCAAATCGCCATTAACTTCTATGGGGAAAGTCGCAGTTGGAAAATTACAAGTTAACGACACTTAGAGGACGACTACAAGCAAACCCTTTTGGACTTAGAGGTGTATAGGGCCAACACCCACAGGAGCACCGGAGTGCTTGTGTTACCTCACCCAGGGAAGCCGGGTGCACAGGTGTCTTTTTGTGTCGGGTCGCGGCGTCGTTTTCAATGGAAGCTGGCAAAGAAGTGCTGCTGCCGTGAAGAGGAGAAGTGTCCGAAGAGATCCAAGCCTGGATCAAGGATGGAAGGAACCTGAAAGCAGAGAGGACAGAGTCTGGGTCACTTACCAGTGACCAGGGGCACGATAGTCCAATGCCCACAGATGTCGGGTGCTTCAGGTGAGTTGACAGGTGTCTTGACTCTTCAGCCACGAGGTCCAGGAGGTGTCAATGACAACCAGGAGCTGGATTAAAGCTGTCCCATGAAGTCTGTCGAGTGCTGCAGTGTTGCGACCAGAATGGACCCAACAAGCCTTGACAACGGCAAGTTAAGTGGAAATAGAAGAAAGACGTCGGTGCAGACCAGGAAAGTCTGGGGAACTCACCCAGCAAGGGTAAGTCAGGGCACGTCTGGCAAAACCAGTAAAGCACAAGCAGAAAAGGAGTTGCCTTCATGGGGACCCACTAGCCAATGGGCTAGTGATCGCAAACGAGCCTCGAGCAATCATACTGGAAACTGGCTCACGTGTCACTCGTGGAGTGAAGGCCAGAGATCTTCGGTGCAGTTGGTGCTCAAGGCTGGGGCTACTCAGAGCCCAAAGCACAACTTTGAGGAAGACCAGGAAGATGATGTACCAAAAAAAGTTCACGGTGTCCAGGGGTCATGGTTCCGCATCACCCACGATAGCCACGGGCCTCAGCTTTGCTGTGGACTCAGGATAGCCTCGGGGAAGTCTGGAAATCCACCTCTGGTGATGCAAAGACAGTTGCTTCTTTGGTGCCTGCCAAGCAGGGGAGTCACTCCTTGACCCCAAGGGAGATTTCTTCAGTCTTCTAATTGAAACAGAAAGTCGAAGGTCCAGGATATATGTTGCAGAGTTTCGTCCAGGGTAATCTAAAGTCTCAAGGACTGGGTTCCTATACTTATACCAAGATAGGGGGTTGGACATACTCTGGGGACCCACCTATGGGAGGGTTTGGAAAGAGGGGTGGTTACACCCATTTCCTTTGTCCAGTTTTGTGCCAGAACAGGGGCAGGTAGCGCCTGCAACCAGTTTGAACTGGATTATGCACAGGGACACCAAGTGTGCCCCCAGTGCAGGACTTCAAAGCATCAGAGAGTGCTCCCGCTCAGCCCCAATACACATCTGCCTGTCTGGGGAGGTGGTTGCACCTCCCTATGACAGGAAACCTATTGTCCAGTCCTCCCCTGCCAGAGTTTCGGTCAGCAGTAGGAGGCCAGACCCGTGCCTGTGGCAGTGGCATCCATTTTGTGATGCCAGGGCTCTAGAAAGTCTTTACCGGTTAGACCAGTGGGTACATGTTTCTCCCTCTAGAAGGGTGGAATGCTACCCCCACTGCCAGAACTGGCTGGGGGGTAGTATTCCAATGTGTTTGACACCAAACACAACATGTTTCCATGCAGCCAGTCCAAAGTTAGCATTTACTGCGAGGTTATGATGCACTTAAGAGCATATGGTCAGGCTGCACCACAAACAGCATCAGAGGAGGTACTCCGAATGCTGCAGAGGGACTCTGCTCATGCAGGGGCACCCTCTCACATAAATACCAAGCATTCTGCCTTCAGGATTGTTAAGGCCTACCATAGGAATGACTTATAGGTTTTATATGTGTGTGCAATGGTAGTGATATAGGTAGCCTATACCACAGTAAGGGGTGCATGCACCACCTTACCCAGGCTGCAGTAGCAAACCTGTGGTGTCATTTTGGAGTGCTTCCCAGGGTGGTATAATACATGCTTCAGCCCCTGGTAGGTCTCTGAGGTACCTATGCCTTGGTACATAGAATACCATATACTAGGGACTTATAAGGCCCTCCAGAATCCAATTAGAGATATACCTAATGTACATGGAAACCCTTTTAGAGAGGAAGCAGCTAGGCTGGGGTCCTGATTAGCAGGGCCACAGCCAGACTAAGGTCGACAAACAGTGAAACACCAGCAAAAAGTGGGGGTACCCATGTGAAGCAGATCCTACTCTCCTACACAGAGGTACAGAAAGAAGCAAGAGCAGTGCAGAAAGAACCAACAGAGGTGCGGAAAGAGGCAAGAGGTATACAGAAAGAGGCAAGTGAAATGCAGAATGAAGCAGAAGAGGTGCAGAAAGAACCAACAGATGTGCTGTCAAGAATTCCTGTCATACAAGGGAAACACGCCCTTATGTAAACAGGAGAGCTGTTACATAACTCAAGGGAAACACGCCCTTATGTAAACAGGAGAGCTGTTACATAACTCAAGGGAAACACGCCCTTATGTAAACAGGAGAGCTGTTACATAACTCAAGGGAAACACGCCCTTATGTAAACAGGAGAGCTGTTACATAACTCAAGGAAAACACGCCCTATAAAGGGAGGAACCGGGAGGTACAAGGCTGTCGGATATTGTGTTTACACCGACGTACCTGCTTCGTGAAGAGCAGTGTTCCGGAGTGGTGCTCCAGTAAGGCAAGAACGGAGGTAGGTCGAGTCGTTACTCCCTGGGCCGTGTCTTGCCCCATCGTCACCTGTGAAGGACCCGGAAGCTCTACCGGTCAACCATTGAGCTTCGCTTTTTGACTCGGCTGAGTCCAAGCGCAGTGGCGCTTTTGCTGGTTGGAGTCGTAACTCCCAGCCCGACCAGAGACACAGGGACTGCCAGCTGTAACGCACACCAGGAGGTGTTTGCCGCGTTACAGACTCGGAAGTCCACAGGATCGATCGAGCGGCTGCTCTCGGTTCAGTCTTCTTGCTTGTGATTGGGGTATCGGTGACGCATCACCAGGAGGTGACTCCGCGTCCCGGTGCAGTCTGAGGAAGAGGTTGAGCGGCTGCTCCCTTCAGGTAGAGACCCCGGCTGGGTGTTTCCCTGACTCCTCGATTCTCCACAACACTCTTCGTGCCCCTCACAGCCTACCGATTGGCATTGTCGGCCATTTCATTTCTGCCCTCTGTTGGCATACGCCGGGATCGGCGTATATGCAGAGGACGGTTAGGACCATCCGTGCTGTGGGCTGGTAACGTACTTAGCCTGGAGGATTCCAGTGACTATAACTTTTGTTTGTTCTTTGTATTTTATTTGCCTTCATTAAAAGAACTAACCCTTCACAAGTGGTTGCGTCCTCATTGTCGTGTCTGTTAAACGATCCTGAGACGTTCAGGGCGTTACATGTGCACAAAGGCAAGAGGGGTGCAGAAAGGGTTAGGAGAGGTTCACAAAGAGTCAAGAGGGATACAGAAAGAGTCAGGAGGGGTGCAGAAAGAAGGAAGAGAACTGTAGAAAGAAGCAACAGAGGTGCTGATAGAGGCACGAAGGGTGCAGACGGAGACAACAGAGGTGCAGAAGGAAGCAACAGAGGTAAAGAAAGTGGCAAGAGTGGTGCAGAAAGAGGGAAGAGAGGTGTAGAAATAGGCAAGAGAGTTGCACAAAGAGGGAAGAGGGGTACAGAAACAGGCAAAAGGGTGCAGAAAGATACAAGTGAGGTGCAGAAAGAGGCAAGAGAGGTGCAGAAACAGCAAAGAGAAGTATTGAAAGAGGTAAGAGAGGTGCAGAAGGAGGCAAGAGGCAAGAGATTTGCAGAAACAGGCAAAAGGGGTGCAGAAAGATGGAACAAGTGGGCGGTCTGAGGCAAGAGAGGTGCAGAAAGAGGAAAGAGGGTTGCAGAAAGAGGCAAGAGGGGTACAGAAAGAAGCAACAGAGGTGCAGGAAGAAACAAGAGAAGTGCAGAAAGAAGCAACAGGGGTGCAGAAAGAGGCAAGAGGAGTGCAGAAAGAGGCAAGAGAAGTACAGAAAGAACAACAGAGGTGTAGAAAGAGGGAAGAGAGTTGCAGAAAGAGGCAAGTCATGTGCAGAAGGAGGCAAGGGAACTGCAGAAAGAGGCAAGAGATTTGCAGAAACAGGCAAAAGGGGTGCAGAAAGACAGAACAATTGGGCAGACTGAGGCAAGAGTGGTGCAGAAAGAGGAAAGAGGGTTGCAGAAAGAGGCAAGAGGGGTACAGAAAGAAGCAACAGAGGTGCAAGAAGAAGCAAGAGAAGTGCAGAAAGAAACAACAGAGGTGTAGAAAGAGGCAAGAGAAGTGTAGAAAGAGGCAAGAGAGTTGCAGAAAAAGGCAGGAGGGGTACAGAAAGAGGGAACAGGGGTGCAGAAAGAGGCAAGAGGGGTACAGGAAGAAGCAAGTGAGGTACAGAAAGAGGCACGAGAGGTGCAGAAAGAGGCAAGAGAGGTGAACAAAGAGGCAAGAGAGGTGCAGAAAGTGGAAGAGATGAGCAGAAAGAGGCAAAAGAAGTGCTGAAAAATAGAAAGTTGGAGAAAGAAGCAACAGAAAGGCAGAAAGTGGCAAGAGAGGCGCAGATAGAAGCAAGAGTGGTTTGCACACCATTAGTACCAATTTAACATCCACATTTAGCAATAAGTAACAAGTGACCATTCTAGGTTTGCAAAGAGCCTTCCACCATGCTGTAACACTTGTCGCTTCATTTTTCGTAGCGTTTCAGCAGTGTGAGCTAGTAACAAGGTTTTTTTTGTTCAAATCTGCAGATTATGCAGCAGATGATGGATTTTGTGGCAAATGTGGAAAATGTATAATTGTGCGAAAGTCGGTGCAGCCAAACAGTCGCATAGTTCCAGTGGCCCTGCTCATACCTCTGGCTAGGTCCAAAAGTGCTCCTCAGTAGTTTGTTCTTTTTTGTGTCATTGAGTTTATAGTTTAGCTTCTATAGAAAAGAGGAAGACTAAACCTGAGGTTACCACTCCACAACACAGACTACCATACCACATAATTACTCTCCATAACACATTATTCCACTCTACATAATTGCTATACACTAACTACCACATACTTTCTATCCACATCAAAGTCAAAGTCTTTCCACATAATTTCATTGCACATCATACCACATAATTCCACTACACACAATCTACATCCACTCCACTCCAAGAAACACCAGTAAAACACTTTACATTTACAACACCAATAGCTCTAACTCTCGCAAATGTGTAACCTGTTACATTGCAAATGCTTCTTTAACGTGTTTGCAGAGAGATGAAGAAAGGGGGCTGGACCTCCAACAAGCGCTCGGGAATTCCGCTGCGTAGGACTTACAGGAGGTACCAGGAGGGCTTCTTGGCCCCCAAAGTTCCTCCGGAGTAAAGTGGACTTTATCCCCCAACCAGTACTGTGCCAGGAGGCGCGTTTGCAGAGTGGTAGAGAAAGTTGAGCGTGGCCTCTGAAGACCTCTTAGCAATTCCACTGTGTGAGACTTAGTGGAGGTAACAGGAGGGGTAGTTGGCCTCCAAGGACAACCTTGGGGGCCAACTACCCCTCCTATTACCTCCAGTAACTTCCACACATCAGGATTGCTAAGTTCTCATAGCAGGCCACGCTCCCTTTCCCCACCAGTCTGCAAACGCACTCCCTGGCACGCTCTTGGATGGGAATTAGAGTCCACTTCACTGCTGGGGGTCCTTAGGGGCCAACTAGCCTACCTGATACCTCCAGTATGTCCCAGATAGTGGGATTGCTGACATTAGGACACAGGCCATGCTCCCTTTCTCCGCCACTCTGCAAACGCACCTCCTGGCATACTCTTGGTTGGGGGATGAAGTACCCTTGCCTCCTGAGGGTCCCTGGGGGCCAACTAGCCCACCAAGTACCTCCAGTAAGCCCCACACAGCTGGATTGCTGAAAGTGGTTCGAGGCCACGCCCTTGTTTTACACCACTCTGCAAACACGCCTTTTGGCGCACTGCTGCTCAGGGGATGAAGTCCACTTGTGTCCTGAGGCCATCAGGACACAAGAGGACAGCACCACCCCACCAGCAGTGCACCAAGAGGCGCGTATGCATAGTGGTGTAAAAAGGAGCATGGCCTCGGACCACCTCTCAGCAATCCCACTGTGTGGGGCTTACTGGAGATACCTAGTGGGCTAGTTGGCTCCTAAGGATCCTTAAGGATCTAGAGGACTTAATCCCCCAACCCACAACGCACCAGGAGACGCGTTTGCAGTGTGCTGCAGGGAGGGGGCGGGGCCTCTGATGAGATGCTGTTTTTTTCCCCTTTTCTTGGAGGTTGGAAGGAGTGCTGTGTGGCCCCACTTCTCTCAATATTTTCTGGGCCTTGGTGACCCCATCCCCCAGGGCCTGTCACTATTCACGTAAAAAAAATGATTTTGGCCCCGGGGACCCCATCCCCCGGGGCATGGCCACATATTTATTTTTATTTATTTATCTTATTTTCAAGGAGGGGGTGAAGAACCAGAACCGTTTGGGCCTGGCGGCACAGTGTACGCCCAAGTCTCCGGAGTTCTCCTGCTCAGTTACACAGAGACACGGGACACTCTGTCGGCGTTAGAAGATCAGATTTATTTAGCTGCAGCTAGTACAGTTTTCCTAGAAGTACACAAAGTAGGTTCTCAGGAGACTGCCACTTCACTCTGTGGCGCACAAGTTTATATACTATATAGAAACATATTCATTAACGAAATACACTCCCAGAGTATACAAGAAAAGAGCCAATAAGGAGAGTTGGAAAACAGGGTAGAACCAATAGGAGAGTTTGGAAAACAAAGTATCAGATGACTCGAAAAGACCTCTCCTCCAACTATGTTTGTCACCCCTCCCTCAAGCTAATGTATTAACAGATTCATAACTAACTTGCAGGTGGCGAGATACGTTTGTGTGTGTTGGAGGACAGTTGTGAAACGAGAGAATGCTAGCAGAAGACAGTGAAGGCCAGACGATAAGATAAGGTCAGGAAAGAATAGTGTGAACCAATAGATAGTTGAGACGGGGATTAGAAAACCAGACAGGGATTAGTTTACTCGGCTAGTCCTAACACCAGCTTTGCAAACAGAGGCAGAGAGCGTATTTCGACACCAGGTTACAGAAAAAGCAGAATAGACTTTGTTCGCCGTGCTGCCTGAGTGATGGCAACACAAAATGGCGGCGGGCACAAAATGGCGGGTCGATTCGATCGCGATCAGAAATCGAAGTTCCTCAGGGGGCCACGCGGCCCCCTCTTGAGGCCATTATTGGCCACAGGGATGGGGGTCCCTTGGGCATTGCCTCGTTTTTATTTTTTTTTTAAATATTTTTTTTCGGGATGGGTGGCTGCGTGGCCCTCCTTCCCTGGGCCACTACTGGCCCCGGGGACACCATTCCCCGGGCCTTGCCAGCCTGTTTTTATAGGGGAGGAGCCACATGGCCTTTCTCCTGAGGCCAATTATGGCCCCGGGGACCCCATCCCTCGGGGCCCGGCCTTATTTAAAAAAAATATATATCAAAAGGAAGGGGCCGATTGGCCCCCCTCCCGGGCCACTTCTGACCCCGGGGCCCCCATCCCCCGGAGCCAGCCCTCACGTTGAGGACCGAGAAGGCCAGCTCCTGCGGGAGCCGGCATTGCTTTTGAACAAGGGGAGCTGCTGACATGCAGCTCCCCTTGTAAAGGCAAAGCAGTGTTTGCAATGGCAGGATGTCCTGGGGGTGGGCATTCCGGGACATTGCAAGAGCCAGCCCTGGGGGTGGTGGCCCCCAGGGTCATCTAGGGTTCTAGGAGGGGGCCCCTCTCCCATCCGATTAAAGCCCATGGAGGTGGTGGTCTCTGGGACTGGGGGTCCGCAGCAGACCCCCACCCGTAATTAAAATTTGCAATGGGGAGGTGGTGGTCCCTGGGGCTGTATGGGGAAGGGCAGGAGCCCCCCACACTTTTAAAATTTATATTTAAGCCCGGGGAGGGGGCATTCCCCTGGGTTTTGGGGGCCCATGAGGCCCCCCACACATAATTACAGACGCCCCGGGAGGTGGTGGTCCCTGGGGCAATGTGGGGAGGGTCATTTTTCTTTATTAATATATAAGCCCCAGGGAGGTGACGGTCCCTGGGGTGAGGCCCCCCCACACATAATTATGGATGCCCCGGGGTGGTGACGGTCTCCGGGACAGTGTGGGGGTCAGGAGCCCCCACAAATTTTTTTAAAAAGAGCCCCGGGGAGGTGGCAGTCCCCCGGGCTGCAGGGGTGCCACATGCCTTGTGCACATTATGAGCAAAGCCCCGGGGAGGTGGTGGTTCCCAGGGCTGTGGAGGCCCCCATGGGCCCTCACATCCTAATTATGAATTGCCCCGGGACCTGGCCCACCAAGGGACTTAAAACAAACAAAGCGGGGCAGCTCGCGCTTCATTTATTTGTATTCACCCAGTGCGAATTCGGCCAAAATTATAGCAAAACATGCTTTTTTTGGCCCTGGGGGTCCTTGTGGGACGCCCTGAGCAGGCCTAGGGGGTCAGGGGGGTCCTTCGGGAGGGTTCGCGAATCCTCCTCGGCCCTCAGATATCGATATTTTTTTTTTTTTTATTTCTCAGCAACTACTCAAAAGATTTACACCATTTGAAAAAAATGTCACTGTCTGAACCAAGAGCAACCTTTTTGCCAGATTTGGTGTAATTCCGTTCAATAGTTCGAGCTGTAGCCATGTCTAAAGTTCCTATGGAAATTAAAATAGGGAAAATGCATTTTGGTTCCCACTTTTTTCTCAGCCCCCACTTGAAGAATCATCCCAAAACGTTCAAGACAAGAGCTGACCTGAGTGAACCATTAGTTTTGAAACGTTTGTGTAGATTCGTCAAGCAGCGCAAAAGATATTGGCAAAGGAAAAAACACTTTTTGAAAAGAAGCAAGGTCCTAACTACAACTACCTACTGGCGTCCGCCTGTAGGATATATATATATATATATATATATATATATATATATATATATATATATATATATATATATATACAAATTCACTTAAAAAACCATAGGTTTCACACATGTTATAGTTAGCTGGACATTTCCCTCGTAAAAAACCATTGAAATTCCCCCGTTATAGTTAGTGCAGGCAACTATAACTCACGCGACCGCAATCCTCTGCTGATGACGTCAGATATTACATCACTGTATTTAGACACCTATTTACCCATGTCTTCTTCCATTAATCTTTAGCTATGCATATATTACAAATATTTATTTTTCAGAAAGACACATATGTAATCAGTGATGTAATATCTGACGTCATCAGCAGAGGATTGCAGTCGCGTGAGTTATAGTTGCCTGCACTAACTATAACGGGGGAATTTCAATGGTTTTTTACGAGGGAAATGTCCAGCTAACTATAACATGTGTGAAACCTATGGTTTTCTAAGTGAATTTGCAAGGTTTTTTAAATGCTAATTCCTAACTATAACGTGTGTGAAACCTATGGTTTTTTAAGTGAATTTGTATGTTTTTTTAAATGCTAATTTATGTATTTATTAATAAATTTTTTTTTCAGGTTTTTCACCGTGCGCGCACCGTGCACGCTCTGTGGGCGCTTGGTGCGCTTTGCGCACCAAGCGCCCACGATGCATTGTGCGTGCCGTGCGCGTACGGGGCGCGCACTCCGCGATTTTTTGAAAAAAAAATAGTGTTTTTTTTACCCTTGGGGGTCCTTCAGTGACCCCCTGACAAAGGCTAGGGGGTCAGGAACTGTCCATCCTGCCCCCTTTTCACATTTTCCACCTTTGTTTTTCACTGCCTCAGACTGCGAGAGACAAAATGGCGGCCGACACTTCCTGATTTCGACTGATTCGAATATTTACTGACATCTAACAACCAATCAGAATTGCGCTCGCGCACGGCACCGTGCGCATACGGTATGCTTACCGTACACGCATGGTGCGCGCTTATAGATATATATGTACTTTTAACTGCAATTTTCTCAGGAACTACTGAACAGATTTACACCAGACCTGCAAAAGGCACATCCCTGACCTGAGGACTACCTCTCTGCCAAATTTCAAGTAATTCGGTTCAGCCGTTTGGGCTGTACCTTGGACTAAAGGTCCCTATGGAAAATTACATGGGAAAAACGCGTTTTGGGACCCCCCTTTTTTCTCAGCCCCTGCTTGACGAATCCCCCGAGACTTTCAGGGTAGGAGCGGAGTGGAGCGGAGTGGAGCGGAGTGGAGCGGCCCACCTATTTTGAAAATATTTTGAAAATATATATACATATATATATTATCTACCGGCGGTCGCCAGTACATAGTTATAGTTGGGACCGTGTTCCATAGGAAATCCGCAACATTCTATTTGGAATAACTTTGGCGCCGATTAACGAATCCTCGCGAAATTTTCTAAATTTGCACTCGCGCGCGCACGGTGCGCGCGCGCGAGCGCAGTTCTGATTGGTTGTTAGATGTCAGTAAACATTCGAATCGGTCGATATCAGGAAGTCTCGGCCGCCATTTTGTCTCTCGCAGTCTGAGGCAGTGAAAAACAAAGGTGGAGAACATGAAAAGGGGGCAGGGTGGACAGTTCCTGACCCCCTAGCCTTTGTCAGGGGGTCACTGAAGGACCCCCAATGGTGAAAAAAACATGTTATTTTTCTTTCGAAAAAGCACGGGGTGCGCGCACCATGCGCGCACCGCACACACAATGATTTGTGGGCGCTCGGTTCGCTAAGCGCACCGAGCGCCCACAGCACGCGCACGGTGCGCGCACGGTGAAAAACCTGAAAAAAAAAATATATTAATAAATACATAACTTAGCATTTAAAAAACCGTACAAATTCACTTAAAAAACCATAGGTTTCACACACGTTATAGTTAGGAATTAGCATTTAAAAAACCTTGCAAATTCACTTAAAAAACCATAGGTTTCACACATGTTATAGTTAGCTGGACATTTCCCTCGTAAAAAACCAATGAAATTCCCCTGTTATAGTTAGTGCAGGCAACTATAACTCATGCGACCGCAATCCTCTGCTGATGACGTCATATATTACATCACTGATTACATATGTGTCTTTCTGAAAAATAAATATTTGTAATATATGTATAGCTAAAGATTAATGGAAGAAGACATGGGTAAATAGGTGTCTAAATACAGTGATGTAATATCTGACGTCATCAGCAGAGGATTGCGGTCGCGTGAGTTATAGTTGCCTGCACTAACTATAACGGGGAATTTCATTGGTTTTTTACGACGGAAATGTCCAGCTAACCATAACATGTGTGAAACCTATGGTTTTTTAAGTCAATTTGCAAGGTTTTTTAAATGCTAATTCCTAACTATAACGTGTGTGAAACCTATGGTTTTTTAAGTGAATATATATATATATATTCACTGAAAAAAACCATAGGTTTCAGGGGTGTTATAGTTAGCTGGACATTTCCCTTGTACAAAACCCTAGAAATTCCCCTGTAATAGTTAGTTCAGCTAACTATAACTCGCGCCCCCGCTATGAACTGCTGATGGAGTCACATATTACATCACTCATGACATGGTCAGTGACATCACTCATGACATCTCAAATGACATCACTGATGACATCCTCCAGTGAGTATGTGTTTCTGTACAGTTTTAATATGTTTAATATATATAGGGAAAGGTCTGATGAATAATGAGTGGGTGTACAAGTGTGTGAATGGATGATTTTCTAGGTGTGTAACTGACTCTATAAGTGAGTCATTAAATGTATCTTACTGCAGACCAGTGACTAAACTGTGTGAATGTCTGTATGTGTGTAGGTGTATAAGTGGCTGCATGGTTTTGTGAATAGCTATATGAGTGTCTATATGGGTTATTGATTGGTTGTCTGAGTATCTCTATGGGTGCCTGAGTGTTTGTGTGGGTAGGGTGTGTGTGACTCTATGCATAGATGTGTGAGTGGGTGATTCTATGGGTGCATGGTTTTAAGAGTGTATCTGTGATGGACTGTATGGTTGGGTGAGTGTATGTATGGGTGTGTTAGGGATTGAATGTATATCTCAATGTGTGACTAACTACATATGTGAAAGGCAGTATATATGTGTGTAAGAGTATATAAGTGGGTATATGTGAGAGTGTGTGATTGTGAGAGTGGCTGTATGGATGAGTGTGTGCTTGTATCAATGATTGTATAAGAGCGTAAGAATGTGGTACTATTTTTATGAGTAAGTGAACTTGAGTGAGTTTAACTGTATAGGTGAGTAAATTGGACTGTGTTTAATTACTTGCACGACTGACTAGGTGTGTCAGTACCTCAATGGATGATTGGCGGTGTGTGAGTGTCTATAGGTGTATAAATGCATATGATAGTCTTGTACGGAGTGACTGTAAGTATGAGTGACTTTACAGGTGAGTGAGTGGAGGTGTATGTAGACCTAAGAGTTAATGAGTGGGTATTTAGTTATTGGTATTGGAATATCTATGGGTTTCAAAATGGCCGTCTGAAATTTTGAGTCGGTTTATCAAAGGTTACATTAGGGTGTGAGAAGATGCACTAATTTATCACATGGATGATGTCATCAGTGATGTCATTTGAGATGTCATCAGTGATGTCATCAATGATATCACTAACCATGTCATGAGTGATGTAATATGTGACGTCATCAGCAGTGCATTGCGGGGGCGCGAGTTATAGTTCGCTGAACTAACTACCCCATGGGAATTTCTAGGGTTTTGTACGAGGGAAATGTCCAGCTAACTGTAACGCCCCTGAAACCTATGTTTTTTTCAGTGAATTTCTAAGGTTTTTTAAATGCAAATTCCTAACTATAACGCCCCTGAAACCTTTGGGTTTTTCAGTGAATTTCAAAGGTTTTTTAAATGCTAATTCCTAACTATATCAGGCCTGAAACCTATGTTTTTTGAGTGAATTTCAAAGGTTTTTCTAAATGACAATTTTGAATGTATTAATTGTTATACTGATTTTTTTTATACTGATTTACTACATTTTTTAAACTATTTATTTTGAGATATTTTCTTTAATTATATTATAATTACATTATACATTACAATGCAAAATATACTTTCTCAGAATGAATTACTTTAGTTTAAATACTTGGGAAATAGGCAACAGACTTTTAAGTACAGTAGTTACAGTTGTTGCAATGGGCAACACAATTTCAAACACAAAGCAACATTGAGCTCAATGTGAATTTCTAGTTAAATGCAATTAGTTACTTTATGGATTACTTTTCTAACCACAGGACTGGATCCTAGATTCAGTCCTTGGACATCTCCTGTAAACCGTTGAGTAAAAGCGCTTTGGTTACAGTAGTAATTTTTAAGGAATATTATTGTATTTTAAAACTTGACACTTTTAGAAACTTTTTCCCATAGACTCACCAATGTTATCCTATGGCAGAAAATTCACTTAGCAGGTAAGTAGTGTTATTGTTACTTTTTCTTACTCAGTGGTGGATCCTGGATCCAGCACTAGCCAACCTCCTGTAAACAGTTGAAATAATGTGTTTAAGTCATACAGACGATTTTTTTAGGAATATTTTTAGTTTGCGAAAATAGACACTTAGAACATTTTCTGGTGAAAACCACACAAGTGATTCCTATGGAAGGAAATACAAGTTACTGGTAAGTACACTTAGAATTACTTTTCAGGGTCTGGGCTGGGCTAAAAGATGCAAAAACCAAAGGAAATGATGAACGGAGTGTTGAACATTGCAAGCACTCACCCCCAGTCAACTGATCTGGGTTTAATCCATCACCGTTCTTTAGCCCACTCTGCCACCCCAGTTCAGACATGGCCATATGCAAATCAGTCTGACCCTGTGCCTCATGGGAACAGTCCAGCCCGAACTGCCAAGCCATGTCTTCCCTGGACCGGAAACAAGCTTCCTAAGACCGGTTTCTGGCATTTCAGCCGTCTTCAGCCAGGCTTGCTTGAATCCAGTGGCAAAGTGAGCAAGGGACTCACGTCTGAGCATACCCTGCCAACTTATGGCGAACAAAGCAAAAACCAAAGTAAATGATGGACAGAGTGTTGAACATTGCAAGCACTCACCCCCAGTCAACTGATCTGGGTTTAATCCATCACCGTTCTTTAGCCCACTCTGCCACCCCAGTTCAGACATGGCCATATGCAAATCAGTCTGACCCTGTGCCTCATGGGAACAGTCCAGCCCGAACTGCCAAGCCATGTCTTCCCTGGACCGGAAACAAGCTTCCTAAGACCGGTTTCTGGCATTTCAGCCGTCTTCAGCCAGGCTTGCTTGAATCCAGTGGCAAAGTGAGCAAGGGACTCACGTCTGAGCATACCCTGCCAACTTATGGCGAACAAAGCAAAAACCAAAGTAAATGATGGACAGAGTGTTGAACATTGCAAGCACTCACCCCCAGTCAACTGATCTGGGTTTAATCCATCACCGTTCTTTAGCCCACTCTGCCACCCCAGTTCAGACATGGCCATATGCAAATCAGTCTGACCCTGTGCCTCATGGGAACAGTCCAGCACTGGGTTCTCTCCTGATTACAGGTGAGTAAATCGGAATTCGTAGTTCGGCCAATTTTAGAGGAATATGTGTACGTTTCAAAAATGGACACTTAGAAAATGTTCTGGTGAAAACCACACAATGGATTCCTATGGAAGGAAATACAAGTTACTGTAAATACGCTTAGAATTACTTTTCAGGGTCTGTGCTGGGCTAAAAGATGCAGCACTGGGTTCTCTCCTGATTATAGGTGAGTAAATCGGAATTCGTAGTTCGGCTGATTTTAGAGGAATATTTGTACGTTTCAAAAATGGACACTTAGAAAATGTTCTGGTGAAAACCACACAATGGATTCCTATGGAAGGAAATACAAGTTACTGGTAAGTATGCTTAGAATTACTTTTCAGGGTCAGTGCTGGGCTAAAAGATGCAGCCTGGGTTCTCTCCTGATAACAGGTGAGTAAATCGGAATTCGTAGTTCGGCTGATTTTAGAGGAATATTTGTACAATGGTGAAGGAAGGGGGAGGGGCCTGAGGTGACGTGTGCAAACACGCCCTGTGGCACATTTTAAGTTGGGGAATTAACTCCTCTTCAATCCTGAGGTCCCCTGGAGGCCAACTTGCCCACCAGGTACCTCCAGTATGCGCCAGGGAGTTGCATTGCAGAGAGGTATTCAGAGGCCACGCCCCTTTTTACAACACTCTGCAACACAGCTCCGTGGCGCTTACTGGAGGTACCTGGTGGGCTAGTTGGTCCCCAGGGACCCGCAGGATTGAAGAGGAATTAATTCCCCAACTTAAAACGTGCCACAGTGCGTGTTTGCACAGATCTCACCACAGGCCCTGCCCCCTACCTTCACCACTGTGCAAACGCGCCCCGTGTTTTTTTTTTTAAGTTTGGGGGATTAAGTCCCCTTGAATCCTGAGGTCCCCTGGCGGCCAACTAGCCCACCAGGTACCCCCAGTATGCACCAGGGAGCTGCGTTGCAGAGAGGTGTTCAGAGGCCACACCCCTTCTTACAACACTCTGCAACGCAGCTCCATGGTGCTTAGTGGAGGTACCTGGTGGGCTAGTTGTCCCCTCTGGGACCTCTGGATTGAAGAGGAATGAATTCCCCAACTTAAAACGCGCCACAGGGAGTGTTTGCACAGTATCACCTCAGGCCCCGCCCCCTACCTTCACCACTGTGCAAACACGCCCCGTGGCACGTTTTAAGTTGGGAGATTAAGTCCCCTTGAATCCTGAGGTCCCCTGACGGCCAGCTAGCCCACCAGGTACCTCCAGTAAGCGCCAGGGAGCTGCGTTGCAGAGAGGTGTAAAAAGGGGCATGGCCTCATTACACCTCTCTGCAACGCAGCCCCCTGGCGCATACTGGAGGTTCCTGGTGGGCTATTTGGCCCCCAGGGACCCCCAGTATTGAAGGGGAGTTTGTTCCCCCTCTGCAAACACGCCAGGGGGCGCGTTTGCAGAGTGATGAAAGGAGGGGGCGTGGCCTCCTCCCCGATCTCGTTTTTAAAAAAAAAATCTTTTTAAGAAGGGGGGCTGTGTAGCCCCCCTTCTTTTACATATGTTTTGGCATGGGGATCCCATCCCCCAGGGCCTGCCCCCAATTTGTATTTTTTTATTAAAAAAAATAAAAATTGGAAAGGGGGCCGCTTGGCCCCCCTCCTGAGGCCATAATTTGCCCCGGGGACCCCATCCCCCGGGGCATGGCCTTTTTTTTTATTTTTGTTTTTGGAGGGGGGCTGTTTTGCCCCCCTCCTGTGTCCCCTTGTGGCCCCGGGGGATGCCCCATCCCCCGGGCCGTTTTTGAAATTATTTATTTTTGGGAGGGGGGCCATGAGACCCCCTCCTGGGCCACTACTGGCCCCGGCGACCCCATCCCCTGGGGCCTGGCCATCTCATTGGGGACTATGCGCGGGTCCCAATCCCCCCACGGTCCCAGCCGGCTTCCCGCTTCCTGCGGGAGCTGGCATTGCTTTTCCACATGGGGAGCAGTTAACATGCTGCTCCACATGTGGAAAAGCAATCGTCTTTGCTTCATTGAAGCGAGAGCAGGATTCCCTGCTATCGCTTCAATGAAGCAAAGCAGTTTGCAATGGCAGGGTGGGAGCAGCGAGGCTCCCGCCCTGCCATTGCAAACAGTAGTGTCCCGGGGTGGTCACCCCAGGACACTGCAGGAGCCGGCCCTGGGGGGTGGCGGTCCCCAAGCCATCTTTGGCTCCAGGAGGGGGGCTGCGCGGCCCCCCTCCCACTTAATTTTAAGCCCCGGGTATTGTCGCCAGTAGGTAGTTATAGTTAGGACCTATTTTCGATAGGAAATCCGCAACATTCTATTGGAAATAACGTTGGCGCCGATTGACGAATCTTCGTGAAATTTTCCTAACATTTGTCCAGCTCCGGTCTGCTCCTATCCTGAATTTTTTTTTTTTTATAATTCTGTTTCTATCCTGAAAATTTCACGGTGATTCGTCAAGCGGGGGCTGAGAAAAAAGGGGGGGTCCCAAAATACATTTTCCCCATGCATTTTCCCATAGGACCTGTTGACACAGCTACAGCCCGAACTGCTGAACAGAATTACACCAAATTTGCCAAAGAGGTAGTCCTCATTTCAGACTCGTGCCTTTTGCTTAAATGGTGTAAATCCGTTCAGTAGTTCCTGAGAAAATCAAAATCAAAATCACATATATATCTGGGCGGAGCCTAACCTCACATCTCATAGTGAGATCTGATTGGCTGTCAGCACTTCATCCAAGAAGTGTTGGCAGCCATCTAGGGACCAATATACATGATAGCACCTCATTAAAAAGCATTGCAGTTAATAGAAGGTTTTAAGACTTTAGTTACATTATAAATCATTTGTTGATGGTACCATACTCATTTTAGGAATTGTGGTGTGTTCTAAGGTGATTTTACCATGTGAAAAAGCCTTTTTCTGTGATATCATGAATCATGTTTGAGAGAAAACCATTTATTCATGCTTTTCCCACAGAGGTTTGGAAAGTGATCTATAAGCTAAACTGAGAGCATATTTTCTGTAAATTCACATTATCTTGCTCAGTCATGTGAGAATGAAGTCTGACATTCTCAGTAAAACATGTACATCCAACAAGGGCAGAGACTGTCAGGTGATTCCTTTGTGTTCTACTGCAGCTTCCCAGAGTGTTCTAAAGAACAACTAGAGCGCTAACAGTCCTACTTATGACAAACGTATTGCACACCTAAAGCCATCTTGAATGGAAAAAAGTGGTAACTCTTAAAACATTTAATTTCAAAAAGGAACACAATGAGGGGGTTCATGTTGCCATAGAAATTATGATTAGTGCTGCAGAAAGAAAAATTAGGGCACATTTTGAGTGACTTCTCAAATCCTCTTCTATTTCATTAAAATATTCTGACATGCAGACTGAAACATGCACTTTCAATACCAGCAGCAGACTTCCGTGGTGAGCAGTAGCTTTACTACAGTGATCTAATAAGCAACTAGAGTGCTAACATTCTGAATTTATGGCAAATGTGTGACATATCTGAATGCCTTCTTGATGGAATCAAAGTAAAAAACTGAAAGTATTTCCTACTGAGGAGACTGTAGTAAACGAGGAAATTAGGAAACTTCATAACAAATAAATCTCCCAAGATGGCCACCAGAGACAAAAGAGCCCAAATGCAGCACAGATATCACCCAGATGTAGCCTACATGTAGCCCAATGACAGAAGTGTGCAAAACACTTATTTTTTGTGTATTTGCAGTTTTATATAGTGCAGACTTGTCAGGTATTAGAGTGTTTTACATGAGCATTGGTTACATCACACAAGATCAAATTCATTTTGGTTGTAGACATGGGGAGATTAAGTGATTTGACCAGAATCACAGAATGTTGAGCTGAAGCAGAAACTCCAACCTGGTTCCCCAGTTGCAAGTCTGAAGCTCTGGAAGTACCACCACATCCTCTCCCCTAGGTGCAACATTTAATCAAGTGGTCAACTGGATAAAAAAACATAAAGATTACAAATAATTTAAAAGTTCTTTGTCGCTATTTGAAAACTCAGAAAATATGTCCTCATTTTAGTTTTTTAGAGCACTAACCATAATTTTGATGCAAATAAGACCCTCACATATATGTAATTTCTAAAGGAAATACTCTAGGTATTACAGTTTTGATTACATCAAGATGACGTCCGGCGTTCCACACTTTTGTAATAAATATAGAAAGTTAGCAATATAGTTGTTCATAAGGATACTGTTGAGAGGCAGAGGCCAGGGGCACGGACTCTGAAAATTGAAGGCAGTTAGGAGAGTGCAGAGGCAACAATTTGACCACACTGGACAGGCAGGAAGGGCAGTGGCAGCACAACAGACTATGGAGGGCAGTGGAAAGGGGGGCAGGGGCAACAAACCAACAATACAGGACTGGCAAGAGAGGCTGTGGCAATATAATAGACCATTGTGGGCAGAAGGAAGAGGTAGTGGTAGTACAACCATACATGCCAACAGACCCGTTTCAGCCAGGAAACGTCCAATGTTTTTAAGCTCAAATGGGCTTTATTTGATCTGTCTCCTGTCTACAATCTCCTCTTTTTCAATGTAACTCAAAGGGGAAAATCCATACCCCAGTTTTTTTTCAAAATCTCCCTCTTACCAAGTTCAAAATGTTCGCAAGTATGGTACATTGGATCATGGTAGGCAGGAGGAATTGGGGTAGGGACATGGACTTGGATAACAGAGGACAGGAGAGACATGGAGAGGTGCACCAAACTGACCCTACAGGGCAGGCATCAGGGTTTGCAGCAGCACAATACACCACACAGCGCATGCGGGACGGGAGTGCAGCACAACAATCCATAGAAAGCAAAAGGGAGGGGACAGGACTATGCACATGGACAACAGAGAACAGAGGGGAAAGAGGCAATGGTAGCTAGTTGACCTTAATGGACAGACAGGAGAGAAAGCTGCAGCATAACAGACCATAAAGGGCAGGAGGGACGGATCAGGGGCATTACAATGGAACAGACAAGCCAGGAGGGAGGGAATAGGGGTCTGCACATGGAAACAGAAGGCTGGGGGCAAGGGGACATAGCAGAAGCAGCAAGATGACCATGGAGGTCAGGCAGGATGGGCACTAGAAACAAGACACACCATGGAGAGCAACAATGAGACTATGATGGCATACACACAGACCATGTAGGGAAGGTGGGAGGGGGACAGGGGCAGCTAGCTGACCACACAGGGAAGGTGGGAGGGGCCATGGCAGCACAGAAGAGCATGCATGGCAAGAGGGAAGGTTAGTGGCAGCACAATGGCTATGATGGGCAAGAAGGAGGGTGCAGGGGCATGCACAAAGGACCATGGAGGATAGAAGGGAGGGTCAGGACCTGGGCACAGACAAGAGAGTTCAGGGGAAGGGGCCTCACAACAGACCGCGTGGGGCAGGCAGGAGGAGCAGTTGCAGCACAACAGACCAGGGAGGGCAGAAGGGTGTGGCAGTAAAATGGACCATGGAGGGCAGGAGGAAGGGGATAGGGGCATGGCATGTGGAGAGGCAGGGTGGAGGTGGCAGGGACAGGTTACAGTCATCTGACAATGCTAGGCAGGTGGGAGGGGAGTGGCAGCTCAACAGAACACTCAAGAGTAGATAGGAGTGGCAGGTCCATGGAACATGGTGGGCAAAAAGGATGGAGCAGGGGCATGCACAAAGACATCGGAGGGCAGGGGGAAGGAGAATAGGGGCAGCAAGCTAAGCACAGAGGCTAAGCAGGAGGTCAATGATGGGCCATAGAATTGGGCAATGGAGGGCAGGAGGAGTGGACTGGTACATCATACTAAATGGAGGGCAGTGGCAGCACATCAGACCATGCATGGCAGGAGGGAGGAGGCTAGTCCATGGATTCAGACAACAGAGGATAGGGAGGAGGTGGATGGGGCAGCAAGCTAACTGCTCAGAGAAGGTGGGTATTAGGAACTTTATTGTTTTTAAAATGTGTGTCTGTGCGAACTACTTAAAATATGAACAAGTATGCAGCATAATCTCACTTTTATTCAGGAAGAACAGGACGTTTGTGACTTTGACTCCGGGCTCACTTCGCAGAAACACCCCCTGACCCTCCACCTCCATCGCAAAATGTAATGCCCGTGAAAAGGGTAGGTGGACGCAGTGGTATATAGAACATAGTCCTGAGAGCACGATTGAAAATGAAAACTAGATATAGTATATGGTATAAACTATGCACCAAAAAGTGTGATATAAGATGAACCGGGCGTGAAATACAATATGCAATACATTGTGCGCAATGACAGATTCATTGGAGAGCGCGAGATAGCACAGGCACTAGCGCGTGCTATGCGATATGTGCCTTGGAGTGTAATATGCACAGGGCAGTGTTGTGTAACCTAACTAGTCTCTAAAGTTGTAATATAAAATATGTGCTGGGGAGTGTAACATTGCATATGCACTGTGACAAAGATATGGATCCCAGATTGTAATATGTATGGCATAGCGCTGTGCGTTATAACATAGGCATCGAGGAAGGCACGTTAGATGGGGCAATATAACCCGTGCGAAGGTGGCATGACATATTCACGGGGTGGTATTACAGTGCACATGGGCTAGAGAGTGTCATGGCATACGCACTAGCTGGTGGAATACAACACAGAGGTGTGAGGCACTCGGCGGGCACTGGTGGGTGTAACACAGCATTGGGCTCAGCCAGGAGCACGCTATGACTCTCAAGTGAGGTTTGTCTCCTTTCCAGAGAGTAAAATAAAAAGTATTGCACATCCGGCGGTGGATGTGTATTTTATTAACCGTGAGGGGGTTTTCTTGCATAGTTTGGTCGAATTTTTGTCGAATCCCCTTTGAATGGCTTGGTGTGCTTGTATATTAAATGTGCCCGTCAATAGCTACCCATGTTTTATAAATAAACAAAGAGGGTGTCTACTTGGAGAGTACCCACCGGCGGGGGCGCCGGGATTAGGCACGGTAGGGCGTCCAAAATGCTAGCTTCACTAGCGGTGTAAATTAAATTCCATGTGGATTCATTCTATGCATAGTCGCCTTTTAATGAATATCACGCAAATCGTCATGGTGATAGGTATGTAAGGTTTGTCCAGCATGTCCTGGGTGTTTCTACAAATATATATTTTTTTTAAATAATAAAAAACAAAGGCCGGCCCCGGGGAATGGGGTCCCCGGGGCCATAAGTGGCCTGAGGAGGGGGGCAACGCAGCCCCCTCCTAAAGAATAAAAAAAAAAAAACGGCCATGACCCGGGGGTTGGGGTCCCCGGGGCCGATTAAGGCCTTGGGAGGGCCAAATTTATTTTTTTCAACAAAAAGAATTAGGGTGTAGGCCCTGGGGGATGGGGTCCCCAGGGCCAGTAAATTAGAAAAAGAAGGGGGGCCACACAGCCCTCCTTCTTAAAAAAATAAAATAAATAAAAGACCGGCATCGCGCCGGAGGCTACGCCCCCTCCTTGCAGCACTCTGCAAATGCGCCCCTGGCCAGTTGTAAGTTGGGGAATTAATTCCCCTTCAATACTGAGGGTCCCTGAGGGCCAACTAGCCCAACAGGTATATCCAGTATGCGTCAGGGAGCTGCGTTGCAGACAGGTTTTCTGAGGCCACGCCCCTTTTTACACCTCTATGCAACGCAGCTCTGTGGCACTTACTGGAGGTACCTAGTGGGCTAGTTTGACCCTAGGGACCCTTAGGATTCAAGGGGACTTAATCTCTCAACTTAGAACGGCCACAGGGCACGTTTACACAGTGGTGAAGGGAGGGGACGGGGCCTGAGTTGACGTGTGCAACCACGCCCTGTGACGCGTTTTAAGTTGGGGAAATAATTCCCTTTCAATCCTGAGGGACCCTGAGGGCCAACTAGCTCACCAGGTGCTTCCAGTAAGCTCCACTGCTCTGCGTTGCAGAGAGGTGGTGCAGGCCCTGCCCCTTTTTACACCTCTCTGCAATGGCGCTTACTGGTCGTACCTAGTGGGCTATTTTGCCCCTAGGGATCCTCAGTATTCAAGGGGACTTAATCTCCCAACTTAAAAAACGGCCATAGGGCGTGTTTACACAGTGGGGAAGGGAGGGGACGGGGCCTGAGGTGACGTGTGCAAACACGCCCTATGGCGCGTTTTAAGTTGGGGAAATAATTCCCCTTCAATCCTGAGGGCCCCTGGGGGCTAACTAGCCCACCAGGTGCTTCCAGTAAGCGCCACTGAGCTGCGTTGCAGAGAGGTGGTACAGGCCGTGCCACTTTTTACACCTCTCTGCAACGCAGCTCTGTAGCGCTTACTGGAGGTACCTAGTGGACTAGTTGGACCCTAGGGACCCTCAGGATTCAAATGAACTTAATCTCCCAAATAAAAACGGCCACAGGGCGTGTTTATACAGTGGTGAAGGGAGGGGACGGGGCCTGAGTTAACGTGTGCAAACAAGCCCTGTGGCGCGTTTTAAGTTGGGGAAATAATTCCCCTTCAATCCTGAGGGACCCTGGGGCCCTACTAGCCCCCAGGTGCTTCCAGTAAGCGCCACTGCGCTGCGCTGCAGAGAGGTGGTCTAGGCCGTGCCCCTTTTTACATCTCTCTGCAACGCAGCTCTGTGGCGCTTACTGGAGGTACCTAGTGATCTAGTTGGACCCTAGGGACCCTCAGGATTCAAGGGGACTTAATCTCCAAACTTAAAACGGCCATAGGGCGTGTTTACACAGTGGGGAATTGAGGGGACGGGGCCAGAGGTGACGTGTGCAAACACGCCCTGTGGCGCGTTTTAAGAGGTAGTTTTAATCCCCTGCCCTATTATATACTAAGGGCTTACAGAGGAGGTCATGCTGATCACAGGGAGACTCCAACGCATAGTGTTCCCTAGTGTATGTAGGTGTTTTCACTGTATTCTGAGTGTCTTTTAACATAGCACTGGCTCTAAGACTGGTTAGTCAGACTCAGTTACCACCAGTATCTGTAAAAGTTGAGGGTACAGGATGATTTTGCAACAAGGCTTCTTTCTGCTCTTCTGTCTGTTCTTTCTGCATGTTACCCTTCTTCCTGCACTTTTCTTCTTCTTTGAGGACTTCTGTTGCTTCTTTCTGCATTTCTTTTTTTTCTTTCTGTGCGTTTTTTCTTCTTTCTTCACATGTCCTATCTCTGTAGGCATAGTTAGAAATTAGCATTTAAAAAACCTTTGAAATTCACTGAAAAAACCATAGGTTTCAGGCACGTTATAGTTAGGAATTAGCATTTAAAAAACCTTAGAAATTCACTGAAAAAACCATAGGTTTAAGGGGCGTTATAGTTAGCTGGACTTTTCACTCGTACAAAACCATTGAAATTCCCCCATTATAGTTAGTTCAGCTAACTATAACTCGCGCGCTGATGATGACGTCACATATTACATCACTCATGACATGGTCAGTGACATCACTCATGACATCACTCATGACATCTCAAATGACATCACTGATGACATCAGCCTTGTGATAGAGTGGCAGACCTCCTCTCCCCCTAATATAACCTTTGATACACACATTCAAAAAATAGAAACTAACATTTTCAAAACAATGGACATACCAATATCAGTTACAACAACCTATTCAGTAATTCTAAGATCCACATACACATCCACTCATTCACCAACAGTCCTATACAGTCACTCATACATGTACTCACTCATTATATGTACTCATACACCTATACATCCTGTTACACAACGCCACTCATCCATAGAGTTACTCACACATATAGTCACTCATGCTAATAAAGAATCAAACATCCATTTACTTGCATATACAGTTATACACACACCACCACACTTACTTCTACAGAAACTTACACATACTTAGTCTTTTAAACAATCACTTATAGAAACACATACTTATTCATACAGGAACTCTTTCAATCTCTCACTCTCACATATACTCACTTATATACACCAATAGTCACATATACTAGTTCAAAACATATGTAGTTACTCATAAAGACACTATTGAGACAGTCATTCACTCACTAACACACCCATGCACACACTCATCCACCCATACAGCCCTGCACACATGCTGTCTTCAACACATACAAACAGTGAGTCACTCATTCTTGCACCTATGAACTACGTAATACCCCCCACCGAACCATACAGACACTCAGACACTGATACTGATACTCAAAAAACCAACTAATAACCTATATAGACACTCATGTAGCTACTCACCAACCCATGCAGCCACTTATACACAAAGTGAGAGACTGATACAGATATTTACATATTTAAACATTACTCATTTAGCCATGTATTCACTAAGATACACTTAATCAGTCAGTTATACAATCAATTTTTCAAAAACAAATCATCCATTTAGACACTTATATACCCATTTATTCTTCCATCGACCTTGAGATATACATATATAAAACATATGTAATTTTCAGAAAAACACACATTCACTGGATGATGTCATCAGTGATGTCATGAGTGATGTCATGAGTGATGTCACTGACCATGTCATGAGTGATGTAATATGTGACGTCATCAGCAGTGCATTGCGGGCGCGCGAGTTATAGTTAGCTGAACTAACTATAACGGGGGAATTTCAATGGTTTTGTACGAGTGAAAAGTCCAGCCAACTATAACGCCCCTGAAACCTATGTTTTTTTCAGGTGATATATATATATATATATATATATATATATATATATATATATATATATATATACACACACACACATCTATGTGAGTTGGCATTTCTCTTTCTGTGAATTTTGTATGTAGGACATTTTGAAATCTGATGATTTGTAAAATACAAATTTTAATTATTTAAATTATAATTGCCTTATAGAGTTATAAAGTTCATTTTTGACAATGTGCATTATTTTTCATTTCATTTTTATATTATCTACAGTTTGTGTAGTGCATAACAGTTGCTTTTGACTTTTTGTCTGTTTTTCAATTGTTTCACCTTTTGTTCCCTAATGGAAATATTGTGAAAATACATTTAAACATATTTTGTTATGCTTACTTTTGTAAACTGTAGTTTACGTTAGTTAAGATTTTTTTATTTTTAAAGTTAGTAAACGTACTTTCTTTTTGGAAGCAGGTCCGTTTTTTATAAAGCACAAGGTTCAAAAGTGCTGGAGGCTTGGACGGTGTGGCAGTCTCTATTGGGGTTGGCAAGCTGTCTGGTTGTTTGTTTGGTTTTTAACTTTATTGGTTAAAGTTTTAGTTATGTATTATTTTATAGGGATTAACATAAATGGAAGATAATAATTAACCAACATCCCTTTGGGCCTGATTATTAGTTTAGAGTTCCATGGACTGCCAAACTCACAGTGGCATGGTGGTGGGTGTACCGTCCACAGCCGCACTGGTGGTCTGACCGCTGTATTACAACTTTTGCCGGTTGGACTGCCATTGGACTGCCACAGCCGCCAGGGAACCGAGTTCTCAGGCCATGGTGTGGCGGTCAGGGGCTCACAATATTCTTATGGTGCCACTGTGGTACCACCATGCATATTATTAGTTTCCTGACCGCCAGTGGCCATGGAGGTTCTTACTCCATGAAACTGCTGGTAGTCAGGAAACAAAGGGGGCCCTACAGGGCCTCCTTGCTTCATGCATGTTGGTGCATTCAGGGGTGCCCCCCTGTTTGCATGCACCCCCAGTTCCAGCATGACATGGACTTTATAGTCCATGCTGTGCTGAAACGTTCTGTGGCGGTCCTGCGGTGATGCAGCATGAAGGTTCACATTCAAGCCTTTTTACTCCATGCCCCTTGATGAACGAGGCCATGTGGCAGAGACTAGAAACTTTGGTCTCCACTATGCTGAATCCCATTTCTTTACAGCTAAGCCATATTGAAGAGAAATTAACTGGCTTAGAATCCCAGGCTAAAAACAACTTTCTACACTGGAGGCATATTTTGGAAAGACTGGATCAATAACTGGCCTAGAGCCCCAAATTCACCAAAAGACACGTAGAACAGATTCGACCATAATGGCCATAAAGACAACGTCTCTTCTCCCTTACTTGGCCTATCCTTCATGTGTTAATTCTGACATCTGTAATGGTACAACCCCTGGCACAACCGCTGGTATAACTGGTAAAACTGCCCATAGCTATTCAAGTCACCAATGTATGAAACACTCTAATGAAGTGGGGGACAAAATAAACTGGCAAAAGGATTACCCTAGCAAAGTACTTGCATGCCAAGACAGATTGCCACCAGGGGGTCAGTCAAGATGATCACCATAGGGATGAAAGATTGGTTTCTGGGCCATTGGTGACTGGAACTCAGACTTTACATCTCCCCCCAGCAGCAGCTCCCCTGGTCCTGGGGCTGGGTAACGTACCACCATTGAGGGAGGGCCAGGTAAAACTGACAGCCCAACTAATGTCTAAAGCCCTTAACTGGAAGACGCAAAATTTGAATGAGGTGGGGAGCCTCTCACGTCAAATGATTATGGCTAGAAGAGTACCCTGGGTAGACCCTTCAAGGAAAGAAATACTGGGAGAGTGTGGTCCTAAATTTCAAAAATGAATTTGTTGTTAGATTCCTCTTAGAACAACTAGGTAATGGCTTTTTTAGAAGTTCCTACATTACTGTGTTACGACTGGGTTTCTTCTATAGACTCCCTTTCCCAATGGTAACAGGGGGCTATTTACAGCACAGGCAGGGACAGATACGGAGGCCCTCATGGGGGAATCCCAGGACACCTGATTTGAGGCTCGCGAATAGATTTGCACCCCTATCAGATCTAGAAGCATGTGACTGACTACAGTTAGCGAAATCAAACTCTCAAATGAACTGTGAGAGTTAGCCCATCTCTGCCCCTGTTACTAATGAGAGCCTACAGTCACCTAAATTACAACCGGGTGCACATAAAAAGGTTCTTAAAATATCCTCATTGAATGTGGCTGGCATTGTTCCTAAATTGAGTGACATTAACTGGCTAAATGACTGGCAAAATCATGAAATTGTGTGTTTCCAGGAAACATGAGCTATGGGGCCAGTGTTCCTAAACGGATACCGCTCCTTTCAAACCTTTGCTAAACCTTCTGTCTCAGGGAGGGCTAAGGGGGGCATCTTGACTTTAATTCGAAATAACGTACCGGTAAAAGTAAAAAAGTGTGATCTCTCAAATTCAAACTTCCATATCCTCATGATGGAGGTACAAAAGGAAGGGATATGGCTACTAATACATTTCTATAACAACAGGTTTGGCCCAAACATGCATTCAACTGTGGGAGAGGTTGACAAGGCAATAGATAACATTGTACGTAACATCAAGGACGAGAATGTCAATGTCATTTGGTTGGGTGATTTTACCATACATCCCTGTAATCACAACGCATTTCCCGTTTGTGGTCTAGAGGACATGGAGGGAATTCCAATATGTCACTTTACCCATAATGAGTATGGCAATTGACTAAATAGGTCTTTAGCCTCTTTGAACATGGAAGTAATAAGTGATCAACGATTGACTATATATTACTAACCAATTCCCTCAGCACAAGGGCTACCAAGGTAGGAAACTCTTTTTCAATTTTTAGTGACCACGCCATTTTATCCCTAGTGCTAAAGGTACCTATATGGGGCCCACATAACCACCAGTATGTTGGAACTCCAATTGTGGCAAGAAAAAATGGAGTCCAAATAATATGGGCACATATTGATAAAATAAAAATGATTCCAGAAATGATATCTAACACACAAGATAACATATTATTATGTCTAGAACCAGAAGCAGATGCAGGGGAAGTGGTGTCTGCCTTTTCAGAAATTTTACAGAAGGTAAAATCGGCATTCACGCGCACAAATTGGCAAACAAAGCAAAAGGTAGGGGCTGGTTTCACTCCCCATGAACAAAAGCAAGGAAGGCTCTGATGCACGCCATTAAAATCAGGCCCAGAATCCTGGATTCTGGATCAAATACAAATATTGCGGACCTCATATAAACTGGCACGTATAAAAAGAGAAAAAGCTATTAAGGAGGACTTATGGGTGGACCTTGACAAGGCAGCCAGAATGGGAAACAGCTGTGACTTCTGGAAGCTAGTAAACGCACCATACTTTAAAAATTCTAGCAATCCCACTACAGATACAAACGTAGATGAGGAGGCATGGATCTCCCATTTTGAGAATATTTTTGCCCTAAACCCTCACTCCCCAATGTCCCTGGAGCCAAAGTCCCATGCTCCTCTTTATTTTTCACTTATTGAAGTTAAAATAGGGCTGGAATCATGAAGTATGGGAAAGGTCCCAGGACCGGACGGCGTCCCAATTGATTTTTTTCAGTATAAACCCAGACTTATGGGTACCTGTTTTAACGAACATCCTGAATAGTATAGCTCTGGTAGGTCCCCCCCCCCCCGTCATGGTCAACAGGTGTCATTGTCCCAATCTATAAAAAAGGAGATAGGGCCAACCTGAAGAATTATGGACCAATCTCCCTGCTGGATACAACTTCGAAGCTCATGGGCCACCTCCTCCTCTCCAAGTTAGAGGGGTGGGCTAAGGAAAATAACATCTTAATCCAGGCCCAGTATGGGTTGCAGCAGGGAAGGGGCACTGTGGATCAGTGCTTGAATTTAGCACTGACCATAAAAAATTACACCAGAATGAAGGACGAAATGATCTACATGGCATTTATGGACCTGTCGGCTGCATTCGACTGCGTGGTCCATGCTAAGCTATGGAACATAATGGAGACAATGGGGATTGACCAAGCCATATTAAACTTCATTAGACAGCTGTATTTAAACGACGCAGCATCAGTCCGCTATACCAAGAATGGAGACAGCAGGCTCCCATTTAAAATCGCCAGGGCAGTAAGGCAGGGCCGCGTCCTCGCCCCATTCCTCTTCTCCATATACAAATGGAGTCAAGGAAGCACTTACCGTGGCCACTAGGGACGTCCCTGTCTTTAATTCCAAACCGCTACCAATACTGGCTTACGCGGACGACGGGGTGTTAATTGCCAGAACCGGGCTTGGCCTACAACGCTTGATAAATGCTATGTCTCCTTTATGGATTCAATACATCTGAAGGTAAATCAAACTAATTCCTTTGTATTTATAGCTGGGGCCAAAAAAAGGAATAACATTCCGTACCTGCATGCGGACACTGCAAAGAATAGAGGTGGTGGACACCTTTCCTTATTTGGGGGTTCTTTTTGATAAAGACCTATCATGGTAAAATTTGATGGAAGGAAGGAAGCTGGTAATGGAGAGAGGCACCATGGCTGTTAAATCTTTTGCCCAAAAACTGGGCGCAAGGCCTTTACAACCAAGTAAAGGCAGCAGTAATGTACAGGGAGGGTGTGTGGGGTGTGGCAGTGCCAAAAATATTGCAAACCACAGAGAATAACTTTTTCAAATCCATAGTGGGCCTCCCTCTCTCTGCCTCAAATTATATTTTACACTTGGAATTGGGTTTGCCCTACATTACAGATTCAATATATCTAGCCCCAATCCTCCTGTGGCATTTCATTTGGCGGAGAGACACAGTGACACTTACTCAAACAATAATAAAGAGCTGCTTAAGCATGGACTAGTGGAAGAGGTCTAGGTGGCTCAGCTACGTGGAGTCATTACTGAAGGAGATCGGTCTCCCTGAACTGTTTAAGGACCCACTGGCTTGTAGAATGGTTTCCAAACTAAAGGTCACCAAGATGTTCTTAATGATGTCTGAGTATAAGCAAAAGGAATACCACAGAGAGAAATATGCGGTCTGTATATACTGCCAAAACCCTATACTGATGGAGGGGGGCACTCCTATCTAGTAATTGTCACTAGACCGCAACATAGATTTATATTATTGAGGTTCCGCATGACTATGATCCCTCTGATGTTAGGTTATCCAGAAAAAACATATAACCACTCGGATTTAGGTGATAACCTCTCACCACAAACTGAATAGCACCTAGTTTTACTTTGCAGGCTCTATGAGAAAGAAAGGAATGACCCTTAAACCAATTTTAAAGCAAGGGATTTTTAACCAATGCTGGGTGGCATGATATTTTTTAAAATTGTTACCTGACCCCTGGGTTTGCTATTCGGTAGCTACATTCTTGTGGGCCTGTATGAGAAAGAGGAAGGGGGGGCGCCAAGAGCCTTGAGCCTGTCATGCGGTAACTTCTTTGTATAGCTTTTAGCATATGAAATTATTTTATTGTAATAGGGTCTTTATTCTATAATCAATTATGAATTATTTGCTGATCTTAACATTTTTATGATTATGTATTTATCTGTGCTTTTATGATCATTTTAACTTGATCAAATAAAGATTAAATGAATGACTGGAATGATAGCTGATCATGATGTATTGGTTCATAAAAATGTTTTATAAATTGGCATAGGTTTGTGGTAGTCCTTATGGATACAGGCTAGTTATTCCAGGCATTTAGTGTAAAAATGGAGAAGCTATGTAGTTGTTTTTTTCCTTTTCTGAACTTCTTCTTCTCTAGTCTGATGGTGTCCTGGTTGAGAGTTAGCAGAACACCATTAGAGGGGGTGAACATCTAAGCTATTGCAGTAAGTAAATCATTTATTGTTCAGTTAATTAAAACCTTAAACAGGATGCAACTCTGCAATACAAATCCATAAAAAATGTTAAAAAACAAAGACATGACCAATAAATGTGAAAAAAATGTAAGACAAACCCTCAGTTAGTTTAAAAAAAAACTTAAAAAAGAGAAAAGTGCAAAGACCGGCAGATATTATAGGTCATTATAGAATCAAATGTTAGGTCACAGCAGAGTAAAGAAAAACACACAAGGGAAAATGCGAGGTACAAAGCAGCATGCAGGTATGACACAGTTGGAAAACGCAAGATCAACAATCATCTGTTTCCTTATTGAACTGAGAGTGGAGTATCAGCAAAGTGAGGCAAAGACACGAGAAAAAGTGAGAAGTGCAAAGGCAGCATTAAATTATGGATAGATTGGTTCAGATGATAGAGTGCAACTCTAAGGAGGTCAATTTTCTGGAACAGCATTTATATAAGTAGATCCTAGTTTTGCTGCAGCAACCTGGAGGAACTTTAACAACTTTAACATATAACATAGTATATTCGGGTCAGTGCAACAATTAAGGCCCCCTGCAGGTTCGGACCCCCAGACAGAGGAAGTCTCTGTGAAGTAGATATTTCTTTAACTGTAGGAAGGAAGTGGAGATGCATAGAATATGGATGATGGTTTCCTTGTTTAAGCTGCAGAGACCCCACATTGCTCCTTGGGTTGTGGGGTCTCAATATACTGAGAGATGACCCCACAGGTGCCACTCCCCCTGTTTGAGTGCCACAAGCCTGGATTTTAGCCACAATGGATAGGTGGAGGTGATCTAATGCTACTGTTTCCGTGAGTCATAAGGGAAAATTACTGCCAAGGTGTGTGAGCACTTACTCAGTACACCAATTTCATCTAGCCTTGACAGCTTTTTTGCAGTGATTGTGGTAAGTTTTTTTTAAAGCTGTGTGGGAAATTTCCCCCATGCTTCTGTGAGTGAAAATTGGCTTAATTTGTCTTGGAGATGCCGATTGTAAGAAGATCCCACATTGCCTAAGTCCTGCCAAAATAAACCATTCATAGTGTCATGAGGGACGAGTCTAAGTCTGTTGCAATAAAAAGAACCACTTCTGGCCCAGGTCTGCTTTATTAGGTAGAACTCAAGCCTTATTTGAGCATGGGTCCTCTCTTTGGCAGATGAAGAGCTGCTTTACACATTCGAGTGATGATCATATCTAGCCGGGGAGCCACCTTGCCCAAGATGACTTTGCTCCCATAGGTTAGTGTTGGTATTTCCTTGACTTTCATTACCTGGAGTAGGGGGTCTAGACTCGGACCTCGTAGTTTCTGGGTTAGAGTCATAGGAGCAAACATGAGGCTGGTACCTATGGTTTTCAGCGAATGCAAGTGGGCTTTGGCGGTCTAGTTGAATACCCAAGTATTTATACTTAGCACTTTGCTGTAACCATTCCCCATTGATCTGCCACCTTCCTCGGCCAGTGGCTTTCTTTCCAAAATTAACTGTCTTGGTTTTTGTGTGGTTTATTTTGATATTGTTCTTTTCAATGTAGAGGTGCAGGGTGGAAAGCTGGTGCTGTAGGACTTTTTAGTTTGACTTAGGAGAACAAGATTGTCTGCAAAGAGCAGAAGTGCCATTCGTTGACCTCCCAATTTAGGTGCATGGCAGTTAACTTTATCCAGGGCCACTTACAACTCAGCAATACAAATGAAAAAGCAGAGGCCCTAGTACGGATCCATGCTTCATCCCAGAGTGTGTAGGGATCTATCTTGAAATGCGCGCTCCATCCCCTAGTTTGGCCCGCATCCATGTGTTTGAATACAACTGCTCAATAGGTTTCAATAAGTGGTCTGGGAGAACCCAGCCCCACAGTGTACGGCACAAGAAGCCTCTGGGGATGTGGTAAAATTGGCTTTAAAGTCTATAAAACAAGAGTAAAGTACAGATCCACTCCTGAGTACCTTGTCGCACATAAGGGCCAGGCCAACACCATTACGTTTGTGGAGGTACTGCAATTATCCCTAAAGCCGCACTGGTTTCTAGGAACAATCTGACCTTCAACTTGCCTACGCAATAAGATCGTCCTTTAAATGGAGATGCATGCAGGGGGGCACAATATGTGCCCTTCTGTGTGCATGCATCTCAGTATCTGCATGGCCTGGAATTTTCAGTCCATGCAGTGCAGGAACTGATTTTGGCATAACCATTGTGGTGCCCGTTTTCTGAGGCAACACCATGGGAATGCCAAAAACCAGCCCACCAGACAGGAGGAAACTCCTAATCTGGCGAGCGGTTTGACCATGGCTTTAGCAGTGCAGTGGTGGCACAGGACCGGCGCTGCACCACCAAAGTCTTAATCAGGGCCTAAGAGAGAAAATGATGACATTTCTAACCAGGTCGGCTGAGCACATTGTGAAATCAATATTAGAAACGGACATTTAAGTTGCTCGCGTCCAACCTGGGGGCATGCCCCCACTAAATCAGCTATTTTAAGAGCCTGAGGCCCAAGACCTCACAGTCTGACAAAAAGGACACTGGCAATTTGCTCTTGTGGACTTTGCTGGCACCCTTTGCTTTGGAATGTCACAGATTGTGTCCAGATCATTAATTCCACAGCCCCTTGAGCCACAGAACAGATTTGTGTTAAAATCACCATATAGAAGGATATTAACCAGCTGGAATGTTATCTTTAGTTCAGTTAAGATTTTTGCTAGTCTATTATATTCAGCCAGCTTCTCGGGGCTGCTTGGATTTATGTTGTTGTTGTTGTATAAGCTTTATTCAACAAATAGTGTCATAAAAGCTAAAGAAAAACATTTTTAAAAGAAAAGTACAAACAGAATAAGTATGACATACAGCAGCATAAACTTATGTGAACAGGCAGTACAACAGAGTAGACTATTGAACCCTCAACACATAATACAATTGCCACATTCAATTAGTTAAAAGTTGGTACACTACATGAAAATATACATTGTATACAATAAAAGTAAGATAAAAACTGAGTAAAATTTCATCTTAGTGAAAATCTTTATAGTGAGCTTGGGTAAGAGCACCAGTTATATTTACTAAAGGGTTTTGGGTTACCCTAAGATAGCAGCAGAAATTAACAGATAAAGTGCTTGTGCATGGGGTCTGATTTTATGGCTTGGCCAAACAACCTTAGGGTCGTTCGATAGTTTCATCAAATCCTCTTTCAAGTTAGTGCTGTGTCACTCTTAAGAGGGCTTTTCATCTGATAGGCCATGCCTGGCTGAGAAACTTTGCCACGAAGCATGCAAAAAGAGGTCTGGGATCTGACCTAATCGATTTTAGCCACTTGGCCCGCGAGGTGCTATATGCCGGACAGGCAAACATAACATGGGTGATGCTTTCTAACGGGGCTCTGCAGCATGGGCAATCTTTTGATGTCTCATTGCAAGAGTACCCTTTTGCGGTCATCTCACGGACAGGGTGAGTTCCAAACCTAAAATGTATATACAACATCCTGTCCCTAGGGACCTGGTTTATATCTAAAAAGGGCTCTAAATATCTAGTTGGTTTATGTAGATACAATTCTGTTGGTAATCTACCCACATTAGGTTTACAGCTTTTCTGTTGGTCCACCCATTCCCAGTACAAATGTTTAAGCTCGTCTTTGCTTGGGGGTTCCTGCCTTTCCCAGTTGGCTTGAAGCCCTATAGCCGTCAGCATTTTTCTAACATTAGAAATCCAGCCAATGGTGTGGCCAGTATCTAGCCGGATGATCTCAGTGAGAGCTTCAGCATAGGAGAGAAGCTCAGGGAGCCGCCTTATGCGAGCCCAGCAGAGCAATGGGCGAAACTTAGCTACATCTCCGATGGACCGCCTACCTATATCCAACAGTAAAGGGGCGAGCGGGACGTTTTGTGGTAGTATCACCAGATCCCTACGAAATTTGTACTCGGATCTGCCGAGATCATCAGTTTTGTCAAATCTCCAGACCTCTGCTCCATAGAGGGCAGAGCTAACTGCTTTAGCATCATAGACTTCGAGGGCAGGGGCTACCGGCCTGGAATGTGAGAAATAATGTTCTTTCCCAAGCTCTCCAGCCACTCGTTTGTGCCCCAACAGCATCTTTGCTAGGTGGGGTCTCCATGCCATTTTGTCAGATAGTCTGACACCTAATTAATCAAAGTTGTCTACCCTTTCCAGGGGTCTCCCCCCCAGCAAAGGGCTACTCCTGTATGACTTGTGGTAGTTAAAGGCCATACATTTGTTTTTTGAGCTATTTATTACCAACCCCCGATTATCACAAAAAAGTTGGAACCTATTGAGTAGACGCTGTAGCTCGGCTGGGGTCTTAGATATCAGCAGGGTGTCGTCAGCGAACAACAAAGTTGGTACCTTATTGCCCCCCAGAGTTGGTGAGTTTGCTTGATCTTCTTGGAGAAAGCTGACCACCCCATTCATATAAAGGGAGAATTGGGTGAGGGCAAGAACAAAGCCCTCTCGAACTCCTCTGTTGACAGCGATGTGTTCTGTTAGTTTTCCTTGCGCCCCACAACTGACCTGGGCAAAGTAGGCCCTCGTGTAGCCAGATCAGCAGTCTAAGGATAAAAGGGGGAATGACCATCTCTCTAAGCGTTGACCACAACTTATTTCTAGGGACCAGGTCAAAGGCAAATGCGAGATAAAGACTGCCCTTGCCAATCACCACTACCTTCCAATGGATGAGGAGAAGTCTAAACACCTGTTCCATCGTTCCAGTCTTTGGTCTAAAAACTGCCTGGTAATGGGAAAGGATGGCTTCGTCCTCGGTCCAAGACCAAGACCTTCTGCAGAGCATCAATCAAACAAATGGGTCTATAATTGGAAATGTCGTCTCTGGATCCCTTTTTACAAATAGGGACCACCTCAGCGGCCCTCCAGGACCCAGGGACCGGGGCTCCACTAGCTTTCGTGTTTGCTAGGAGTAAGATGTAACGAGCCCAGTTAGAGGGATCAGCAAGAAAAAGATCGCCTGCCAGGCCATCCGGTCATGCTGATTTGGAGGGCACTATTTTGCTTATTGCAGCCTCTATCTCTGCTAAGTCAAAGCACTCATTTTCTACAGGGAACCCGATTAAATCATCTGGGTCCACAGGTGGGGTGACCTCTGGTGTTGAGTCAAGCTTTCTAAAGAGATCATGCCATACCTGGCCCGTGATATGGTTCGCAAGTGGGCATGCGCCTGATTTGCTCCCCCAGGTGACTAGGATTTATGTAGACATTTATAATCAGGAGGGAGTGCTTCTCAGTAATGTGGAATGTGCTGAGTTTCAGTGCTTGCACCCACTGTTCTTTCAGGGAGATCTCCTCCACTGTACCTTGCAAAAAGATGAATTGTAAATCATTAGACTGCCTATTGGTTATCCATAGCTACTGACTTGGGTAGTTGGTTTCTTGTATAATATATAGCTCATCAACAGAATGGTTGTTTGGCCCTAAGTTTCCTGAAAAATGATCATCTCACAGTTGTTCCAGAAGAACATGGAGTCCTGATCTTCAAGTTTTTTGTGAGGACATGGGTGTTCCATTAGCATATTTTTAGTTTTGCCTAGTGAGTTTGAAGTCTATCAGAGATCTTATCAGATGGCCAGGTGCATTTTTTAACCAGAAGGGTGGCTGACAGCCAATTCCAGTTCTTGTGCATGTCTTTGAGACCATGTGTTCCTTGAGCATTTTTTTAGAACTGAATGCATAAGGGGTTTAAGCTGAAGTTTGAGCACATCTGGATATCCTTTTGCCTTAACAACTCTGAATGTAATTCCTCATCCCTTTAGTAGAGTAGTATTTGTCCTCCATTCTGAAAGTAATCAAAGCCAGCCCTATGTTCATAGATTTGTTCTAGGCAATCAGGGACTCTAAGCTTTTTCAAAGGAAGAAGACTATTTGGAATAATTCCACCTTGGTTTGTTTGTGATCTTCTGCGGATATGTTTATATGTTTCAGAGATTTTGAATCGGTCCCAGTTGTTTGTCATTTCTTGCTGTTTGCACTAGATGTTCAAACTGTAAAATGTCATTATGCTACGCTATGGGATGCGCTAGTTACTTCTCTTTTAACTCTCTGCCATATACCTTCCTGAGCACCGCCGTGAGGGGAACGGCCAGCAAGGGCAGGAACAGCTTTTTGCCAGGCACCAGTGGACCGCCGTGAGGAAACTACATCACCCAGCAGCCCACCCCTGGCGCTTGCCTCTGATGTCACCAGGCAGCGCCGGGGGAGTTTAAAACACCCACAGGTGCACCGCAGCGCGGGCCGCGCGCGGGCAGCGCCCGGGCTCAGCCCGGACCAAGGGCGGGCCCATCCTTGCCCGTCAGGGGCCATCTGAGGCCGGGCTGGGCCTACCCTCGTGGAAAGTTTGATGATCGTTCTCTCATCCCAGCAACATTCAGGACTCACGGTAGGACTAATTGAGTGAACGTATTATTGTCTAGTAGAGGGGCAGCTTGTATTATACCAGCCATTCCATTGTGTTTGGGGCTGGGTTTTTTTATTCATATTTTCGCATATATCGCATGCAGTGACACGTAAGTGGTGTGGCCCAATTGAAGCAATTGCAAGCGATATATAATCATCTATCATGGGCAAACGAAAAGCTCTGACTAACGACCCACTGGAGGGGAAAGATCATAAAAAGCCCAAAACACAGACGCTCCTAACTTATCTGACAGGGGCGATGGGAGCTCTAGAAAAACAGATCACATCAGTTGAACAGACATTAGCGGCTGGGACATTAAATTTGGGAGAGACTGCTCAACAAACTAATCTTACTCAAGATGCCGCAATAAACGGGGGCAAATTAATCATTACACCAGTGAACGGCTGTATTCAAAGGGCTGTAGATGATACTATTCATAGTGCTCCGGAGTCATCTACCTCTCTCCCTACGAAGAGGAAGAAAAAGATAGTCCGAAAATCCACGTGCAATAACGGAAAGGCAGACTCTGGAAAAACAACAGCCAATATAGAAAGTAAAGTCGGAAGATGTATTTCTGCCAAGCAACAAGGATTAGTTAATCATGCTATGACACTAACAGTTGATACAACTGAGAATATTCCTGAGCAGAGCAACAAGGGCGACGGAGTGGAAAATCTCGCTACAGTTATAAGAAACCTAGATCTATATGTAAGAGAAGCAATTGAGAATATTGGTGACAGACTAAATCGGGTAGAGTCACAGCTGAAAAAACTTTTGGACAATAAAGTTGGCGAGGTTACTCCACACCTGAATGTTCAACATAATAACAGTGAAGCGAGGAATTATAGGCACCCAGGACAATCTCAGCAGCGTGTAGTCTGGGTGGAAGGCTCACAAAGTAACCAAAATAGAGATTCCCTCATCATACCAATTGTAACATCAATGGGCCCACCTAAAAATGCTAGCAACATAATTCTAAATCCAAATAGATCAAAAACTCCGTCACTGGAGAACTTACACATTTGGATTTGCCGCCAGCTGGTACCCCTTTCACAGTCATCCTGGCAAATGTACCGCAGCTAGGATTGCATGTTCAGGAGACATGTGAATCACTCAGAAATAAGTCATTATATTGGTTAAGGACAAAAGTGGGACATACGACGAGTCTGTTTGAGGAGTTTAAGGTGGCGCGTAGGGTGGGTTGGGTTGGTAAACTCAGGAAATCCTTTGTAGGCGACTGTGTGGTACTTACTTTCCGCTCACCTTGGTTAGTGGAAAGGATTCTGGGGAATGGGGTTAGTAACAAGATGGTAGATGGGATTAATATTCTTCCCTTGGGCTATTTCTATCGTCCACTCCTTCAGGTGGAGAAATTAGATCAACCAGAGGGTGTGCCCAGGCCAATATACAATGTCCCAGTAAGTAATCGATTTAGTTCACTCTCTCCCCTCGAGGAATTAGACTGACTACATCAAATGGTGGCAAGTGGTTGGGAAGAATTTCAAGAAACCCAAGGTAATAGCACGCATGGGCGGAGGCCAAATAAAACAGTCCAACCTGAAGATCTTAGCCCTATATATAACAGCGATGAGGATCTAAACACTATCCCACATGCGTTAAAGACAATCGACGTAGAGGCTCAAACACTCATATCACCTCTAGATAACGAGGGGAATGTAAAGATTACTTTCTGGAATATAGCGGGACTATCCTCCAAACTTTATAATGACCTTTTCCTACACTTTATAAGGAAAATAGATATTCTCTGTCTCCAGGAGACCTGGGCTCAGAAGGAAATACACATAGATGGTTTTAAAACCTACCAAACCCCAGCCACTCCGTCAAATTCTGGGAGATCAAAGGGTGGTTTATGTATTTACGTTTCAAACTTGTTGTCAATAAAAAGAATCAAGTTTGAAATATCTGAACCTAACTACCAAATTATAACATTGAGCATGGAGAGTAAAAATCATATAACTATAGTGAATTTCTATAACAATATTGTTAAGGAAAAGATGATAGATAAAATGAACCAACTAAGACATGCCCTGCAAAATATTCAGACCCAAAGCTCTGGAAATGCACAGATTGTATGGGGTGGAGATTTTAATGTTAACATATGCCCACATAATAATGATCCGTCGTGTGGCCTGATGGATGAGGAAACATGCAATCTGACTCATTTTCCACATAATGCTTATGGCAATGCTCTGAATGAGAATATATTCACGCTGGATCTGGGCTTTGCCAATGATATGGTCTCACCACCAATTCCTTTTTCACAAACGTTTAATGGGAGAGGTTTGAGTTCTATTATAGATTTTATTTTAGTCTCAAACCATCTCTCACACAGCATATTGGGATTCAAAGTGCATAACATAGCTATTAGTGACCACTTCCCACAAACAGTAAGAATCTCAATCAAAAATTTTATTCAACACACAAAAGATAAAAATAAAAATTTGATCCATATCTGCAATAACTTGGATATTGATAGATCAAATGGATATTCACTGAAGTGGGAAATGGTAGATTTGGACAAAATATCAAAACTAGTGGTAGGTAAGGCACTAGACCCAATTATGAAATGCTTAAATGAAAACACCCCTCATGAGTTGGTTTTAGTAAATTTCCTACATATCACCACAATAATAAAAAACAGCTTGAAGGCAGAGACAAAAAGGGGGGATAATAAGAAAGCTGGGTGGTTTGACACCAATTGCACAAAAGCTCATCGTGCACTCAAAAAAGCTATACACAACACCGAACCAGATAGACTCAAAATCCAACAAGGCAGGACATTTTATAAACAGGCCATAAAATTAAGAAAAAGGGCCACAAAAAATTCTCTCTGGGAAGACATGCACAGGGCTAGTATACTAAAAGATAGTAGGGCATTTTGGAAACTGATTAGATCTCCTTTTTTTTGCCCCGAGCGTAATCCATCACTGGAGGCTGCGATTGACGAACACCAGTGGGTGAGTCACTTCACTAAAATTTTTGGACAATCGGAGGGGAATACAAACAGAGTAGATTTAATATCTTCACCTTCTAACGATAGGGTGACTTACCCGATTGAGGTACTTTTCTCTTTAAAGGAAGTACAAACGGCACTAAAAGAAAGTAAAGGAAGCAAAGCTCCTGGACCCGATGGGGTCCCTGTTGACATATACAAGCATAACAGTGACCTATGGGCTCCATTATTGACATGTGTCCTTAACGCAGCCACCTCAAGGGGTTTAATTAAAAGCTGGTCCGAGTCTATCATGGTCCCCATTTATAAAAAAGGTGATAGGCAGGATCCCTCCTGCTACAGACCCATTTCCCTATTAGACTCACTGGGAAAGGTAGCAGGAAGGATACTCCTATTTCGGTTACAAACATGGGCGAAAGAAAAGAATATACTCTCTGACCTACAATTCGGCTTTAGGGAAGGGTTGAGTACAATAGATCAGGGGCTCAACCTGGCCATTCTAATGGGTAAATACACGAAGGCAGGGAGGGGGAAGTTACATCTGGCGTTTGTGGACCTCTCCGCTGCCTTCGACTGTGTTTCCCATGAGAAATTATGGAGCATATTAAAAGAAATGGGGATAGAGGCATCCTTAATTGACTTTCTGAAAGCCCTTTATAATAACGCAACCGTATGTGTAAGGTACGGACTTAAAGGCGAATGTACTTCCCCATTCCAGGTGAGAAAAGGTGTAAGACAAAGGTGCGTCCTGGCACCTTTTCTGTTCACTTTATACACAAATGACCTAGAAAAGGCATTATTAGAGGGATGCCAGGATGTACCCTAACTGCATTTGAATATGGAAAATAGACGCATACCTGCACTACTTTACGCGGACTATGCCGTAATTATGGCTAGGACCCCACTGGCATTACAGAGGGCATTAGCTTCCTACAATGTTTTTATGGAGAATATTGATTTAAAGATAAATGTCACAAAAACATATGTAATGAATTGTGGCAGAGGAGGCAAGGAAAAGAAGGGCATCTTTTTAAATGGGAGGAAATTGGTAAATACCTCTACTTATCCATATTTAGGGATATTATTAGATGACAAGGGTTCATGGGGTCAAGCCATTAACACCAGGAAACTCCTGTTTATGAGAACAACATCAGCCCTGTCAACTTCTCACAAAAATTAGGTAAGAGACCCCCAACCGAATTAATAAAGATTTATAAGGCTAAATGCACAAGTGTAGCATTATATGGGGCAGGGATATGGGGCCACTGTAACGTATCTGTGATACAGAAAGTGGAAAACGCGTTTCTTAGGTATCTATTAGCTGTGCCCTGTTCCACTTCTACCTACATTTGTCATGCCGAGCTAGGAGTTCCCTATATATCTGACTTCATAAAAATCCAGCCAGTAATCCTATGGCACCGTATCTGGAAGTCACAAAACAACAAACTTAATCAGATGGTGCTGCAGGACGCCCTGAAGTTAGAACATTCTCTAGAGATAGAATGGATAAGATATATAAGGGATTTTATGACTGATTTAGGAAAACCAGAATATTTTTATAATCCTGAGTCAATCTGCCGTATCCCAGGGAAAGAATTTAAAAAACAATGTATGCAACATATGGAGAACTTAAGATTTGTGAATGAGGCGATAAAACCTACTGTCCTCTCAAATTTGATGATAACTTCTTCCTTTAGCATGCAACCGTATCTCCGAAATACCATAAAGGGATACGACAGATTTGTCCTTACTCGTTTCAGGATGAATATTTTTCACAGATTGGTTACATTCCCAACGGTTAATGATTGGTCCAAAAACCTATCCATCTGCCCGTCTGACAATTTATCTGCACAATCAACGATGCATGTCACTTTGTTCTGTAAATTTTATAATGATTTGAGGAAAAAATGGATAATACCGATTTTAAAAATATGGGGGCTTCGACAATGTCGCCCAGCTTATATTGCCCTTCCATTTCTAGATAATGAATGTTTAACTATAAATGTCGCCTCTTTTTTAAAGAAAATAATTAAATGTAGGAAACACGATCTGGAGCTTACTGTTAGTAACGATAGAGCGTCCCTGTAATATTACTTACATGCACTGAAAATTCGAGGTCCAATATTAATGTTCTGTATTATAGAATATGACCTATTGACCCAAAAGCCTCTAGTAATTAATGTACTGTATAATTGTTTTGTCTGTTTTATTTTTAAACATATTTTTAACATTTTAATAACAGTAATTTTTTATAATGTCTTTTGTAAATGGTGTATGAAATACGGAAGTCAAAAATTTTGCGATATTTACACAAATGAACTCGTACGCTTTCATGATTTTTATGTGACAAAAATCGAATAAAGCTTATTCTTATTCTTATTCATTGTGCTACAAAAGGCCATTAATTATTTCTAGGAATAACAAGTATTTAAATATTTCATGCATAAATCGTTGCAAACATTATAATATAATAGTGGAATTAAGCCACATACTACTGATGCAGAGTCAAATGTGATTCAAATATGTACATAGTACCCCAGACATTGTAAGCTGCTGTTCTACAAAGCTGTGTCTGTATTTTCTCAGTCTTTGAGGAGGAATTGAGGTCCTCATGCAGTTGGGAGTAGAAGCTGTTAGTTTCCCTCAGAGGCTAGATTAAGGGACTTTCTGCCACAAAGACAATAATATAGCAGGACCACCCTGTCTTTCTCTATACCTGGTGTAAAGAAATGGCTCTTTGTGCATGATAGCCCCTATTTCTTTTAGCAGATGCTGCTTGATTTTGAAGTCTACACTAGGGGGACCAGCTGCCTAGTTACCACTGCATGCACTCTGGCCTCAGGATAAAATTACCTTTGGCACATTACACATGATGCCAAAAATACACCAATGACGGTGAAATTAAATGCCACCTGTGAAGTACAGCACATATTTGCCACCCCTAGACTTGCAAGGAAAACATGGCTTCTGGAATGCGTGTGCAGCCTGGCTGCTCGAGTCTTTAAACCTTTAGGCATGCTAGGGAAAATAACTCTTTCTGACATGAGGGAACCCTATTTTTAAGGTAACTGCTATTTAACTGTTCACAGGGCAAATTGAGAATATTTCCTGCTATTTTCTATGCCGGTGGCTAAATAGTAGAAATGATTTAATATTTTTCCGGTGGCCTTGAAAATAGCAGAGAAACATCACTATTTACCTGGCTGCTGGATAAATAATAGGGATTCTGCACTGTTTGGCCAACGGCTGTGCAAATAGCAGAAAACGTCACTCTTTTACCGGCCACTGACTGAGTAGTAGGGATTCTGGACTTATCGGCTGACGACCATGTAAATAGCAGAAAAACTTAATTATGTATCTGCCCGCTAGCTAACTAGTAGAGATTTTGCACTGTTTATCTAGCAGCTGTGCAAATATCACAAAAACTTAAATATTTACCTGGTGCTGGCTGAATAGTAGAGATTCCCCAGGGATCCAACTAACCCTACGGGTCACTGCTTGGATGGCGATATCCCACCATGAGGCCTTCCAACTCGTGGTGGTTCCCCTGATCCTGATAATGACAGTCGCGATGGTGGTGAGACAGAACCACTGCACTGCTCCCTGGGTGTGTACTTCAATGCTGGCCGCTTGCAAAGTGGGTGGGGATATCAGCCCTCACATTCCGCTTACAGCCTGCTGTCGGGTGCCCCAGTCCTGAATCCTGTTGGGGTGGAATTGCTTTGGCTGGCTGCTGGCCTTTGGAGCGTCCTTTGGCATGTTGGTCCTGTGGTGGCCCGACCCAGGGTGTGGGCTTGGGCGGCAGCTGGGCCACTTAGCTGCAGGACCTGCCTGTGCCTGATGTGCACTCCGGTATGTTGTCGCTTCGGGAGAAGCTGCCAGGGGCTGACCGGGTGCGAGGCCCTGAGACCCACAATTGTGGACTGTCATGCCCTGCCTCCTGAGGGGGATGTCAATATGTGCATTGCCCATCAAATACTTTTTCAAAGCGAGCTGCACATCGAGCTACTGGTGGGCCTGCTATAACACCCTGGGTCAGTTCATTGCCCCTCCATGCTCCTCGCCCTTACTTCTCACTTGATAAGCCATTTGGAGCATATTGGTCTGCTCATGCCCCTTCTAATGTGACGGGGGAGGTGAGGTGAGACCTAGAAGCTGCCACCAGTCATCTTTTACCTCGCCTGTTGAGGGAGCGGAGAAGTAGTGTTTTCCTCGCTTATTGTCCCTAAACGGCCTGACTAGAGATAACAGGAATGTCATACTCACGAAATGGGAAGAACAGAGGGCAAACTAGTCAAAACTGCCCTTTGAATATCGAAATTCCACTGTGGTATCCTGCTTTTATTGCTACATTATTACAATTCTACACTGGTGACGAGTGGAAAATGGACCTAATGTGTAGAAAAGACCATTGCTGAAACAAGGAAGGAGAGATGATTGTACCTGGAGTATAACTATATCCAAGATTCCAAGAAGAAATCAAAAGGATTACTAATAAAGTCTTATTTAAACCTGTCAAATTAATGCGCCTGGTAGCCCCACCTCTGTTTTATTCCACTTGACAGCCTACAGTCCAGGGCAGTTGAACAGGCATACAACGCAGGGCATCACAATGCAATCCATTACAACACATTCCCTGTTACAATGCAATCTACTATTCTAACTCCACCGGGGCTTTACTTTTGGGAATGCCTTGAGATAGTTTGCGGTGTAAAGCCCTGCATTGTAAAAGATTTTGCATTGTACAAAATGTGGGGTAATGGCATGCAGAGTAACACATGAGAGGTAAAGGATGTTTCCCCTTTTACATTAAAAATCATACTGAGCTCTGAACCGATGGCAGTTAGTGTCGGATCGGTTAGGGTTGACACCTACGTGATTCTAGCGACTGGACCTGTCAACCGTTCCTGGTGTGTCAAAGATCTGTGGTTGATTCAGATTTCTTTGGAGTTTCATTTTACGGACTACAATGTGCTTACGTATAGACCCGCTGAACTCGCTGTGTACTCGGTTTGAACTCTGGAGCGTGTGATGTTGTCACTGTTTGACAGTGCTTTACATTTGAAATCAACATTTCACCTGTTTGACTAGCCTGCTACTAGGGCATCTTCAAACAGAGAAGCAGACGGACTGCCCATAAACTAAAGAAGGAAAGGTCAGTTCAGTTCTTTAACTCAGTGTATGGGCAGTGCTCAGGGCTTTAAGTGGGATGAAAAAACTGGAGGGTCTCTCAAAGGGGCGTGGTCAATGTAATTAAGGGTGTGGCTTAAAAACACCTAAGCCAAAAATCTGTGATTAGCATAGTGTGCTGCCCGACTCGTATTTTGCTGTTTTTGTCATTGCATACAGATATATGACACAACAAGTAATATCATATCTACAACCAGTCAGGACAATGGTTGTTAGTTGTGCAAAGGATGAAGAAGCTGATTTAGGCGATGGGGTCGCAGATTCTTCCATTTGAATGAAAGGAGTGCGCAGCTTTGAACGAATAATGGAAGTGCGGTTGGTATAGGCTAACACCAGTTTTGCTTTCTTCAGTCTGCCCATACAACACTATGACAAATATGAATGCTTTAAAAATTGCGCAGAATTTCAAGAAAACCACCTTATTTGAGCAATATGAGCCTTGTTGAAAGTGATAAAACCAGTCTAGTGATAATAATGGAAAATTTGTTGGATGAAAAGCCAGTTCAGAACTAGGATTATGGTTCAAAGAGAGAAGTCATAAAAGTTACAAACAGTTCAGAAGTTTGGGCAAATAAAATCCTGAGGAGAAATACTGTTCGGCAGTGTATTAAGCGAATGTTCCTCAGAAAACAAAGAAAGAGGTGACTAAAACCTCAACTATCCATAAATGACAAGTATGCAGGAGTAAATGCCCCTCAGGAAGTGAAAGGTGGTGTTATAAATCAGTAGTTGAGCATTAAGCAAATGTGCAGTGAATTGCAAAGTTAGTCATAAATAATTTGAGGAAAGAGGAAAAATCAGCATTATATAATGCTTTTATATTACTCACAAAAAACTGCATCATACAGGCATTGAGTAAGATATGCCGCTTCTGAAAACAAGCGTGTGCTAAATTGTTTAGGTGTCATCATTTTCCTCATCGCGCTGACAGAATACAAAATGGCAGCCGCCGTTCCCGTTGCGGGAAGATTTATGAAGAGTATTCGTTAGAGACCTTGTAGTTACTTCAAATGCTTACAACTTCAGCATCGCTGGAGGATCCGACAGCTTTCCCTTCAATTTGTGGAAGTTCTGTTGCAGTTTAGATGGGAAAAACCTCCCGGTTTCTCCTCCATCGCCGAGCGGGTCACGGAAACGTCGCCATCTTCCCAGGAAGCTAACCACGCCCCCCCAAGAGAGCCTGCATTCAAATGAAGACTTTTAGTGGTTATCAACGGTGAGTCTGCATCTGCAGTGCTCTGAGTTGAATGTCTGCATTATTAAATGGGTCCCGTATCTCCAGATGGAGTGCTGTTTCCTCATTACAGTCTAAATATATGCTTTTAAAAATAAAACTTCCCATTTCACCATGAATTGTGCGTTATCAGCGATTGACTGGTATCGCTGAAGCGCTCACCAGGTGGCCAGTTAATGGAAGCGTCTTCTGAAATTGTGAATGCTCTCTGCATTCTTTTCCAGAGCCGCTTGAACGGCAGTAGGGCGAGGCGTGACCTCATCTTAATTTTGAGGCACATTTAATGAGCAAGGTTTTATTCTGGCATCAGTGCTGTGCAGTGCTGATTGGGACTTCTGAGAGGTCACTAGATGTCTGTGTGTTTCAGCAAGCCCCAATGAGTCTATTACTGAAATTTGGAGCGGTAAGTCTGGGGCACGATGTAAACCACCTAGTTATACCCAGGACTAATAGGAGGACTCCAAGGGTCATTTAGCTAACAATCTGTGCAGCTGTAGGGACATTAAAAGTTGTGAAAGGCCACATCCTGCAGTGAATATTTGATCAGTGGCAAGAGGACCTTGACTGGGCTTTGCTAATGGCCTCTGTTGCAATTGATTCTCATCTCTAAGCGCAGTCCCTGAGGTCTTGGAGGCATTAGAAGCCAAGTTGGTGTTGGAAATGTTGCCCTTTTTGCAGGGCAGCCCAGATGTTTTGCCTTTTTGATGAATCTTGTTTTTGCTGGCTATTGAACTCTATGCACTTTATCCCTGCAAACCAGGGGTAAAGTGCTTGTGCTTCTCCTTTCAACATTGTATAATTGGTAAGTAAAGTAAGTAAATAAAAGGGGGAACAACCTTTACAACGCAACTTTTACAACGCACTACACTTACAACGCATTTTTTACAACGCACAATCCATTACAACGCATGACATTACAACGCATGACACTACAACGCATTTTTAGAAACTACCTTTACAACGCATTCCATTACAACGCATACTACCATTACAACGCATACCATTACAACGCATAATATAGTAATTTTTACCCCTATACTATCCAACACTTACCCTACTGTTGCACCCCCTGGAGTTAGAATAGTAATTTTTACCCCTATACTATCCAACACTTACCCTACTGTTGCACCCCCTGGAGTTAGAATAGTAATTTTTACCCCTATACTATCCAACACTTTCCCTACTGTTGCACCCCCTGGAGTTAGAATAGTAATTTTTACCCCTATAGTATCCAACACTTACCCTACTGTTGCACCCCCTGGAGTTAGAATAGTAATTTTTACCCCTATACTATCCAACACTTACCCTACTGTTGCACCCCCTGGAGTTAGAATAGTAATTTTTACCCCTATACTATCCAACACTTACCCTACTGTTGCACCCCCTGGAGTTAGAATAGTAATTTTTACCCCTATACTATCCAACATTTACCCTACTGTTGCACCCCCTGGAGTTAGAATAGTCATTTTTAACCCTATACTATCCAACACTTACCCTACTGTTGCACCCCCTGGAGTTAGAATAGTAATTTTTACCCCTATGCTATCTAATACTTACCTTAAATGCAATTTAATATTATGCGTTGTAATGGTATGCGTTGTAAAGGTAGTATGCGTTGTAATGGAAATGCGTTGTAAAGGTAGTTTTTAAAAATGCGTTGTAGTGACCTGCGTTGTAATGTCATGCGTTGTAATGGATTGTGCGTTGTAAAAAATGCGTTGTAAGTGCATGCGTTGTAAAAGTGTGCGTTGTAACGACATACATCCAAATAAAAGGCTTGTAGAACGAGCGAATGCCAGCAGGCTTCTTGGCGTGAACGTCTAAAAGAGGGGCACCAATACAAAGACCTATTTTTCAGGAAAGGGCGAGAAAAGCCAGGTTTTGAGCTGCTTCCTGAATTGCAGCAAATTTGACTAGCCTCTTATAAGGAAGGGAAGTGAGTTCCACAATTTACAGGTACAGTAGGAAAAGCTCCTACCGCCCAATCGAGCCTTATTGATTCTGGGGGAAGCCGCCAATTTGTCTGAGCTTGATGGAAGGTTGCGAATGGGAGAGTGCCCGTGAACAATCTTTTGAAAATAGTCGGGGCCCACCTTCTGAAGTGCTTTGTAAACCAAGCAAAAAGCTTTGAACTTAATCCTCTCATAGATTGGAAGCTGATGAAGGCTATTGACGGTTTTGAGACAGGACTGAATTTCCAAATTTTCATGATCAGACAGGCTGCTGCTTTTGTAGGAAAATTAGAAATGTCACAGATATTTCTGTGCAGACTGAATCTAGGAAACAAAGATATCATGTTAAAACAATTAGAGGGAGCAATACTAACTCTGCCAGTATGTAACACGGTTCAGTCAAACCTAATTTATTCATAAGTAAGCATATACTGGACAAAAAAGGGTGGTGTTCAGTGAATAGATAAAGGAGAACAAAACCCTAGGTGTGTAATCAAACCAAAACCAGGAAAAAGGAAGGATGTGAAATTCTGAATCATCACAACAAGCAGACAGACAGAATTTTGCTTAATCTGCAGATACAATCATTGCATTTTTGTTTATATGATTGTGTTTATCTGAAAACTGCTGTCTCATATTTGTATCAAACAATCACCTTGTTGTGCTGAATCACAATTTCACTTCCTTCCTTTTTCCTGGTTTTGGTTTGATTACACACCCAGGGTTTTGTTCTCCTTTATCTATTCACTGAACACCACCCTATTTTTTGTCCAGTATATGCTTACTTTTGAATAAAACTATGTTTGGCTGAAACTTGTTAAATACTGACAGAGTTATTATTGCTCTCTAACTGTTTTTAATTTGATATTTCTGTTTCCTAGATACAGTCTGCACAGAAATATCTGTGACATTTAAACTTTTCTTTCTGAATGAGTTCCATCTGAACGCATATTTCAAGAATTACTTGATACCCCTGCTCGCATGGACATAAGGGTTGCTCTTGTTGCTTTGTTTAAAGCTGCTTTTTGAGGGGACTGGAGTTTTTTCAACAGGCGTTGCTTAATGCCAACGTAAAGAGCATTGCAATAGTCTAGCCTTGAGATGACTAGTGCAACAAAGAATGTTTTCTGGAGCTCTGAAGGGATAAAAGGAAAAACATTTTTCAAAGTTCTTAGCAGATGAAACCTGATTCATTTTGTTGGAGAAACACAGCTTTCCATTGAAGAGGACTCCTACATTTTTAGCTTTTTGAACTGGTGAGGGAAGTGGGCAAATATTTTGAGGCCACCAGAAGGTGTTCCAGAAGGAGCTGTCATTGGCAGATAAAAGTACATCGGTCTTATCAGAATTTAACTTAAGATAGTTATTCTTCATCTAACTGAAAATTTGCACCATGCAGTTGTTGAACTGTTTGGCCACCACTTCGACGTTAAATAAGACAGACACTACTATCTGTGTGTCGTCGGCAAAATAGATTTAAAAGAAGCCACAAGAGCAGTTTAAGTTGACCAAGGAGGCAACATGGACATTAAAAAGTGTGGGACTTAATGAGGGTACCCCATCCCTAAAAGTAGAGAGAAGAGTTCCTAGGTAAAATCTCACATTGTCACTACTTTCTCTCTAATGGACAGGAAGGAGCTTAGAAGGGAAAGTGTTGATTCTTTTACACTCAGGCGTACACTCCTAATTTAACTTTTTTATAGGCCCCTAGTATATGATACCCACATTATATCCAGGGCTTTTATGCTAAATTTCACCTGTGAGCTACAGCAATCATGTGCAACCCACAGGAGTGAAAATAAAAACGTAACTGCAGGCATGCCACCAGTAGCCTGACTGTGCAGGTTTAAAACTGCAAATTTGACCTCTATAAATATCCCCTCTTGCAGACCTAAAACCCTCCTTTGAAATATTGTAAGAAATTGAGTTAGTTGAGGGGGTGGGAACTCCCCTAAAATAATAAACACAATACATGCTAGGGTGAACTACAAAAGTCACTAAATTAACTTGAGATTAACCCTCTGGTAGCTTGCCATAATGTAATCAGGCTTAACCTAAAGGCAATGCGCAATCTATTTATGCACTACACAAACAGTAATAAAGTGAAAGCACAATACAAATTTCGAACCAATTTAAAACAAGGAGCAATTTTGAGTTAATACAATGACACCAAAATGACAAAAATCCAAATAGTAGAACAGGAGATATGAGTTTTAAACGTTTTAGGTAAAAATAGCGCCAAAAAGCACAAAGCTACACTCACTGTTACTGGGTCACACTATAATGGGGGAAAGTTACAAGTTCAGGCCAACCGCAATGGAGCACTGGTCATATACAGGGATCAAGTTAGTCCTGCTGAGGAGTTATCTTATCAAGGCCATTTGCAATGATGGGGGCCGCATAGAGGAGGCTGTTGGTGAGATGAGAAAGTTAAGAGCCGTGGATGTAGCTGTAGCGTGAAGAGCTGTTCATCAATGGAGCTTGCTGTTGCTGATTGCCATAGACAGCTACTGCCAGCACCAAGTGTAGGTCTCTGATTGCTGGTTGTCGCATACGGTCACTGTTTGCACAAAGAGCAGGTCCCGTTGGAGCTTCACGTTGGCGGATTTGCAAGAGGTCAATTCTTGGTGCAAAGAGGTCAGTTCGCAGTTCCAAAGAGCTAAAAACATCTGTAACTTCTCCTTTTCTTCATAGTTCCTCAGGTGGAGTTTTTAATGATGTCAGCCAAGGTTTCAAGACCAAGGGGGCACCTCTTGGGGATCAGGACTCACTTCAACGGGGACAGCAGCAGGGCGCGGGCAGGTCCAGTTGGTTCTGGTCTGCTGGGCAGCTGCAGGGAGGCTTCTAGAATCTTGTTGTGTCCCTGTAGCTCACACAGGAGGTCTGCCAACTGATCCTTGGAGTCACTCTATGTAGTCTGGGTTCAAGTCAAGGAGGTCCAATTCTTCTTCCGTAAGCAGGGCAGTCCATCTTCCTCAGATAGTAGGGAAGTCCTCCTTGTGAATATTTAGCAGGCAAGAGAGGTTCTGACGATCTCACTTTTATACCTGGTGCCAACCTTTATGTGGGGAAATTCCCTAACCTACCCCAAAGACTGGTTCTGGTCAGCTACTCCCCTTTCATTGGTCCTAGATCCAAACTGTCTAGAATGACAAAGGCAAAGGAGGCCTGGTATCAGGTACCTTTGAGTGTGCTGCAGACAGGGACCTTTGTAATATAATCAGGGCACGATACAGCTCCTCCCCAGTCTCTCTCTCCCCTCACAACTATGCTTCCTTTATTGCATCAAGAAGCAATACCCATCACACAGCAGCAGAACCATTCAAAGGCATGTGACCAAGGATACTGGCAGAAAGGCACATTTGGTTTACGCTGAGGAATGCCAACTTTCTAAGGGTAAAAGAAACAATTGATGGACGGAATGCTGGACAATGCAAACATTCACCACCAGTCACAAGGATTTGAGTTAAATGGATCATTCTTTTGCTCAACACACCTCCCGAGTTTGGACCCAGCCATATGCAATTCAGTCTTGACCCTGTTCCTTTTGGGAACAGTCCAGGCCGAACTGCCAAGCCAGGTCCTCTCTGGACCAGAAACAAGCATTCTGGGACTGGTTTCAGGGCATCACCCAGGCTAGCTTGAATCCAGTGGTGTAGTGAGCTCGGGACCCACGTCTGGGCATACCCTTCCCACTTAGGGTGACATATGCAAAAGAAACAATTGATGGATGGAATGCTGGACAATGCAAACATTCACCCCCAGTCACAAGGATCTGAGTTAAATCCATCATTCTTTTGCTCACCACACCACACCAGTTTGGACCCAGCCATATGCAAATCAGTCTTGACCCTGTTCCTTGTGGGAACAGTCCAGCCCGTACTGCCAAGCCAGGTCCTCCCTGGACCGGAAACAAGCATCCTGGGACCGGTTTTAGGCATCCCGCTTCATCAGCCAGGCTAGCTTGAATCCAGTGGTGTAGTGAGCACAGGACCCACGTTTTTGGCATCCCCTTCCCACTTAGGGTGACATATGCAAAACAAACAATTGATGGACGGAATGCTGGACAATGCACACATTCACCCCCAGTCACAAGGATTTGGGTTAAATCCGTCATTCTTTTGCTCGCCACACCACGCCAGTTTTTACCCAGCCATATGCAAATCAGTCTTGACCCTGTTCCTTGTGGGAGCAGTCCAGCCCAAACTGCAAAGCCAGGTCCTCCCTGGACCAGAAAGAAGCATCCTTGAATCGGTTTCAGGGCGTCACCCTTCATCATCCAGGCTAGCTTAAATCCAGTTGTAGTGAGCAGGAGACCCATGTCTGGGCATACACTTCCCACTTAGGGTGACATATGCAAAAGAAACAATTGATGGACAGAATGCTGGACAATGCAAAGATTCACCCCCAGTCACAAAAATCTGGGTTAAATTCATCATTCTTTTGCTCACCACACCACCCCAGTTTGGACCCAGCCATATACAAATCAGTCTTGTCCCCGTTCCTTGTGAGAACAGTCCAGCACGAACTGCCAAGCCAGGTCCTCCCTGCCACTGGAAGTCAAGCTATCCTGGCTGATGAGGGTTTAAAACCCGAAACCGTTCCTAGGATGCTTGTTTCCAGTCCAGGGAGGACCTGGCCTTGCAGTTCAGACTGGACTGTTCCATTGGGGACAGGGTCAAGACTGATTTGCATATGGCTGGGTCCAAACTGGAATGGCATGGGGAGCAAAGAAATTATGGATTTAGGCCCAGATCTTTGTACTGGGGTGAATGTATGACATTGTTCTGCATTCTGTCCATCAACTCTTCTTTTTGCATTTGTCACCCGAGTGGGACGGGTATGCCCAGACGTGGGTCCCGTGCTCTCCATGTCACTGAAAGTCAAGCTATCCTGGCTAATGAGGGTTGAAATCCCAAAACCAGTCCTAGAATGCTTGTTTCCAGTCCAGGGAGGACCTGGCCTGGCAGTTCGGGCTGAACTGTTCCCATTGGGCACAGGGTCAAGACTGATTTGCATATGGCTAGGTCCAAATTGGAATGGCATGGGCAGCTAAAAAACAATGGATTTAGGCCCAAATCTCTGTACTGGGGTGAATGTATGACACTGTTCTTTTTGCATTTGTCACCCCGAGTGGGACCGGTATGCCCAGACGTTGGTCCCATGCTCTCCATGCCACTGGAAGTCAAGCTATCCTGGCTGATGAGGGTTGAAAGCCCGAAACCAGTCCTAGGATGCTTGTTTCCAGTCCAGGGAGGACCTGGCCTGGCAGTTTGGGCTGGACTGTTCCCATTGGGCACAAGGTCAAGACTGATTTGCATATGGCTGGGTCCAAACTGGAATGGCATGGGGAGCAAAAAAAGATGGATTGAGGCCCAGATCTCTGTACTGGGGTGAATGTATGACATTGATCTACATTCTGTCCATCAACTGTTCTTTTTGCATTTGTCACCCCGAGTGGGACGGATATTCCCAGACGTGAGTCCCGTACTCTCCATGCCACTGAAAGTCAAGCTATCCTGGCTGATGTGGGTTGAAAACCCCAAACCGGTCCTAGGATGCTTGTTTCCAGTCCAGGGAGGACCTGGCCTTGCAGTTCGGGCTGGACTGTTCCCACTGGGCACAGGGTCAAGACTGATTTGCATATGGCTGGGTCCAAACTGGAATGGCTTGGGGAGCAAAAAAAGATGGATTTAGGCCCAGATCTCTGTACTGGGGTGAATGTATGACATTATTCTGTATTCCATCCATCAACTGTTCTTTTTGCATTTGTCACCCCCGAGTGGGACGGGTATGCCCAGACGTGGGTCCTGTGCTCCACATGCCACTGGAAGTCAAGCTATCCTGGCTGATGAGGGTTGAAACCTGAAACCAGTCCTAGGATGCTTGTTTCCAGTCCACAGAGGACCTGGCCTGGCAGTTCGGGCTGGATTGTTCCCATTGGGCACAGGGTCAAGACTGATTTGCATATGGCTGGGTCCAAACTGGAATGGCATGGGGAGCAAAAAAACAATGGATTTAGGCCCAGATCTCTGTACTGGGGTGAATGTATGACATTGTTCTGCATTTCGTCCATCAACTGTTCTTTTTGCAGTTGACACCCCGAGTGGGACGGGTATTACGAAAAGTGGGTCCCATGCTCTCCATGCCACTGAAAGTCAAGCTATCCTGGCTGATGTGGGTTGAAAACCCCAAACCGGTCCTAGGATGCTTGTTTCCAGTCCACAGAGGACCTGGCCTGGCAGTTCGGGCTGGATTGTTCCCATTGGGCACAGGGTCAAGACTGATTTGCATATGGCTGGGTCCAAACTGGAATGGCATGGGGAGCAAAAAAACAATGGATTTAGGCCCTGATCTCTGTACTGGGGAGAATGTATAACATTGTTCTGCATTCTGTCCATCAACTGTTCTTTTAACTTTCTAAAGTTGTCATTTTTTGAATTGTAACTTAAAATCTGACTTCACCTTTAGAGAGGATTTTAAAATATAATTTATTTGAGTATACACATAATTTTTCTATCAGCGTCCAATCTGAATTTAGCATACATTAAATATAAGAAGGTAACCTGTGGGAGAGATAGGCCTATCAACTGTGAAATATTACTTTCTGAGTATTTCAACCGTCAGAATATGTAAAACGTAACCACACGGGTCCTACTTTTTAAATACCAAGCACCCTGCCCTATGAGCCTGTATGGCCTAACTTAGGGGTCACTTATAAGTATTAGTAGGAAAAGTTAAGGCCCGTCAAAAGGTTTATTTTACCATGTGAACATGGCAGTTTAAAGCTGTGCCACAGGCCGCAGTGGAAGGCCTGAGACATGTTAAAAAACACTCTTTAGTTGGGTGGCATAATGAGTGCTGCAGTCCGTTAGTAGCATTTAATGTACATGCCCTGGATACATGCAGTATAATTTTTTACAGTCTTACGAGCAAATTAAATTTGACAATAAAGGTGAGGCCCAATTTTCCATGTTTTAAGGAGAGAGCACTTTAGCACTGGTTAGCAGGGGTAAAGTGCACAGAGAATGAGTTCAGCAAAGTAAGAGAGTGCAGGCAAAAGATTTGGAGGAATACCATGCCAAGAATCTCAGGTCTAACAGATATTTTTAGGTTACCACTAAGTAAGCATTAGTGCCCAGTAAGGGAGGGTGCATGGTATTTCAAAGTTGGAAAGTTTTAATGATGCACGTCCCTACAATTGAAAACGGCCTAAAACCTATTTTCACCATAGCAGGGTTAGCTGAACCAAAGGAAAACATTGGATACAAAATTATGTTTAATAAATGTCAGCTCCACCAAGGATACAGTCAGAGAAATATTTCAAGGACTCTTTCTTAATAGCTAAATGAAATCCAATGTAATGATAGAGTTCAATTTTGACTAACCATTGCTTTAGAAAAGTAAACTTTTGTATGGCTAAAGCCTCTGGAGGCATTTCTGCAAGTATTCATCTGTCACCTGTTAGCTTGATGGCTCTCCTATGGTACAATGTGAGTAGGGGACAGGGACAATAAACCTTAGGTGTGAGGAGGAGTTGTCCTACCCTTTACAGGATCTCCTGGGGCTGTGCCTAGCTCCTTGGTGCAGTTCAAAGGGACCTTCCCTGTCACAGGCAGATATAATTCATACCTGGGCTTGCCTCCCCATTTATTATCCAGCCAGTAAGGCCCCAATCACAGTGTGACTTTTTTGACATTACAGTATCACAGCATGTTTGACAGATCTACTGGGTTTACATATAACATTTAGGACACATTTTAAAGTAGAGAAACAGAATGCCAAAATACTTTTGGGTTAAACTTTGAGTACGGCGGTACATGGACCGCCAGAAACGCAGAGCTGTGGCGGTCTTCCGACTGCCCTATTGCAACTAGGGTGGTGGGGCCACCATGGGACTGCCGCAACTTTAGATCCCTGACAGTGGTGCAGTGGTCTTGAGGACACAGTTTGTTTGTCTGAACACCTGCGGTCCTGCGAAGCATATTACGAGTTTCCTTACTGCAGCGGTTTTCATGGCGAATCCACCTGCATTAAAACTGTGTTGGAGAGGAAACAAAGGAGGCCCTACAGAGTCCCCTGTTGCCGCTGGGCCTGGGGATGTATGTAGTGGGGCACATGTTGTGCCCCCTGTCGGGGCACATGTTGTGCCCCCTGTCTGCATGCACCTCAATACATGCATGGCATGGACTGTAGCAGTCCATGCAGTGCAGGTACTGATTTCAATGTTCCCCCAATGGGAGTGCAAAAAGAACACCATCAAATCCCTTCCAAAACTCTGGTGATACAAATAAGGGAGCATGACCCACTGGCTGCCACTTAACCTACTGAGGAGATGCTACTATAGCGAAAGCAGCGGCAGTTTTGGATGGGATTTGATGGGACTGACTGTTCCATTAATCGTTCTGGAAATGGAGCCTATTTAATTCAAGGTGACTTTAACTAATATCACTGTTGATTTTATTTTCCGTGACTGTTCTTTCCATCTGGATGTTATAAACATTAAATGCATCATGGGTTGCGAGAACATTTGGAACTTTTCTAATAACGAGTACCATCTCACAAACTGTAGCACACACCTGATCATCAAGGTGCATTGTGGGAGAAGCAGTTTCTGAACAGTCATGTGACTATAAGTATTTAAACATGCCGGCACGTACGCACTTTATAACTGCCCTCTGTCCGTGATCAAGGCTGTGTATGCTGAAACATGTTGGATTATGGAGGGCTCATTGACGGCATTACTAGGAAATAAAGACATTTCTTTCCAGAAGTGGGCCTCGTTCGTTCGTTTCTTGGTGGAATTAGCGTGCTTCTCCGTGCCCGTTCACGAGGCCGCCCTGAAGGGTTGGTGGCTCCCTATTCGGAGGCTTTTCTCTGGTGATACAAATAAGGGAGCATGACCCACTGGCTGCCACTGAGCCTACTGAGGAGATGCTACTATAGCGAAAGCAGCGGCAGTTTTGGAAGGGATTTGATGGGACTGACTGTTCCATTAATTGTTCTGGAAATGGAGCCTATTTGATTCAAGGTGACTTTAACTAATGTCACTGTTGATTTTATTTTCCGTGACTGTTCTTTCCATCTGGATGTTATAAACATTAAACATACATATATGTGTGTATGTTATGTATTCCCATACATTAAAAGCGGAGTATAGAATTAATTAAAACAAATTTATTATATTTTAATTAAAAATAATGTTTAAAAAGGATATTAAATGTGTTAAAATAAACTTAAAAAATGTTTTATTGTTAGATTTTTCTTTACCATGCAGGTAGGTTTGTAAATAGCATTTTGTAGTTCGATTAGTAGTCCTGCTGTAGCACTACTAAACGTACTACATGATACAGTTTTTGAATAGGTCCGTGAGTGTTTAACGTAACAGGATTTTGGAATTGTTAACTGTGAATTAGTCACATCTTTCCCCATAAACAACCCATTTTCTTGCATCTGGCATGACAGAAGCATCACTGCTACTCCTCCTATGGGGGGAATGAAGGGGTTCTGACAATGACTGCAAGATTCTTGGGTAAGAAGACCAGCAGCAGAGCATATGTGGGTAATGATTTAGCAGTTCACCTACTACAAGAAACTGTTGATCCAAATTTGCAGGAGACTTTGCCAACTTCCACAGCATGTCCTGCAACAATCAGTCTAAATATTTTGTGTTGATTTTCAAATAAATCTTCAGGGTTATGTTTTTTTTGTATGCAATGAATGATTTAGTAATACACCATGAATAAGGCATTATCTCCTTTTTATTCACTACCTTGTAATGGAATGAAAAATCTATTTTTGTGCTTTTTTTAGTTGGCAGAATGTAGCTTTTCTCTGTGGCCTTCTTCTATTTAACTTTTGAGTTAGCGTCATATGTATTACAAGGGACCTTCTGATGGGTTTCCTAGCAACAGCATGAAAAGCAACAATACTTCACAGAAATAAAGGCATTCAATACGCATGGAATTGCACAAGTTAAGTGAATGATTCAGTATAATATTATAGAACTCACTTTCCTTTACTCACATACTGAAAGAGGACATGTTTCTCTCGAGTTCTTATTTGCAAAAACTGGCATACACAGTTCTGCCCGAGGGAAACCAGTTTCATAAAACAAAGCCCAAAAACATGATTTCTATACATGTCTGTCATAGTGATAAGACCTCACTAGTACGCTGAAAGTTCAAACAAACGTTCTATACATAGTTGTTCTTAATCACTTTTTTCATTACTGACAAATAAAAGTAGAGACAGCTTAACTTTATTAAATCGTAAATCTGCTATGAACTCCATTTTGGGTAAATAATAAAGAAGGGAGGATCATTGACAGCGTTGCACAAGGTATCCTTGTTTCAGTTTGAACCTAGTCCAAGGACATTAGAGCTTTTCATATGACAACCAGACGCTACACATTTTCTGTCTTTAGTCACAGGGAGATTGAGTGGTTCACCCAGAATCACATGATTTTGAGATGAGGCGTGATTTAAAAGTCAACAGCTCTAGACGCTAGACCACATCTCCTATGTTGGGCCCGATCACACTTTTACGATTTTTACTGCTGCTCTTTCATGACAATAAAGTTACCTCCCCGGTGCCTCGGTCAGCCATTGCCTGGTACTGCGTAGGACCTAAAATAGTCCTCCAGTGCTTTCACCGGAGGATTCCCATTTTTTAAGGGTGGGGGCGAGGCAGAATCATTTCTGCCTCTGCCTATGTTCCCCTTCCAGCCCAGGGGCGGTGATGTCACAGAGCCCCACCGGAGGTGTAGGAGCCAGCAGGTGAGTACTCTCTCCGCCATCTGGTGCCTCTCTAAGTTTCACGGAGACATCAATGGAAAGAGCGGAGTCTCCCATTTTCAATGATGCCTTCTTTAAATGATTTCCTGGTTGTGGATTGCAGTTGCTCCATGATCCACAACCAGAAAAACCTCTAGGTCTCCTGGGACGTATGAATGGAGGGGTCGTCCATTGTGGGGAATATGCCACCCCCCCCCCCCTCCGCTAGCCAATTAAAAAATTAATTATGTGGTATTTCCCACGGGGGCATAATTGTGCCCCCTGGAGAAATTAAAATAAAAAATTAACTTTAAGCTCTAATTTTACTGTGAAATGTGATTTGGGATCAGCCCTTGTGGTGAACAGTCCAATCCCCTGAGAGAATTTGTTTTCTAAGAAGTGTTTTTTCACCAGGCAGGAGAGATCACAACCTCCAGAAAAAAGAAAAATACGTTTTCAGGGGGGTCAGCCCAAGTAGTAACCTCGCCACTCCCTTGTCTCCTTTTTAAAAAATAACAGTTTTTCCCCAGGTAGAGCGATCACGCTCCCCAAAGTAGATTTTTGCCCTCAGGAAATTACTTTTATACTGCCAATGGTCCAACAGCTTCTGCAACAATAACGTTTTGCATAAGCCATGATCAAAGTATGCTGCGGTATTGAGGCTGCGGCAAGCTGAAGTAATACTTTGTCTTTTTTTGTGTCTTACGGCATCGATTAAGGAGATTTTATGTTAATTTACTGTTGCACACATCTCACAGACACACAAACACTGACTGACTTAGATCCATACCTATGTCTTCTTTGTACAACCGTGTTTTAGAAGGGAGGTTTTAGACAGTCAGGGTAGATAGTGTCTTGGTAAATGACTGCTGCGCAGGGTTTAACTTGAGTAATGGAGGACAGCACTGAGGCAGGATCAGATACTCAAACAATATCTGATAGAGAGGAAAATGGAGCAGAATCTGGAAGTGATTTTTCAGTCGATGGAGTTCCAGCTGATTACTCGTCTTTCAACGATTCTGAGTAACATGGTAATGGCAGTCATGATGTCTCTTTGAAACCACTGTCTGTGCAGCAGTGTGACCATAGCAGGGTAGACCAACCCATAGAGCAGGGACGTGTGGCCGCAAGCACAGATGGGGTGCTCTCTTGGAAGTCCCCCACCTTAGTGCAGCCCAAAATTATCCCATTTTCTGGAGACACTGTTTGCAAAGTTGATGCAGCGGATGCTGTGCTGATTGACTACGTTCATCTCTTTTTGGATGTTGAGTTTCTTGAGAAAATTGTGCAGCAAACAATTTTGCATGCACAAAAATTTGTGAGGGTACATCGGTGGACTCCCACTTTACTTGAGGAGTTAAAGAGATGTTTGGGCCTTACCTTCAAGAAGGGGGTTAGTGCACAAAACAAGCTTGCAATCATACTGGTCTACTCGCATAATTTGGGTAACACCCATCTTCACACCATACATATGAGCAGAGATCGTTTTTTGTAGTGTATTCTGCATTTTAATGATAATATGATAATTCTGCAGCATTTCCCCGAGACCATCCAGACAATGGCCGGTTTGTTCAACATTCATCCTGTCATGGAACATTTGTCTGCCAGGTTTCCAGAGATTTATACTCCTGCAAAGAATATAGCCATTGATGAGCCCCTGGTCCTTTACAAAGGGCAGCTGCTGTTCAGGCAGTACATACTGAGCAAACAAACTTACTATGGCATCAAATTGTACATGTTGTGCGAGAGATCTACTGGCTATGTATACAGCTTGCAAGTGTATACAAAGAAGGACTCAGGTCTTTACCATGTTGTTGCAGAGTCTGTTCTAAGCAAGGAAAGAGAAAGGAGGGTCGTTGTTACTGTCCCCAAGGTCCATCTCAGCTAGTGCTATGTTTTCCTGCTTGCTTTTTGTTGTACCACATAACAGTGAAGTATTGGGAAATTTACTGAAATGGAGCTGCCATAACATATACCTTTCAATGGCTATCCATGGATATATACCTTACATGGGCCACTACTTCACTAGGAAAGCAGCCTTAAAAATTGTTTTCCTCTGCTTGGGGAAATGATAGACTTTCTTATGACCTGTTCGACTACTTTATCTACTGTCAATGCAAGGCACACCATACTGGAATCCCCTGGGTGTTTATTTTTCAAAAATGTGCATGGTCAGTAGATTTTCCTGGGTAGTAGCCAAACACAGCCCCAATACAGCAACTACTCCTATCACTGTTCTCTCCATGTAGCACTTTAGTGACATTGGTGCCCTGGTGGTCTCTTAGCCCACCCACACAAGTGGGGTACCATTCGATCGGAAGACATGGAAATTCAGGGTGGTAGGACATTTGTGACTCCCTGCAGATCCCAGAACCTTCTGTCACAGAAATGTGAGGAAATAGTGTGATTTTATGTCCACGTTTGAGGTCTGCAAGTGCTTCTAGGTAAAATTACCTAGTGAGAGCCAGTGCTTAATTTGTAAAATATTAAGTGTCAGGGCTCTGGCCAGGAGGCCACTGCAGCTTGCACCACCCATCGCCCTTGTCATTGCTGCCAAAACAACTACTAGCCATCTCTCTCGCATGTAAATGCGACAGCTCAGATTATTCCAGGTCCCCAAAGCTGAAGGAATGGCTGGATAGGTAGGTATTAGCAATTTTAATGTATGTTGTAGTCCTAAACTACCGTTGTTCTGCTCATCTGTAAATTAGATGAGCAGCACCACCATGTGGTGGACTGTTCTAAGTATGGTGTTGACAATTAGGTGCCGGTGCCGAGCACCGGAAACCAATTAAGTGCTGGTACTGAGCACCGGAAAGCACCGGCTCAAATTAAGCACTAGTGAGAGCCACACAAGTCATGCACCCCTGAGATCCCCTGGTTGTCTAGTTTTAAAAAATGTGCTGGTTTACAAGGGTTCCTGTAGATGTAGGATGAGGTAGGGCCCAAAATCCACAGCTAGCCACATTGAAAGAAAAAGATCAGTTTTCATTGCAAAAATGTGGTGTGTCTACGATGCGTTTTGAGCCTTCCCTGTCATGGCCACTAGCCTATCCAGAAAAGTGAGGTGTAATTTTTATCAGGAGGCTTAGAGGAATGCTTGATTATGGGAAATTTGTGACTCCTCACAGACTCCAGATGTTTTCCTCCAGAAATGCTTTTAGTCAAAGGGTTATCTAAAAATGTCCATGTTTGCTAGGTTTCCCTAGTTGCTGGCTGAGATAGGGACCAACACCCACAGCTACCCACATTGCAAAACAATAGTCTATTTTCAGCGCAACAATTTGATGTGTCTATGTTGTATTTGAGGCTGTTTCCTATCACGGGCACTTGGCCTACCCACTCAAGTGAGGTATTATTTTTGTTTGTAGGCTTTGAGGAATGCTGGTTGGTAGGACTTTTGTGGCTGTACTCACAAAGATGTGAGGAAAATGTGTGTTTAAAGTAAAAAAATAAGGTTTGCAAAGGCTTCTGAGTAAAATTACCTGTTGAGAACCATGCAAGCCACCCCTCCCTTGATACCCCCTTGTTGTCTGGTTTTAAAAAATGTGCAGATTTGCTAGGTTTCTTTTGTTGCCGTGCGAGCTATCCCCACAATCCACAGATACCCACATTGCAAAAAAAGGGTCCGTTTTTGGCGGAAAAATTTGATGTCATGGTAACTAGGGCTACCCATACCAGTGAAGTACCATTTTTATTGAGAGATTTGGGGGAATGCTAGGTGGTAGGAAGTTTGTGGTTCCCCACAAAATCCAGACTTTCTCTCACAGAAATGTGAGAAAAACATGTGTTTTTAGCCAACGTTTGAGGTGTGCAAAGGCTTGAGTGCAACAAAACCTGGTGAGAACCACGCAAGTTTCCCCACCCTGGAATCTCCTAGGTATGTAGTTTAAAAAATGTATAGGCTTGCTAGGTATCCCTAGGTGCCAACAGAACTAGGATCCCAAACAGCTACTGACATTGCAAACAAGCATTTGCAATGCAATCGGTCTCGCCTTTAGGACCTTATATATATTTAGCTATGCAGCACATTAGCCTGAGTGATGAAATATCTACTGTTCTTTAACATGGAGGGAAAATGAGTGCGACAGCGGAGCCTGCTACATGACAGCTGTTTAGGGCCCTAGTGCGTCAGCGGTGCCTGCTACATGACAGCTGTGGAGACCCCTAGTGTGACAGCTGTGCCTTCTACATGACAGCTGTGGAGGGCCCTAGTGGGACAGCAGTGCCTGCTAAATGAAAGCTGTGGAGGGCCCTAGTGCGACAGCAGTGTCTGCTACATGACAGCTGTGGAGGGCCAAAGTGTGACAGTGGTGCCTGCTATATGACAGCTGTGGAGGGCCCTAGTGCGACAGCTGTGCCTGCTACATGACAGAGGTGGATGGCACTAGTGCGACAGCGGTGCCAGCTACATGACAAATGTGGAGGGCCCTAGTGCAACAGTGGTGCCTGCTACATGACAGCTGTGGAGGGCCCTAGTGCGACAGCGGTGCCTACTACATGACAGCTGTGGAGGGCCCTAGTGCAATAGCTGTGCCTGCTCCATGACAGCTGTGGAGGGCTCTAGTACGGCAGCGGTGCCTGCTACATGACAGAGGTGGAGGGAACTAGTGCGGCAGCAGTGCCTGCTAAATGATAGCTGTAGAGGGCCCTAGTGGGACAGCAGTGCCTGCTACATTGCAGCTGTGGACGGCACTAGTGTGACAGCGGCGCCTGCTAAGTGACAGCTGTGGTGGACCCTAGTGTGACAGCGGTGCCTGCTACATGACAGCTGTGGACGTCCCTAGTGTGACAGCGGTTCCTGCTACATAATCCCTATTGTGAAAGTAAACACAGGAGATGATCTGAATTGTTAATTACTTACGTTGCCGAGCAAACTTTTCTGAACAGCCTCCCTGCTACCACTGGCAACACTAACCAACCAGTCTACTTTTTTCCCCACAGGCAGTCCAACTTGTATTTTAATATGTGGTTGAAAATGTTGTATTTCTTGCTAGGAAATCTCAGAACCACCTTCACCCAGCCTCAGTGACCAAGGGACTGAATCAGAGCAGGCTTGCAAAGTGTTATACGGCGACTTGAAAACTTTGATATTACATTGATTTTTTGATGTTAATTTGCCTCACTTGACAACTCACCATTTGCTGATTTAAAGAAAAACTATTTACTTCCAGGGCAAACAGATTACAAATTATAAAACATATCTGCATATGCAGTGCAAAACGCACCTGACAAAACATAACGAGCCATATTTAAGCTGTTGATTTCTGTGCTCAGGCATTAAAAAGAGGAGGCAACTTCACCCAATTTGGGATGTTCACGCCCAAATTAAGTAGCTGGGGAAGGGCTTTTGACTATAGCAGGTAACAAAAACCTAAATAACTTCATTGATATTCAGACGGAGGAGAAAGACAAATTCCTTCATCATCATGGAAACGTTTTAGTTCACTGAGAATACAAATTCATATTTACATAAAAGAACCGTTCTCAAAGCAACAGCTATTTCAAAGGGGCGTCCAGGATTCAGAACTATCCCAAACATGATGCATCTTTCTAGAGCCCATATCATGACCCATAAAGTTCATCCTAATGAAACACAAGTGTATTAAACAAGAAATGTACTGTAGGGCTGGTCCTTAATGGAAGTGTTAAGTGTTTCAATAGGATATTCATTATTACATTGTGTTTACACTTTACACCATCTTTCCTCTGTGAGATGAAACGACCGAGCTAATAAAATGGCATTCCTGTACTTACCGGTAATCTTCATTACTCCGAGTATAGTCTTCCTCGCCACATGACTTCCCATCCCTCCCTCCCTGTCTGGCTATCGGCTTCATGTTTTGCTTGGTAGTTTCAGGCTGTTGGGTTGGGCCGGCCCGCCTCTTATAGGGGTCATGGGTGACTGGGTCGGCCATATTGGGAAGGGATGGGAGGCATGGGATGCTGACTTTGTTTTTTGCTTTGCTTTGGAGGGTTCTGTTGTGGAGCTGACGCTCACTTTGTTAGTCATGTGGCAATGGCTGAGATTAATTCACGCATTCCATCCATCACATTTTTAATACTTCCATGCAAAATAAATCACAAATTATTGGTAAACTACATTTTAACTAGGATCTGGTGAACACGTAAAACTTTTTCTCATATACTTTGATTTATTAGAAAGTTTAATTCTTTCTTGTGAAATGATTGCGTTCTGTGGGGCCATTATTATATAAATGCAGGCTAAAATGCCATAAACGCAGACAGCTATGGCACAGAATGTGCCGCACAAGATGCTGTTAATCACACAGCCAAATAATTTGCCTCTGCTGCAACATAATATGCCAGTGCTTGACACATAACTAAGAGGACAATACCACCCAAGTACTCCATTACCTCATAATCACAGTGGGCCTTACCAAATTAAGATGAAACGCGGAGCCAGCGTAATTTACCCCCTATAAATGTAATTTCCACTTTAAGGTTTGCCACCAGACGTACGACTGATAAACTGTAGCATAGCAATTGAATGGCGGAGAATCCTCTGGTGGAAATGACCTTACTATCTATCACTCTCTAAACCAGGCCCCAACATACAGTCATGAACCCACCTGCTTCCTCGTCTAGCTAGTCTACCCCTCGCAGTGTCCGCCAGGCTGTCTCACCCCTGTATCAGTGCTACCTCTTGTTAAACAATGAACCGACGCCTCATACCCATGTCCCTTTCAGCGGTCTTCTAAGAGTTTATTTTTACCCACTCACTCCAACCATCTGTCCCCTGCTTGTTGCACCTCAATTCACCTTTTGGGATTTAAAAAAATAAAACTTTTCGCGGCAACAACGCAGAGTTGTTCTTGTAGCGCTTCGACTGCTGTTAAATAAAGGCCCGCGCATAGAGGCAGTTTGGTTTGCAAAGTAGCCCATGCGCACAATGATCTCACTAACTCAAAACTGACGAGGCAGTAACGCTCAAGACGGAATGGCACAGGTAAAAAGCAATAGGTAAAACTAGAACAATGATTATGTGACCTTAAGTAAGAGGTAAAACCCTTCTTCACGCTCTCTCCTAGAACTTCCCAAGTGCTGAGCACGTGTGTCATTCCACAACTTCAAACAACACAGAGGAAACGAGTGAATTACGGCAGTAAAGGGTTGTTAACTTAGTTTAGGGGGACGGGCATGGCTCCAAGGGAGTCTGTTCAGTTCTACAGATCTAGCCCAGTGAAAATGGAAGAAAAGGGCCGGATGGAGGCATGGTGTTGGGCTCTTCTGAGCTATTTTTCCCTGACAGGCCATTTCCTAGGGGTCATTGACCCACGGGGCTGTTTGTTAGTTGAGGCTCTTATTTGTGGCTAATCAGTGCAGGGGTAGCCATTGTTCAGTGTTGATCATTTGGGGGTCGGGGACAGGGAGTAAAGAACAGTGGGGGTAAAGTAAGGCATTTTAAATGTAAGGAGTGCTACATTCTGTATGAAGGTAAAGCAATTTATAGAACCTCTTCTCTACAGCACGTCCTCCCCCTGCAGCTCTCCACTCCAGCCTACACACTTGCTCACCACCCTCCCACTCTGTAAAGCCCCCGTGCACTAACATCCGTGACTCACCCTCCAGCAGCTGGGTGATGAGACTGTCCACGTTTAGTTCTCCTTCTACCATTTTGGGGCTCTCAACCCTGTTTCCGGGCCTCCCTCCGCACGAAACGAAAAACAGCAGCAGAGCTGAGCTAGAGTGCTGACTCAGGCTCTACCTGAAACAGGACTTCTGGAGCAACCGAGGGTTCTTTTGCGATACACTACGGCTTCGTCAGGCACTACTTTAAAACAAGTATTTGCAATGCAAATTCGACTCGCATTTACGCGAGACGTATTGTATTACAAATGAGAGTGCGGGCATTTAAAAAGCAAGAATGGGAGTGGAGGGGGTGATGGGGGGCCCGAAGTGATGAACTGCGGGGGGGACAAAGGGCATAAAATAATGTTTGAGTAAAGGGGCCAATAGCCTTGGATGTGTAAAAATTACGCCATGGCCGGCAGGAGGAGGGACTAATGAGTAGAAAACCAATGAGAAGGAAGCATTTAGGCTGTAAGCCAAACAAAAGATGGGCGGAGAGTGGGCGGAGCTTATGCAAAGCTTCCCCACTTTAGTATACACTACATGCCTCGCAAAGTGAACAGTGCATGCGCTGCAATGCTAGTCGAGACCTAAAAAGGGCACATTTCAATGTAAAAATGTGTGTTTGGACAAAATTTCAAGTTGAAAATATCAGAGAAAAAATATTGTGACAATAATATTGTAATGCAGAAATATTGCTGCCAAAAATATCTATTTTTTAGGTAAGTAATATCGTTTAAAAAAATATCATTGTTGTAACTATCGTTTTCGATAATATAGTTGTAAGAAATATCATTTTGTAGTTATCTTTATGTGTGTTAGTTTATTTTAACATTTTTGGGGTTATTATTGTTTGTATAGTTGGTAATATTTTTAAAGATAGTTTGTAATGTTAAGTGATTTCTAATTTTTAATTTAAACATAATAGTAATTTATATTGTTGCAGTGGGTTGCTGGGTTTGTAGGGGTGTAGTGTGTGAAGTTAATTAAGTATAATAAAGTAATAATGACTTATTAATTTATTATTCATTATTCAATTTATTATTAATTATGTAAATTGTGCAATAATTCAGGGGCCCGAGTATGATGTTGGAGGCAGAGGCTTTGGCTGGAGGGACCATCTACTTCTGTTCTGATGGGCTCCTTGAGCCTGTCGGGGCATTGGAAATGCTCATGATCCCTTAATGACGGTGGAGCCACCCTTGGCTCTGCCATTGGGATTATGATGTCATTTTCCTGACAGCCTTTCCATGCCTGCCTTTCCAACATGGAAAGGCTGTCATAAGTTGACTTTGGGGGCCCCTAGTAGGGCACCCTTCCCCCCGTAAATCTCTGCTATGGGGCCTGGGAGACACCTACGGTGCCCCCTAAACATCCCTGCACCATTTGCAATAGCAGCTTGTGCTGCATGCCTTTTCCACCCACAACATAAGCTGCCAATATAATATGGATGTTTACGACCGCCAGTAGGGTGGTTGCATCCTAATATTGAGGTCAGAACCGCCAACCTAAGGTCTGGCAGTTCCAGACAGCTATGGTGTGTGGTGCCCAACATCGTAATGAGCCCTATTATTATTTGCGAGGTGCTGTTTGCTGGGTTTGTAGAAGTACAGAGTAGGACGTTGTTGGACTTGGCCCTTTTTGTAGGGTCATCCCTAAACTTTTTGCAAATCTCCTAGCCTTTTTTCTGACATTGTGTCGGTGGTTTTAGGCCTCGGGGCACTTTAGCACTGCTGTCCAGTGTAAAGTGCGTGTGCTCTCTGTGTTACATATGGTGAGATTGGTCTACACCTGTTTGGCCTATTTAATTTACCTGTCAGTCCCTTGTAAAGTGTTATCTCAAACACCCAGGGCTGGTAAATTAAATGCTACTAGTGGGCTTGCAGCACTGATTGCGCCACCCACCAAAGTAGCCTTTCAAACCTATCTCAGGCCTCTGCCATTGCAGGGTCTGTGTGCGCAGTGTTACTGCCGCTGTGACGTGGCACCTAAAGTGTGTGCCATGTCCGTGACCTCCCTTTTACTACATGTCAGTCACCCCTAAGGTAGGCCCTAGCTAACCCTATGGGTAGGGTGCATTGTAGGACATGATAGGACATGTACCTTAAGTGTTTGACATGTCCTGGTAGTGACAAACAGCCATTTTTGGTTTCTCACTACTGAGGGGCTGCCCTCCCATAGGAATGCATTGGGGATTCCCTGATAAGTGTTTCATAGGTAATTCCTGATATGAGAGGAGCAGCGTGGTCAAGTTTGGTATATTTGGAATGGTAATTATAAATGCTGCAAAATGGTGTGCCCAGATTTATTCTAACTATTTTAGAAATGCCACTTTTAGAAGTTGGCATTACTGTGTGCTATATGTCTGCCTGCCTAATGTGAATTGCATTTCTGGCTTTTAAGCGACAGGGGCTGGGAGGTGTGTGTGGGTCCAGGAGGGGCAGGGTGAGTTAGCACTAGGCTGAATGGAACATCTGCATTGGGAATAGTGGGAGGAGTAATCCCCTGACCCTGAATAGGTCTGTGCCTAGCCTGTACAATGCTGGCTCCGCCCCCTGTGGTGTGTCTGATCACCAAGCCCCCACCTTACAAAGGGGAAGAGGAGCCTTGTAAACAAAGTGCTCCAATTCCCCCCTGAAGCAGTTGCATCTGGTTTCCCCAAAGCCCTGTACTGCAGACAAAAGAAAATGAGTATAAGTATAGGGGCTGTGAACTCATGTTTGTGTGTTGTTCCTGAACTGCTGGAGGGCCCTGTGTGCTGGCCTCCCTGGGCCCAGCTATGCCCCCTTGAACCCTGAAGGACTCTTGCACCAAGGGGGCGCTTTACTTCTAAATTCCAAAGGAAGAGGAGCGTGTGGGCCTTGCAGCGCTGAGCTGCAACTTGTTTGGAGGGAATCCCGACGTGTATTTCCCCCCATGATTGATGTCAGGAGAGTGGGTGCCCACCCCGCATTGTGCCTGCCAAGCGTGAGCCTTCCCCGCTTTATAAATATTTAAATTGCGGGTGCCCACCCCGCATTTGGTGCTGACCTAGCGGGTGCCCACCCTGTATACACCTTTTTGCTTCGCGGGTGCCCACCCGCAGTGATGATTTTATTTTGGCGAGCGGGTGCCCACCCCGCTCTTATGCTATTTTAAATGCGGGTGCCCACCCCGCGTCTATCTTCGAGGGAAGCGGGAGCCCACCCCGCATTGCGGCCGAAAGGGAAGGAAGCTGCCAAAAGAAATCCTTGCTGGACCGCTGCTAAGTGTGACTTGGAAGCCAGGTGGCCTTGCCTGGTTGTGGGCGGGGCCTCGCGCTGTGCAGGAAGTGCTGAGGAATCTTGGAGGCAGGGGTTCCGCAGCTGTGGTGTGAGCCCTGCATGTCATGCCTGTCGGAACGGGGCTCCCGTGAGTATGGGAGAGCCCCGCGGTATGCCTGGAGGGGACCTGAGTGCGGGACAAGCCGCAAGAGAAGACGGAGTCTCCACGTGTAGCCCGGAGAGTGAGGGCTTCGCTTTGCATATTGCTGGTACCGGTGTCTGTTCTTGTCACAGCTACCCTGTCTGACAGTGGGCAGCTGCAATGTTGGGGCACATTGGTTGCAGGGCCCCTGTGGGGGCTCAGTAGTCCCCAGGGTGCCCACACCATATTTCCTTTGGCCACATTTGTCTTGTAGTGCCCAGAGGGCACAGAAGTGCTAGCGCCCCCTTTTCAATTTGTTCCCTCAGTTGCGCCGCCGCATCGGGCAACTGCAATGATGGCCATAATTATTTCGAGAGTCCAAGTAGGGACCCAGAGGGGCCAAAAGAGCACAGTGAGTGCCAGTGCCCACATTTTTACCCGCACAGCTGCACCGCAATTAGCGGCAGCTGCTACGTTGAGGCCTGCACAATTGCGCACTTTTGGGATTCTGCTGCATTGGCAGCCAGCCCTGGCATTTTGGGACAGTGGGCATTTGAGCCCCAGCGAAAGGTCAGTTGGCCAGAAGGTCAGTTCTATGTTGATAGAGCACAAGGCCCTAATGTGATTGCATAATGTGATTTATGCTTTTGATGTCTATGACATAATGTGTTTCTGTTTAGAATGTTTATGCATAATGTGTTTATGCTGGTGAGGCCTAGTGCGTAATGTGTTTATGCTAATGAGGTTTGGGCCTAATGTGGATATGCCTAATGTCAGGCTATGATATTTTAGGATGCTGTCTAATGTGACTGTGATAATGCTTAGGTCATTATGGTACCAGTAGTTACTGGTTGTGTTTTATATTTACTACCTGCATTGTGATGGTTCTGACAGTGGCCCGATTAGCCCTGTCTTGTATACAATCCCCTGTGAATATTGCCAGTGCCAGTTGGCACAGTATAAATGTGTGATTATGTTTCTAATGTGTTTATGACAATACAAAGGCTATTTGTTATATAACCTTGTGTGGAGTTTCTTTTGTGGTGTGCCTAGTGTATTGCTGCTGTGTGTGTGTGTTGTGCAAACGCTTTACACATTGCATCTGGGATAAGTCTGACTGCTCATGCCAAGCTACGAAGGGGGTGAGCAGGGGTTATCTTCAGCGTGTAACTCCTTTGCCCTGACTAGAGTCGGGTTTTCTGCCTGGCTTTGGTGCAAGCCTTAGCCAACCAGCAATCCCATTGGTTGTCAGCGGTGAGGACAGGACTTGCGTTTGTGCAGTACCACAGCGTCAACTGGCTGCACTACAAACTCTGCATTTAGAGAACCACATGTTTGGGGATTATTTCTACTGATTATTTTTCTCCGAAAGTGTCATTTTTAGGTTTCGCCTGAGCCAACGCTTTAGCGCTGCTCTCGCGAGAGCTTTTGTAAAAGGGGGATCTGGAAGTGCAAACTAGTGCTTTTCAGGCCTCCAAATACAGTGCATGTGCGCCGTGCGCGCGCACCATTTGGCAGCCTGAAAAGCACTGCCTGATCAGTTTCGCGGCCGCTTTAATGTCCTCAGTGAGCCGCGCGGCCACTGAGGACATCAAAGCGGCCGCGAAAGTGCACACCATTTGCCACCCACTTCCTGCTTGTTTACTCTGTTTCCTAAGCAAGGAACTGATTTAGCAAACCCAATCCTCCCTCAAAGGCAGACTCATCGCTCCCACTTAAAAATACAGAACGCATTTGGTTTACTCCAGACCATAGTACGTATGAGGCAAAAATAGAGCAAACTAGTTTGCTCTGCATTTTTACCAGCGTGCAAAATGTTTAAGTAACGGCCCTGGTTTATTTTTGGAGAAAAGCCTGCTTGCTTCTTGTCGCTTTATAAAAGACGAAGCAATAATGCACAACTGATTTGCTTTATTTCTATGTTGCAGAACATTTTTTTTTTTTTTTAACATATTAAAGTCCCTGCGTCAATGCCGGAAATACTGCGTGGAGGGGCCCTGACGGTGCGCCGTAGGTGAAGAGCAGGAGAAGGGACTTGCTGTTTCCGCCATTAAAGGACCATCTCCGTGCACTCTGCAGCTGCGCATAATTTAAGACTCCCCTTGAGCCGCTGGCACCAGTCGAAGGTCTCTGCGCTCATTGACCCAGTACAGATAACAATGCCCCGGGCATCACGAGAAAGGCGGCAGTAAACTTCTCAAAAACAGGTCTGCATCCCAACCACAACCCTTAAGCGCCCCCCACCCGTCAATTCTGCAACTCCGGTGCCCAACCCATCTACTTGAAATACATGTTTTGCATAACATGGGTAAATGCCATTATGTTAAATACAGCTTCACAGAAGCCTCTATTGTGATTACCCCTTTTGAAATCTGTTATTTCACTGTGGTGACGTCACAACAGTGTGAAATCAAAGCGATTATCCACTGCTGTGACGTCACAGGGGGAGCGCTCGCTCCTCCTTTGTTTATCCGGGTCACCCGGCTTGATAGACACCCAAGCGTGGCGGGGAATGGCAAAGAGCCGAGGGGCGCGAGCAATGCAGGCAGGTTGATGTGCCTGCTTCAGTCACCTACTCCCCTACCCGAAACAGCACTCTTCAGCTGCGCATAATTTAAGACTCCCCTTGAGCCGCTGGCACCAGTCGAAGGTCTCTGTGCTCATTGACCCAGTACAGAAAACAATGCCCCGGGCATCACGAGAAAGGCAGCAGTAAACTTCTCAACAAGCATTTGCAATGCAATAGGTCTCGCAGTTACACGAGTTAAAGCTATTGGCATTGTAAATGACAATGCCAATAGGCATTGTTATTTGCAATGTCAATAGCTCAAACTCGCGTAAATGCGAGACCTAATGCATTGCAAATGCTTGTTTGAATTGTGTTCACCTGTTGAACTGTGGGTTGTGTATCTTGTCAAGATGGGGTTAACCTATAATGAGTATAACCTTTTGGAGTACCCCCGGAAGGAGAGAGAAAATGACAGGGTGGGGACGCCAGTAGGTGGGCAGGATTCCATAGATAGGGAGTCCCTTGCTGGGTCCAGTGCCAGGGGCAGTGCCCCATCCCTTCCCCAGAGGAGTGGGTGGATAGGAGGGAAGAAAGGGAGCCTCAGCTGGCATTGGAAAGGCTCAAAGTGGAGCTAGCGCAGCTGAGTGTGGAGGAGAAAAAGCTAGCTCTGGAGGGTAGGTTATGCCCTGAGTGTAGTTTGAGTTGTCTGGATTCACCAGTGAGGGTGGGGTCCAGTGGCAGCAGTTGGAGGGATTCCAGTGTAGGAAGTCCCACTCCCAGAGCCCAGGAGATGATACCTAGTTCCCAGGAGGAGAGTGTCCCACCTGATGGGTATAGGTTGAGGTTCAGGGGCAGTAGGAAACTGTCTCACCTGTCTTGGGGGGAGTTTGTGGATGAATTTTGTGATGCACTGGATGATTGGGTGATGCTTAGCACGAAAAATGATTTTGAAGGGATGTTCAATATGGTTGTCAGAAAGCACATGTTCAGTAATTGTTTTCCGGGGTTGCGCCAACACCTGTTGGAGTTTAAGTTTTCGGATCCCAGGGAGCTTGCACGGGAGGCAGACCTCTTGCTGTGTGATAGAGGGTCTAAAGAGGCATTGGGGAGTGAGCCCAAAATGAGTGGCTCAGGTATCTTTCGGTACTGTGTGGTGGAAGAGGTTCAGAGTAGCCCAGCTAGGTCCCAGTGTAGAGGGATGGGTGTAGGGGCTCACGTCCTGTCTCAGTGGAGAAGGAGTGAGTGTGGGACTGTGTGTCCCAAGGTGCCCAAAACCCAGTCTCAGGTCCTAGAGGGTTCCCTAAGGGAGCACCAGGTCGGGGGCCTAGGCTGTACTTGTGTAACGCCCTGAACGTCTCAGGATCGTTTAACAGACACGATAATGAGAACGCAACCACTTGTGAAGGTTTAGTTATTTTAATGAAGGCAAAAATAATACAAGGAATAAACAAAGGTTATAGTCACTGGAATCCTCCAGGCTATGTACGTTACCAGCCCACAGCACGGATGGTCCTAACCGTCCTCTGCATATACGCCGATCCCGGCGTATGCCAACAGAGGGCAGAAATGAAATGGCCGACAATGCCAATCGGTAGGCTGTGAGGGGCACGAAGAGTGTTGGGGAGAATCGAGGAGTCAGGGAAACACCCAGCCGGGGTCTCTACCTGGAGGGAGCAGCCGCTCAACCTCTTCCTCAGACTGCACCGGGACGCGGAGTCACCTCCTGGTGATGCTTCACCGATACCCCAATCACAAGCAAAGAAGACTGAACCGAGAGCAGCCGCTCGATCGATCCTGTGGACTTCCGAGTCTGTAACGCGGCAAACACCTCCTGGTGTGCGTTACAGCTGGCAGTCCCTGTATCTCTGGTCGGGCTGGGAGTTACGACTCCAACCAGCAAAAGCGCCACTGCGCTTTGACTCAGCCGAGTCAAAAAGCGAAGCTCAATGGTTATCCGGTAGAGCTTCCGGGTCCTTCACAGGTGACGATGGGGCAAGACACGGCCCAGGGAGTAACGACTCGACCTACCTCCGTTCTTGCCTTACTGGAGCACCACTCCGGAACACTGCTCTTCACTAAGCAGGTACGTCGGTGTAAACACAATATCCGACAGCGTTGTACCTCCCGGTTCCTCCCTTTATAGGGCGTGTTTTCCTTGAGTTATGTAACAGCTCTCCTGTTTACATAAGGGCGTGTTTTCCTTGAGTTATGTAACAGCTCTCCTGTTTACATAAGGGCGTGTTTCCTTGAGTTATGTAACAGCTCTCCTGTTTACATAAGGGCGTGTTTTCCTTGAGTTATGTAACAGCTCTCCTGTTTACATAAGGGCGTGTTTTCCTTGAGTTATGTAACAGCTCTCCTGTTTACATAACCTCTCAACCGCTAAGCATCCTGGGATATGTAGTCCGTTTTCGCTGGTTACCGTTTTCCTCCCCTCGCATGACAGGAATTCTTGACAGTACATCCTCCCTCTCAGCGGCTCCCCACGGGTCCAGCGCTGGCAGGAAAACGCCGATGGAACAAGGAGACCAAGCGCGGAGCATGAACCCCTTCAGCCGGTTCCCATGACTGCTCCTCCGGGCCATAGCCTTTCCACGCAACCAGGTACCACAGCTTCCCCCTGCGCCATTTGGACGCCTGTATGCCCGACACTTCATACTCCACCTCCGACTCCACGCATACCGGCCTAGGTTTCCCAGACGGCTTGGAGGGTGCTGGTTTGAGCAATGATACATGAAAGACAGGGTGTATCCGCAATGACTGGGGCAAGCACACCTTCACGTTCACGGGACCCATACACTTGGTAATTCGATAGGGGCCCATGTACTTGGGATGGAACACTCTGTTCTTTCGAAACCTCATGTTTCTTGTGGATATCCAGACGTAGTCTCCAGTGCGGTACAGTGGCCCGGGCTTTCTCTTCCTGTCTGCCGCAGCCTTGTATATTCTCTTGGCCTCTATTAGGACAGCCCTTGAGCGCATCAACGTGTCTTTTATGTGTGCCACCCTGTCCGCTGTGGCGGGAATCCTGTCCTCTCTGAACGGATGTAGAAATGGCAAGAACCTGGGATGTTGGCCATAGTTGCTATAGAACGGAGATGACTGTGTGGAGCTGTGAGTGGCGTTGTTATAGGCTATCTCTGCAACCCATAGCAAGTCGACCCATTCTTCCCTGCCCTGGTCCACAAAACATCGCAGATACTGTTTGAGCGTTTGGTTCAGGCGCTCGGTTTGGCCGTCCGTTTGAGGGTGGTAGCTGGTGGACAGGGCGGTCTTAACATGCAGCGCAGTGCACCAAGTCTTCCAGAATTGCGCAGTAAACTGCGACCCCCGGTCCAACACGATCACCCCAGGTAATCCATGCAGTCGTACCACATTCTTTAGGAGTAGTGACGCCAATTCCCCGGCCGTAGGGACTCTCTTGCAGGGGATGAAGTGCCCCATTTTCGTCAAGTAATCCACCACCACCAGTATTGCCGTCATCCCCTGGTCTACCGGTAGGCCCACCACGAAGTCCAGTGATATGCTATCCCATGGTCTATCCGGGGTCGGAAGTGGATGTAAGAGCCCTTGGGTTCGGCCATGGTCGGCCTTCATGGTAGCACACGTAGGACACTCCTGTCCCCACCTCCTGACATCCACTCTCATGGTTGGCCACCAGAAATGCCGTCCCATGCTAGCCACCGTTTTTTCAAAGCCCAAATGACCTGCGCATGGAGAGTCATGGCACCAGATGAATGCTTGTTTCCTTAGCCTAGGCGTGGGTATCAATAGGCACCTGCCCTTCAGGGGTATCCCGTCCTTCAGCTGCCATTCTCTGTGACTGAGGAGCCACCTCCGCCATGCGAATGACCTGATCCCTCTCTTTATTCCCCTCAGGAAAGTATCCGGTTGGATAACCCCCAATACCATCCTTGGGGAAATGATGGAATGCTCGGTCGCAGGCAATGGTTCCTTAACTGCAGATTGACGGGACAGGGCGTCCGCCTTCCGGTTTTCCGTCCCCGGCCGATAGGTGATGCGGAAGTTGAACCCTGCAAAGAAGATCATCCACCGCAGCTGTCTGGGAGAAAGGTGTCTTGTGGCCGTCATGAACTGTAGGTTCCGATGGTCCGTGTACACCGATACCACATGTCTTGCCCCCATCAACCAATGCCTCCATTCGGTGAAGGCGTCCTTGATTGCGAGAAGCTCCTTCTCCGCAATATGGTAGTTGCGTTCGGCGTCGTTGAGTTTGCGGGACATGTACGCAACGGGATGAAGCACCCCTGTGTCGTGGTTGCGTTGGGATCAGATAGCCCCCAGCGCCACATCCGATGCGTCCGCTTCCACCACGTAGGGGAGATCCGGATCGGGGTGAGCCAACACCGGCGCCTTACCAAAGGCGCTTTTCAGGGCCTCAAAGGCTTTGTTCGCTTCAGGGGACCAGACACACTCCTTGGACTTCCTCAGTAGCTGTGTGATTGGGGCCACCAATCCTGAAAATCCATCTATAAACCGCCTGTAAAAGTTGGCGAAGCCAATGAAACTTTGGACGTCCTTCACGCTTTGGGGCACCGGCCATTCTTTCACCGCCTTGATCTTTCGTTCTGCCATCTCCTGTCCCTCTGGACTCAGCATCACTCCGAGGAATTCCACGGATGTGACGTGGAAGTCACACTTGCTGAGTTTACAAAACAGCATGTTTTCCCTCAGCTTTTGGAGCACAGCTTTGACGTGGTGTACGTGCTCCTCCATACTGGACGAATAGATGAGGATGTCGTCGATATATACGACCACGTAGATATCCAACTCCTCTCTGAATACCTCATTCAAAAAGTACTGAAAGGCTGCCGGGGCGTTGCACAGACCGAACGGCATGACGAGGTACTCAAAAAGGCCGAACCTGGTCTTAAAGGCGGTCTTCCACTCGTCTCCGTCCCTCATGCGCACCAGATGGTATGCCCCTTTCAAATCCAACTTGGTGTAGATACGAGCTTTCTTGACCTGTTCCAGAAGTACACTGATGAGAGGCAAGGGGTACCGATTCTTTACGGTTATCGCATTCAATGCCCTAAAGTCCACACAGGCTCTCAGCTCCCCATTAGCCTTCGGGATGAAGAAGAGTGGCGAGGCGGCCGGAGACTTGGACGGGCGGATGAATCCTAGCTTGAGGAGTTTATCCAGGTACCCCCGGAGATGCACGTTTTCAGGCTCCGTCAGGGCATACAGCCTGCCGCTGGGAACGCTGGCCCCTGGCACCAGGTCGATCTGGCAGTCAAACTGTCTATGTGGTGGTAGCACTTCCGCCTTCACCTCATCAAATACATCCTCAAAACTGTGATAAGCCTGGGGGAGAGCCACATCTTTTTCTGCCGCTGTAGCCACCGTCTGACTCCCGCTCTCATCTGCGTCACGGGATTCCGTTCTTATTCCACAATGCAGGATGCAATACGGTGACGTCAGTTCGATGCGATGTGTTGGCCAATCCACAGAGGGGTTGTGTTTCTGTAGCCACGGCAATCCCAATATGACGCCATATTGGGGTGCTCGGATGATGTTAAAATCGATTTGTTCCAAATGGTTCCTCCCACATCTCATCGGAAGGACCCCCGTGTGCTGCCCGATGGGCCCCGTCACCAATCGCCTTCCGTCTACAGCATAGACGTCTTCGGGTACAGCTTTGGGAAGAAGCACTAGCCCTAGACTGCATGCCTCGTTGTGGTCCATAAACATGCCAGTGGCCCCTGAATCCACCATGGCCACAACGGGTATCCACTGGTCATGCACTCCCACGTGCACTGTGAGAAACAGGTGTCGTTGTCCATTAGTGACCGAGTTGGAAAGTGAAGGGATGGATGAGTGACTCCGAGATGCCCCTTCTTTGGTCTGGGAGTCCTCTAGTTTTCCGCCGGTACGTCCACCACGGCTGTTACCGACCGGTTGGCCCGATAACGTGACGTCTTCGGTTTGGCAGGGCATTCACGTACGTAGTGGCCTTTTTTGCCACAATATAGGCACAATCCTTGTTTACGGCGTGACTCTTTCTCCGTGGCTGTGAGGCTCGCTCGTATTGCGCCGATGTCCATGGGTTCTCCCTTGGATGCGGTGGAAGTTTCAGGACTTCCCACTGTCACATAGGATGGAAGGGAGTTTCCTTTTCTCCCATGATCCCCCTTTCTTTCACTTAGCCTATGTTCCAGCCGTAATACCAGGTTGATAAGGCCCTCACATGTCTTGGGTTGTGGGTCAATATGAGCCACGGCGTCCTTGAGCTCATCGCACAGCCCGTGATGGAAGAGCGCCGTCTGTTTAGCAACAGGCCACTTGGTTTCCGCAACCAGCCTTCGGAACGCGTTGAGATACTGCACCAGGTCGTTGGATCCCTGTCTCAACTCAAGCATTTCACGGTCCGCCGTGTACGAGTCAGCCCTTCTGTCGAAGACTTTCAGGAATTCCTCGCGAAAAGCACCCCAATCACATAAGATGGGGTCGTCCCTGCTCACCAGAGGTACGGCCCATTGTGCCGCGTTTCCAGCCAAATAGGATATAAGGAAAGCCACACGAGCCTGACTCGTGGGGAACGCCCTTGGTTTGCACGATAAATGTAGAGCCACTTGTGTGAGGAATACCTGCACTGTGTTAGGATCCCCACTGTACCTCTCTGGTGTTGCCAAGGGGACGGCTACCGGCATTTCCACTACTACCGCAGGGGTCTGGTTCGTGAGGGAGGTGCTGGGCGTGAGCGGGTCCAATTGGATAGCATCCAGTCTGGCTTTTACATCGGCTGTTTCTTGCCTGGAGGCAGCCAATTCAATTTGCACGGTCGCTAAAGCAGCCAGCACATCATCAAGTGTTGCCATGTCTGTTATCGACCGGGAGACAGTTAGTGTTATTAAGGTCGGATATTTTGTAATGCCCTGAACGTCTCAGGATCGTTTAACAGACACGATAATGAGAACGCAACCACTTGTGAAGGTTTAGTTATTTTAATGAAGGCAAAAATAATACAAGGAATAAACAAAGGTTATAGTCACTGGAATCCTCCAGGCTAAGTACGTTACCAGCCCACAGCACGGATGGTCCTAACCGTCCTCTGCATATACGCCGATCCCGGCGTATGCCAACAGAGGGCAGAAATGAAATGGCCAACAATGCCAATCGGTAGGCTGTGAGGGGCACGAAGAGTGTTGGGGAGAATCGAGGAGTCAGGGAAACACCCAGCCGGGGTCTCTACCTGGAGGGAGCAGCCGCTCAACCTCTTCTTCAGACTGCACCGGGACGCGGAGTCACCTCCTGGTGATGCGTCACCGATACCCCAATCACAAGCAAAAAAGACTGAACCGAGAGCAGCCGCTCGATCGATCCTGTGGACTTCCGAGTCTGTAACGTGGCAAACACCTCCTGGTGTGCATTACAGCTGGCAGTCCCTGTATCTCTGGTCGGGCTGGGAGTTACGACTCCAACCAGCAAAAGCGCCACTGCGCTTTGACTCAGCCGAGTCAAAAAGCGAAGCTCAATGGTTATCCGGTAGAGCTTCCGGGTCCTTCACAGGTGACGATGGGGCAAGACACGGCCCAGGGAGTAACGACTCGACCTACCTCCATTCTTGCCTTACTGGAGCACCACTCCGGAACACTGCTCTTCACTAAGCAGGTACGTCGGTGTAAACACAATATCCGACAGCGTTGTACCTCCCGGTTCCTCCCTTTATAGGGCGTGTTTTCCTTGAGTTATGTAACAGCTCTCCTGTTTACATAAGGGCGTGTTTTCCTTGAGTTATGTAACAGCTCTCCTGTTTACATAAGGGCGTGTTTCCTTGAGTTATGTAACAGCTCTCCTGTTTACATAAGGGCGTGTTTTCCTTGAGTTATGTAACAGCTCTCCTGTTTACATAAGGGCGTGTTTTCCTTGAGTTATGTAACAGCTCTCCTGTTTACATAACCTCTCAACCGCTAAGCATCCTGGGAGATGTAGTCCGTTTTCGCTGGTTACCGTTTTCCTCCCCTCGCATGACAGGAATTCTTGACAACTTGCAGGCCATTGGAGGAGGATCTCCTAGTGTCAGGAGAACCTGGAGCATCTGTAAATGGAGCTCTGGTGGTTCTGGTGTCTGGCGGAACCGCTCCAGTTGGAAGGGTGCAGAAGTCCAGAGTGAGGGGTGAGAGTGGGATGTGTTCCCCAGTGGGAGAATCAGTGGGTCAGGGACCAGCCAGAAGGGCTGAGTCTCCTAGAAGTGACCATGGTGACACCACTTCTGTCCTGGGGGATCTTCGCGCACTGTCAGATGGACAGGGGTCGGGAGATCTGCGCCAGGCAGACTGTCACACAACACATTAGTCATGTGTTACCCTCGGGGTGGTTACTGTGTGAGTCCCCAGAAGTCCTGGTGTGCCAGGCAATTGATCAACTGCGGGGTTCAGCACCAAGGTTGGGAGGCCAGGTTCAGGATTTGCCTGACCTGGAGGGAAGGACATCTGTAACCAGTGTCCTGACCGGTTTGGCTTCCAGGGGTACCACTCCTGTTGGGAGGGTGCAGCCCTCTGGAAGGGGATGCACAGGGAGGGAGCCCTCGCCTCTGACCCTGGTGCAACCTGAGGGTTTAGACCCTAGGTTGGGAGACTAGGGAACTTTGTGATCAAGAGGAATCCCTGCCAAAGAGAACAGCTGAAGAAGACTGAGGAAAAGTGCTGCCATTGCTGTGTGTCTGGGGGCTGACCTGCAGTTGCTGTTTCTACTGAGGAGAGATCTAAAGGACTGTGATGTGTGCTTTGTCCCCTGCTTGAAGAGGAACTGTGCTGTGTGCTTTGTTCTTCTGAAGACAAGAGTCTCCAAGGGCCTGAGTGAGCTGGCCTCCTGTTAGGAAGTTTCAGCTGGTGGGAGAGTTGTGTTCTGAGGATGCCTCTCCAAGGAAGAGGGTACGGAACCCCAGAAGAAGAGGTAGGGGAGGAGAGCCTTGCCCGTGACTTCTGGTCAACCTGAGGGTGCGGACCCTAGGTTGGAGGATCAGTGGCAGTTTAGAACTGCCCTGATGGGAGGAAAAGTGGAGAATGGCCACTATGTGCCAGGGGTTACTGCCCCCACTTTGTGAGTTGTCAAGGACCAGATGCATCTGGATGGCCTAGGTCCTCGTCCTGGCCGTGGACAGCTAGGGAGTACCAGTGGGGTAACCTAGTTGGTCCTGAGAGCTTTGACAGAGGGAATAACATGGGTTCAGAGTGGCCTAGAACTGGAGGGTGTCCCTGCAGTTGCTGGCCTGCGTCCATGTTCTGTCGCCCAAAGCAGTGAAGCCCATCCAGGTGGTGATTGGTCTACCCTGCGTTTTGGCTGGAAGGGGGTTGAGTTGTACATGGCCCTTTTTGCAGGGTCATCCCTAAACCTTTTGCCATTCTCCTAGCCTTTATTCTGACATGATGTTGGTGGTTTTAGGATTCGGGGCACTTTAGCACTGCTCTCCAGTGTAAAGTGTGTGTGCTCTCTGGGTTACATATGGTTAGATTGGTCTACACCTGTTTGGCCTATTTAATTTACCTGTCAGTCCCTTGTAAAGTGGTATCTCATATACCCAGGGCTGGTAAATTAAATGCTTCTGCCAACCTTTGCCAACCAGAAATCCCATTTCTAACAGAAGTTAATTAAGTAATACTAAATTGCCAATTACTTAACAATGTATTAATAAATATTTAGTTTATTATTAATTATGTACATTTTGTGATAATCATTTTTATATAAGTAATGATTAATTATTCATTTATTAATTAATGTTAAATTAATTATTAATTATGTTAATTGTTTTGCATTTATTTATTTAAGTTATTTAAGTGTGGGCTGCTAGATGTGTTAAGGGTATAGTGTGCTAAGTTAATTAAGTAATAAATAATGGGCAATTAATTTATGTTGATAATTAATTATCAGTTATTAAATTGTTCAATAATTATGTTATTTTTTATTGTTTTTTAATATTACTTTTTGGGGGGTTCATCAATCAAGTTTATATTAAGAGTCTTATATTTTTAAATAAATTAGTAGAGTTATGTTTCATATATGTTAGGTGTTTAAAGTGAAGGACTCTACCCACTGTTGCATAGACTGGAGTGGGAATAGTATATTTTACACCCCCCCCCCCCGAAGTCCAACGCTTTCCCTACTTTTGCACAGATTGGAGTGGGAATAGTAAATTTCTGCCCTCCGACGTCCAATGCATTCCCTACTGTTTCATAAACTGGAGTGAGAATAGTAATGTTACATCTTTGAAGTCCAATGCTTTCCCTACTGCTGTGCAGAGTGGAGTGGGAATAGTAAATTTTACCCACCTCCGAAGTCCAATGCTTTCCTTACTGTTGCATAGACTGGAGTGGAAATAGTAAATTATACCCTTCTAGAGTCCATCACTTTCCCTACTGTTGCAGAGAATGGAGTGGAAATAATAAATATTACCACTCTGGAGTCCAGCATTTTCCCTATTGTAGCACAGACTGGAGTGGGAATAGTAATTTTACCCCTCCGGAGTCCAACACTTTCCCTACTGTTGCACAGACTGGAGTGGGAATAGTAAAGGTTACCCCTTTGGAGTCCAACACTTTCCCTACTGTTGCACAGACTGGAGTGGGAATAGTAAATGTTACCTCTCCAAAGTCTAGCACTTTCCCTACTGTAGCATAGACTGGAGCGCAAATAGTAAATGTTGCTCCTCTGGAGTCCATCACTTTCCCATCTGTTGAACAGACTTGAATGGGAATAGTACATTTTACCTTTCCGAAGTCTAACACTTTCCCTACTGTTGCAGAGACAGGAGTGGGAATAGTTAATTTTATCCCTCTGTGGTCCTTCACTTCTCTTACTGTTGCGAAGACTGGAGTGGTAATAGCAAATGTTTCCTATCCGAAGTTCAATGCTTCCCCTATAGTTGCACAGACTGGAGTGGGAACAGTAAATGTTACCCCTCTAAGGTCCAATGGTTTCTCTACTGTTGCATAAATTGGAGTGGGAATTGAAAATCTTACCCCTCAGAAGTTCAGCGCTTTCCCTACTATTGCAAAGACTGGAGTGGAAATAGTAAATTTTACCCCTCGAGAGTCAAACACTTTTCCTACTGTTTCACAGACTGGAGTGGGAATAGTCAATATTACCCTTCCGAACTGCAATGCTTTCCCTACTGTTGCATAGACTAGAGTGGGAATAATATATCTATTATTCTGAGACTTCTATACTTTTTAAATGTTGCTTAAATATATATATTATTATTATTTGTTTATTTGTTTAATTTTATAATTATTTGTTTAAAAATATATTTTTTATAAATTTTTTCTAAAAAAGTGATGGCATCAGTGATGTCCTTTGAGATGTCATTTGTGATATCATCAGTGATGTCACTGACCATGTCATGAGTAATGTAATGTGTGAGGCCATAAGCAGTGCATTTTAGGAGCGTAAGTTATAGTTAGCTCAGGTAACTAAAACTGGTGAATGTCATCGGTTTTTAGCAAGTGAAATGTGAGCCTAGCTATAATGTCCCTGTAGCCAGTAGGTAGATATAGTTAGGACCTATTTTCCATAGGAAATACACAACATTCTATTTGGAATAACTTTGGCGCCGATTGACGAATCTTCGCGAAATTTTCAAAACTTTTGGCCAGCTCCAGTCCGCTCTTATCCTGAAAGTTTCATGGTGATTTGTCAAGCAGGGGCCGAGAAAACAGAAAGGTCCCAAAACGCGTTTTCCTCATGCAATTTTCCATAGGACCTTTAGCCGCAGCTACAGCCCGAACTGCTGAACGGAATTACACCAAATTAGGCAAAGAGGTAGCCCTTAGTTCGGACTCGTGCCTTTTGCTTAAATGGTGTAAATCCGTTCAGTAGTTCCTGAGAAAATGACATTTAAAAGTACATATATATCTATGGCCTCGGAGGATCCGCGCACCCTATGCGCACCCAGCGCGCACCCTGGCGTGCACGAGCTGTATTCTAATTGGCTGTCAACACTCCAAATTAGGAAGTGTTGGCAGCCATCTTGTGCCTCGGTAGAACCAGGGCACAAGAAACCTAAGAAACAAACACGCAAAACGCGAAAAAGGGGGCAGGGTAGAAACACCCTGACCCCCTAGGCCTGCTCAGGTGTCCCACAAGGACCCCCGGGCCAAAAAAAGCATTTAATAAAAAAACGGTGAGATTCGCGCAACCAGCGCGAATTTCGGCCGGAAATTTTAAAAAATGAAGCGCGGGCTCCCGCACTTCTTTGGTAATTGGCCCCCGAAAGGGCCAAATCCGGGGGGAATAAAAAAAAAAAAATAGTGTGGGGGGTCCCAATCCCCCCCACACTGCCCCGGGGACCGCCACCCCCGGGGCTTATTATTTTTGGGTGGGGGGGCTCTCAGGCCCCCCCAGCCCCAGGGACCGCCACCCCCAGGGGCCTATTATTATTGGGTGGGGGGCTCTCAGGCCCCCCACCCCCGGAGCTTCTTCAAAATGTGGGAGGGGGCCGCGTGGCCCCCCTCCTGGAACCTTGTCTAGGCCCTGGGGACCAACACCCCCCAGGGCCGGCTCCTGCAGTGCCCCTAGGTGCCCACCCCTGGGACACTGTAGTTTGCAATGACAGGGCGGGAGCCTCGCGGCTCCCACCCTGCCATTGCAAACTGCTTTGCTTCATTGAAGCGAGAGCAGGGAAACCTGCTCTCGCTTCAATGAAGCAAAGCAGATTGCTTTTCCATATGGGGAGCAGCATGTTAGCTGCTTCCCATGTGGAAAAGCAATACCGGCTCCCTCAGGAGGCGGGGAGCCGGCTGGGACCCAATGAGAGCCAGGCCCTGGGGAATGGGGTCCCCGGGGCCTTAAGTGGCCCGGGATGGGGGCCACGTGGCCCCCCTCCCCATTAAGAGAAAAAAATGTATTAATGGCCGGCCCCGGGGGATGGGGTCCCCGGTGCCTTAAGTGGCCAGAGGAGGGGGTCTACTCAGCCCCCCTCCATAAAATGATTTTAAAAGTTGGCCATGCCCCAGGGGATGGGGTCGCCGGGGCCGGAATTGGCCACGGGAGGGGGGCCACGCGGCCCCCTTCCCTTAATTTTTTTTAAAAAAAATTAAATTTGGGGGTGAGGCCCTGGGGGATGGGGTCCCCAGGGCCACAAAAAAGTAAAAGGAAGGGGGGCCGCACAGCCCCCCTTTCAAAAAATTAAAAAAAATTAAAAAGACGCGATCGTCCCTAGGCCCCGCCTCCTCACAAGCACACTCTGCAAACGCGCCCTGTGGCACGTTTTAAATTGGGGAATTAATTCCCCTTCAATACTGGGGGTCACTGGGGGCCAACTAGCCCACCAGGTACCTCCAGTAAGCGCCACAGGGCTGCGTTGCAGAGAGGTGCTCCAGGCCATGCCCCTTTTTACACCTCTCTGCAACGCAGCCTTGTGGCGCTTAATGGAGGTACCTGGTGGGCTAGTTGGACCCCAGGGACCCTCAGGATTCAAAGGGACTTAATCCCCAAACTTAAAACGTGCCACGGGGTGTGTTTGCACAATGGTGAATGTAGGGGGCGGGGCCTGAGGTGATATGTGTGCAAACACGCCCTGTGGCGCGTTTTAAGTTGGGGAATTAATTCCTGTTCAATCCTGAGGTCCGCTGGGGGCAAACTAGCCCACCAGGTACCTCCAGTAAGCGCCACAGAGCTGCGTTGCAGAGTGTTGTAAAAAGGGGCGTGGCCTCTGAACACCTCTCTGCAATGCAGCTCCCTGGTGCATACTAGAGGTACCTTGTGGACTAGTTGGCCCCCAGGGGACCTCAGGATTGAAGAGGAATTGATTCCCCAACTTAAAACGCGCCACAGGGCATGTTTGCACACGCCACCTCAGGCCCCGCCCCTTTCTTCACCATTGTGCAAATATTCCTCTAAAATCAGCAGAACTACGAATTCCGATTTACTCACCTGTTATCAGGAGAGAACCCAGAGCTGCATCTTTCAGCCCAGCACTGGCCCTGAAAAGTTATTCTAAGCGTATTTACAGTAACTTGTATTTCCTTCCATTGGAATCCATTGTGTGGTTTTCACCAGAAAAGTTTCAGTGTCCATTTTTGAAATGTACAAATGTTCCTGTAAAATCAGTTGAACTACAAATTCCGATTTACTCACCTGTTAACAGGAGAGAACCCAGCGCTACATCTTTCAGCCCAGCACTGACCCTGAAAAGTAATTCTAAGCATACCTACCAGCAACTTGTATTTCCTTCCATATGAATCCCTTGTGTGGTTTTCACCAGAAAAGTTTCTAAGTATCTATTTTCACAAACTAAAAATATTCCTAAAAAATCGTCTGTATGACTTAAACACATTCTTCCAACTGTTTACAGGAGATTCACCAGTGCTAGATCCAGGATCCACCACTGAGTAAGAAAAAGTAACAATAACACTACTTACCTGCTAAGTGAATTTTCTGCCAAAGGCTAACATCGGTGATTCTATGTGAAAAAAATTCTAAGTGTCAACTTTTAAAATACAATAATATTCCTTAAAAGTAATCCATAAAGTAACTAATTGCATTTGACTAGAAATTCACATTGAGCTCAATGTTGCATTGTGTTTGAAATTGTGTTGCCCATTGCAACAACTGTAACTGCTTTACTTAAAAGTCTATTGCCTCTTTGCAAAGTATTTAAACTAAATTAATTCATTCTGAGAAAGTATATTTTATATTGTAATGTATAATGTAATTATAATGTAATTAAAAAAATAAAATATCTAAAAATAAATAGTTTAAAAAATGTAGTAAATCAGTATAAAAAAATCAGTATAACAATTAATATATTAAAAATTGTCATTTACAAAACCTTTGAAATTCACTGAAAAAACCATAGGTTTCAGGCCTGATGTAGTTAGGAATTAGCATTTAAAAAACCTTTGAAATTCACTGAAAAAACCATAGGTTTTAGGCCTGATATAGTTAGGAATTAGCATTTAAAAAACCTTTGAAATTCACTGAAAAAAACATAGGTTTCAGGCCTGATATAGTTAGGAATTAGCATTTAAAAAACCTTAGAAATTCACTGGAAAAACCATAGGTTTTAGGGGTGTTATAGTTAGCTGGACATTTCACTCGAACAAAACCATTGAAATTCCTCCGATATAGTTAGTTGTACTAACTACACCTTGCACGCCCGCGATCCACTGCTGATGATGTCACATATTACATCATTCATGACATGGTCAGTGACATCACTGATGACATCTCAAATGACATCACTGATGGTTTAGCAGTTCGGTCTGGACTGTTCCCATGAGGCACATGGTCAAGACTGATTTGCATATAGCTGTGTCTGAACTGGGGTGGCAAAGGAAGCTAAAGAACGATGATGCATTCAACCTAGATCTGTGACTCGGGGTGAGTGTCTGAAAAGTTTCAGCCCTCCGTCCATCATCTCCTTGTGTTTGCTTTGTTCGCCCTAAGTTGGCAGGGAATGCCCAGACGTGGGTCCCTTGCTCACTTTGCCACTGGATTCAAACTAGCCTGGCTGATGAGGACTGTTAGCCTGAAACCGGTTCCAGGACGCTTGTTTTCGGTCCAGGGAAGACATGGTTTAGCAATTCTGTCTGGACTGTTCCCATGATGCACATGATCAAGACTGATTTGCATATAGCTGTGTCTGGACTGGGGTGGCGAAGGGAGCTAAAGAACGATGATGGATTAAACCCAGATCTGTGACTGGGGGTAAGTGTCTGAAAAGTTTCAGCGCTTCGTTCATCATCTCATTGTGTTTACTTTGTTTGCCCTAAGTTGGCAGGGTATGCCCGGACGTGTGTCCCTTGCTCACTTTGGGACTGGATTCAAGCTAGCTTGGTTATTGAGGACTGTTAGCCCAAAACCAGTCCCAGGACGCTTGTTTCCGGTCCAGAGAAGACATGGTTTAGCAGTTCGGTCTGCGCTGTTCTCATGAGGAACAGGGTCAAGACTGATTTGCATATAGCTGTGTCTGAACTGAGGTGGCGAAGGGAGCTAAAGAACGATGATGGATTCAACTCAGATCTGTGACTAGGGGTGAGTGTCTGAAAAGTTTCAGCGCATCGTCCATCATCTTCTTGTGCTTGCTTTGTTCGCCCTAAGTTGGCAGGGCATGCCCAGACGTGGGTCACTTGCTCACTTTGCCACTGGATTCAAGCTAGCCTGGCTGATGAGGGCCGTTAGCCTGAAACCGGTCCCAGGACGCTTGTTTCCGGTCCAGGGAAGACATGGTTTAGCAGTTCGGTGTGGACTGTTCCCATGAGGCACAGGGTCAAGACTGATTTGCATATAGCTGTGTCTGAACTGGGGTGGTGAAGGGAGCTAAAGAACGATGATGGATTCAACCTAGATCTATGACTGGGGGGTGAGTGTCTGAAAAGTTTCAGTGCTCCGTCCATCATCTCTTTGTGTTTGCTTTGTTCGACCTAAGTTGGCAGGGTATGCCCAGACGTGGGTCCCTTGCTCACTTTGCCACTGGATTCAAACTAGCCTGGCTGATGAGGGCCGTTAGGCTGAAACCGGTCCCAGGACGCTTGTTTCCGGTCCAGGGAAGACATGGTTGAGCAGTTCGGTCTGGACTGTTCCCATGAGGCGCAGGGTCAAGACTGATTTGCATATAGCTGTGCCTCAACTGGGGTGGTGAACGAGCTAAAGAATGATGATGGATTTAACCCAGATCTATGACTGGGGGTGAGTGTCTGAAAAGTTTCAGTCCTCCGTCCATCATCTCCTTGTGTTTGCTTTGTTCGCCGTAAGTTGGTAGGGTATGCCCAGACGTGGGTCCCTTGCTCACTTTGCCACTGGACTCAAGCTAGCCTGGCTGATGAGGGGTGTTAGCCCGAAACCGGTCCCAGGATGCTTGTTTCCAGTCCAGGTAAGACATGGTCAGTGACATCACTGATGACATCTCAAATGACATCACTGATGGTTTAGCAGTTCAGTCTGGACTGTTCCCATGAGGCACATGGTCAAGACTGATTTGCATATAGCTGTGTCTGAACTGGGGTGGCGAAGGTAGCTAAAGAACGATGATGGATTCAACCCAGCTCTGTGACAGGGGGTGAGTGTCTGAAAAGTTTCAGCGCTCTGTCCATCATTCCCTTGTGTTTGCGGCATAAATAATATGCAATGTTGTGCCATATTTATGAAGTGAAGCATCCAGGCAGATGCATCACTTCATAAACCCCTGCCCTACATTATACCTGCGTCAGGTATAATGTATGTAGTGTGGGCGTTCCCCTGCAAGAAAGGGCAGTAGGAGTGTGGCTGTGAAATCTATAAGATTATGCTGCACCACGTGTAGTATGCCAGTTCCTCAAAAACTTATGCCTGCCTCATGGCAGGCATAAGGGTGATGCAGGCCCTTCACATGGGGCTAGGTGTCACAAGGAGGGCGCAGTGAGAAGTGTCACACTGGGGCTTCCACGCAGTGATGTTCCACTTCTCATAAATGAGGCCCTTGATCTCTAAGGGTAGTTATAAAAGAGAAATACATAAAGTAAGAGTACAGATATGAACATATGCAGTAATAGGCTACAACATGTGATAGACAGCATTCTCAGTCTGCATACCTTTTCCTTATTTTTTAAAACAGACTTTTATTAATTTTCATGTGAAAAGCATACACATCTCCGTCGCCCAATGCCTGGACGATAACAAGGATCAAAAAGAAATATCATCAGCAGTTCAACAATCGCAGCCTAGCCCCATATCTACCATTCCATACAATAGTTACATTACCCTACCGCCCACCATACATGTATCTTTCAATACAACAGAGTGGAACAGCAATCCCCCCACCCACTTCCCCTCTTATTCAAAAACATCCCCAACAATACCCCCCCCAACCACCCAGCATGTTGCCAGCTACCAAACTATTCACTAAACCAGATGCGCCGTGCAGTCCATCTCCCACATTCTCTACCACACGGGACACCGCAGTGAGTCAGGCAAGAACATCAGGAAAAATCATCTCTCCTGATCCCATGAGCCAGGTACCTCCCCACGACCCACCCCCGCTCTTGCGGTGAAGTGTCGCTCAAGTGTCCCCTGCCACACCCCTCTCCTCCAAATCCTCCGCACCGTCACCCGGAGGGTGCTTTAGCAACTCCAGAAGTGCCACCCATGCTTGCGCCATTTCCTGAGACTTCTCACTGCCACCACACCGGGCCAGCTGTAGCCTATAATTCCCTTCACTCCCAGCCCACTTCACCATCTCCCTGTTCCACCTCACCAAACTAGGAGCCTGCCTCGCCTTCCAATGGGATGTAATTTCTCGCTTAGCCAGGATCAACCCCAGATCTATAAACTGTCGAGTAACCTTGATCATAGCGGTGTGCGGAAACCAATGCAGCAAGCAGAGCCCAGGCGACATCACTAACTCCCTTTCCGTCACAGTCAGCAGGGCAGTGAGCACCTCCCGCCAAAAGTCTCCCACCCGCGGGCAGTCCCAGAACATGTGCAGAAGGTTCGCCCCACTCTGAGCTGCATACCTTTTCCTTATGCCTCCTCTCATTTACGACACTGTGCCATTTCCAATCAGCTGCATTTCGAGGTTAAATTTGGGAGTATTATATTGTGGATACAATCACCAGTAGATACATTATAATGATGTTGCAAGTTATTGAGGATTTCCGTGACTACATAGAGAAAAAAACTGAAGGCAGAGTTCTTTCATGAAGTCATGGAACTCAGTGGTGACTTGCAATATCCTCAAAATGTATGACAGAGAAAACTTTATTCCTTGTAATTCATGGTCACACCATCACCCTTTCCTCGAACTGCATGCATCGATGGTGACTTGCTTTTTCATGTGCCAGACAGTATTGTTTGCAGACATAAAGGATAAAATTAGAATCTCTAGTGCAAAATAAACACTCTAAAAAGCAGTTAGTAGTATTGTTACAAAAAGTTTAATTTAAGTGATATTAAAAATGATGGGGCTCACAATGCAAAGATGTCAACATATTTGTATATTAATGACCTACTCTTTAGACTGTTTCAGTTGTTATTTTTCCACCTCACTGCTTTTTCATTGCAGCAGATCCTTGCCAAGTTCAATTGACTTTTGATGCAATTGTTCTTGTACTTCTGCCTATTCCAGTCTGATTTATGGAGATCTGTCTTTAGCCTCCTTTAATTTAAATAGAATTTGCAATTGCAGTGTTTTTAGAGACTTGATCAAAAGCAGATAAGTCTCTAATTTTCCACCTCACTCCAAGGCCGATTCACAGAACTAATCTGAGATAAAATTCTAAACTTACTACTTTTGGTATTCACAGAAGACATTTAGTAGTAGTAAAGTTAAGACTCGTAACTTTACTACCACTAAACTGAGACAAGATCCTAACTCTATGACTTTCGGTATTCACAAAAGGCATTTAGTAGTGGTAAAGTTGGAAGTCCTAACTTTACTACTACTAAATGCCTTCTGTGAATACCAAAATTAGTAAATTTAGGACTTTATCTCAGATTAGTTCTGTGAATCGGCCCCTCTGTGATTTTGCTCTATGCGCTATAATTTTGGTCAGGTATCCATAAGTCAGGTCATGTTCCAATACATTTTGTGCTGAGATATGAGTTGGATTTGTACACACACAGGGCCTAATTCACAAAGGGCCTCCGCACTCGTAACGGAGTCCCGGCAGAGTGTGGGAGTCTCCACACTCAGGCAGAATTTCCACAATGAAAATTCTCATTGCGGAGATTCCGCCCCAACTGCTGAGACTACCTCAAGACTTCAGGTCTTCTGCCACAAGTGCGGAAGCCCTTTGTAAATCATATTAAATGTTATCATATATCATTTGTAAATCTTCAACCATATGTGAGAATTCAGATGTGTTGCATACAAATGTATTAATAACGCTTTCCCTTGCACTGAGCTTTCTGTCCTTCAATCCAATGACATTTTCTAGCCTCACTAAACGTGTTTGAGTTATGTTTCTGAGATTTTATGCTAAAGACGGTCAGCCAATGAGGGAGAGAAAGCAGCAGTCCCAACGTAATAACAGAGTTGGATGATGTTGGTGGGACTGCTGACCCCACCCCACTTTGTGATGAAGTGTCACTAATTGACACTCGACCCTGGGTGATTCAGGGCTTAAAACTGTAGCGACCAGGTGTGAGGAAATGAGTGGCGCTTCCCCTCATCACAGGGAGGGGCCTCAAAGTTTTTTGCTGAGCTGAGGATGTCATGCCCACAGGAGCTGTGACTTCTTCCACCCAGCAAGTTTAGCTCATGCAGCCAGGAGCCTACGCATTTAGCGCTGTCGAGCTCCTGGCTGCCTGACCTGCAAATGAACAGTGTCCGTCAGGCTGACCTTTGCTCAGCCTGACAGGCACTGTCCTTAGGGAAAAAAGTTGAGGGGGCGCGGCTCCTCAGCCCCAATGGACTGGCGGCGGCGGCGAGAGTTGTCAACATATTTAATTCTGTTCTGATTAAAATGAGCAGTTTAAATGAAATTTTAGTCTTCTTTATATTATCAAATCTGAGCTATGTTTATGAATTTAGTAATTATATCTTATAGGTTCCTAGAGTCTCATGATGCTTAACAATGGAGCTGGTCACGACTAAAGGGTCATGCCATGTTCAGTTCACATATCACGCTCTTTCACAAACAAGCAGTTCTTTTGACCAAGAGGCACCTTCCTGAGGTTGTCGAAACCGTTTCAATTTGTAACCTCCTCCGAGCCATTTCTTTGGGAGGACTAGTCAAAGATCCATTCAGTTTCCTAAATATATTGTAGTTTGTTTTAAGATTCAATGATTTTCTTCCTTACAATGATACATACAATGATCTAGTTTGTCAAGTCATTTTGTGGTATTCTTAGCGAACACTCTTGGCCATTTAGCACTATAGCTTTTTACATACAACTGTTAATCTTAAATGGGCAGTTCAGCAGAGTCTTTTAAGTAAAAATCATCATTAATAGACAGTCATCATATGCTGTAACATTTGATATAAATTACTGGCTTTTAGAAGTTTTATTGTATTCTAAAAATACTTGGGAATTTGGGATTTTTTTTCTATTGTTTGCTTTTGCGAGGTACATTGATACAAAAGAGAAAAAATGCATATTCATTTGCATAGTTTGCAAAACACTAGAGGAACAATGGTCTGATTTACAGATTACGGTACTGTACTCCATCAAAAGTGTGACAGAGTGAGAACAAGCATACCAAACTCTAAACAAGGCCCTGGGTCACTATTATCCTGAATTAGTGTTGCCTACCGCTAAGCAAAATAAATAAGTCTCAGCTCATCAAGTTCTTTATTGTATAAGTTAATAAAAACCTTTACAAAAAAGCAATCACTCAAGGCGAAAGTTCATAAAAATAAACTACAATTTCATCATTTATGCAAACAACAATGAAAGAGCTATGGGACAGTTTTGCTTAGCTCATTAAGTACATTCGATTTGGATGAAAATAAACTAATACCATCTTGTATTATGTAGGATATAAATGTGTAGCTTAGTATTAATAGTTCACTAATACAGGAAATATATATATTACAGTTCAACAAAATTGTGTATTCCGTTCTGTTCAACACTCCTAATTTTGAGAAAGTCTTACTTTCTTCAATAAAATGATTAAGAACCTCTTTATGGCAGATGCATACTGGACTAATGTGTAATGTGGTTGAAGAAGACCGTTTCCATGTGCGCGTGCATTAAGGGAACATGGAAATAAATTAATTGTTTTTTTTGTTTGAACTTTAAGGCTGATGTACTAAATACTGGTCACAGAAAGCTGGTTGCAATTTGCAACATCTGCAGAATTTTCTGAACCGATCTATATACTAATCAATTGATTGGTTCAAGTAACTTGAAAATGCTTAACTAATACTGACCTACTTGGAAAATATAATTTTCATATCTGTTTCCTCAGTCTATCCATCCCTTTTCATAAGTCCTAGACTTTCAAATCTGAAAACAGGAACCATTTGAAATATATTTGTACACCTAATTGTGTTTTTACTTTCTTTAGCACCACACCACATGCAGCTAAGCTGGCTTCAAACTAATTAGGGCCTGATTAAAAAAGGTAAGCATTGCACTTTTGTGTAATTGTACTTTTTTTGATATTCAAAAGTACAAATTAGTAGTAAGCTTATGACTGCAGAAACTCCACAGTTGGGGCTGAGACATCTGCACATAAAGAGATAGACCAATAGAATGCCAAAAAAAGATAAACTTACACAAACTCACATCAACCATTAATTTGACCTCTCAACCCATTCTTGGACAGAGACTACCTGTCATGTACACTCTATCTGATGTTGACATCACCAACCTTACAAAAGTTTGAGGCACCTCTGGATAACTGAAGGACATGCATCCTACCCACATAATGAAGGATTTATTGATTAATAGCTCAGCTGCCTGCATATGTAGACCAGTGATGCTCAAAGTACGGACCGGGGGCCGCATGTGTTCCTCCTGATCTTTACATGCAGCTCCCTGAGCAGCAGCAGCTCTGGGCTGCTGGTTGCTCAACGTAGCACTAACATTAAAAATGTTTTAAATATACAGCAATCACTTATTTAAAGGTTAATTGTAGATAAACATACATTTAGAAATGTTCATGCACTGCCCCCCCCGACAACAGTGCCATTAGTGATTACATCCAAGCACAGGAGATTGTTTTGTATAGCATGCATTCTGAAGTCATGTGTTTCGAGGTCCTCTTATATGTGATAATGAAGAAAAAGGAGGGAAATTGAAATAAAACAATTGACCAGGGTCACACAATTTGGTCAAGTGGAAAAACCAGGATTCATCCCAGGTTTTCTGGTTTCACATTGTGCAATTGGGTTCAGCCAGTAGTTATACATACTTTGCTTCCCCTACACCCACTTTACACCCTCTTCCCCCACTGGCATCAGTGCGGCACTCGGTCACACCAAACACCAAACTTTGCGGCCCCCAGTAAAATGTTTGTGAGTACCCATGATCTAGACCTATTATCAAATGCTCCGTGAAACCAGCTCCATTGCCATATGAACTAAAATCTACACAGATCACACTCATTCTAAAAGAGCTAGACACCAGACAAATATTTTCTCCTAACTACTGCCAAAGTTACAATAATTCCCTCCTAGGTAAACAGTGAGAAAGATATACTAACATACATTTAATTATTATAAAGAAAAAACAAGTTTCTTGCTCACATCCAAACAGGATTCCATCCTAGTCAAAGCACATAATCTGCACTGATTGTGAGATGGGACATATAGAAAGGTAGGATCCTCTAGATGGTTACCCTCACTTTTTGCCTGGTGCTAAGCTGTATTTTCACTAGTCTGACTGGGATCCTCCTAATCAGGACCCCAGTCTATCTGCTTCCTCCCTAAATTGTTGTGTTGAGTACTTATATACACTCCAGATTAGATACTGGGGTACCCTTATCAGTCCCTAGTATATGGTGCTAAGGTACCCAGGGCATCTGTAACCCATAGGTCTCCCACGGGCTGACGCATGCATTATGCCACCCATGCATCCTCGGATGCTTGTTTCCAGTCCAGAGAGGACCTGGCCTGGCAGTTCGGGCTGGACTGTTCCCATTGGGCGCAGGGTCAAGACTGATTTGCATATGGCTGAGCCAAACTGGAATGGCATGGTGAGCTAAAAAACAATGGATTTAGGCCCAGATCTTTGTACTGGGGTGAATGTATGACATTCTTCTGCATTCTGTCCATCAATTGTTGTTTTTGCATTTGTCAACCCGAGTGGGACGGGTATGCCCAAACGTGAGCCCTGTGCTCTCCATGCCACTGGAGTCAAGCTATCCTGGCTGATGAGGGCTGAAAACCCAAAATCGGTCCTAGGATGCTTGTTTCCAGTCCAGAGAGGACCTGACCTGGCAGTTCGGGCTGGACTGTTCCCATTGGGCGCAGGGTCAAGATTGATTTGCATATGGCCGGGTCCAAACTGGAATGGCATTGTGAGCAAAAAAATAATGGATTTAGGCCCAGATCTCTGTACTGGGGTGAATGTATGATATTGTTCTAGATTCTGTCCATCAATTGTTGTTTTTGCATTTGTCACCCCGAGTGGGACGGTATACCCAGACGTGGGTCCGGTGCTCTCCATGCCACTGGATTCCAGCTATCTTGGCTGATGAGGGCTGAAAGCCCGAAACCGGTCCTAGGATGCTTGTTTCCAGTCCAGAGAGGACGTGGCCTGGCAGTTCGGGCTCGACTGTTCACCATTGGTGCATGGTAAAGACTGATTTGCATATGGTTGGGTCCAAAGTGGAATGGCATAGTGAGCAAAAAAACGATGGATTTAGGCCCAGATCTCTGTACTGGGGTGAATGTATGACATTGTTCTGCATTCTGTCCATCAATTGTTGTTTTTGCATTTGTCACCCCGAGTGGGAGGGTTATGCCCAGACGTCGGTCCCATGCTCTCCATGCCACTGGAGTCAAGCTATCCTGGCTAATGAGGGCTGAAAGCCCGAAACCGGTCTTAGCATGCTTCTTTCCAGCCCAGAGAAGACCTGGCCTGGCAGTTCGGGCTGGACTGTTCCCATTGGGCGCAGGGTCAAGACTGATTTGCATATGACTTGGTCCAAACTGGAATGGCATGGTGAGCAAAAAAAGATGGATTTAGGCCCTGATCGCTGTACTGGGGTGAATGAATGACATTGTTCTGCATTCTGTCCATCAATTGTTGTTTTCGCATTTGCCACCCCGAGTGGGGAAACAACCTGTACAACGCAGTCATTACATTGCACTACCTTTACATAGCAGTCATTACGTCTCAACATCCATTACATCGCATGTCATTACAATGCAGCCATTACATTGCATGTCACTACAATGCATGTCATTACATCGCATGTCACTACAACGCAGGCATTACATTGCAAGTCATTACAATGCATACCATTATAACGCATAGTACCCGTACACTATCCAACAGTTATCCTACTGTTGCACTCAGTGGAGTTAGAATAGTAAATTTTTACACCTACACTATCCAACACTTACCCTACTGTTGCACTCACTGGAGTTAGAATAGTAATTATTACCCTATACTATCCAATACTTACCTTAAATTCGATGTAATGGTATGCATTGTAATGGTATGCGTTGTAAAGGTATAAAGTGATGTAATGGAATGCATTGTAAAGGTAGTTTCTGAAAATGCAATGTAATGGCATGCGATGTAAAATAATCCATTGTAAAGGATGTTGCGATGTAAAAACTGCGTTGTAAAGGCATGCATTGTAAATGTATGCGTTGTAACATCATACATTCCCCCCGAGTGGGACGGGTATGCCCAGACGTGGGTCCTGTGCTCTCTATCCCACTGGAGTCATGCTATCCTGGCTGATGAGGCCTGAAAGCCCGAAGACGGTCCAAGGATGCTTGTTTCCAGTTCAGAGAGGACCTGGCCTGGCAGTTCGGGCTGGACTGTTCACCATTGGCGCAGGGTTAAGACTGATTTGCATATGGCTGGGTCCAAACTGCAATGGCATGGTGAGCAAAAAAACGATGGATTTAGGCCCAGATCTCTGTACTGGGGTGAATGTATGACATTGTTCTGCATTCCGTCCATCAATTGTTGTTTTTGCATTTGTCACCCCGAGTGGGACGGGTATGCCCAGAAGTGGGTCCCGTGCTCTCCATGCCACTGGAGTCAAGCTATCCTGGCTGATGAGGGCTGAAAGCCCAAAAGCTGTCCTAGGATGCTTGTTTCCAGTCCAGAGACGACCTGGCCTGGCAGTTCAGGCTGGACTGTTCCCATTGGGCGCTGGGTCAAGACTGATTTGCATATGGCTGGGTCCAAACTGGAATGGCATGGAGAGCAAGAAACAATTGATTTATGCCCAGATCTCTGTACTGGGGTGAATGTATGACATTGTTCTGCATTCTGTCCATCAATTGCTGTTTTTGCATCTGTCACCCCGAGTGGGGCGGGTATGCCCAGACGTTGGTCCCGTGTTCTCCATGCCACTGGAGTCAAGCTATCCTGGCTAATGAGGGTTGAAATCCCGAAACCGGTCTTAGGATGCTTGTTTGCAGTCCAGAGAGGACCTGGCCTGGCATTTCAGGCTGGACTATTCCCATTGGGTGCAGGGTCAAGACTGATTTGCATATGCCTGGGTCCAAACTGGAATGGCATGGTGAGAAAAAAAATGATGGATTTAGGCCCGACCTCTGTACTGGGGTAAATGTATGACATTGTTCTGCATTCTGTCCATCAATAGTTTTTTTTGCATTTGTCACCCCGAGTGGGACGGGTATGCCCAGATATGAGTCCTGTGCTCTCCATGCCACTGGAGTCAAGCTATCCCGGCTGATGAGGGATTAAAGCCTGAAACCGGTCCAAGGATGCTTGTTTCCAGTCTAGAGAGGACCTGGCCTGGCAGTTCGGGCTGGACTGTTTCATGGGGCGCAGGGTCAAGACTGATTTGCATATGCCTGGGTCCAAACTGGAATGGCATGGTGAGCAAAAAAAGATGGATTTAGGCCCAGATCTCTGTACTGGGGTGAATGTATGACATTGTTCTGCATTCTGTCCATCAATTGTTGTTTTTGCATTTGCCACCCCGAGTGGAGAAACAACCTTTACAATGCATTCATTACATTGCACTACCTATACATAGCAGCCATTACATTTCAACATCTATTACATCGTATGTCATTACAGTGCAGCCATTACAGTGTTTGTCACTACAACGCATGTGATTACATCGCATTTCACTACTACGCAGGCATTACATCGCAAGTCATTGCAATGCATACCATTACAACGCATATTACCCTTACACTATCCAACAGTTACCCTACTGTTGCACTCACAGGAGTTAGAATAGTAATTTTTTACCCCTACACTAACCAACACTTACCCTACCGTTGCACTCACTGGAGTTAGAATAGTAATTATTTCTCATATACTATCCATCACTTACCTTAAATTCGATGTAATGGTATGCATTGTAATGGAATGCGTTGTAAAGGTAGTTTCTGAAAATGCGATGTAATAGCATGCGATGTAAAAGAATGCATTGTAAAGGATGTTGCGATGTAAAAAATGCGTTGTAAAGGCCTGTATTGTAAATGTATGCGTTGTAACATCATACATTCCCCCGAGTGGGACGGGTATGCCCAGACGTGGGTCCCGTGCTCTCCATGCCATTGGAGTCAAGCTATCCTGGCTGATGAGGGCTGAAAGCCCGAAACCGGTCCTAGGATGCTCGTTTCCAGTCCAGAGAGGACCTGGCCTGGCAGTTCGGGCTGGACTGTTCACCATTGGCGCAGGGTTAAGATTGATTTGCATATGGCTGGGTCCAAACTACAATGGCATGGTGAGCAAGAAAACAATGGATTTAGGCCCAGATCTCTGTACTGGGGTGAATGTATGACATTGTTCTGCATTCTGTCCATCAATTGTTGTTTTTGCATTTGTCACTCGAGTGGGACGGGTATACCCAGATGTGTGTCCCGTGCTCTCCATGCCACTGCAGTCAAGCTATCCTGGCTGATGAGGGCTGAAAGCCCGAAACCGGTCTTAGGATGCTTGTTTCCAGTCCAGAGAGGACCTGGCCTGGCAGTTCAGGCTGGACTGTTCCCGTTGGGCGCAGGGTCAAGACTGATTTGCATATGGTTGGGTCCAAAGTGGAATGGCATAGTGAGCAAAAAAACGATGGATTAATGGCCCAGATCTCTGTACTTTGGTGAATGTATGACATTGTTCTGCATTCTTTCCATCAATTGTTGTTTTTGCATTTGTCACCCATGGGAGACCATCCAAAATGAAACTACAAGCCTGCCATTGCAGCTTGTGTAAATTGGTGCATGCATCCCTTACCGAAGATATAGGTTTACTATAACTAAGGGTCACTGCACTTAAAACCTATGTCCCCCCTATAGCAGGCCTTTGCAATCCTGAAGGCAGGGTACTTGGTTCTAAGGGAGAGGGTGCCCCTGCATGAGCAGGACACCCCTGCAACCTACAGAGTCCATTCTCCCGGGTTTTCAGTGAAGCAGATATATATTCTATATAGAGGGGCACAGCGTAATTATGAGATGACCATCTCGAAAATGCAACTAATCCTATCATGTGTGGTACCAAATCTGTTGGAATCATACCCCCACACTGTAAATGGTGTGGGAGATATCATTCCAAGGACTGTAAGAGCCCTCCTTTAGGCTCTCAGTGTTCCTGGTACCAGTCTTCTAGACCCAGACAGTACAAAATGGTTGCTGCTGACCGGAGACACATTTCTGCCCTCCTGCTGCTGAGCCAAGCTCGAGCAGAGGAAGGTGGAACAATAGGCATCCTGTCACAGGGAGGTGTGACCACCTCTCAGACAGGATTTAGTGTATTGGGACCGGGTGGCTGCGCCTGGCAGCGCCAGAAAGTCTGCAAGAGGGGCACACTTAGTGTCCCTGTGCATATTCCAGTTCAAACCAGTTCTGGGAGCCAGTGGCACCCACTCTGGTGTGAAACTGGACAAAGGACACAGGAGTAACCTCCCCCTGTCCAGATCCTGCCTTGGGAGTGTCCCCTGAATCTTCCCAACCCTTCCCCTATGGTACTTAAGGGCTTACCTGGGTGTAGGTCCCTAGATTTATCGTGGGATAAGATTCAGATCAGACACCATGGCACTTTTATCGTCTGGGCACTCTGGTTTTCCCTGGACATCATTTGGACCTGACTTTGTTTCCCTTCCAGTCCACTGCATCGTTTGTGCCTGACTTTGTTTCCCTTCCAGTCAGCTGCATCGTTTGTGCCTGTGCATCATACAGGAACCTTCCAAGGCCTGTGATGTATTAAAACACCTGAAGTAATCTTCCTTGGAGTGAAGGAGTCACTCCCCTGCATTTTGTAGGCACTGCAACTGAGTCGACCGGTCTCCAGATCCTGAGCTCCACCAGACTCCGTGGGTTCCGTAACACAGGTGGTGGTTTTCCATTGCACATGAGGCCTGGCCTGCCCTGTCCTCTCACCAAGTTTGAGGCCAGTATCCCTCATGGGAGTTGCAATAACTGAACCCCTGTGCACCACTGTCCAACTTGTAGTTGCAAAGGCTTGTTGGCTTCTTTGCAAGAAGATCGTTGGACTCTAAGTAGCCCCAACCTCGAGCAACTCCAGTGAGGAGAAACTTAAGCCACACCACTTCGTGTGCCTTGTGGCCTGTATCTTTTGGTGAGCTGCTTGAGATCCTCTTGTGACTCCAGTGCCTATGGCCTGTGGGTCCACTTGAGGGTCACCCTTGTTTCTTTTGGGCTCTCCTGAATTCTCAGGGCCTGCCCTGACTCCCCCACCTTTGGTGAGTCCCCTGGGCCTTGCTGGTCCCAATGTTGCTCCCTCTTTGATTCCTGCTTGGCTTGCCTTTGCCTAGGCTTGTTGGTGCTCCCGCCGGACACCCATCCCTCAGCACTCGACATCCTTTATGGTACAGCTCGTGCATGGCTTCTGGTCCTCCTCAATGTTGTCTGGTCCTCTAAGCTGCAGAGTCAAGGTCTTCGTCATCCAACCAACAAACACCCAACATGGGAGGGCATTCGTCTTCCAAGTCTCCTGGTCACCCCTGGGTGACATAGACTCTGTCCCTTCTGCTTGCATGTACCTCTCATTTAGAATCGATCCTTGGATTCCAATAGACACTTTCTCCTTCTTGACCAGCGACACTTTCCTGAAGTCCTCAATTGGGTTCAACTACGGTTTCCGACACCACTTTACACGTATGCACCCAGCTTCCCTGGTGTAGGTAACATGGGTACTAGTGTATCAACCGGTGGGGTTGCTCTCCAACCTTCTGTCTTCCACAGGGTTTCTTCAGGGTCCACTGGGAAGGGTCCTTATTCTTTAAAAATCTAACCGCACTTGCACATAGAGTTGTACGGAGCACCCAGTTGTGTTTCCACACTGCACACGCTCTTTGTGGGGTCCCTATCTACTCATCGTGGGTGGTTCCTTGGGGTGCCAGCACTTCTGTGTCCTCTCGACACTGTCTTGACTCAAGTCATGGTTCTCATATCACTTTCTTAGTATATAGTTTTGTCCCCCCATGAGGCCACTGTGTATTTGGTGCTATTTACTGTGTTTCTTTGCTAACATATTGTGTGCATTTTGTTTATCTTCATGTTGGAGATATTGGAACGTACTAGAGAGTATTGTATAATAAATACATATTTTTACAAATACTTGGTGTGGTTCTTTTGACTTAATTTATACCATAAGATGGCATTCTGGTAAAACAAGCTGCTCTCCACAGCTACCAATTAGAGAGCTTTTTAAGGTTGTCTAAGACCTCTTAAATCACCATGAGGGTTGTCTGGACTGGTGCAGACTGGTGCAGGGTGCCCACTTACATTATTGGACATCATATACCAGGCCAGCTTCTCACAGGACAACATCAAAATTACTGTGGATACATATGTGGATTTCTGCTATTGGACCTTTCTGCTGTCTTTGAAGCCATCCATCATATAACTTTGCTCAGGAGATTCAGCTATATAGGAATACATCACTCTAGAGTAGTGGTTTCCAAACGTTTTAGAACCGTGACCCTGTTTTTAGAATGCAAACTGTTCACGACCCACCTATCTTTAATGGATATGTGATGAGTGATTTTGTATTGGAACTGAAGCATCATGTGGCAAAACACTTTAATTTACAGACAACACATTTTCCATTGAAAAAGCCACTACATTTCCACACATATAAAGCTTTACTGATAAAACTATATTTCACACAAATTATATTGTGTTGAAATCGAGTTTCAGTGAATATTTATCATATGTGCATCACCAAGTAAAATGTCTTGATCTGTTTAGATCCTAATAAAATCATTGTTTCCATCATCATAATTGCAAAGAAAATCATCTTCATTTCTTTCTTTCCTTGCTGAATGTGTACAGCTCATTTACAGGTATTTACATTTTGATGAATGTTACGATAAATTACATTGTACAGACTTTTCTTTCAAACTCTCTGTCCCCATCTAGATTGTCATATAATTCACTTTACTTTTCTTTTTACAACTGCAAAGGGAGAGGAGTATGTAAAGACCAAACCCTTTGTTAAATGAATAAGCAGCAATTTGTCAGAAGACATAGCCTGACATTTGACCTCTGTCTTGAAGCCCAGCAAATTGAACAGATAAATACAGAATTTAAACGCATCTTTATTTATTGCTCACAATTCTGACTGATATCCTTTTTTTCATACTACAAGTGTCACCGGATATTATACACTTGCAATATGCTGACAGCATATCTGTCACATTTGTGACAGAGTATCCCATTCACAAAAATCTAAATCAGACCCACAGTTCTGTACAAAAACAAGGCAATGTACTTTATTAATTGGAATGCCTCTCTAACAGGCCTCTCATTTATAGTTTGCCCTTTTCTGCTCTACTATTTTGTTTCAGCAGCTGGCATTCCTCAAAGATACCCCATCACTTACTGTCTCTTAAATAGCTGCCTTAGCCCACCACTAGAGTTCATCTCCTCTTTAGCCTATATCGCTACTTTCAAGCTGATGGCATTCAACCTAATCTAAAACTTGAGAACAAGTTTGATCTTGATTCCTGCACCATTAGCAATGCCTCCTAGTTGTTATACATTCAATGCTATTAAATCACCTCAAGCCATCATAGATACCTCCTGGTGTTTACCATCTGGCTAAAAGAGCTTGGCCCCTCACCAAATCACCACATCAAGTTGGGAATGTGCCACAATGCGGAGTCTCCACCACGAGTATGGAGGACCTTTGTGAATTAGGCCCAAAAGTGTACAAACCACCTTCAATCTAGGAATCTCCGTCGAGACTATACAAATGGTATATACATTGGATATATCTCTATGTGGTTGAGAAGCTATAAATAATCCATAATGCTTTTCTGAGACACATTCTTAATCCTATCTTCCAGACTTGAATTTTACCTATCATTAATTCTGTACCCAGGCTCCCTGGGATCAGTTGTATCAAGTTCAAAGCAATGCGTGTAGCTTATCATTCAATTCGTGGCTATGGCCTGTTCCCTTTTCAGCTCAAACAACATACCTAGTTAGAACTCACATCAAGGTTGAATCTATTCTTAGCCATCCCTTTGTTTAGAAACTTTTGCAGAAGTGAAAACTCCATCTCAGTTCAAATGGCAAAGATATGTTACCATTGATTCATGGAATAGGAATAACTAACACTCATCTCAAATTCTAGAGAGCATTAAAAACCTGGCTCTTCCCATGTGCTTAATATAGTTAAGTTCTGAAATAAAAGAGTAGTCATTTGTATGTTTCTTACGCTATTCTCACATTATTCTTCAACACTTGATGCTTATGTGCAGCAACAATGACAGACAATATTGAGAGCATGCCTCTGAACCACATGAACCTCACCAAACATCCCCAATGTTTGACTAACTACAACTAAAGTCATTTTCAACAATGCCCTCTGAAGGGGTGCCCAGGAATCTAATACAAATCTCAGTTTTTGCCACCCACCAGAGCACTATATAAATGTTACAATACAATATGTAGTCATTTTCCAGGTCATTGGAATTGCAGTCATTCCAATAATGTGCTGTAAATGAAGTTAAAAAGAAATGGCATGAAAGTGTGTGAAGGAGACGTAAATTAGGTATAGGTGGCAGCTGCACTTTTTGGTGGCAGATTAGGTTTAAAAAACATGACTCATTCCCACAGAGTGGGAGGTAATCACCATCACATCATGTATGTTAATATTCTCGTATACTGCAATGCGTGCCTGTTTCTGAGAAAATATTCTTACATACAGGAATGTATCACAATGTAATGGATAGTATCTCACCATCTCTCAAGCCATAGACTGATGGACATGCAAAAATTAGCAAGATCGTGTTTAGGGTTGGATTGAAAAGGCTGGAATAAGAGATGGATGGGGTACAACATACGAAGAACCTAAAAGGAAAGATAATAATAACTGTTTAAAAGTTTGAGAATGGCGACTCAAGTTATGGGTATTTATACAGTACTTACTGATGAAGCTCTGATGAGCTTTGCTGATCGGTAGCATCTTACTCCGCGGTAGCCCATTGTTTGTGATTAATCAACTGCAGGGTTTGTAATTAGTCCTGCTGCTTCTCTTCAGTGCAGTGCAATTTGGAATATTCTAGTCAAGCTGAATTAATAAAAAATTGTGCTATTGGCAATGTGATCCTAATTTCATATACTTCAGTTAATAGGATATTTCAGACTTTTGCTAGGATTGACAAACTGTGTGTAGTCCTGCATATGGAGAATGCATTGCCATGACATTTGATCATTTTTCACACTGTTAATTTTGTGATAGAAAAGTGTTATATACCTTGTCAAAAGTTGTTGTTTAGCCTGATGAGAAGGAGCATTTCAAACTGTAGTATATAAATTGTGATTGATTGGACAGCAAAACCCTGATTTAGGAAGAAATATTCATGTTTAATTTGTAGTTATAGAAATATGAACAATGGTTCTGTAGAATTCATTCACACAAAGGTGCTTCAAATGAGGAAACCTTCAGACTGTAAACATGTTGTCATTATATGCACCGAATCAAAATTCTTATAAGTGCAGTGAAGTCATGAAAAATGCAATGGTGAAGAGTTTCAGGCATCTAAAAGATCATGCCAAAAGAAGTCTTGTGAAATGCAGGCATTCTGCACTACTCCTATACTCCTAAGTGTTTCGCGAAGGTGGCCCAAAAACACTGGTCACTAGAATGTTAGAGTATTCAAAGCATCATAGTATGTAAAAGTGTTTTATGTTCAAAGGGGAGGATCTTGGGTCAAGAAAGAAGCGGCTTGTGTCAGATCCTCCAATAGGCTTGTGGTCAATCAATCAATCAGGGGTTTGTTAAGCGCGTTCCTGGGCTGAGTCAACACCAGTTTCGAACAGTTACACGACTCACGTTTGGAGTGGTACAAGTGGTGCCTTGAACGCGCACACAGAGCCGCAAGGTCCCAAGGGTAAAGGTATGCCCATGTTGGGCTACATCCTGAATGGTTTTTAAACGACAAAGAAAGGTGCAGGGATAAATGAACAGACCCCAAGCCCTGAAGAAGTTACCGTGAGTGTGGTCCGATGGTAACGAAACATGTCGGCATTTTAACATACGAGCTATCACGCAGCTGAGAATAAAGTATGCAAGCCAGTGTGATTTAGCTCGTTCTCTGATATTAATATATATCACTCAGGGGTTTTTTGAGACGGTGCACACATTCTAGCACAGCTTCTCTTCCTTTAACTTTTTTCAATACACACCCTAGCACCTATTTAGTTCATCACTAGTATCATGCACAATTTCTTGCTGTTGGAGTGTTGGTAGCTGATGATGAGAAATTGAGGTAGCAGGCGAGTACCATCCTGCTTAACCCTCTTTGGTGGCGCTACCGTGAGGCACCAACACTCCTGCTCACTTCTTTTTCACCACATTTGGGTGTGGGAGACATAAGGTTATTATACATAAATAGTCAATTTGACATTCCTCGTAGGCAATTTGTCTCTTTCTTCTTTTTAATGAACCACACCGTAGAATAGCTTAGACGACAGAATCGCAAGCTACAAATGAGGGTCTAATGTTTATGGCCAATAATCCGGATGTATGAAACATTGGTTCACAGTGTGAACAGTTCTTTGTTGTATACAATGTATTGAGTGGGGGATGACCTGTTCTCTGCCCCTTTAGCTCCTTTGTGTAGACTAAGCGCGCTACTCACCCATGAGGGTCTCAAGGTGCTGAGGGGGGGGGGGGCGAATTAGCCCGCAGCTCCGTTAGATGAAGAGCCAGGTCTTGAGGGCCTTCCTGAAGGTGTTCAGGGAGGGGGCGAGTCTGATGTCTGCCAGGAACTCATTCCAGGTTTTGACCGCAATGTGAGAGAAGGATCTTCCACCTGCTCTGGCTCTGCGGATGAGTGGGTTTCGGCCAGTGTGAGTTTGGAGGATCGGAGGTTCCTTCTGGCACATGGAAGTTGATTCTGTCGTTGAGGTATTTGGGTCCGGTGTTGTGCAGGTATTTGTAGGTGTGGGTGAGGATTTTGAAGGTGACTGTCTTCTCCATGGGGAGCCAGTGAAGCGTTCGAAGGTGTTGGCTGATGTGTTTGTGCTGGGGGATGCCGAGGACGAGTCGGGTAGCTGTACTCTGTATCGGCTGGAGTTTTCGGAATAGGGACTTTTGGTCACAGGCAAGTATACCGTGTACCACTTCAGGTAAAGAAGAAAAAGATGTTTGAAAAGTTAGGCGATCTTGAACTAGTTAATCAGGATCCCACCCCAGAAAACACCAAGTGGTTAGAAAGACCTCTGAATTGTCTTTAGAAAAACTATGTTGCTGGAAGATGGATGGTCACAGAGGAGAATTGGGCCCATGCTGCCTATGAAATTGAGAGAAAGCTGTGATATATCAGTGAATTTTGACTCCTAGTCACGGGGGCCTCTTTTAAAAATACTATAGCTCTCTAGAAATTGATGTTTCTTCCTCTCTAAATGGGTCACAAGCACCTTACATGAGGGAACTGCCTCATGGGCTGTCAGAGAGAGTAAGCGCTGTCCCTCTAGGGTGGCTTTCAGTTTATATTCTCATGGTGATAAAGGTGATTTACTTACTCTTCTTCCCTGGATGCTGGAGGTAGGATCTAACCCACCTGGAGGTGATCCTGTCTGACAGGCCTTAGGTCGGGGAGGTGCAGGAACCAGCCTTGAATGATCTGAGGCTCACATTCTTAATCTAAAATGGCCCATGGATTGACAGGTGAATTGTTTTAGATGCTATGAAGGGACAGGCACTAGCCAGGAATACTCTTCATGGGAGAAGTCAAGACACACACCTGACTCCCACTTCACAGGTCCTCTCATTCTGCCACCCAGTGCTCTGCAGAATGTGCTGTAGGATTTTCTGGCTTAATCATGGGCAAGTGCAAAGAGCTCTGCTAAAGGCCATGGTGCTCTTGTTGAGTCCTTGTCCGCTTCTGAACTGCAAGTCCCAATAGTCCTAAAGCGGCAGCCATCTTGGGCGCTTCCGAGTATAAAGTGGACTTCTGCCCTGCCGTACACACTCAGGGCTATATTTATAAAACGTAATGCAGCACATTGCAGCAAGCCACCTTGCTTCACTGCATGGAAGGGAAAAGGCAGGAATGTGCCATAATTAAGATAATACAGCACATGCATGTCCTGTCCTTGTTCTGGCACGCTCTTGGCTGCTTAGCACCAATGCAAAGCAAAACCAAAGGGGATGATGGACGGAGTGTTGAACATTGCAAGCACTCACCCCCAGTCAACTGATCTGGTTTTAATCCATCATTATTCTTTAGCTTTAGCCACCCTAGTTCAGACATGGCCATATGCAAATCAGTCTGACCCTGTGCCTCATGGGAACAGTCCAGCCCGAACTGCTAAACCATGTCTTTCATGGACCGGAAACAAGCATCCTGGGACCGGTTTCTGGCTAATCAGCCGTCACCAGCCAGGCTAGCTTGAATCCAGTGGCAAAGTGAGCAATGGACCCACGTCTGGGCATACCCTGCCAATTTAGGGCGAACAAAGCAAAACCAAAGGGGAGGATGGACTGAGTGTTGAACATTGCAAGCACTCACCCCCAGTCAACCGATCTGGGTTTAATCCATCATCATTCCTTAGCTCACTCCGTCACCTCAGTTCAGATATGGCCATATGCAAATCAGTCTGACCCTGTCCATCTATTGTGTATCTCTTGCTTTCCCGCCCTAAGTGCGCCAGGTATGCTCAAACGTGAGTCCTGGGCTCACTGTGCCACTGGAATCAAGCTATCCTGGCTAAAGAGGGGTGAAACCCCGAAAGCGGTCCTAGGATGCTTGTTTCCGGTCCAGGGAGGACCTGGCTTGGCAGTTCGGGCTGGACTGTTCTCATGAGGCACAGGGTCAAGACTGATTTGCATATACATATAAACTGGGGTGGCATGGTGAGCAAAAGAATGATGGATTTAACCCAGATCTCTTGACTGGGGGTGAATGTTTTGATTTGTTCTGCATTCCGTCCATCTATTGTGTGTCTTTTGCTTTAGCACCAATGCAGGAACCCTTGCATCATGATCCAAGAGTGTCTGCATTGCAAGCAGGATAGTTTTTGTGCAGAAATCGACACCTTCCTAAACAAAAACAATAATCAGAGGCATTTTCCTCTTTGTGTGTGTGCTGCAGAATTACCACGCTGTCTCCACAACGCAATGTCATTACAATGCGGTCATTATAATGACTGCGTTGTCGCTACGCAATACCAATACATGGCAAGTCATAACAACAACTTGCAGTAGGAGGCGCACTGGTATTGGATTTAAAATCCAACACCTTCCCTGCTGTTGCGCAAACTGGAGTAGGAATAGTAAATAATACTATTCCTAAGTTCAGCATGCCGCCTACTGCAAGTTGTTGTAATGCCTTGTGTTGTAATGGTATTGCGTGGTAACAGTGCGGTCATTGTAACAACCGCGTTGTAATGGCATGAGATCAAATTGCATGCAGTGTAAGGAGCTATATTCTTTATCAAGCCATGCAAGGTGGCCTTGCCTGGCTTGATAAATCTGACATTAGTGTTGTGTTTCCCTTGAGGCCCCTTGCGTGCCACCAGGACGATGCAACATTATGATAAATTGGCCCTCAGTATTTGCCAACCAGTGGTGACAGAGGACCTAGGTGCTGACACTTCCTTTGCCGTGCTACGCAATCATTGAAAACGTTCTCCTGTATGGTGGGAGGGGATTTATGCATTAGTTTTTCTTTATTGTGCACCTCAGTGTGAGACTTTGCTTGTTAAACTAGAAGACCACTTTGGCAGGGCATTTACGTCTCTTGGTGTGAGTTGTTTGTTCACCTGTTAATTAAAACCAATTTACTTGTTCAGTGACAGTCCTATCATTATCGGAGTGCAAGATTTTGTTGAGTGCACTTTGGAGATGCTACTCCTGCCTAAGCAGGGCCAGCTCTGGGGCGGGGCAACCGGTGCCACTGCACCGGGTGCTGACTTCGCACGGGGGCACCTGTTTGGTGTTTGCTAGTTTATATTGTGCTTAAGAGCACCTGCTGCCACGTTCCTGGCCTCTAGCAATGTTCAGGTAGCAATTAAAATGTCAAGAAAACTCTGGTGATTAATGTTCTTCCAGGTGACATCGGAGTTTTATCTAATAGACATTTTGGCTCGTGGAAGTTTTGATTCATGGCACGGTAGCGCAGAGGGTTAATATGCTTGCTGCAAAGAATATGTACCATGCATATAACAAAGTGAATGTAATGTAATGTAAAGAGGTTAGTGAGTTACTGCTTTTGTCAGAGACTTCCTTTTGTTAGTTGCTGTTTACAGTGAGCTATTAACTGTCATCAAAGAACTGCATGCCGACTTCAAGGTATAGAGTAGAGGGTATGGATTTTTTCCCCAGACTTTCATTATTCTAATGTTGCGAAAAGGGTTCACTTGGGTACAAATCAGTTCTTGTTATTAAAGAGAGCATTAATCCGTTGTGTTACATTTTAAATTCAGTTTTTGCTTCTCCAGACCAAGTACTCTTCAACTATACTGCCTACCGATATGCATGACATGTGGATTCACCCCTTGTTGTCCTTTGTCTTATATAAAATGTCCTATACACTGTTTTACACACCTATGATTGATAGTCTCTGTGTAATGTTTGTGTAATATACAGTGCTCTGACGCCCTTCACTTTTATGAGTGACGCTATAAAATGTATTAAATGCATCTGAGAGAGAGTGGTTATAGTGACTGTTAAAGGGTGGTAGGGAGGGAATCCGTGGCAGAGGTTTTCATTGGGGTGGGAGGGCACCAAAAAACATTGTCGCACTGGGCACCACCAGTGAAAACGCAGGCCCTGTGCCTAGGTTTTAGACTGCGCGGTTCTGTAGTGAGAGACATTTTGTCGACATGTGTGACATGGTATATGTTTATTTTACTTTCTATTACATATGCAATTTTGTGCAAACATTACCTTTGGGATTCAGCCGAGTGCTGGAATCACTGAAAGACATGGCACAGCAGGGCACTGTTAACCTTGTATAACAGACAGATCTGAGATGATGTTTCCTGTTAGTTCTTTCTGGTGTGCTACTGTATGACCCCAATGACACCAAGGGTAAGGTAAAATGATATCTTGCTGGGGTTGTGTATATGTGTAAACTGACAGTCTGTCTTTACACACCTTAAACATGGTCTTTGAGTCCAAGTTTCCAAGATTTTCATTCATCCCCTCACTTCCTTTGCAGGCTGTTGGGAGACTTTCATGGGAGAGGCATTTGGCAAAGATAATCAAATCTGGGTTTTGGAAGGGTAGAGTTCTAAGAACATGGGGCTCACAGTTTCCCTCCTGTCCTTTCAGGTCTCCCTCCTTTCTGTTCCTTTCCTAACCCCTTCTCCTCCTCTGGACACACCATTGCTTTGTTCACCTCTGAAGTCAGAGTCTGTTTGTCTGGTGGTAAGTGATGTTGAGCATCTGTGCCACTCTCTAGTACTGTGTTGGACGTTAGCAAGTGGGCAGGGTCCTTTGTTGTCTCTTGCTCGTAAACAAGAGTGGAATGCTCAGCTCTGCAGATTTGTGTACTCGAGGGGCATCTCTAGTACTACATTGAATTATATTTCAATGTGTCGCTTGTGCTTTCCTACCTACTGGTGGCCTTTCCTAACATCTGCCCACTAGCTTGGAAAAGATGAGGGCCTGCTAGTTGGGGCCATCCCTAATGGACAGTACTTTTTTCTTGGCACAAGGTTCTGAGGCGAAGAATATAACTCATTTTTTAGTACTTCTGTTGCACTGTAGTGCCCTGTTCTAATGCAGAGGCGTGGGATGGAGTAGTTTAGAATTTTCACCTAGGGAGCTTTTGATCCAGACGTTTATGGTGGTGAGAAAAACCACAGAATAGACAAGTGTCATTCATGTCCCAAAAGTAAGAAGCAAAAGACCTGGTTCAAAGGAACATGCAGGCTTTTAAACCAAAGAGACCGATAAGTAACATTTCACCTGAAGGCAACAGATAAAAAGACCTGCTCCTTCTGCTATAATCATTTGTTTTCACCACTACCAGTCTCAGCCCAGTGAGAAGTCAGCAATCACGCTCAGGAAAAAAGGGGCGCCCTAGGTGTGTCCCTAAGGGGTCTCCAACCACTGGCTCATGAGCTACTGGAGCTCTCCAGCTCCCTCTGAGTAGCTCACCTGCGTGCAGCCCAGCTTATAAAAATTAGAAAGCTTTTGCTTGGTTGAATGAATATACACATAATTAAAAAATAAATGAAATTATACAACACTAGTAACATTAATAGCTCTCAATGCGTTTCATTGAACATAAGTAGCTCTCTGTACAGAAAGGTTTGGAGACCCCTACTCTAGAAACGGAGCCCTGCTCTGAGTCCCTAATCAAATTTTCAGAAGGCCTCTTCGGGGAACATCTGTGAAGGTAGTGTAAAAAAAACAAAAAGGCTATGGCGACATTCTCCTCATCAAGCCTGTAATTTGGGTGGCCTCTGTGCTGGCGTAATAAAAGCCTCTCTATTGCATGAATATGTATGAAAGTGAACCCAACAGAAATAAAGTGAGCGATGTACATGGATGAAGGCACGTGTCTTTACAGGAATCAGGGAACATTGTTTTGTTTTGTTTTTTGTCAAACCATTTTTATTGCAGGTCTCAATATACTATATAACACTCAGGATAAATGCCATTAACTGAGATTTCTCGCCCCCCTTAGTCATACATCCGTGCGGTACACACAGCCGTACGGCCCACCTCCCGGAGGCAGGGCGGCGCCACTTAGCCATATGTTACAGCTTTACATTTCTTACAAGTACGGTCGTCTAGTGGGGAAATCCGCTGCCTGCTTTTAAAGTTAACCCCCCTCACCCCCAAGATTCTCATGGATCTCGCATTCTTCTTCCATTAAGTTTGGACTTGCAATCCCTCCCTCGGTCCTCCCCCCCCCAGTGTCCCCCCCCATAGCGCCTAGCCAGGAAGAGTCGGTATGTGTGGTGGTTAGCAGGAGAGTTCCATTAATTACTAAGGGAACATTGTTATATCGGGAAGAGAGGGAGTGTGATTTTTCCTGTGTTCCTGTGGGGCTTTGAGAGGATGGCTTTAACTATTTCCTTTAAAAAAAAAAATGGCCATCAAGTTACCATGGGGCTGATTAATCTTGATTGTTTTACAAGTTATAGCATCTTAATGTACAAATGTAACATACTCATCTTGTCATGTGCATTGTTACTAAGGGGGATTTTTTGAATCATTTGGAATGCAATTGCTGCTTATTTCTTTTCCTTTCATTCTGGCGAGAGATGCATTTCTTTCCTCTCGAATGTGTCCCTGGGTCATTTTTCTTGTACGAAATGTATCCTTTTAATCTGCCTCTGAGTAAACTGGTCTCTTGCTATACCCTGTACATGAACGCTGTTGCCTTGGATATGGGTAACCAATGGTACAGCACTTGTAATTATATTAGTTTAGAAATCATGGCATGTCTGTTTCAGATTTGATTCAATGGAGCAATATAGGAGAGGAAACGAAGAAGTGAAACCAATAATGCATTTTCTAGATTTTATGTCGACATGAAATTCTGTTTCCGTGGTCTTGCCTCAAATATTGCTGTAGAAAACCTACATTTTCTAAATTTTACAGTGAACATTTCTGCGAGGAGGCAATAATTGCAGACTAAAAGCAACATTTGGGCCAAGTGAGGCAAGAATTTAAGAGCAGAGCTACTAAGGCATGTATGTGCAAGAGGCCTCACATACTGAGCATATTGTGTACAGTGTGTGCAAGTAAACACTTCACTGAACAACATGTACTTTACATTGGAACTACCACGTTACTAACTGACTTATTGTGTTGAAAGTCGTATGAATGCAAATGCTCCCCTGACAGTTCCACAAAGTTATACTGCTTGATAGTAGCTGATGAGAGCAGTCATCGTAGATTCAGTGGTGTTGAAGTGTGCCTTTAGGCCCCAGTGCAAGCAGGGAGCATGTATAGAGCCATAATCAGGAATCAGAGAGCCCCTCAGACCTCTGGGTCCTGGAATCACTGCACCACTGATAGCTGCACCCCTGCTCTCCCTAGCCTTCTCTCCTGTTTCTTGTCTTTCACACTCCCTCCTCTGCCCTGGTTCCATTGACTTCCCTACTCTTATTCATTCCTCTTTTATGCCTACATTTTCCTTTTATGTCTAAATAATAATCCACATTTGTAAAGCGTGAACAATCACCCGTAAGGGTCTCTAGGCGCTGGGGGCTGTCGGGAAGATTAAGCAAGCTATTGCCCAGAGTCACATGGTGCTAGGCTAATTTGCCGCCGGCGTCGAGGATCGAACCGTGATCCCCGGACTCCGGAGTCAGTCGCCCTGGCCGCTGCGCCACACTTCCATCCTATCACTTCTTCTCTATTTCACCCCATTCCACCTCTCTCTCAGTGCTTTCTGGCCTACCGGGCACCAGACATTTCAGAGGGCTATCTCGGTGGGAGACGGTTTCACTTCTGCGGGGGTCGGTTTTATTGTCGACCAAGCTCCTATTTGTAGCACTTCTAAATCGGGTTCTCCAACATTTTCTGTCATAGGAGCTAATTATGTTTAATGAAAATCGTCCGAGCTTCTAGTGGCAGCAATGTGATGGTGACCACTCATTCCAAGGGTTCCAGCTGTGATCACATTAGTACATTAGGCAGAGCTGGCAGCCATAAATATGTGGTAGTCCACCATGAAACTCCAGTATTTGTTTTGTACCCCACCAAGCTGAAGGTGGTACCTGATGGCCTTCTTCAGGACTCCGGAGCAAACGTGGGATTGGCTGGAGATAGAAGGTGGGGACTGGATGCAGGAGTCAGCTGCAGTGCGGAGGCGGGATGCAGTGAGGACTGGACAGTCTCTGGCGACACAGCCAGGGAAGCTCAGCAGATGGAGGACAGGATTGGGTGCAAGAGTGGTGGTTGGAACTAAGGGCACCATCTCTCTGGAGTCAAAGCAGCAGGAGAGGGCGAGGGCCAGGGCGCTGGTCAAAATTGTCAAATCAGTGACATCTTCTGGCGCTGGCACGGAGATTCAGGAGGAGACCATGAGTACATTATTGGGCCCTGCAGGGGTCCGAGTAGTGTGATAATACAGTGCTGTTGGGGAGTAGTGTGCGAAGGACCACATTGCCAATGTTTTATAAGATGTATCTACTGCCTTGAATGTGGTTCCTCTACTGGACATAGTGTTCCTGTGTCTGTTCGAGACTTTTTCTACCGAAGATGGAACTGTGTTGATATGGCTGGGGGGCCACTCTATATTTGTATACTGCTGTTTGATCCTACATATATATGCTTTGGTTCAGTCACTGTTGATGGGGCTTGGACTTGCTACAGCATTTCCTCTCATTTTCAATTTCTATTTTTTGATTGGTGTATTATTATTGTTCGATTGTTCATTTATTTGTTTTTTTGAATTGCTGACCAATTAGTCAGTTGCCTTACTTCTTTAACTGTTGAATTTGCAAGCTTGGAGTCTGGGGAGGTGGTACAATGGAACACACAGCAGGGGGATGAAGTTAGGGGATTGGTGACTTTCTCCCTTGGCCATCTGCCTCCTTAGCATTTTTTTTGCACACTGTAACATCTGTGACAGGTTCCACTGAACTCTGACAATTGGGTGATACGGCGATATCGACAGGAGGGTGTTGTGGGAGATAGATGGGCAGACACAAATTGAGTTGTGGTTGTTGGGTGTTTACCCAGGGTGGGGGGGGGGGGGGGCAAGCGATTACAGTGTTTTTTATGTTGATTGCAGGAATGGTGGGTTCGGGGTGGAGGGTTTTGTGGTTCATGGCAGAGAGTGGATACGTGTGGAGCTGATATATGATTGCTGCAGCTGTACGAATGCTGACCTGGAATGTGTGGGGGCTCACTACCTTTGCTAAGAGGTAATGGACTCACACTTACCTACGACAATTGAGGGTCAGAGTTGTCTTCATTCAGGACACACACCTCATGGAGGCGGAGGCCCTAACAGCTTGGTAAAAAATGGTGTTGGAAATTTTACTCTACTATGTATTCGTCGTATGCCAGGGGGGTGTCCATCTGGGTGGCATTGGGAGCCCCCTTTCAGCTGAGAGGGAAATCGGCAGATGTGGAGGGGCGCAGTATACTATTGCATGGTGTCCTAGATGGCCATGAGGTATGTTTGCTGAATGTTTATGCACCGAACCGTAGACAATAGTGAATTGTTTGCTACGCTGGAGGATGCTTGTTTGCCCTATGTGGATACCTTGGTTATTTGGGCGGGAGATTTCAACTGTGTGTTGGATGGTCTGCTGGATAGACATCTGTCGTGATTGGGTGTGAAGCCTTGCATGGTGGCTGGATGGCAGGAGTTATGCACAAACTACAGTTTGTGGATGTGTGGCGAATACTTCACCCCACTGCGCAGGAATATTCCTGTTACTCTTCAGCCCATGGTATCTGCAGTAGACTTGATAGATTGCTTGTCACTGCTTAGGGTGCTCTGGACATCGGGAAGCTTTCATATCAGGTGTGGTTCCTTTTTGACCATGCGCCCTTGGTCTTGGAGTGTGGAGTGTGGGGACGGTGCACTGCAGTTCCATTATGGGGATTCAGACCTGAATCCTTGGGAGATCCTGAATACACCATGGATATGCGGGAGGTGCTGGAGGGCTTTTTCAGGACCAATTGGGGTTCGACCAATGCATGTGGATGGAATGGGAGGCACTGAAGGTGGTTGTCACAGGGGTTAGCCTGGGTAACACCTATGGCATTAAAAAAAATCTAGAGCAGGAACTTGGTGCAACGGAATCGCGGCTTGTTAAGTTACTGAGACGAATGAAGGGACGGGAGGGGGATGATGCATCACTGACAGAGGCACATAGGACTGTGATAAAGATCTGGGACAGGCTAGCCTGTATTGTCTGAAAAGCGTATCGCCAACGACAACACAGGAAGGGAGATAGGTCAGGGTTCATGCTTGCTTGGTTTCTTAGGAGGGAGCGCCCCTCCCTTTACAATCTTGACCCTTCAAGCCCCTGATGGCGTAATGAAAGTGGGCCAGTAAGCCCTGATGGGGTTGTTGCACGCTCACCTTGCTGATATCTATTCTGACCCACCCGAGGGATGGCCTCAACAGTTACTGACTTCCTAGCACAGGGGTCATTGCAGCACGGCGGAGCAGGCAGAGGTTTAGGTGAGGACATAACACTGGACGCTTCAAGAGAAGGCCAGGGGGACATTTCTGGGACCCTACGGGTTCCCAATGGAAGATTAACAGGTGTTTCCTGCCACATTGCTCCTAGCACCATTAGAAACCCTCTTAGAGGCCCGTGACAAAGGTGAGCTGCTGTTGCATATGCAGGATGCAATATTTTCATGCTCCCCGATCCAAGTAAGTTCCCTGTGGGTCCAGGTTCATACAGGCCCCTGTCCATGTTGAACAGAGATGTGAAACTGCTTACGAAGGTGTTGGAGTTGGGGATAGGAAGGGTTATTGTGCATCTGATGGGGTCTGACCATTGTGGTTTTGTCCCGCGGAGGGGTTCACATATGAACCTTGGGCAACTGGCTCATGTGACGCATGCCTCGCAGGAGTCCACCTTTGAGACTGCATTGGTGTAATTGGGCATAAAAAAAGCCTTTGACACCCTGGTGTGGCCATATCTGTGGGACTTCCTGAGGCGTATGAGTTGGGTTCCCAGTTTGTGATGTGGGTTTGGCTGCTCTATAGTTTGCCCATGGAAAAGAGTGCGATTGGGGTCTGAGGTATCTGACCCATTCGGTATTGAAAGAGGCACTGGACAGGGCTGCCCTTTGTCTCCACTATTTATCGAGCTTGCCATGGAGCCACTCACAAGTCACAATATTCCTCAGGGATCAGCTGTTGGGTTGGATTGTTTCAATAGGGTACGGTCTTCATGTAGTCTCCATGTACGTGATGACACGCTTGTGTATGTGAAGGACCCAGCAGAATCCTACAGTTCCTGACGCGACTGCTGGAGCAGTTAGGTGCGGTGTCCGGGTTGAGAGTTAACCGCCATAAGATGGTTCATTACCCTCTGGCCAGATTGGTGGGTAGAGAGGTGCCGCATTTTCCGGATGTGGCAAAGGAGTGGGAAACGCATAGTTTTCGGTATTTAGGTATCCACATTACCCACGATTGCGGATTCCAGTATACTGTGAACAATGGGAAAATATTGGAGGGATTGGGGCATTTTGTCCGGTTTTGGATTATGCTGCCAATATCGGTCATAGGTTGGGTGGCCCTGTGCAAAATGGTCCTACTCCCCTGCTGCCTCTATTTGATGCAGAATTCCTTCTGTTCATTGCCCTCCAGTATGTTTAAACGACTTGCTAAACTACAAGTGCAATTGGTGTCGGCATGAAGAGGAGCAGGGTGAGACGGGACATCCTAAAGGGGGGACTGGGGCTTCTTGATTTGCAATTGTATTATTTTGTGTGTCTTCTGCAGTATGAGGCGATGTGGTGTGATGCGGAACTGAACTGGGAGAAAAACGTATTATGGGGACTGTGGGTTCTGATCGGCTTCCCCAGTTGCTGATGTGTAACAGGGATCTGCCTCCGGATCCCCTCTTCTGTGTTGCAAATGTGGCTATGGTGTGGGACACAGCAGTTTCTATTGTTATTAAGAGGGTGCCCTATGACCCACTCCTGCCACTATGGTGGTAGTGATGGAGCGGGTAAAATGTTTTCTTTTTATATACCCAATCCATTTATATATGTTGTATTAAAATGACTAATAATTAACAGAGTGTTGTATGGATAACTAACCAACCTTATTAATCGAAAGAATACACGTGGGATTGCTTTGCATGGCTAAATTTACATGTAAACTGAGTTTGTATGCATGTTAATAGGATAAACGTTGCTTAGGTAAATAAGTACTAATGGTCTTTATCGCTGCATATGGCTAGATAAATGCACACACATATGGGTATTAGCAAGGGAAATAACACTGTTTAATCATTTCAACGTATTAATGACGTTTTTGTGTTTCTTTGCTTAAGTTGACCATTTGGGCCTGCTATAAAATGGCCGCCGACTGAGTTAGACCTTTACGAAGTAAATCAATGAAGGGGAAGGAGAAACGCGCCTGCGCAAACCTCAGCAGCTGCGACCTGCCGGTGAACTGTCATCACTGTGCCCATCAAGGTTGTCCCGGGCGAAAGGCCAACCCTTCAGCAGAAATTGTTGCAACCTAAATTATGGATTGTCAACGTTCCCATACATTCGTTTTGGAACTTTTAATACGTGGGAACAACATCGAATGTTTCCTGATGAATTAGGATGTACTTTGATTGTCCAATAAGAAGCTCTGAAAATGACAATTGTAACATTCTGAATGTAAATTTTAGTATAAATAATAGTAGACTAGAGAGGGTCGTTTAGAACGTACTCCATCATTTCCAGTATCCTGATGTTATGCTGACGGAGAGGACGGTGACTCTGCATGATAGAACAGAACTTTGACGATTTGACTGAGGACCGGATTCTGACTTAGAAAACGACAAATAGCCAGAATAGGTAAATATGGAAAAAAAGATAAAATGTATTAATTAGGTTTAACCTGCATTTGATTTAGATAAAGAAATATTAATTGAATTCATGTGTCGCGTTGTTCTTTCATCGAAATGTATTTATTGAGTAATACAGAGAATTAAGGAGTCATTAAGCTAATTCCAACTAAATGATTAATTTGACCAAGATTTGTTCTCCTTGATGGGAAGTGGAGTAGAGGGATTCTGTTAAGTGATGTTGGTAAGTTCCCATCAGGGGAAGCAGTGTAGTTCGGAACCAAATGTTTTATCCCCTTCTGAATAAAAAGATAGATAGTTTGATTAGAATGAATGTTGGTGTTATGGGCCCCACCAGCGTGTGATGTGTATATGTGTGTGTGTGACTGCGAAATCACTCTGTCCGTGGTAGTAAGGGGAAATTGAGTAACCCGAACTGCACGAGTTTTTCTGGTAGCTAGAGATGGTTTTTATTAGTTTGGTTTAATGATTTTGGCATGTATATCGCTTATCGATTATTGATTGGTATTGATATATGTACTAACACTATATGTTGAAGTCATATTGAGTTATATGTTGTCTGCACGACTTCTGGGATTTAGGAAGTCGGGAATTGGTAACAGTTCCGTAGTAGAGCAGAGGTAAGCGCTGCTCTTGGGAAAGACGGGATTGTGTTTGCCCGTAGGTACACGGGAGAAACGTGTGACAACTGAAGTTGCACGACGCATTGTCTGGGTTCGATTTGGTGACATCGCCGTGTGTTACCATTAGTGATATTCTCTGTGTGAGAGAGGTGTGAATGATAGCGAAGGGTACCTGTAAAATTTTGGTCTTTAAGTACCAGGGAACCAATTGCCATACCGATAACGCTTATCACTGAGAAGGTAGCAGGTGTTCTCTGAGCTTGTTAGAAGGACAAAGTAGAGGTAAGCGCTGCTTTGTTAACGTATGCCATAATTCTGTAGTAGGACAGACTGTTCGCTGTTCTTGGGAAAGACAGAATTCTGTGTGAATGTACTACATTTTCTTGTGTGAAAGTGTGTGAATGAAATAGCATTCGGGTTAATTGTGAAACTCTGGTTTTATTTCTCAGGAGCATTACGTTTCCAACTATGTGTCTTAATTCCGGAGAAACAGTTAATTGATGCTTGATAGAAGGGTGAAGTAGAGGGATGTGCTACTTTATCAACGGAGTAACGATTCTGTAGTAGGGCAGAGGTAAGCGTTGCTCTCGGGAAAGACAGGATTTTCGTGAGAAAGGTCTATTGCTATTCTGTGGTTAGCGAAGCAGACAATGGAGATGTTTATATGTTGTAACTAACGGTGTTGTAAAAATTGAAACAAAGTCTCCTGAATAGTCTTGTAAAGGAGGGGTAGACTGGAGACAGGAGTCAGGAGCAGGAGCTGCCGCAGCGGCTTCTGACATCAGAAAGACCGCGTTGGGATTGGACAGCTAGTCAGAAGTGTAAACGCTCTGGATTGGTAGGATAGTGTAAAGCCGCGCTAGGATTGGAGAAGTACAGGGTGACGTAGACGCTCCAGGATTGGTGCGTTAGTGTGAGTCGCGCTGGGATTGGATGATTGTGACAGTGACGTAGATGCTCCAGGATTGGTGCGTTAGTGAGAGTCGCGCTGCTATTGGACTAAAAGATCGTACAGTTGAAGAGAAGGACTAAGGGTTCACGGGAAAAAGGAAAATGTATTATCATTCAGCCGAGAAGAAGAAAAAATCCTTGTTTAGTAAAATAAAAGGATGGTTTGTGAAAGACAAAGAGATTGTGACTAGGGAAGGACAGTTACTTCCTCCGACAAAAACACCCGCATCCTTCATCGTTGCGAAATACGGATACCATACTTGCCTTTGGTTAGACAATTGGGCAAAGTACACAAAGGAAGACGGAGTTTTAGCGTTCCCAGAAAATGGTTTGTTTAATTTGGCGATTTTAAGGAACTTGCGGGAGAGCATGATGAGCTTAGATCCACACCCTAGACCGACACAGTTTGAGGCTTTGACTGAGTGGGAAGATGAGATGCATGAACGAGAAAAACAGAGAAATGGCAGTAGATATAGATATATGTTCGGACGGCCAAATGATCGTGAAACTCATAGTGATCGAAAGAGAAGGTGGCGAGACGCAAGTATGACTGAAGGACTGTTTCCCGTAAGAACTGCAGGAGAAAATGAAGGAAGGAAATGTATGGAGAAAAGGCATAATGTAGAACCTAGAAGGTGTGGAGCAAATGAAACAGAGGATGATGTCTTAGATGATATGTTTTACAAAAGCCCACCTCCGTACAGACAGGAATCTGAGACACTAACCTCAGGTACTCCAGTAAGGGAAACCCTGCGAATCATTAAAACAGAAATTACGACTCCAGAGGTAAAGAGAAGGAATTCTCTTAGCGAAAGAGAGATGGAAAATAAGGCTGAGAGTGAAAATTCTAGGGAATTGGCAAAAACCACGTTCGAACTAACAGAGACAATAAGAGAATTGACCAAAAAGTCCCTGTGACCATAGGTCCGGTTATGCCCATTTTTGAAAAACAGAAAGAAAGCGAGCATGGTCTTACAGTTCCGTATGTAAGCAATAGACAAGTGGAACAACCCCTAATGAAAGCAAGGGAGAATCCATGGAGACACACAATGAGTGAAGGAGAACTAAAAGTGTCAAATAACCCGTTTTATAGTCCTGATTTTGTAGAGAGAAACAGAACAGTAGGAGGACCGATATTAGAACCACAAAGAATGACAGAACCAGGGAATGTAGAGAAATCAGTGGGTATAACTACAGATGAATTGAGTGAATGGCTGAAGGGCTTGCAAGGAAAAGAGAAAGAATCCCAAACCATTGATGTGGCAAAATTACGCATGGTGTTAGACGAATTATTAGTAGGGACAATCCCCACAGAAATGCTGAAAAATTATCAGGATGAGGAGCTGTTGTTCTTATGCAAAAGTGTCACTTGGAGAGCAAAGAATTTACATGACAGATTAGAAGAAATAGCAAGTGAAATGGGAATTGACATGGACAAGCTGAAAGCTTTACAAAAGCCTTACCGAGTGGATTTCACAGAAAAAGATATTGAAAATCTGAACACTGCAGGACGAATAGGGCAGATTATAGGACATAATCATATTATTAAGGAAATGGGGAGATGTGGATAAATGGAAAAGTAGGTGGTATAGAAAGCGGGATGATACCTCAGACAGAACTTTCCCAGCATTTCCTGTGAGAGAAAAGGAGAAGGTAGTGACAGAATTTCCCATGAGAGAAATTCCAGGAGGGGGATATGTGCATGTCCCATGGACAAGACAGGACATTTTGTCATTTACTAATGACTTCCCTCGATTGCGAGAAAAGCCCGTCGAGTGGTACAGATAGGTAGACAGATTTGTTAAGTTGTCAAAGGTACTGTGGATTGATCTAAATAGCCTATTTGATATAATAGTGCCAGCAGATTTATGGGCAGAATGCAAAATAGTCATAGATTGGCCAGCTAAAGAATACCAGAGAGATCCCAAAACAGGAGCACCAGACCCCGAGGTAATGAAGAAATACGAACAAGTTATGGTATTTTTGAAAAACAAAGTGCCTCCCAAAGAAACAGATTGGGTTAAAATAGATGGAACGCATCAGGAAGTGAAAGAATCAGTTCATGCTTACTATGAAAGACTAATACTAGCTTTCAAGCAGTTTAGTGGAGAGGAAAATCTTGGAGAAAAGGATCTGAGTCATTTTGTGTACAGATTTGTGTATGGGTTACGTCCTGAAATTAGTGAAATGATTAAGCAGCACACTGTTGATTGGCAAAGCAAGAAAATTGATGAAATCCTGAGACATGCTAAATACTTTAGTGATGAGATTGAGGCAAAGCAGCGAAAACTAAAAGAAAAGGCAATGTGGGCTCAAGTGAAAGTCGCAGAAAGACAGGAAGCTCAGTTAGTCGAACAAGCCAATAACCCAGGAATCAAACCAAGATTTGGTCCAGGAAAGGGGAAAGGTAATATAGAAGAAGCTAAAAAGAAGTTTCCATGCCACAATTGCGGAAGGCTAGGGCATTGGAAATCCGAGTGTAAATATCCACCAAGTACTAATAATGAAAATCCATCATTGAATCCACAGGTGCAGTGTGAGGTGAGTGGCCCACCGCAGCAACAGCAGAAGGCTGGTAATCCACAGAATCAGGTGCCAAAACCGCCATTACTGCAAAGCAGAACTACCCAGAAATATAGCAAAGAAGTGGGATTCTACAATGAAGGACAGGTAAACAAACGGCAACGCGCGAGCGCTGTTTCACAATATTGGCTGCGAAATGACGAGAGTGATTCAGAGGAAAATTATTGACGGTGCCGAAGGGAGGAAGAAGAGTGCATGCTTGGCGCAACTCTAGAACTAGATCAGACAGGACCATTTGTGGATGGGAAAGTTAATAATGAAAACATTACTTTTCTAGTAGACACTGGAGCTACGCGATCTACTGTCATGTCAGCAGATGTGAAGAATCTTCCTCTCTCGGATGAAACAATCCAAGTAGTTGGTGTGTCAAACACCCAGATTAGGACATACCTTACAGAACCAGTAAAGGTTAAAATAGGGAAATTCACCGACATGCATCGATTCGTTGTGTGTGACACCAGTCCGGTGAATTTGTTAGGTAAATGAACTGCACTATATTTTGTACTCCAGATGGAATAGCCTTTGAGACATCAGATGAGGATGTATTGTATAAAATGACCATAGCTAATCAAGAGAATGAAATCGCAGGAACCTATGCCGCATTCAACCCTGATGAATTACCCAAAGAATTGAAGCAGTCAGTGAAAGCAGGAGTCTGGGATTTTACTGGAGAAGATGTAGGCCTTATGAGAAATATAGATCCAGTAAAAATTACACTAAAAGAAGGAGTAATTTATCCAAACATTCCACAATATAGACTGACACCTGAAATAATTGAAGGAGTGACACCTTTAATTGAGAAAATGATTCAACAAGGAGTGTTGAGGGAAATAATGAGCAGTCCATGTAACTCACCTATAATGGGACTGAAGAAGCCTAATGGGAAGTTCAGGATTGTGCAGGATTTGAGAAAAATCAACAAAATTGTTGTGTCATGTTGTCCCGTTGTTCCAAATCCATCAGTGATTTTGTATCAGATTCCCCATGATGCAGAATGGTACACAGTAATTGATTTGTGTCATGCTTTATTTTCCATTCCGTTGCATCATGACAGCCAGCCGATATTTGCATTTCGGTTTGGAGAGCGTATTTTGGCATGGTGCCGAATTCCACAGGGGTACACAGAGAGCCCCTCAATTTTTAATCAGTTGTTGAAGAAATCTCTGGAAAGTCTAACAATGCCTGAAAATTCAATTCTGGTCCAGTATATCGATGACCTATTGGTGGTATCGAAAACACGCGAAGCTTGTGAAACGGACACGATAGCTTTGCTGAATCATTTGGCAGACGGAGGACTAAAAGTATCTCCGACAAAATTGCAATTCTGCAAAAAAGAAGTACAATACCTAGGACATAACATTGAAAAAGGCCTGAGAAAAGTAACAATAGACAGAATCAGAATTATCAGAGGAATGAGAGCCCCAATGACTCAAAGAGAAGTGAGAATGTTCTTAGGTATGGTTGGCTACTGTCATCAGTGGATAAGTAACTTTTCCCTGATTGCCAAACCATTGGTAAAATTGACAAAAAGTGAAGTTAAAGACCCCCTTGAGTTGAACAAAGAAGAATTGGCAGCATTCAGACAATTAAAAGACCGCCTTTGTGAAGCCCCAGCTCTGGGGATGCCAGACTATGAGAAAGAATTTGAATTGTACTGCAGTGAGAGAAACAGATGTGCACTCTCAGTGTTAATACAGAAACATGGAAGATTGAGAAGACCAGTTGCATATTTCTCGTCAATGTTAGATCCAGTGGCGGTAGGTTTGCCAGGATGTCTGAAAGCAGTAGCTGCTACCTGCCGAAGCCTAGAGCAGAGTCAAGGAATTGTGATGGGATATCCAGTAAGAGTGTTTGTACCTCATAATGTGGCGATCCTTTTAACAAGGAGCTGAACACAGTTCATGTCACATAGTCGGCTGACTAAGTATGAGAAGGTCATTCTAGGTGCAACCAATGTGAGTCTGGAAAGATGTGTGAATGTGAATCCAGCCACACTTTTGCCAGATGCAGAGAGAGTGGAGGTAAGAGATTACGTTGATCATGATTGCTTGGATGTGCTTGATTTTCGCACGAAACCCAGACCAGACATAAAAGATTTACCATTGCCAGAAAGTGACTATGTGTTGTTTGTGGATGGATCTTGTTTGAGAACAGATGAAGGATTGTTGAGTGCAGCCTATGCTATATGCACCGATGCCGCAGTCATAGAAGCATCACACTTGAAAAGAGTTAAATCCGCTCAAGCAGCAGAACTAGTGGCATTGACAAGGGCATGCAAAATTGGGAAGAATGTGAGAGTGACTGTTGTAACTGACAGCCAGTATGGCTGTGGAGTTGTCCACGATTTTGGCCAACTTTGGCTACAGAGAGGTTTCCTGACCTCAAGTGGAACTCCTATAAAGAATGCAGAAGTGGTTGGGAAATTGCTTGAAGCAATACAGTTGCCCAAAGAACTGTCAGTTGTAAAATGTGCTGCTCATAGTCAAGATAGTGATTACATTACTACCGGGAACCGATATGCCAATGACATGGCTCAGTACTGAGCCCGAAATCAGTATTCAATCAATAGGGCAAAGGAAAGGGAAATGTTTTCTTGCTCCATAATGTTTACTAACGTTGTGGGAACATGGGAAGAAGTGAGGCAGTTGCATGATGAAGCAGGAGATGAAGAAATGAAACAGTGGGTAAAAGCAGGTTGTGCACCAAGGGAGAAAGATCATGTGTGGGTCTATCGGGATGGAAGACCAGTAATGCCTGATAGCATGATGTCAACCATGGCACGGATGTATCATGGCCAAGGACATCTAGGGAGAGATGCCATGATAAGGGCCTTTAAGCAGACCTGGTACAATGCAAAATTCAGGTTGATAGCAGAAAGTCTCTGTCAAAGATGCCTGATATGTCAGCAGTACAATCCCGGAAGGAAAACCGTAGTGAGTCTAGGCACAATAGGCCGAGAGGGAGGACCTTTCACCAGAATGCAAATAGATTTCATTGAAATGCCCCCTTATAACAGGTTAAGGTATGTTTTGGTGGTAGTTTGTCTGTTCTCTAGGTGGGTGGAGGCATACCCAACAAGAAGAAATGATGGAATCACAGTAGCCAAGCTATTGTTAAGGGAATTCATCCCAAGATTCGGGTTCCCAGTGACCATTGAATCAGACAGAGGAGGACACTTTTACAATGAGATCATGGGATTGATTTGTTAAGCATTTGGTGTACAACAAAAACTACATTGTGCTTATCGACCAGAGGCTTCTGGTGTGATTGAACAAATGAATGGTACGATCAAAAACAGAATAGGGAAAATGTGTTTAGCCACAGGAATGAAATGGCCTGATGTCCTGCCTCTAGTCTTGATGACAATCAGATCTACTCCAGACAGAACTACAGGTTTGAGTTCCCACGAAATTATCATGGGATGGGCCATGAGGCACGTATTTGTTCCAGTCAACAAATTGATGACAATAACTGATGACATGATTTTGGATTACTGTAAAGGCCTGGCTGACGCAGTCCATTCTGTGTTTCACCAGGTTGGAGCGGATGCCACCACCCTTGAAAGAAAACCAGGCCATGACCTGAGCCCAGGTGACTGGGTGAGAATAAAAGTCCACAGAAGAAGGATTTGATTGGTTCCAAGGTGGGGAAGGCCAAGGCAAGTTATCCTGACCACAACAACTGCTGTGAAGTGTGCTGGACTGAAAAATTGGATACATGCAAGTCACACTTTGAGAGTTCCAAATCCAGCAGACAGCATTGGAAAATAATATTTTGATGATTCGGAATCAAGTGCTGATTCAGACAATGAGAATTCAAAGACAAAAGAAAATCCCGAAAGGGGGGAGAAGGAGCCAAGACTAGTTCCAACTCCAAGAGAAGAAATCCTGAGGAGGAGATTGCAGATTTCAGATAGTTCAGATTCTGGAGACGAGCAAAACGCTAGTGGCAAGCACAAAAGGAAGAAGAGAAAAGAAAAGAATGTCACGACAGAAGTAACATTCACACCAGATGAAAGAGTAGGAGAAGTTCCACCTGAGAAAATTCTTGAAGGAGAAGAAGGGACAGAAATATAGAGAGAGGTGAGGAACTTCGATTTCTGATCACGATCGAATCGACCCGCAATTTTGTGCTCCGCCACCATTTTATGTTGCCATCACTCAGGCAGCACGGCGAACAAAGTCTATTCTGCTTTTTCTGCAGCTGCGTGTCGAAATACGCTTTCTGGCTCTATTTGCAAAGCTGGAGTTAGAACTAGCCGAGTACACAAATCCCTGTCTGGCTTTCCTAATCCCCGTCTCAACTATCTGTTGGTTCACACTATTCTTTCCTGACCTTATCTTATCGTCTGGCCTTCACTGTCTTCTGCTAGCATTCTCTCATTTCACAACTGTCCTCCAACACACACAAACGTATCTCGCCACCTGCAAGTTAGTTACAAATCTGTTAATAAATTAGCTTGAGGGAGGGGTGACAAACATAGTTGGAGGAGAGGTCTCTTCGAGTCATCTGACACTTTTGTTTTCCAACTTCTCCTATTGGTTCTATCCTGTTTTCTAACTTTCATTATTGGCTCTTTCTTGTGTGTTCTGGGAGTGCTTTTGGTTAATGTATACGAACCCTATACAGTATAAAACCCTGTGCGCCACAGAGTGAAGTGGCAGTTTCCTGAGAACCTACTTTGTGTACTTCTAGGATAACTGTACTAGCTGCAGCTAAATAAATCTGATCGTCTAACGCCGACAGAGTGTCCAGTGTCTCTGTGTAGCTAAGCAGGAGAACTCCGGAGACTTGGGCGTACCCTGCGCCGCCAGGCCCAAAAGGTTCTGGTTCTTCAGAGGGACAGATTACTGCGGAAGACCCCCGAGGAGGTGTAGGGACAACCAACACTGAGTTAGGGGAAGGGACAAGCAGCAAGCAGAAAGATTGCATGTCGGAGACCCGAGGAGGGACAGAAGTAGGGCAAACACAAGAGGTGGAAAAAGAAACTGGTGAAAAGGAAAAGCCAAATGAGACAGAATCTGAAGACAGTGAACCAGAGGGTCGAGTTCTTAGAAAGAGAACTTGGATCGAGGAAAGAAATAGTAAAGACAGTAAAGAAGGCAAACTAAGAAGAAATGCTAAAGGAGAGCTTTGGCCAAACAAGATAAAGAGACTGAGATATCGATTGACACGAGTTAAACCCTCGAAAGCTGAACAAGTGAACGAAGTGACAAGTCAGCACAAAGAAAAGGAGGGAGAGACAGAAGTGTCAGAAGAAAACAAACGATCAAGAAAACCAAACCAGAAATATAAGTCACCTGAATGGACGTATGTGGCACTGCCTGAACAAGGAGAAGAGGTAGATAGTCAAGGAAATCCAGAGGAGACTTTACTGAAAGTGGTGGAAGAAGAAGAAACAGCGGAAATCCTGAGAGTTATCCTATCCGATATTGGAGAAGAAGCGGAAGATCAGGAAATTCTGTATGTGGATGATGAGAAGGAAGTAAAAAACGATGAGATGCCAAACTGAGTGATTTCAAGAAGGTCCTTGTAGAAAATATAAAGGATTGAATAAGAAATTGAAGGACTGGGATAACCTGATAAGTGCTTAGCTCTTTCAGGTGAAAGTACAAGGAGTGGAGTAGAAGAGGCTAAGTCAAAAGACACGGTCAAATTAACAAGATGGCTAACATAGATGATAAAAAGAGTAGATGTACCTTTATGAGAAGATGGTGTAAAATGTGTTGTTGTTGTACAGGATTATTAATGCTTCTTTGGAGCGTACTCGCTCTATTGATCTCTTTCAAGGTAACCTTAGATACACTAGAAGGGCATACAGAAAATATGACTAACGTAGTAAAGAGTTCACAAAAGATAGTTCCATTCAAAACAAGTACTGAACATATACACAAGGATAGGTCTATAACTGATTTTTCTAGCAATGTGTTTTCAAAATTATTGTATGAGTATGTAAAAACAATGGACGTAAGGGATTGCTACGTATGTATGCAGTTGCCTGCCTCTGTTTCAGAAGGAGTGACTTATCATCACCTCCCAGCAACTTATGGAATAACATGTAGCGTTTTAACAAGTATATTTTATCAAGTAGGGAAATTAGAATATAATCTGTCTAATATAGATAACATTCTTGGACAATTGCCCATGAATAATGAATTAAATCCTGCTAAAACTGCTAATGTATTAGGTGAGATTTTTTTAGAAACTAAAGAACTAACCTTAGAATATATTTTTAGAAACAATTTAACGTGCAGTGTGAAGACAGAAGAGAAAACATTTCTAGACATGGTTGAAGAAAGGAGATTGAAAATGCATAAAAAGGCAGAAGGACATGAAGTAGGAGAAAATGTTTGGGACATAGATGGGAAAAGGGAGACAAAGGGTGAAGCTAGACCAACAATAGCTATAGATTCACCACAGAAAGGCAAATTATGTATTATGAGAGAAAGATACCAATATGATTATTATTATATAGGGACAAGTGAGTGCCATGATACATATTTTATTGCATCCGGATGGGGATTTAGAGGCGGAGAAGATCCAGTTTTTCCTGGACTGTACTACATTTGTGGGAACAAGGCTTATTACCGGTTGCCTGACCGTTGGTGTGGCACATGTTATGTAGGCCTGGTCTTTCCAAAAATCTTTCACATGGATAGAGTAGAAAATAATGGACAAAATAACCTATTAATGCGTAGTAGAAGAGAAACTTGGTTAGAAATTGTAGGTGACATTTTTGGAGCCTTGATACCAGCAGTAGGAATATCTTTGAATGCAAATAATATTCGGAAATTGTCAACCGTAGTGGATCGCTTGTCAACAAGCACCGCTGGAGGATTTCTTTTGGTAAACACCGAAATGGTTGCTATGCGTGCTATGATAATGCAAAATCGACTTGCCCTTAATGTCTTATAGGCAAAAGAGGATGGAGTCTGTGGAATGCTGAAAGTTCAACATTGTTGTACTTACATTCCTGATGAAAGCAAAGATCTAAAAGTGTATATCAAAAATATTACAGAACTGCATGATGAAATAGTACCACTGGAGGTTGAAAGTATCTGGACTAAAATTAGTAATAAGATGGCTGCTATTAAAACTTTCTTAGGAAAAGTAGGTTGTACTATATTAGGGAAAATATTATTTCCATTAACGTGTGTAATCTTTATATTATTAATACTTAGATTAGGATGTATGTCCTGTAGACATAAAAGAAATAAAAAGAAAATTAGACGAGAAATTATCAAAAAGAAGGAAAAGAAACAAGAAAGAGATTTTGAAGAAATAGAATTGGAAGAATGGAAGGGGAGTATGTATGACAAGACAAAGAAAGAAGATAAAGGGGAAACAGAGTTATATTTAAGCAAGAAAACATTTCAGATTTCCATAAATGGGGAAAAATGAATTGATTTTTGTGGGTTTTGTTTTATGGTGATAAAATCACCAAAGGGGGGATTGATGGAGCGGGTTAATTTTTTTTTTTTTAATATACCCAATCCATTTATATATGTTGTATTAAAATGACTAATAATGAATTATAATTATTAACAGAGTGTTGTATGGATAACTAACCAACCTTATTAATCGAAAGAATACACGTGGGATTGCTTTGCATAGCTAAATTTACATGTAAACTAAGTTTGTATGCATATTAATAGGATAAACGTTGCTTATGTAATGTTATCGTGAATTTTGCTTAAATAAATAAGTACTAATGGTCTTTATCGCTGCATATGGCTAGATAAATGCACACACATATGGGTATTAGCAAGGGAAATAACACTGTTTAATCATTTCAACGTATTAATGACGTTTTTGTGTTTCTTTGCTTAAGTTAACCATTTGGGCCTGCTATAAAATGGCCGCCGACTGAATTAGACCTTTACGAAGTAAATCAATGAAGGGGAAGGAGAAACGCCCCTGCGCAAACCTCAGCAGCTGCGACCTGCCGATGAACTGTCATCGCTGTGCCCATCAAGGTTGTCCCGGGCGAAAGGCCAACCCTTCAGCAGAAATTGTTGCAACCTAAACTATGGATTGTCAACGTTCCCATACATTCGTTTTGGAACTTTTAATACGTGGGAACAACATCGAATGTTTCCTGATGAATTAGGATGTACTTTGATTGTCCAATAAGAAGCTCTGAAAATGATGATTGTAACATTCTGAATGTAAATTTTAGTATAAATAATAGTAGACTAGAGAGGGTCGTTTAGACCGTACTCCATCATTTCCAGTATCCTGATGTTATGCTGACGGAGAGGACGGTGACTCTGCATGATAGAACAGAACTTTGACGATTTGACTGAGGACCGGATTCTGACTTAGAAAACGACAAATAGCCAGAATAGGTAAATATGGAAAAAAAGATCAAATTTATTAATTAGGTTTAACCTGAATTTGATTTAGATAAAGAAATATTAATTGAATTCATGTGTCGCATTGTTCTTTCATCGAAATGTATTTATTGATTGATACAGAGAATTAAGGAGTCATTAAGCTAATTCCAACTAAATGATTCATTTGACCAAGATTTGTTCTCCTTGATGGGAAGAGGAGTAGAGGGATTCTGTTAAGTGATGTTGGTAAGTTCCCATCAGGGGAAGCAGTGTAGTTCGGAACCAAATGTTTTATCCCCTTCTGAATAAAAAGGTACGGATAGTTTGATTAGAATGAATGTTGGTGTTATGGGCCCCACCAGCGTGTGATGTGTATGTGTATGTGTGTGTGTGACTGCAAAATCACTTTGTCCGTGGTAGTAAGGGGAAATTGAGTAACCCGAACTGCACCAGTAGCGCATACTCGGGTGTATCGTGAGGCCATAAATGTTGAGGACTGGATCACAGGGGATGTGAGAGGGTGGGTGATCTGTGTATGAGGACCCATTAGAGGGTCTACAACTGAAAGTTCCTACAACATGCAAGCATCTCACACACTGTGTGAGAGATTTGTCAACCTTTCCAAGAGGAGCCTCAAAGGTCATAAATCCTTGGGGTGATCCTGGATCCGGGGTCCTATAAAGGCATTATTTCTAGACTGAATGTGGCACTGAAGGCAGATAGGATGACAGTTGTGGCCAGGGGGCTGGAGGCTTGAGATAGATGGGTGGAGATTCTGCTAACGGATGGAGAATGGTGTAGGGTGCATGCGCAAGTGCGCAAAGTAGCAAGCAATGCCCGCTTTAAATTAGTGTCTTTCTATTTTATTCATCAGGCATATTTAACCCTGGCCAGGCTACATAGAGCATACCCTGCAAGCTCACAGAGCTGCATTAGATGTGGAACAACACCTGCATATTTTTGCCATGTGGCTTGGTGTTGTGCACAGCTACGCCCATACTGGGGTGAGGTGTGTGGGGAAGTGTGTAGAGTGACCAGAGTAGCAGTGGAGCTGACGGTCTGCCATTGCCTGCTGGGTTTGCTGCCCACCCCCCGAAAGGGGCGTAAGACGAGGTATAAATGTGCCAGCCTGCCCTGCTATTGGCACTTTGTTGTATAGCTATACACTAGGCTAGCCCCGTTCCCCCAGTACTCCTTAAGTGAAGTGGGTGGTGGCAGAGGAATGCAGACTGAGGAAGGTACGAATGGATGAGCAGGCTGAGAGGGACCTCGTGTTGTTGTTGGATATGTTGGCTGCAATGGATGATGAGACGGGAAGAGGAAGGGGGCCATATGGGAACGGAGAGGAGAGTGATGCTGATGCGATGGGTGATAGTGCAAGTAGAGTTGGATTGGATTATCACAGATCGCTTGTTGAGATACAGGGTGTGGTTGCGGTTGAGACTGCCGGTGGCAACACATTTGTTTAACTGCGAGAGTGGACTGTATGTGGAAGGTTTCCCCCCCACTTTTTCTGTCCTGCGCCCAAGTCACTCCGCAGGAGTTTATGGTAAGAGAGGGGAGGAAGATAAGGGCGGACTAGGCTCTCTTCTCCAAAAATAATGATGTGTGAAATTCCCCTGTACTGTATGAGATCTGCCTTTCTCCCACTACCCAACTTATGTTGATCTGTTTCTCCCTGTAACACATGTGTACCCATGCTTCTATGTTGCTTTTCTGCATTTCGTTCATGAAATACTTGAATAAACAAAATAAAATTAAAAACATCAGCTGATGAGTTCTGAAAATGCATATATTTTCGTCTTGAATATATGCTTTTTAATTTTGATATGAAAATTATAATTCAACCAATCAAAAGCTTGTAAATTAGTTATCTGGTCTGCACACAGGAGAGCTTCTCACAGGTAGCTGGTGTGCTACTGGTATCTCACGAGCTACTCGTTCGAGAAGCCTGTTCTAAATAAACAATACAAAAATAAATGGGTTTAAAACATGATTGAAACCACTTGTTTTTGAAATATTTGCTAAAAGGAGGCATGTGCGCGGCAAGTGTCCAGCAACAAAACCCACCCCCTTGAAAGTGCAAAATCCCTCAACCAATTAGCCCACTGAAACGCCCGGTAGTGAGTCCAGCCCTGCTCCCACTCGACTCAATCTCCAACCTATATCTCTCCACTTTCCCTCCCCTCACTCTATTCTCCTCTGATGTTCCATTTCAACACTAATTTTAACCTGGATGGATGGATGGATGGATGGATGGGTAGATAGATAGATAGATAGATTGATAGATAGATAGATAGATAGATAGATAGATAGATAGATAGATAGATAGATAGATAGATAGATAGATAGATAGATAGATAGATAGATAGATAGATAGATAGATAGATAGATAGATAGATAGATAGATAGATAGATAGATAGATAGATGGATGGATGGATGGATGGATGGATGGATGGATGGATGGATAGAAGATGTGTGTAGAGAGATAGAGATGTAAATAAGGATATGTGTAGACAGATAGTTAAAGTAATAAAACATAGACAGGTGCAGAGAGATTGAGATAGAATGAAAGGTGGAAGGTTTTCATATAAGCTACAAGGTCTGAAAAGTTCAATGCAGCCATGTATGATAGGCTGGACCCCCTGCCCCTCTGATCCCTGATGCCATTACACCGAATGGAACATTGGTCGCTACAGCCCTACTTAGAACTTATATTAAAATGTGAAATTCTTGGAATGCAGACTTTTATCAGTCATTCTGTGCAAAATCTAAATGTTTACAGATCTTGGAAATCTGCTTTAAATTGCCTGCATGTTAAATGGGTTGATTCTGATATCAACATATAAGGGTTTTGTCAGTGTGGCAGATGTTGGCAGGGTGAACGGATGTTCTTTTTTTCCTCATACCTGACAAATAGTGTATTGTCAAATACCACATCCTCTGTCTCATTCACAAAGCCTGTTTGAACAATGCGGTATATTACATATGACGTGCACCCACAGTGTATAAACAAGCATTGGCAATGTCAATTTGTTTGGATTGCTTGAGGTCTCTCTTCTTTGTTACAAACTTGCAATGGCAGATTATATAATTACTAGACGTAATGCAGATATCTTATATTGTCCCATAGGCACAAATAATGTTGCATGCTCACTTATATCAGGTGAGTGAGCAGCAAACTTTGAGAAGGAAAAGAGAGAGTGGTGAGTGGAAAAAACACCCTCAGATAATGAAATAAACTAAAGTAGGAAAAAAAGAAGGAGAAAGGATTGTGGAGAATAGAGACAGGGAAAAGCAAAGGCAGAAGACCGAGTGCCAGCAACGAAGCAGCATACAGGACAGAATAAGGAGTTTGGACGGTGAGCAAAAGAGACTAGGAGGAGAAGAGAGAGTAGGGAAGCATTAGAAAATTGGTAATAAGAGTGAGAAGCAGAAAAGGTGAAGTGTTAGAGGACCCTAGAGAACAGTTTAGCATGCCTCAAAGTGAAAATACAATAAAAACTAATCAGGATGAAAGAAAGTCACTTTAGACCCTGAGACATTTGAGGGAAGCACAGCCCACCTAGCATTCCTCAATGACAGTGCATGTTGCCCGTTGGGTGGTGCAGTGATGAAAAGCCTGGCCAATCACACCAAAGGTATACAAAGTTCAAAAGATAAAATTCTCCTTTGGATCAGTTGGAATTTTTTACGTGGATTTACACAGCTTTCTCTTACAATGCTATCCACAGAAATACCAGCACAGATACATGTGGGGCCACATTTTCTATTCTATTGTGCATGGATGTGGGAGTGAGAACAGAGCTAGAGCACAACATGTTCCAGTGTTTATCTCCATGCTTGCATGTGAGCTTCAAGTTAACGAAATTAACTAATATGCAGGTGCATCACAGGGCAAGATAGCTCACAATTTAGAACTGGTTTAATAGTAAAGGAGGAGTAGCAAATAGATATTACAATACTCTTCAACTTACTTGAAAGTGGAAACTGTCTTAGAACTGTGTCTTTCCTAAATAAAACTAACACATTTAAGAAAGAAATCCTTACTTGAAGCATCATCTACATAAGTATGTAAATACATTATATTACTTGATAGCACATATTAGTAAAGAAAATCACCAGTTTGTATTATGAGCATTGTTCTCTGACTACTATTCTTTCATTTGAAACAGTACACATTATTTTTTACAAATAACACCTGAAAGATATTATAATGCATTAATGGCTATATGTACTAACAGTGGGAATAGTGTTTTCCAAATTGTAATTTTCTCTGAATCACAGTTAGTAAATTGCTATTCCTAATGTATTAGAGTTTTTATTTGTGATTCCTAGTGGGTGGCAAATCGACCTACCTCATGAATTTTAATGAGGTATGTTACAGTTTACGACCCATAAGAAATGATAACCATCACAGGGAGGGTGACCAGCAGGAGATAGCAGCCACCATGTCATTGCTTTTAAATAAAGCAATTGTTTTGTTTTTTATATTCAGCCAGCTTTCCTTAACCCCTTGCATGCGTTGGACGCAAGGGAGCCATCTGACAAATAAGTGCTCATGTGCATCGGACGGCTCTGGTGCGTCCGATGCCATGGCATAGGAAATCCCTCTGGTGCGGTCACCAGAGGGATTCCCTTTACCCCCCAACATCCTCAGGAGCTGGGGAAGAGCTTCCCCAGCTCCCAAGGCCCCCCCTGGTTTCCCTTAAATGACGATCAGCATGCACATCGCACTGACGTCAATGCAGTGAAACTGAAACTGAAATGAGCCAAAAGGCTCATTTCAGTTTCGCTTTCCACGTACACAAGAGGCTATCTCAGCCCCCTGAGCATGTAGAAAGACAGGAGAGGTATCGTTGGAAAGGGGAGAATCTCCCCAGTGGATCCCTCCTCGGGGATCACCCCAGGAGAGCGATGCCCAAGTAGCGATCCACCCACTAGACATCAGGGAGGGGGGCGCGGCCCTTTGGGCAAGGGCCTTTGCTCCCCCCATAATAATTGGCAAAGTTTAGTCTTTCTGCCCGCCCCCCGGTCGGCCAGAAAGGGCACCAGATGCCAGGGATTATTTTTCTCACAATTTTGCCTAGGGTGGGTGCTGCCCAAAACAGGCATCCCAATGCCACCACCCTTCACCAAAACTACAGCCTTTCCACCCCCTGGGGGGGTGGGGAAAACCCACTAGATGTCAGGGATTTTTTGGGGGCAATTTTACTTAGGGTGGGGGCTGCCCGAAATGGGCATGCTAATGCCCCATCCACTGCCAAAATTACAGCCTTTCTGCCCCCCGGGGAGGCTAAAAGCTCACTAGACGTCAGGGATTTATTTTGGATGTATGGATGGGTGGATAGATGGGTAGATAGATAGATAGATAGATAGATAGATAGATAGATAGATAGATAGATAGATAGATAGATAGATAGATAGATAGATAGATAGATAGATAGATAGATAGATAGATAGATAGATAGATAGATAGATAGAGGATGTGTATAGAGAGATAGAGATATAAAGAAGGATAGGTGTAGCAGATAGTTAGAGTAAAAAAACATAGACAGGTGCAGAGAGATTGAGATAGAATGAAAGGTGGAAGGTTTTCATGTAAACTACAAAAGGTCTGAAAAGTTCAATGCAGCCATCTATGATAGGCTGGCCCCCCTGCCCCTCTGATCCCTGATGTCATTACACCGAATGGAACATTAGTCGCTACGGCCCTGCTTAGAACTTATATTAAAATGTGAAATTCTTGGAATGCAGACTTTAAATCCGTCGTTCTGGGCAAAATCTAAAAGTTTACAGATTTTGGAAATCTGCCTTAAACTGCCTGCATGTTATATGTGTTGAACGAGTCATTCTGATATCAATGGATAAGGGTTTTGTCAGTGTGGCAGATGTTGGGATGGTGAACTGATGTTCTTTTTTTCCTCATACCTGACAAATAGTGTATTGTCAAATACCACATCCTCTGTCTCATTCACAAAGCCTGTTTCAACAATGCTGTATATTACATATGACTTGCACCCACAGTGTATAAACAAGCATTGGTAATGTCACTTTGTTTGGATTGCTTGAGGTCTCTGTTCTTTGTTACAATCTTGCAATGGCAGATTATGTAATTACTAGACGGAATGCATGGATCTCAGATTGTTCCATAGGCACAAAAAGTGTTGCATGCTCACTTATATCAGGTGAGTGAGCAGGAAACTTTGAGAAGGAAAAGAGAGAGTGGTGAGTGGAAAAAACACCATCAGATAGTGAAATAAACTAAAGCAGAAAAAAAAGAAGGAGAAAGGTGCCAGCAACGAAACAGCATACAGGACAGAATAAGGAGTTTGGACAGCGAGCATAAGAGACTAGGAGAAGAAGAGAGAGTAGGGAAGCAATAGAAAATTGGTAATAAGACTGAGAAGCAGAAAAAGTGAAGTGTTAGAGGACACTAGAGAACAGTTTAGCATGCCTCAAAGTGAAAATACAATAAAAATAATCAGGATGAAAGAAAGTCACTAAGAAAGTTGCAATTCATACGGGTAAAACAAAATGATAATTTGCATGAGGCTTATTTCGACTGGGTAGGGGACAGGTTCTAGCCGTGCAACCCTGTAAATTAAGCCCTCTTTACTGAAACATCTAGAAAAGTGAAGGTTTAGAGATTAATCCCCAACATTTCTCACTCACCCTTCTGTCCATCTGAAATAATTATATTGTTCTCCTCTATTTGGCACTTTGAATGCTGGTTCCAATATATTCATCTCAGATACACCACTTAAATTTTAGACCCTGAGACATTTGAGGGAAGCATAGACCACCTAGCATTCCTCAGCTGTATTGTGCCTGCAGGTTCATCAGGTCGAATGTTGTCACAGTGCACTGTGGCATAGAAGGGGGTGGGGGGCAGCACGAGATTTGGGTGCAGCAGCCTCCCCCTGCTCTTACCTGCCATCTCGGGGCGGCAATCTCCCTCCGCTTTTCAATCAGCCGCCAAGGGGTGACAAATGGAAAAAATCTTGCCAGCACCCCCGCTCTTTAATGCGGTCGCAGCAAGGTGGCAAACACAGGTACCGACACGGGCAGCCAAAGTGCTAGCTACGCCACTGACAGTGCATGTTGCCCGTTGGGTGGTGCAGTGATAAAAAACCTTGCCAATCACACCAAAGGTATACAAAGTTCAAAAGTTAAAATTCTCCTTTGGATCACTTGGAATGTTTTACGGGAATTCACACAGCTTTCTCTTACACAGAAATACCAGCACAGATACATGTGGGGCCACAATCTCTATTCTATTGTGCATGGATGTGGGAGTGAGAACAGAGCTAGAGCACAACATGTGCCAGTGTTTATCTCCATGCTTGCATGTGAGCTTCAAGTAAACGAAATTAACTAATATCCAGGTGCATCACAGGGCAAGATAGCTCACAATTTAGAACTGGTTTAATAGTAATGGAGGAGTAGCAAATAGTTAGATATTACCATATTCTTCAACTTGCTTGAAAGTGGAAGCTGTCTTAGAACTGTGTCTTTCCTAAATAAAACTAACACATGTAAGAAAGAAATCCTTACTTGAAGCATCATCTACCTTAGTATGTAAATACATTATAATACTTGAAAGCACATATTAGTAAAGAAAATCACCAGTTTGTATTATGAGCATTGTTCTCTGACTACTATTCTTTCATTTGAAACAGTACACATTATTTTTTACAAATAACACCTGAAATATATTATAATACATTAATGGCTATATGTACTAACATTGGGAATATTGTTTTCCAAATTGTAATTTTCACTGAATAACAGATAGTAAATTGCTATTCCTAATGTATTAGAGTTTTTATTTTTTTATTTGTGATTCCTAGTGGGTGGCAAATCGACCTATCTCGTGAATTTTAATGAGGTATGTCACAGTTTACGACCCATAAGAAATTATAACCATCACAGGGAGGGTGACCAGCTGGAGTTAGCAGACCACCATGTCTGTTATTGCTTTTAAATGAAGCAATTGTTTTGTTTTTTATATTCAGCCAGCTTTCCTTAACCCCTTGGATGCGTCGGACGCAAGGAAGCCGTCCGACGCATAAGTGCTCATGTGCATCGGACGGCTCCCGCGCATCCGAAGCCATGGCATAGGAAATCCCTCTGGTGCGGGCACCAGAGGCATTCCCTTTACCCCCCAACAGGAGCTGGAAAAGAGCTTCCCCAGCTCCCAAGGCCCCCCCTGGTTTCCCTTAAATGACCATCAGCGCGCACGTCTCGCTGACGTCAATGCAGTGAACCCGAAACTGAAATGAGCCAAGAGGCTCATTTCAGTTTCGCTTTCTACGTGCTCACAGGGCTATCTCAGCCCCCTGAGCACATAGAAAGATGGGAGAGGTGTCGTTAGAAAGGGGAGAATCTCTTCAGTGGATCCCTGCTCGGGGATCGCCCCAGGAGAGCGATGCCCAAGCAGGGATCCACCCACTAGACACCAAGGAGAGGGGAGTGGCCCCTTGGGCAAGGACCTTTGCTCCCCCCATAATAATTGGCAAAATGAAGTCTTTCTGCCCACCCCTGGGGGGGCAGAAAGCCCACTAGATGCCAGGGATTTTTTTCACAATGCCCAGAATGGGCATGCCAATGCCCCCAGCCCCCACCAAAATTACAGCCTTTCTGCCCCACTGGGGGGGGGGAAGCCCACTAGATGGCAGGAATTTTTGGGGGGCAATTTTACTTAGGGTGGGGGCTACCCAAAATGGGCATGTCAATGCCCTCACCCACTGCCAATATTACAGCCTTTCTGCCCCCCCCGTGGGCAAAAAGCCCACTAGATGGCAGGGATTTCTTTTGGGCAATTGTTATTTGGGTGGGGGCTGCCCAAAATGGGCATGACAACCCCCCCCCCAAAAGTACAGTCTTTCTGCCCCCCCGGGGGAAGATGGGCGTAGTAGCCCCCAATCTGCCCTCCCAGGGGCAGAAAGCCCACTAGATGTCAGGGATTTTTTGGGGGCAATTTTATTTAGGATGGGGGCTGCCCAAAACGGGCATGCCAATGCCCCCATCCCCCCTGCTGGAATTAGAGCATTTGTGCCCCCCCGGTGGGGCAAAAACCCACTAGACTCCAGGTATTTATTTTGGGCAATTGGAATTAGGGTGGGGGTGCCCAAAACGGGCATGCCAATGCACCAAGCCCCACAAAAAAATTACAGTCTTTCTGCCCCCACTGGAGGGGCACATGGGGGCAGTATCCCCCAATCCACTCCCCGGGGGGGCAGAAAGCCCACTAGAAACCAGGGATTTATTTTTGGTATTCATGTAGGGTAGGGGGCTGCCCAAAATGGGCATGACAATACCCCCAACTTCCCAGAGAAATTCCAGTCTTTCTGCCCTCCCGGGGCAGATGGGGTCAGTGGCCCCTGATCTGCCCACGGGGGGGGAGAAAGCCCATTAGGCACCAGCGATTACGCTGGCTTTTTTATGCGTGGAGGTGGGGGCTGCCCAGAATGGGCTTACCAATGCCCCCCACCCCCAAAAAAATAGCCACAGTCTTTCTTCCCCCATTGGGGGCATATCAGGGCAACCCCCCTCCCGATTCCCCTCCCTAAGGCGGCAGAAAGCCCACTATGCACAGATTTTTTTATAGCAATGTGCCTACCTGTGGATTTTGGGCCCTAGCGCAGTCAGCACATAGGGAAACCTAATAAACCTGTACATTTTTTTAAACTAGACACCATGGGGAATCCAGGATGGGGTGACTTGTGTGCCTCTCACCGGTTTCTGTTACCCATAATCCCGGGCAAACCTCAAACTTAGTTAAAAAAAACACATTTTCCTCACATTTCTGTGATGGAAAGTTTTGGGATCTGTGTGGATTCATAAAATCCAACCCAACCCGCATTCCCCAAAGTCTTCTGAGAAAAATGGTACCTCATTTTTGTGCGTAGACCTTGTGCCCGCGCCAGGAAACAGCCCAAAACGCAACGTGGACGCACCACATTTTCTTAGTAAAAACTGATCCTTTTTTTGCAAAGTGCCTAGCTGAAGATTTTGAATCCTAGCTCTGCGACACCTTGGGAAACCTAGTAAACCTATACATTTTTGAAAAGTAGACACCCAGCGGAATCTAAGATGGCATGACTTGTCTGGCTCTCACCAGGTTATGTTACCCAGAATCCCTTGCAAACCTCAACATTTGCCAAAAACACCCACATTTTCCTCACATTTCTGTGGTGGAAAGTTCTGGAATCTGCATGGATCCACACAATTCCACACACCCCGCATTCCCCAAAGTATTCCGAAAAAAATGGTACCTCACTTGTGTTGGTAGGCCTAAAGCCTGCAACAGGAACACCACATTTTCACAGTGAAAATTGACCCTTTTTTTGGAAAGTGCCTAGTTGTAGATTTTGAACCCTAGCTCTGCCGGCACCTAGGGAAACCTAGTGAACCTATACATTTTTTTAAACTTGACACCCAGGGGAATCCAGGATGAGGTGACTTGTCTGGCTCTCACTAGGATCTGTTGCCCAGAATCCCTTGCAAACCTCAAAATTTGTCAAAAAAACACATTATCCTCACATTTCTGTGTTGAAAGTTCTGAAATCTGTGTGGATCCACAAACTTCCATGCACCCTGCATTCCCCAAACTCTTCCGAGAAAAATTGTACCTCACTTGTGTGGGTGGGTCAAGTACCCACGACAGGCAAGGGCCCAAAACCGATTGAGGCAACATCAAAATTACCTATCACAAACAACCTGATTTTGCAAGCGAGGTCCCATGAGTTTTTGGCACCGGGCTCGGCGGCCATCAAGGGAAACCCACCAAACCCACACATTTCTGAAAACTAGATATGCGGGGGAGTCCAGCAAGGTATGGCTTGCGTGGGTCCCCCAACGTTTTCCTACCCAGAATGCCCTGCAAACCTCAAATTTAGCTGAAAAAAATCACAATTTCTGTGTGGCAAAGTTCTGGAATACTTGGATTCACAAATTTCCTACCACCCAGCGTTCCCCCAGGTCTCCCCATGAAATGATACCTCACTCGCATGGGTGGGTCAAGTACCCGCGACAGGCAAGTGCCCAAAACGTAATAAGGAGACATCAAAATTACCTATCACAAAACAACATGGTTTTGCAAGGGGGGGTCACCTGGGTTTTTGGCCTTGGCAGCCATCTTGAAAAACTACCAAACCCACACATTTCTGAAAACTAGACACCCGGGGGAGTCCAGTGAGGTATGACTTGTGTGGATCCCCCAATTTTTATTGGGAGACTTAGGGTAACACAGAATTGTAGAGCAACTGTTATTACCTATTGACTTTCAATGCATTTCTGCCTTCCAAATGAAAGACAATGTGTAAAAAAGAAGTCACTTTGAAAAATGGCCTATACTTCTCATGCTAGTATGAGTACTCACAATTTCAGAAATGTGCACATATATACTGTTTCTAAACTCTCTATTTTGTTCAGAAATACATAGGTGTCTTTCATACCGATTTATCCATGTATATAGTTTCCCAAATCAATTGCTATAAATCCGGTACATTAGAAAAAACCATTGCAAGACGCTGCTCAGTAATTCGCTCTGGGTTCCTCGGGTGCATGGTGAACCAGAAAGGTCCAGCAGATGTAAATGTATATTGCTCTAAAACAGCTGTCATAATTAGAAGAAGTTACAGGTGAAAACGTTGACACAAATGGCTATTTTTTTCAACCAATTTTTTGTTTTTCTTTTATTCAACTGTTAGTTTATATAAAGAAATCTTTAAGGATCTACACAAATTACCCCTTGCTGAATTCAGAATGGTGTCTACTTTTCTAAAATGTATAGCTTTCTAGTATTCAATATTGCTTTCATACTCATTTTTACCATTAACTGGAAGAAGGCTGAATGCACAACAAATAGCAAAAATAGGCCATGTCCCAAAAAAAATGCCAAAACTGTTTAAAAAATGTTGGTTTTCTGACAAAAGTCTGATTGTCCCTAAAAGCTTGGAAATTGTGATTTCAGACCTACAAACCCTTTGTTGATACCATTCGCAGGGGAAAAAACAGATGCTTTAATTTGCAGCACTTTTTTCCAATTTTTCCCCAAAAACCCAATATATAGCTGTATTTTGGCTAATTTCTGGGTCCTCCCCAGGGGAATCCACAAACCCTGGGTACCATTAGAATCCCCATGATGTTGGTAGAAAAGGACGCAAATTTGGCTTGGATACATTATGTGGTCCAAAAGTTACAGGGACCTAAGCGCAAACTACCCTAAATAGCCAAAAAAAGGCTTAGCACAAGGGGTGGGGGGGAAGGCCTAGCAGCAAAGGGGTTAAAGGAAAACTGGATATGTTTAAAAACATTGAAGAGCGTAAGTTTCTTTCTGCAAGAGTAGGCCGTGGTCCATAGGACCATTTCAATGGCAGCACTCCCTCACTGGTTTGACCAATACACCAAATACCCCCAAAAAAACATCAAATTTGTGAAAAATAAATACTCTTCTGGGCGGATACAAAATTGTGATAAACACTTTATCGAGGCATTGGCTAAAAGAAGCTTACCAATAAAATACTAGTGACTGAAGGAGACTGACCAAATGTGCTTTACTAGTTATTCATGAAAAAAGCTCAGAATCATACTTTGCTTTCCCAGACCTAAAAATTGTAATTCACTAAGTCCCCTTGGGGAATTTACACTTAATAATATGATTTACATCCAAGCACAAGCAATACACGGTGAAGGTCTATGTTTATCTTACCCCATAATTTATGTTCTATACCATTGACTCACATTGTGGCCACCACATTTTCCTTTTTCTGGGAAATAAAGGCTAGGCCTGGGCGGTAAATTCCGTTCCGCTCGCGGAATTTGCGGAATTTGGGTAATTTCGCATTCTTAAAATGCGTGTTCGCGAGATATTTCTCCCCGAGCACGCTGTCAAGACTTCCTGTCATGCGAGGGGAGGAAAACGGTAACCAGCGAAAACAGACTACATCTCCCAGGATGCTTAGCGGTTGAGAGGTTATGTAAACAGGAGAGCTGTTACATAACTCAAGGAAAACACACCCTTATGTAAACAGGAGAGCTGTTACATAACTCAAGGAAAACACGCCCTTATGTAAACAGGAGAGCTGTTACATAACTCAAGGAAAACACGCCCTTATGTAAACAGGAGAGCTGTTACATAACTCAAGGAAAACCCGCCCTATAAAGGGAGGAACCGGGAGGTACAACGCTGTCGGATATTGTGTTTACACCGACGTACCTGCTTAGTGAAGAGCAGTGTTCCAGAGCGGTGCTCCAGTAAGGCAAGAACGGAGGTAGGTCGAGTCGTTACTCCCTGGGCCGTGTCTTGCCCCATCGTCACCTGTGAAGGACCCGGAAGCTCTACCGGATAACCATTGAGCTTCGCTTTTTGACTCGGCTGAGTCAAAGCGCAGTGGCGCTTTTGCTGGTTGGAGTCGTAACTCCCAGCCCGACCAGAGATACAGGGACTGCCAGCTGTAACGCACACCAGGAGGTGTTTGCCGCGTTACAGACTCGGAAGTCCACAGGATCGATCGAGCGGCTGCTCTCGGTTCAGTCTTCTTTGCTTGTGATTGGGGTATCGGTGACGCATCACCAGGAGGTGACTCCGCGTCCCGGTGCAGTCTGAGGAAGAGGTTGAGCGGCTGCTCCCTTCAGGTAGAGACCCCGGCTGGGTGTTTCCCTGACTCCTCGATTCTCCCCAACACTCTTCGTGCCCCTCACAGCCTACCGATTGGCATTGTCGGCCATTTCATTTCTGCCCTCTGTTGGCATACGCCGGGATCGGCGTATATGCAGAGGACGGCTAGGACCATCCGTGCTGTGGGCTGGTAACGTACTTAGCCTGGAGGATTCCAGTGACTATAACCTTTGTTTATTCCTTGTATTATTTTTGCCTTCATTAAACTAACTAAACCTTCACAAGTGGTTGCGTTCTCATTATCGTGTCTGTTAAACGATCCTGAGACGTTCAGGGCGTTACACACGCAAACAGCAATTGTGAACAGGAAAAAGCATCGCGAACAAGCAATTTGCGTGTTCGCGGAATTTCTGCGTGTTCGCAGAGATTTTTTACCGTTTCGCGGAGATTTGTGTAACGCGATTACGCAAGTTCCGCCCACCCCTAATAAAGGCCCTACTAAAAGCTATATTTTCCTAATTTCTTTGATTTTTTACTTTTTGGGACATAGATCTTGACCGGAGATTGTCAGGAAGCAGGTTGTTGGGATGTTGCACCACATGTTCCCAGGCATAACTGGAGCCTGAAGAGGTAACCAATTACCTATTTTGGAGTAAGTAAAGAACTTATCATACCAGTCTCCATTCACATGCCTCACAATTTTCTCATGTTACAGGTGACTCTCCATTGTGTAATGCAGGATTATAGTTTGAGCCTTCAAAATTTGATTTTGCTTCTTTGTGTAAGTGTCCAGGCTACACAAGCTATTGTCGGTGAAAACTAGGAATGGCTCCATGTTCACAAACCCACATCAAGCTGAATAGTGCTGATCAAAGAAGTCATCCTCCCAAATTGCTACAATGCCCATTCTCAAATATGCTTTTTTGCTATTGGGACATGAGATTAAGTTAAGCAACAGGGAAATGTTTTGTGGAATGTAAACCAGGTGAGAGCCATGAATAAATTGGGAGTCCTGCTTAGGTGGTCCAATACGGATTCACCAGGGAGTGAGTGTGTGGCTGAAGAAGCACCTGTGGTCTCTGAACAGTAGGCAGGGTCAGAGGATGAACATGTCACAACAAAATACCCTGGAGCCTGTGGCTGGTGGCTGAGAATTGAGAGTATCTAGAGGCCTCATATTTGATCTATGACAGGAATACAATCTCCTCATCGTCTTAAAAAGTCTAAAATTCAACCCTGAAATATTAATGTGCATACCTATCAGAATATGTGCTAAACATTCCAATATATTATTTATCTGTACAAACATCAATCACTAAGTGATACCTGAAAGAGGAAAACTGAGTTGTGGTAGTCCTAGAATCTTTGCCTATGACTACCAAAATAAAGCATAACAGGAAAATGCATCCACACACTATCCAAATCTATTCTTGGAGTTCATAAAATTTAGATTTCCAGGATTCCTTTCACAAACAGCTACTGCATGTTACTTCCAATTTTCAACTTGTTTTATCAATGTGAAGGGATGCTAGAAGGGATGCTTGAGGCCTCCCAGTGTCTAATATTGAATGAATTTATATATTTAATTGTCCTATAGCACCCACACACTGTGCAGCATTAGGAACCTTTACAATATATTATCAGAAGTGACATATAATCTTATTTCAAATCATGAATGCTGTATAAATGAGCAGGATAACAAGATCGTAGGCAGGTGCAGCAACTTGACACTCAAGAGGGGGTGAGGACGTAAAACAGGGGAGAGATAGCCAAGAAAACATATGCTGACTTCAAAAATGAAAGAGCTCAAGTTATGAGGAACCCTGGAGGAGAATGTAAGCTGCTGGAAGGGTCTGGAAAGACAAGATAGGAAGGACAAGGGCAGGGAGGACAATAGCCGGGAGAGAGCAGATGATTAAGCAGATAGGGAACATATGGATTCAGATATTCAAAAAGATAATAAGAGGTTTTTCTATAGATGTTAAAGGAATGCTAAATTGACAACAGAGTAGGTTTTAGTCTTGAGTTAGGTGGGAGGAGAGTTTCATAGAAGAGTAGCAGTTTCTGAGAAATATTGGTGCCGATCGTGTATGGTTGTGAAGTATCGGATTTCCGGTGCGACACAATTGCCAGGGCTCTTGTCTCTTTTGATACTGTAGGGTGGTGTTCTCCAGGCATGACTTTTTAACCTACATATCATGCTAGTTTCCACAAAACCAGACAGTTGTTCTTCAATTTAGAATACTTTCTGAGTTGATCTTTCAAATTTAACAGATTGAGCCACTGATTAGTTTTTGCATAGTTTTGAATATACATTTAGTGGATACAGAAGTGGAGGAACTCTTGGAGTTCTTTTCTAATTCCTCTACCCCTGAGGGAGGAGGAATCCCTGAAAGGTAATCACGTTGAAACAAAATCTTTTTAGTTAGGCTACTCACTCCTTGGAGTTTGTGGTTAGGTTCAAAATTTAAATATCTATTCAGATTTCTTCCTCCCAGAGAAGTTTAACATAGGGCATAGGTTGCCAGCAGGGCCCGTCCTTAATGGGGGAGGAGCCACGCCCCACACCTTTTGGATATAAATAGTGTGTGTTAGGCTGATAAACAGTCAGCATGACAGAACATTTATATTTTCATGTCAGGCAGCATGAAATGTGCTAAATGTTCAGGATCCTGGCTACCTGAGCTGAACTTTGCTGGACTGACAATGTTACAGCTCCTGTGGGTAGGACCTACTCAGCTCGGCAAAGGTCCTCGTGGCCCTCCCCCTAGTTAAGAGGGCATGCGTCAGTGATGGCCTCGTACCCATTCAGTTTTAAGCCCTGAAGTGCTGAGAGCTGAGTGTCTTATCACTGACACCTTGTCACAGAGTGGGATGGAGTCAGTAGTCTCTCAGGCCCCATCCTACTCTGTGACATTGTAGGGACTGCTCTCTCTCCTCATAGGCTGACCTAAGATAAGTCAGTGTGGGGAGGCAGCAGTCTCAACACTCTTGGCACCTCCAAGGCTTCCCTACCTGAGAGCTGCAGCAGGTAAGTGTTGCATTATTGTTGACTGTTTGGTATGTGCATGTGTGTATGTATGACTGTATGTGTATTAGTGAGTGTTGTGATTGGATGTGTGTGCATTTTTCTGCATGTGAATGTGAATGCAGGGGTGTAAGTGAGGGTGCATGTGTATGTGCCACCACCACTCTAAGTTGTACTTACAGGCTGCCGCTCTAGGTAGCATAATCTAGTTGAGCAACTTGACCTTTTTTACCCCTATTTTTAGCCAGTGCCCTTATTTCTTGTTCATTAGCTTTAGCCAAAATGTTTTAAGCTCTTTTAGTTCTTGGATTTCTCAATTCTCCCTCCGGTAGGATAGACTCAAAATATTGACTCAAGATGGTTGGCAAATTTCTCCTAGTAAGTAATTTAGGGTATGCCCCACTATTAGGTTCTGTTGAGTCTGAAGCATTTAGAGTTGTTTCAAGAGATAATTGATCACCTCCTTCTTGTACTCTATTTTCCTGCTCAGTTTTCATGGGCCCATTGAGTAAGTGATTTCACATAGCATTTGTTTGGGGGCTGGTTTATCAGATTCCCTGGGAGTACTTTAGAAGGTACTAAGCTGTCTTCTGTTGAATCAATTGATTCGTGAATCGGTTCACGAACATGTTAGTTCGTGAACCATCAACTGAGGAGCAAATAGATGTGAAACTTCCTCGGTTTGCACTTCTGTGAAGATCAGATCATCATTTGTTAGAGACTCTTCCATTATAGCGCTCTTGGTATACTCATCTTGCAGGCTGTCTATCTGTAGATGTGTTGCAGTTTTTACTACCATTGTTGTCATAAGAAGTGTTGTTGTCGCAGGGGTGCCAAAGGTGACAGATGTGGGGAGGATGCCAGGTCTGGGTTTTTGTTTCTATCATGATTATCAACTAGTCAGTGGATTTTATTATGAGTGTCTAGGGTGTTCTGGACATTGCTATTAGTGCCACTTGCACCTTACAATTGCCGTTGGCTAGCTTCTTCTAATCCACCAGGTATAATTTTAGGTTTATCACAGAGTTCTAGCCCTCTACCATTCCCAAGCCTCGGAAGACCTGCTGCTATTGTTTTTAGATTTTGCACCAACTATATCTTTCACCTCCATGGGTAATGCCATCCGTGTTATCACCTGTTTCCCCACTACTGCCACTGGCTCTGATAACCTTTCAGCAGTTTTTACTTCTGTTGGGTTTGAGATACTTTTTTTTTTTTTTAATTTATTGTATTATCCTCATATGCCTCAAGAAAAGATAACCAGATTCCATTTGCACACCTAACTGGACATAGCCGTGGCCCTCTGTGCTTGCGTGCTGGAAAAACCGGAAACAGGAAGGGGAGGAGAGGATGCTCAGCTCCAAGGCTTTATGGTCCGGGTTTTTGAGAGCATCGCAGTCCACCTCACCTTCCCGCTTTTCTCTCCACCGCATTCCCCCAAGCGCCTGAGCACTGAATGGGAAGCATCAAATGGAGAAATGCCAAGGTAGCCGGACGAGGCTTAGCAGGCGTAATCATCGGATATTAGAAAGTGTTTTGCTGCTCACACCACTCCAAAGCGGGAGACCAGAAATGGTGATTCTTAAAAGCTCTCATATCCAGCCCAGCCACATATTTGATAGAAAGCACCCAATCAGAGAATTTAGGAGGAAATGCAGCTAGCCATTGCTTACAGATCTCTCTGCGTGCCAATAACATGGCGTAAAAGAACAACTTAGAATTATTAACCGTGACCTTTTCCAAGGAGTCCACACATTCGAAGATGACCGTCGAGATGCTAACCTTAATATTGATGTCTAGCATCTTGGACAGAGCACTAGTCACGTCTTTCCAAAATAACTGGATCTCGGGACATTCTAGGAACATGTGAACATCGTCTTCTTTCAGGCTCCCACACTTAGGGCATGCCACATCACCTCCACTTCCAAACTTAGACAGCCTCTGTAGTGTCCAATAGGCTCTATGGATGGAGAAAAGGTGATTTCTTCTTAGATGCGCAGATTTAACAGTTTTAAAAAGCATAGACATTTGATACTTGCCACATATTTTCCAGCGACGGCCCCGACAAGCATCTTCCCCATAGTTCTGTTGGGAGAGTGAAAGCTCCATCTTCCAATTCAACCATCAGCCAATAAATCATAGCCAGCGCCTTTTTAATAGTTACTTCTTTCATAAATGTATCTTCCAGATCGTTCTGTTTTCCTATCACAGTGATAGGATCTTGACACCAGCTTTGTATTTGGATATACTTGAATTTAGATATCTGTTGGTTCGTTAGCTGATTACAAGTATCCCAGCTTATTAATTGTGCTTCAGGCAGAATGTGATTCCATCTGGTTAGGCCTGCCTTTTTCAGTGGTCTGGCTAGAATATCTTTAGCCCAACCCGGTGAGCCTGGTGAGTCCCAGATGGGAGCCATGGAGCTATAATATGGTATCTTTAGAGCCTTTCTGACCCTGTAACAAGTCTCTGCCAGGCCTTTCAGGATCTTCAGCCTGACTTTCTTAAAGTATTTGGGATCAGAGTACTTAAACAAAAAGCCCTGGCTGGTTCCAGACTCCTGACTTGCCATAACATCAAACAGCCTTCCAAGTTCCGATATTGTGGGAGTATTAAAAAGCATCTTTCCATTTTTTAGTAGAAATGCCCATGAATAAAATAGCAAATCTGGCAATGCTAAGCCGCCTTTATCCACCCTCCGTCTCAGCTTCTTCCAGGCTATTCTTGGGCCTTTACTTGCCCAAATAAAAGAATTTATTTGGCCCTGCAGTTTTTTAAGTGCTTCTTTATCAAATGGTAGGGGGATGGCATCAAACAAAAAAGATAGTTTTGGGAGCACCATCATTTTTATTAAATTGACTCGGCCAAGCAAAGTGAGTTGAAGGTGCGCCCAGATTTTTAAAAGCCCATTAATCTCTTTCCTTGCCTTCTCGAAATTCATTTTTGTTAGTTTAGAAAGATCTTGCGGGATCAAAACACCCAAGTATCTCATTACCACCTTTTGACCACCTTCTCCCCCTTCTAAGTTCCAAGACATAATTTCCGTCTTACTTCTATTTACATTATAGCCCGATGCCTTCCCAAAATCCCTTGTTAGTGCGTTAATATTACCCATAGTTTTATGCAAGTTGGTTGTGTAAATGAGAATGTCATCTGCGTAGAGGCCCAGTTTCTTGTTCCAACCTTGGAAATGGAAAGGTATGATCTCAGGATCTTCCCTGATTTTACTGGCCAGAGGCTCTATATACAGATTAAACAAAAGCAGTGATAGAGGACACCCCTGTCTCGTACCTCTACTGATAAAAATTGGGTCTGTTAAGGAACCGTTAATCAACAATCTGGCTTTTGGATGACTATATATAGCTCCCAGTATTCTGCAGAAGTTTAAACCCACGTTTGCTGACCTTGTTGCTGCTTGTAGGAAGGGCCAATTAACTCGATCGAAAGCCTTAGTGGCATCCAAAGCAATGGGAGCACGTAGGTGGTTGCAAAGTCTATCGAACCTATTAGTGAATGAGTTAGTTCCTTTAGGAACCTTCCACAAATAAATCCTTTCTGGTCCGTGTGGATCAGCTCTACCATAGGACCGTTCAATCTGTCAGCCAATATTTTTGTGAAGATCTTGTAGTCACAATTTAATAAAGAAATTGGCCGATATGAGTCGCAATTTATTGGGTTTTTTCCAGGCTTTAGAATCAAGGAGATATTAGCCTCGTTCCATGAGGCTGTCATTTCAGCGCCATTAATAAAAAGATCATTGAAAATCTCCAAGAGGAAGGGTATTAGTGTGTTCGCCAAAGCTTTATAAACCTCAGAAGGTAACCCGTCCGGGCCCGGGGCTTTGGCCTTCTTCCCTTGTCGTAATGCAAGCTCCACTTCCCCTTCCTTTATCTCCTGATTCAAACACCTAGATTTATCGGCTGAAATGATTAAACCTTGGGATAGCCATGCTTGGACCTCTTCCTGAGTAGGTTTTAAATCTTCATGGTACACCTTACTATAGTGTTTATGAAAAGCTTGTTGGATCTCCTCATTGTTAGTGGTAAGGGCGCCTGTACAGTCACTTTGGATCTGGTCAATCCTGTTTCTCACCTGTTCTTTTTTTGCTTTCCAGGCCAACAGCTTAATACAACCTTCACTGTATTCAAAGTGAGCTAACTTGCTTGCTTCCCATTTCTTTCTAACTCTGTCCTGTAAAACTGTTGACAATTTAGATTTTTCTCTCAGTACCTCTTGGAGAAAAATTCCCCGGGCTTCTTCCTGTAACTTAGGGTCAGAGAGATCTTTCTCTAGGGACTGGACCTTTTCCTCCACTACTGATAGCTCTATACGATAATTGCGCCTCTTCTCAGCCGCTAGTGTACCTAACCTACCTCTCAAGAAGGCTTTGTAGGCATCCCAGATTACACCAGATGTGGCTGAACCCTTATTAAACAGGAAGAACTCCTCAGTTTCTCTAGCGAGTGTGGCCACTATATCCTCATCCTGTAAAATTGTGCGATCTAGCATCCATCTTGATTGGGAGACTTTCTCATATAAATCTAAATATAGAAGCACTGCCGAAAGATCTGACAGATGGGCACCCACATGCTCAACCTTTTAAATCCACTTAGTCAAGCTGCTATCGGTGAGAAAATAGTCTATCCTAGACTGATGTCTGTATTTATGATTGTGAAATGTAAAACCTTTTTTTTTTAGTCCAGCCTTCAGCCTCCAGATATCCTGAAGTCCCAACTGTGTCATGACTTGTTTAATGAGCATTGACATTTTTGGATTAACGCAGGCCCTACTGCCAGATGACCTATCTAGAGTATGATCCAGAACAGCATTGAAGTCGCCGGCCAAAATGATTGGATCAGAGGAGTCCACCAGTTCAGCTACTAATTCTCCCAGAGGAAGGACATCATCCCTATTAGGGCCATAATATCCCGCAAACATGAAAGGGTAACCTGAGATCTTTGCCTTCACCACTAACCATCTGCCTGCTTTATCTGAAATATGTGTCCCGAACACGACTTGCAGCCCTTTTTTAACAAGAATCGCCACTCCCTTGGTGACTCCCGACTGAGATGAACAGACCACTTGGGAGATCCAATTTTGGGTTCTAAAGAGGTCTAATCCCTCTTTCTCTGATAGGTGGGTCTCTTGTAATATAATGATCTGGGCTGGACAGTCTCTTAAATATTGTAGGATTTTATACCTCCTCCCTCGTACCCTAAGTCCGTTAACATTCCATGATAGTACTCTTATTACAGCCTCAGTCATTCATAAAAAAGAAAAAACAAAAAAACAAAATAAAATAACCCATAGGTGTTAGGAATATTTTCAGAGGCTCTAGAGGATCTATTTTTTTTTCTTTTTCCCATTGCTCCCCACCCTGTGTCCCCCCCCACCCTCCCACTCCATAGAAAAAAAACCCCTGTAACTACATGGCTCAGGGCCATATGAGTGCCCCCCGCCTTCAAGCGCCCCCAGCAAATTTTTTTTTTTTTTTTTAGTTGATTAGATTATATTCGTGGCTTTTTATTTTTTGTTTTTTCCCTTCTCCCTTCTTTCCCCCTAACTGCCTGATTGGAAACTTTTGATGAAGTCATCTAGCTTATCCACAGAATAGAAAATATGCATTTTATTATTCAGCATGACTTTCAAGTAGGCTGGAAACCTTAACTGGACTGAAGCGCCCAAGCGTTTTAAGCTCTCGATCCTTTGCCCCATCTCCCATTGCCTGTTGGAGGTGGTAACAGAGACGTCCAATCTTATCTCGTATCTGGACCCATCTTCCTCGATTGATTTCAACCCCAGAGCCTTGGAGAGGATTTTCTCTTATAATGAGTAAGTTAGGAAATGTAATAGGATTCTCCTGGGCTTAGACCTGTTTGCATTGAGTCTAAAGGGGTCTCTATGGACACATTGTATGTCCTTAGCTAGGTCTTCTTCCGACTCCTCTAGTTGGATCTTATTCTTGATGAGTCTAACAACGTATGATTTAATATCATCACCTTCTCTGCCTTCAGGCACCTTCAAGATTTTTAAATTGTTTCGTCTTTGGAAATTTTCTAGCCTCTCAACTCTATCCATATTCTCTTTTTCCACAGTCTTCAGTTTCTCAATCTCGGCGCAGTTAGCCTGCACCGTCTCTCTGAGCTCCTTGACCTCTTCCTCCAGTGAGGTTGTTCTACTGCTGAGATCATCTATCTTCCTCTCCATGACCTCGCAGGCCTTTTTTATTTCAGACTGGTTAAATTCTGATATTTCAAATCTGTTCTTAATTTCAGCCGTCAAACCTGCTAGAAGTGCCCCCACTGATTTATCTTCTTTATCCACCAGTATAGGAGTCTCGTCGGGTTTTGTTCCAAATTTCCCTGGAATATTACTAGTGTCAGTTACTGAGATGCATGCTTCGTCAGCCCTTCGGACTGGAAGATCTGGCAAGACTTCCGGAGATGTAACCTTCTTCCCAGCGACTAAAGAATCATTTAAACCTGCCATAGTACTTTCCCCTAGGATTAATACCTTAGGCAGAACCCTAAAAAAGGTTTTAAGAGAGGGGGTGATTTTAATTTTAGGATCTAACCGGTTATTTTTTGAGGATCTTGGTGCGGACCTTTTGTGTCCCAAATTTATATCAGAAGGTGGTATATTTTTGACTACAGTGTACCGGAACTCGGGGGGCTCTGTACTTATCTCCTTTTCCTTCCCTATTATTTCAGCCTTCTCTCCAGCCCCCTCCTGCTCGCACTCCTCTATTTTCTTTTCGCTCCTATCACTTCTGTCCCCTCCTTCCCTCTTAATGCCTTTCTGCCCGCTCTTCTGCCCAGCAATAAGCTCACTACTGCTCAGGGATTCCCCCTCAGCCTTGGCCCCTGGTGTATCTGACAGACTTCGGAGGGCATATATAGGTGCCCCCTCCGCCTTACCCCCAATAAATGCTTTTTTTCTCCCCCTCCTTACTGTATTGGGGTAACGCTTCTGTGGGGGCACTGTAATTTCCTCCTCGTGGATCCCCCGTCTTCCCAGCGACACACACCTATCCCTTGTAGCTGCCTCCTCTCCCCTCTGCAAGTCGCCGTTGCACTCCTTCCGGAGAAAGCCCCCTCTGCTTCCTCCTCCCAGGAAGGAGATTCTCGCTGCCGCTCCTCTCCCCTTTCGGAGCTCCAGGGCTGCTCTGCACCAGGCCCACTCCGGCGCCGTCTCGTCCACTGAGAGAAGACACACAGGGCACTGTGCCTGAACTCACTCCGAGCACCCAAGCACCCAAGCCTCCGACGGTCGCTCGTGGCGTTCCTCCTCCGCGACGTGTGCAAACACGGTCCCGTCGCACAAACAGCCGGAGCTCCCAAGCAGGTATTTAGTGCCGCTAAGTTTCTGTCGCTTCTCTTCCTATTCAGCACGGGAAAGAAGGTTTTCAGAAAGGTTTTCGGAAAGGGTTAAAGCCTCTTCATCCTGGGTATTGGGTAATGGTTTAATTTAGCTTGCCGGGGACGCTTTCCCGGGAGCTACACCCGCGACCGGTTACTCACTGGCCGCCATGTTTTTTCTAGACCATCGGGTTTGAGATACTTTTGTATCAGTAACTGCTTCAATTGTTACAGTTTGAAGCTGAGTTTACAGCTTGTGGCAATAGCAATTCTCCTAATTAAATGACAAGAGAATCTGCATTTCATTAAAGACACAGAGGCTAGCATTATGCATTATTCCTTTAATGCCACTCCACGCAGCCACTTAAAAGTCATACATCATAAAGAAAACTGTTTCAGAACAGAACCTTCAAGGCATATAATAGGCTCATGCACATAATAGTCTCCCTCTTTGAAATGACGATGAAACATCTCCTTTCATGTTCAAACAAAGAAAAATAAATCCAAAAACAATGGAAGAACATCAGACAACTGAAACTTCATAAGAGAACGAGCATGTGAAAAGTGCCAGCAACATCCACGTCCCCTCCTCACTCTATTCACAAGCTCCAGGAGCTAGATGGCTTTGTCATAAGAACTCCAGCATTTTACTGGAAGTCTCCGACCCGGCCCTTAGAGTATTTAGGCATCCTAATCATAGGACCCGAAGAAAGAGAGAAAAAAAAAAACCCCAAAAACCATCCACGTCCCCCAAAAAAGAGAACTCCATTCAGGAAATTAACTATTGGACGTTATGTAAAAGTAAAAGGAGATGTTAATGCTCCATTTCAAAATTTCCAACAAAACTTGGGGCCATTTGTATCATGCATTTTACTGGTTGCAAAAGGCCTGATCCACAGAATCGGGCTGTTTGTGACCGGTAAAATGCATTTTGGTATGTGTGAATTGCAATTTGTGATTCGATAACATATTCCCAAACCACAATAAGGAATTGTGAATACACAGCGATTCGGTATTAGGAAGGGGTATGTAGGGCGTCCCTTCCTGATACCCAATTGCATTGGTATGTAGCAATGTTTTGCGACCAAAATGCTGTCGCAAATCATTTGCATTTTACCACCTACTTCAAGTAGGTGATCACCCATTCGCAAATGAGAAGGGGTCCCCAAGGGACCCCTTCTACTTTGTGAATGTTCCTAAAAAATATTTTTAAGAGCAGGCAGTCATCCCACAAACCAATGCCTGCTTTTGAAAAATGAGAACAAAACTTTTCATTTTTATTTTTCCTTTAAGGAAAATGGGCTGCATTTAAAATAATAATTGCTTTATCTAAAAGTAACCACAGACATGGGAGTCTGCTGACCCCAGCAGGCCACCATCACTGTGATTTTTGCGATTTCTAATACTAATGAGGTAGGTCGATTTGCGACCCATTAGGAAACGTTAAATAAACCTCATGGAGTATCATACATTCAAATAGCGATTACCTAATTGTGATTCGCAGAGAATCGCAATTAGGTATTCGGTATTTGAACTAATGATACATGTGGCCCTTAATGAACAATTTTACATGAGATAAATAAGACCTAATAAAAGTTTGCTTTATAAAAAAACATAGCATTCGTTATAACATGACTTGTTACTTCATAACTTCTTCCTTACTTTGAAAACTCAAAACACTTCCACAAAAAATGTGAACATTAATGTCCTCTTTTTTTATTTTTTATTTAATATATGCAACCAACTCATCAAATGGGATGGGAGGGTGGGATAATGTTAGCCTCTGTGTCATTCATGAAATTCTGATTCTTTTGTCAATTATTAGGGGAATCGCTATTTTATTACAAGGCAGGAGGCTACCAGTATGCATGCTGGTAGTCCTGTAAAACCACATCTGACAGGTGTTCAATTGTTTTTCATACATTTTTTGCAAGGGTAGTAGAATTAGACCCATCGGCTGCACTCAGAATGTCCTCCAGTCTGCTACCTTTCCAAAAGGATTGACTATTCATAAATCCTCTCAAAGAAAGAGCTTGAAATCTCTGCAGGACAATACCAGCTGATTGCATTATCCATTTAACCCATTTCACAATTGTAGCAGTTGTTACAGCTCGAAAGGGTTTCATAAAGGAGATCCGAATTTGGTCTGTACCTTCAGGACGAAGTTCCGTCATCTTAGAATCATACCCTTTCATGCAATTAACGCCACACAATTGCTTGCAAGGGTCATATTTGGGTAAAATATTGTGTCAGACATTGTTTTTGTTCTCTTAACCAACTAAAAATGTATTCCAAAGGCATCAAAAACTCTGTTACTTACCTCTAAAGCGCTGATATCCGATACCCGGTGACAGGATATTAAACAGAGCAAGGAAGCTAGCTTCATCGAAAGTATCTTGAGATCCTAATATTTGTTAATTGGCCATGAAGAGAACAGATTCAAGACTAAATTAATACCCCAAAGGGTCTCATACTTAGGTCTAGGGGGTCTCCTTAGCCTTAAACTCTTGAGAACCCTACAGATCAGGACATTTTTCCAAACACTTCTACCATTCACTAGAGTGGGTCCAGCCAAAACTGCAGACCAATAGCAATTTATTGTTCTATAGTTAAGGCCCTTATCTAACTGCTCCACCAAAAAATTCACCACTTCAACAAAAGCTGGCTCCATGAGATCCAGGTCCTACTCCAAGAACCAACATACCCATGTACTCCAAATTCCTTTGTATCTACTACGGGTTCAGGAGCCCAGGACTCCTCAAGAAGTTTCTCATCTCTTCCCGAAAGGCCTGAAATTTCCCTAGATCTCCTGATATTCTCCAGGCAAGAAGGTTCAAAGTACCTGCCAGAATCAGAGACTGTTGCCTTCTTCCACATCTCTTAAATGGTCTTTCTCAGCAGAAAGAAAATGGGTGTGTCACAAGCTAGTTGTAGCGTCATTGGAAACCATGCCTTGGATGGCCAAAAGGGAGTTATTAGCACAAGTGAGCTTCTCTCCTGTCAAACCTTCTGAAGAGCTCCCTGAATAAATGTGGATGGTGGAAAGGCGTAAGCATGAGCCCTTTCCAAACTTGTAGAAAAGCGTTCACTGCCAGAGCACATATGTCCCGCATCCAGCTGAAGTACCTCTTCAGCTGAAATGTCAGTCTGCTTGCAAAGAGATCTAATTTAAAAGGACCACATACCTGGGACAGACTTCTGAAGTAGATCTTGTTCCATTTGCTGTAATCCCTCAAGAACTTCAAGTTCCAGTCCGCTGTTACATTTATATTCCAGGGGAGATTCTCTGCTATCAGGCTGATGCTATGCTCTAAACAAAATATCCAAACGCTTTTAAATAAATATGAAAGGTCTTAGGATATTGTACCTCCCAATAGATTTATCTATGCCACGGTAGAAACATTGTCAACTTTCAGTAGCATGTCTCTGCCTTGCAAATGGAGTTTGAAGCTCATAGGAGACCTTTCTTTGTGAGACCAGACACCGCTGGTGTCTTGTGTACCTAGTTGAGCACCCCAGCTGTGAAGACTGTTATCTGACTCCAGAATAAATTCCAGAGAACAACCAAAGAACGCAATTCCAAGCATCCAGATTGTCCAGCCACCAAATCAACTCTAGCCTGACCTCCTGATATAGGTGAACCCTGTCTCCATACCACAGACTGCCTCGAAGTCCATTTGACTTCACTCTCTATAAAGCACAATAGTGTAATGGGCCCCGAAAGATAGCCTGAATGGAAGAAGAGAAGATGCCTAGAAGTCTGGCAAGCTCTTTCAAAGGAAAGGATTCTCGATTCAATAGGTACATTGTCTCTTTCCAAATCATGGCAGTTTTTTTTAATGGTAAAAGAAGAACCACCTTCACTGTATCTATAGTGAAGCCTAAAAACTCCAGGGGTCTGGTGGGAGTAAGAATAGACTTGTCTCTGCTTTCATGAAACCTACCCTCTCCAGAAGAGTTACCACTTTATTCACATCTTTCAGAATTTGTATCTGACATTGAGACATAATTAGAATATCGTCCAGGTTTATAATCCTACGTACTCCCTCTCTCTGAGGTAAAAAGCTACCACTCTCATTACTTTGGTAAAGCACCAAGGTGCTGACGAGAGACCGAAAGGGAGTGCTTGGAAGTGACCTGGAGATTGCATTGGCACTCCTGGGCCATAGGGATGGTGAAATATGTGTCTTTCTTTCAGGACTAGCTTTCCCAGCCAATCCTTCGCAAACAACATATCTCTCAGAAGGGGATCCCTTCCATCTTGAAGTGTCTGTGAACAAGATACCTGTTTAAGTACCTTAGATATATCACAGGTCTTCACCCCTTTTCCTTTTTTCCACAACGAAGAGCGTGCATATGAAAACCTTTCACTCTAGGTGTACTTACACTGTTGAGCCTTTCTGTAGAATAGAATTCACTTTTTCTTCTATCACTTTCTGCTGGTCTAAAGGCAAATCTAGGTTTCTTTTGGAAACAGTCTTATGAGGGATTACTAGAAACACTATTTTGAAACCCTCAATGGTTTCCAAAACCCATGGGTCTTGTGCGTAAATATTTCCCAGACCTGGGAAAATAAACCTGAGATAGGCCCTACTCTTCCCAGGGAAGAAGAAACAAGAGAAATCTTTGTACTCACTCTGGAAACTGGTTGAACTGTGGTCAGGTGATCTAGATCCTCTCGCACAGAAGGCGCGTCCTCTTTGTGGGTAGAAGTAATAAGCTCCTAACCAAGTTTAGGAGTTAAACATACTTTTTCGTGGCTCATGGGTCTTAAGCATTCAGCTCTAAGAATATTACGAGCCTCTTATTTCAGGTGGTTTCTGATCCATCGCCTGATGAACCAACCTATGTGATTCTGGGGCCGCCAGTCTACACTTCTGGGATGCCTGACATTGTAAGAGGACAACATCTCTTGCCCCAGAGGTTGCTTCACTATTCCCTTCAATGTAGATGGAGCCTCATCTTCTGTAAGGAGGTCATCCACGTCTATGCCCCCTTTGTCTAGGTGAAATATATATTCATCTAGTGGCCCCTCATTCAGAAGTTCTTCTTACCCCATGTTAGTATCTTGTGTGCCATTCTCTGTATCGGCAATAAGTGTGCCGCTTCCGACACCTTTAAAATCTGTGTCACTAGGACACCGAATGTCTTCGAGGTGCTTAGACCTCCTGTTTCATTAAGGTGCTTAGACCTCCTGTGTATTTCGAGGTCCTTGGACCTCCTGTGATACTTAGAGAAGAAGACTTCTCCATGTGCTTTGTCTTTTTTACTCTCTTGCCCCCTTTCACAGTGCAGTCAGAGTCTCCCCCTGAAGCTGAACCATAATCATCCTCTTCATCAGAAACAGGCAGTCTCTTATTAACCATAACTTGCTCTAGGCTTTCACGCATGCAATAGCACATCTCTTGCTGTATCATTCTTTTAATCAGGACCTAATTAGATTGCGTCTATGGGACTTCAGGGGCATCAGTCTCCTGATCCGACATTATTTTAAACTAAAAAAGGAAGGGGAAAAACGGCACCATAACCAATCCAAATTTAGAATTTGTATCTAGAAGGCAACTCCCTGATAAAACGTAAGGCTCTCTTAGAAAGCTAAAATAATTACAGATAAAGTAGGAGAGAGAAGTCCCTTAATTAAAAGGAGGCAAGGTTACCCAAATCTAGAACAATATAAAATGACCTGAAGAAAATGTTGATTTGAGAGAAGAGCAAGACAGCTGATCACGGAGGCGCTGCAACTGTCAACAGATGTTGTGACGTCACGATGTCTCTCAGTCGATCAGCTGCATCCTATTAACAAAACAAAGCCTGAGGAGTGCTGGGACGGCCAAGCCATAGTGGTTGCAAAGGTTATGTCCCTACTCTAATGCGTAGTTGCAAAGAGACATGTCTGGGACAAGCGCACTATCTCTGCGTGTGGGAGGCAGGCATCCTCCTGACATCACGTCAGGCTGTCGGCATGAAGAGGCCCGGCTGCCTTAGTAAAGAGGTGCAGACTCCCCACCAGGACCCAGCAAGTAAAGTTAGATAATTGATTTAACTTTCCCGTTTGTATACATTTGTCGAAAAAAGCGCTTCTGAAATGCATTTTACTTGTTTGCGGCGACACCGGACCTCGCAATGACGTCAGTAGTTGTGAATAGCACATGTTTTTGACAAAGTGTTAAACATATATATAGATATGTTTTATTGTAAGTTTGAGTCTAGGTATTTAGTAAGATATTGATTTAATTATTTCCTTTGCATAGATTTGTCAAAAAAAGTACATCTAAAATGCATTTTCCGTCCTTGTGGCGACACCGGACGTCACAATGACGTCAGTAGTCTCGAATAGCCATTGTAGTCGGAATACAATTAGAACTTTATGCTCAGAAGATTCATGCACTGATTCTAAATGTCGCCATCTATATTTTCAAGTTTTAATTACAGAATTTTATATATATATTATATTTATTTACCTACACTGTTATCCATAAAGAAAAAACATTTATGCTCTGTGTTTAAAAATGCTAAAATAATATCAACTGCGGAAGCTGTTTTACAATCGGAGAAGACAGTGCAATAATAATGATGATAAAAAAGATTTCAAACATATAATGCACTATCTGCTTGATTGTTAACCCTCACTTGTGCATTTAAAGGGAAGACACATAGGGGGATATGTGAAATGAAGTGGCAAAGTGTGTCATTAGCCTCCTTGGCTTAACGACACACTCCGCCACTTCGGAAATGCAAGGCTGCACCAAATTTACAAGAATGTGGAGCAGCCTTCCGTTCCCCCCGGCCATGGTGCTAAGTTTCGCAACTTAGTGCCAACTCTGGCACCCTTGCACCAGCGTGCAAGGGTGTCTGCATGCAGGGGAGGATTGTTTTTGTGTCGGAAGGTGTCCCTTCCTGCACATAAACGATCCCAAAATGCAATTCTGTCACTTTCATGTGCGCTGCTAAATGCAGCACACATGCAAGTAATAGAATTACCTTTTTTTAAAGGTTTGTTTATGTACAGGAAGGGACACCTTCCTATACATAAACAAACCGTGGCATTTTGCTTTTTTCATGTGTGCTGCACAAGGCAGCTCACATGGAAAAAGCAAAAAAGAGGAGAAATAATGCATTTCTCCTCGTTTCGTCAACTTAAGACCAGGGTTTTCCTGGTCTTAATTTTGGCGCTGCCGCCTATGTACGCCACCCTTGTACAAACTACTATTGAATTTGATTGTTGTAAGCTATATTTGCAATTTTTTATTTGTAGAACCTTGTTATCTTTTAGAAATCTTTTATGCTATATGTGATGTTTTATACTTTTATTGTAATCATTGATCAATACAATAAACTTTAATGCTACTACTAGTGAAATACCCAGAAATCAGGGTTATTCTAGAGAATTATAGGAATGCAGGTAATGTGGAAAATATAAACAGCTCCCCTTATGCTCCTGCCGATCAATAAATGCACAGCAATTATAAACTATTCCCATTTGTAATTAAATAATCAGTCCATGACTTACTAGAAAAAAAATCAAGAGTTATTTAGTAAATTATTAATTCAGTTTTAAAAATTTAAGACATTTCAGGAATCTTACTAATCAGTTGATTTTTTTAAAGCAGTCGGATGGGGAGAGGTTGCCTTCGCACATGTCAAAACACATACTTTCAGGTTTTGGGAAAGCCACGAAAGTCAATAAAATGTCTTGGGAAGTCATATTTAGAAACATGTATGTTGCAGTTTACCTACAGCTACAGACCCTGAGAAAGTATATGAAAGACAAAAGTTATTTATGTTCTTGCTAGTATGTCAACAGGGTGAATAGAGGAAGACAATACGTGGAAATAAAAATTCATAAGCCCACATGACGGCCACCAATAAAACAAACATAAAAACTAAAGCAGAACACTATAAAAATTCCTGTCAGTTATTAGACACTGAGAGAAACTGACTCATTTATTCATAAGCGCGTGTATTGACATTTAAACAAGGCAATTACCATGGTAGATCGTGAAATATTCCATACTAAGCGAAATAAACAATTGCACATATTTACGAATTTAATGTCTGATTAATGTGATCAATGTTGTATTTGTATGTGTCCCGGTTTCAAAGTTTTGCATTGCATCTGAAAAGTAGAACAGCCGTTGCCTCATCAGTATTTCCAGTGGGAACAACACACGCAGAAACTCTCAGAAGGCAGCCCGCGTTTAGTTTCCCCTTGTAGAACTTCACTGTTTGAAGCCACTGCAATACGTGTCTACTAACAACATATTGCAGTTTGGCCCCAAATGATCTCCTTCATGGCATTTAGTTCTAAGTTGTGATATGAAAAGCACTACTGTACTGATGTATAAGGAGAGACGCTCATAGGTTACCTCCCTACACCCAGGGCCACTGGAAATAGGCGGTGTGGGGGGGGGGGGTTGTGTGGCACGATGACTAAATTATGTGGCAACAAAAAATTATGTATCATAATACAGCACGTTTTGTGATAGTAAACTTCATTATTTTGACATTTTTGGACCTGATCACTGTGTCTGAGAAAAGAGTACCTCCAGGTACTTCCGGTTCTCGTCCCATTTATTACTAATAAGATATAACTATCTCTCAGACAGAAAAGGAACAAAAGGAATACTGGAACCCACAACCCAACTCCTCCCACTGGTAGTGCTTAAGTATACTTACCCAGCATTCCTTCTGTTCATTTTTCTTTCTGCCAACAGAATGAGGCGTGGAATAGGAGGGCTGCTCCTGCGGGGCTGGATTGGCTTCTGTGGATGCTGTGGGCTGTAAAGGTGTTTGGGGCTTCTGTTTCCCTGGGTTTTGGCCTGTGGACATGTCAGTTTGTGTAGCCTCATTGCCCCTCCCCTGGTGGGTTTCTGTTGGCGGTAGGGTTAACTTTTGGGGGTGACTTCTTCCCATGCTGGTTCTGGTCTACTCTTTTTGCTTTTCCTGGGGACATCTGGGGAATGGGAGTGGTCAGTCAGATTTTTTGATAGCGGGTCACCTTTTTGAAATTTTCCACGTTTCTTTCTTCTTCTTGGGGCTGCCACTGGATACTGGCGTCTATCCTGGCAACCGGCCTCTTTTTTGGCTTTGACTGAGCGCTGTGCTTTTGGTGGGGCAGGTGTCCTCCGTGGTTTGGCCCAGCCTTTGGAGGCTTCAGAGGTGAGGCCTCTGGTTTTGTTCCTCGGTTATTCTGGAGGCGTGGTTCCACTCGTTTCAAAATGTGGATTATTGCTCATACTTGGTAATCAGTTTTGATTACACATTATTTGCTATTAACTGCAGAGGGTACAGTTAGACAATTTAATTCACTAAGGTATAATTGGACATCAGTGTGGGATTTGATAGGTATAACTTTTCCACTTCAGTCAGCTTGTATTGCAACAGTTGTTCTGGTCTGGATCAGTGGGTAGGAAAATGGGCATGCTACCCTCAGGGATGTGTAGGCTATGGACAGTAATGCCCCAAAGTTACCTGTTTGTGACAGCAAGTCCAGTCAAAATTAGATCTCCCAAATAAGTTGGAATTGGCCGGTTTCCTCTTTAAAAGTATGTAATTTATGTAATAGGGTAATAACTCTCATTGAGTCAAGGTTCATATTGCATATTTCCTATGTGCCTGAGCAGCAATTTAAGACGTGATGTCTAAACGGTGAAATAATGCCTTGCACCACTTCACATTCACTGTGAATGTCTGTCCAGTATAAAGATATTTGCTATGCGACATGATTCTTTGATTATAGTACGATTACTCATAACAAATGGAACATGAAATTATTTTGTATTGTCTGCCTGTAAAGGTTGATGTCAGATTTTGCCCTAATATGAGGGTCTCAGGTTCTAGGTGGCAGGCCACATTGACCAACTTGAGGAACTCTGCCAGGGTGAGAGACACAGACACACACTCACATACTGACATTGTTTCTTTTGCATACTAAATAACTCAAGCACATACATGGACACACGCACAAAGCTACTCATGCAATATACCCAGAGTCACCCCAATTCAGTCAATTGTATTCTTTTTTTATCTGCCTCTTGCTGTTATTCCTGCCCTATCGCCTGGCAAGACAGCCTGGTCGGATCAAAATACTTTTTCGCCTCTGTCTCTTTTGAGATGTGATGTTAGCATTGGACTGTCTCTCTCTCACCTCAGACACTATATAATTGTCAGCATTGGGCCTACTACACAGACAATCATCACAAGGAAGGATTATGGTGTTTTGTCATTGTGCAGGGCCTGACTGCACTGATAAATACACATTAAACCTCAGTCTGAGCTGGGCCCATTGGTAGCAGCTACTTGATGATGCCACTTTGTATATCTCCTAAAAAAAGTTTTTGCAAGCACCAGCGCAGGGCGATCGCAGAAGACATTATATTGCACCAAACTTCTGAAAGGAAGCTAGTGGACGGATGTGACCACAAAGTTGCCCCATTCTGAACCACAACTAAGGGCCCGATTACGAGCTCGGTCGGAAATACTTCAAGCTTAGGTTGGAGGCTTTCCTACAGAGATTGTCAGTTTCATTTCCGACCGCCTAATTAAAATTTAGGCGATTGAAAGTGAAACCAGACGGTCATTCTGGCAGGACTCCTGCTTGATTCTGAGAGGCTGAAGGACCCTGTAAGCCAGTCGGAGACTGGCCCGTAATCCATATGCGTAGCTTTTACGCTATCTGAATTACAATGCTCGGTTTCTGGCAGGCTTCCCAAGCCTGTCAGAAAGCGAGTTTGGAGGCCCCTAGCAGAGCCCCCTTCAACCAGCAGCCTCCGGTTGGTGGTCGAAGGGGCACCTATGGTATCCACCTGTTGAACCCAGCACCGTGTGGCAGGCACCGTGAGGTGCCTGTCACGCGGTGCAGGGATAAACACAAACTCCCTTTTCTGTATGGAAGCATGTGCTGCATCTGGTTTTGGGCTGCAGCACAATCTCCCATACGGAAAGGGAGCTTGTAACCACACCATGTGTGGTCACATCATAATTAAGCAGTTGCGACTGCTGCTGGAGGTCAGTCGGAGCCGTATCCACAAAGGTGTTGGGTGGACATCGTAATGAGCTGCTAAGTGAGCTGGTTGCACTTAGTACTTAGTCAGTTTAGAGTGAAGAAAATAGTGATGCATGATAATGGTAATGATAGCTATTGAATACCTCTACTGTGACCATGCACACGCATTTTGAAATAGGTTAGTATATTTCTAGACAATATTTAGGCCAGGAGGGCCTGTTTCTTTTGTCAACAAAATATGAAGACATATGACCTGATTTAGGGTTTTGTGGAAGAGATACTCCATCCAAAAAATCATGGTTCTCCCATCCACCGTACTACAAGTGCGTTATAGCTTTTGTCATTTTTTGCATGGTGGACAGGATATCTTTCACGTTTCGTAGGGTCTAAAGCAGTGATCAACCTCTAAATCAGGCCCAAAGTACCTGAGCAGGTGCAATGTGAGGTGCATTAATCACATGAGCCCACAAAACTACTAGGGATTACGGTTATTATATGAAAGCCCATTACCATTGTGGTCTAACAGGTTATCTTCCAGTCACTTACTTTCAAGCACATGAAGAACAGTATCGATCTTAAAACACCCCATAGGAGATTATGGAGGCTCAGAGGCTTTCACATCAATATACTGGCAGACATGCAGATAGGTATCCTTGAAATAGTGGAAAGATCTGCTCAAACTACCTCAGTCTAATTTTGGGTCTAAGTTATGGAGTTTCTTTCCTAACTAGTTAACAAATCCAGGAGAGTCCAAAATACGTTTTTTGAAGTGTGTGTAATAGATTCAAGTGAGCATTGTTTAATCTGGAAGGACGCAAATGTCTCATCTGTTGTCTTAGATTCCCTGATTAGTCCTCTGATTGTGTTTTTCTGAGTCTTTATGTGCGAGTACTTGAAGTAGCTAAATTGATTTACTTTTATTTGTAGTTTGCCTTTCAGGTAGGACATCATTTTCAACATTTGGACCAGAAAGGGGAAGTGAAAGTCCGCCACATGCAGGAATGTTGGCAAGAGAAGCAAGGAGAACCTATTTGGAAAGAGCCACACTGAGAACTCTGCTTACATTGCATGGAGCATGGCCAACTAAAATTATAATCCACATAGACTTTCCACAATGCATCTTCTTCCTACATTCTGCACGTTTTTTAGGAAAGCATTTTAAATGACTAGAGCAGCAAATCTCTGAAAAGACACACCCTTGCATAGCAGATCCTTGCAATACTAGGTCTGTAAAACAACTGGCCAATTGTCAAGAATTCAGCGTTTCAAACAACAGGAACTGTGTAACCGCAAAGCCTGTTGGATCCAATGGAAATTGAGCTTTCATGCTTCTTGCTCATTTTATCATGCTACTGTAAATGCAATCTTATTCTTACAGCATCTGGGAGATTTTAGTGAGACTGGTGGAATTTAAATAACGCTAAGTTAACTGTGAACTTAAGAGATGGGGTCAACCCCATTGTACTCACCTTTCTCCATGTAGTTGATTTCCAATCCAGTCTGCTTGGTGATAGAGGGCTGCATTTTTTTATGGAACAGCTAGATCTACTTGGTAATCCTTCCACACTCAGTCTTTTCGATCCATCCGATAAAAATACTAGCATCTCTTTGAACACAGTGTTATTCTTTGTGATTGTAATCCTAATTTCTTTGTTTTCTGAAAATAATGTTTTATTTGTTTTGAACTTCAGATAAGGGACCTTCAACAGTAGCTTGATTTTCCTATGGATCACATGCTTAAGGACAGACTGACCATTTATCCCATCGAGCATCTCCCTGGGAGGCTCGCGGCATTACAGATCGGTATTTGAAGGTCAACAGCTGCCACTCCTATTACAGTCTTCAGCTTCTCAAGGCTTATGGCAGCAGATACAAAAGATACATAATGAGAGGAATAGAGACACACAGAAGGAGAGGGAATGAGAGTGAAAAAAAATGAGAGAGGGAAAGGGAAAGGAGCTGGTTTGAACTTCTTATCCAGGTCTGTTTTCACTTCCTGGTTCAGCCCAGCATTCACTGTATTTTAAAAGGAGGAGCTATATTTTTACATTTAGTTTTTGCTGTAGAAGAAATTGACAACAGAAAATAACAACAAAAGGATCTAAAATAGCCAGTAGCAGTACCACATCACCCGCTGCTGCATCATATAGTTACATAACTTACGAATACTTCAGTAGCCCAACAAGAACAGTACAGGTGAAGAGTTTGGGCCCACTGTAAGCAACTTATACCTAGGTATAATTCCGAAATCACTTTCTCAACATCCTTCACAATGAGTGCTCCTGGGGGGGTATTCGCAGAATGTCCACTGCCGGGCAGCTTCGGGCAGATAGAACAGTCTACGGCAGGCAATGACAGCTGATTGGCGGCACGTGGGGCTCTGATAGAACGCGACCGTTGAGCTCGCTAGCTCAGTCAGGCATAGGTGGTTGAGGTAGGACCACCTTGAATTGCTGTTATCCTGCAAGTTTTAATTAGCTTTGCGCGCCGCTATGGCTGAGGCAGCCGTGGCAGTTAGGGAAGCATTGAAAATGCTGTGTGACGCTAGGAGGGAGGATTTGTTGCAGCCGGGTGTGATCTCCCAGGCATGAGCTGGCTTCGAGAGACCAAAGCGCACAACGGCCGACGGCATATCCGCTGCAGTGTTGGCTTGTTCGTTGAGTGACAACTCCCCTCCTTTTCGTCAAGGAGATATTATCAAGAACAGGGATGAGGAAAAGTTTACTCTAAAAAAGTCTTCCCTTATCATCTCAGCTCGTTGTGAGGCAAGGGAGGGGCCGGGGGTGCACATGTGCATTGCACTGCAACATTTTCAGGCAGAGGCAAGCTTCTTAAAGGAGCAAAACGAATTAAAGGGGAATATTTTTCTACTGAGGAGAGCTCCGTGTTGCCCCCTGGTGGGCTTTTATCAAATGAGAGCTTACTAAACAATAATGAGGTGGCAGATACGAAGGTGCCTCAAAAGCAAAACATACCTATATTTGGAAATATTCATATGACAAAAAAAAAGAAACATTTGCAAATGCAGTGGAGAGGTGTTTATCACCCATGGGATGCAGTAAAATAGGTGACAGGATATTGTGGCCAAGCGGTCCTCAGATTGTTTTATCAATAGCTGAGGCGATCAATAAGATCCCAGACAAAATTACTGAATTTAATAAACGGGATAAAGCAGAGGCACAAGAAAAAGAAAATGAGTTAGTCATACTAGGTTAAAAAGAAATATACAGTGCTGGGCAGGGATGACAACGCTTCTGAAGTGTTAGGGAAGTGGGTGTGGGTTCATAAGGAAATACTTAAGGATGCAAGACCGGCAAGATCGAAGGAAAAAGACACCCCAGAGTCAGCAAGTTTTAGCGACTTGCAGACCCACGCAGGGAAAATACTGCATAAAGATATAAAGTGCAGTAAAAAAAATAGTGGGCAGGTCACAAACGTCCTGCAGTTCTCCGGATGACGAAAGAGAGGATTTAGATGCGATCTTTCCCGCACTGTTGGACGGCAAACTTTCTTCACATTCCGCAAGAGTTATTGATTGGAGGGTATGATGGTGGGGTGGGGGAGAGAGAATACCCGTGTTGTAGCAGGGGCAATAAAAATGCGCAATGTAAAGGGGTGGTAAAGGACGATGATGAATTTGAAGAGTTGGAGAAAGGGGAAATTGGTGATGAAAAGGAAAAAGGATTTTGCTTGGGGAGTAACAAAACAATGTGGGGGGGTTCTAAAAATCTGTCCAAAGCTCATGTTTTTCAGGAAAAAGAAGTCGGGGTTCTAGGTGTGGAAGCAATGGGGGAAAAAGAAGCCAGGACTGGGAGGGAAAGAATAAACCAGCGATGGACTTGGGCAACGCAATAGGAACAGGTGAGACTCAGAGTGGAGATTTGAATCACTGGAGGTCAATGTGGCGGATAAAAGCTTGGGGACTGATGGTTTATTAAATGATGCTGAGACAAATAAACGAATTACTAAAGATAAATCATGTGAAGAAGACAAAGCTAATGGGGATAATGGCAATCTGCGTAAATTAAAATGGATCCGGGAGAAAAGTAATAATGAAAATGAAGAGAAATCCAAAACAGAGGGCTTAAAACGGCTCCCGTATATGGGGCTATCTATGCCTTTGGGATCTCACTTGAGCAAAAACACCAAAGAAAATATATGGAAAGGAGAATTCGTGGATGTATTTAAGCTACTCCACAGAGAGATTCAATCAACATAAGGGTCTAGGGAGGAGGCATGGGAATTAGCGAAAAGAACCAAGGATACCTACAACCATTGATTTGTGGACTTCAACATTCTTAATATTCGCAAGTATCTATTGCGAGAAGTTTCCAGACAGATCAGTAGCAATATTTAAATACTTAGACACTATTAGGAAAGCTCATACGGAATTTGGGGGCTTTGCTTGGCTTTATTATGATGAAGAATTCCGAGCCAGACTGGTTCTTATCCCTGAGAAACCATGGGGGGAAGTTGATAATTAATTATGGGCGCAGTGGATGTATCCACAAAGACCTCCTCCTACAATGCATACGGTGAGTGGTCTGGCAGTTTCCCAGCACCCTTTTCTTGGTAGACCCACCTCGGGGGGGGGGGGTTTGGAATAAATCACAAACAGCTACTTCAGGCGCCCTCGGGAAATTCAATAGAGGTTGCTGTCAAAAGAACCCTTGCAGGTACAAACATAAGTGCTCGAAATGTGGTGGTAAACATTCCATATTACAATGCTTTGTGGAACATGCAAGCAGGTGAAATTTCAGCCAAGGCAGAGAGAGAACCAACACATTTCAACCTGGTCACATGGGCTTTTAGGCCAATTAACATGGAAAATTGATGCTTTTGGTTAAAATTCTACCCCTACTGAGAAGAGGCAGCTAGATTAGAATGGGGGTTTAAAGAAAGCTTCAGATTGGGTTATCAGTGTCCCATGTGTTGTAGGTTTGCTAAGAACCTGAAGCCAGTAAATGAATATCCACAGGTAGTAAAGCAGAAGCTGTTAGCAGAATTGGCAGAAGGGAGAATGATGGGCCCCTTTTCTACATGGCCTTCACGTGATCTCATTATATCCCTGTTGGGGGTAATACCCACGAAAACAACAGGTGAATTTAGAATGATCCAACACATGTCATGGCCACAAGGTGGCTCTGTGAATGATTTCATAGAAAAAGAATATTCCACGGGTCAGTTTGCATCATTAGATTAAGCCTTGGGTCTGGTAAGGAAAGTAAGCACTAATGCAGAATTGGCGAAATGTGATTAAGTCAGCTTTTCGGCTACTACCAGTGTACCCTTTAGATTTTGCATTGTTAGGCATCCCTTTTGAAGAACAGTTTTTTGTTGACAAGGTATTACCTATGGGTTGCGCAGTTTCGTGCAATCTCTTCGAAGCTTTTAGCACTTTCTTCCAAAAGTGTTTTTCATTCAGGACTGGTCACGTTAACGTCACTCATTACTTAGATTATTTCTTGTTCATCAGTGCAGCTGGTACTCAGCAGTGCGCGAGAGCTTTACATAATTTTCAGTCATTGGGTAAAGATTTCGGTGTGCCATTGGCAGCTGAGAAGACCGAGGGTCCTGCAAGCTGTTTGGTTTTTCTGGATATTGAAATAGATACTGTCAAAATGGAAGCAAGACTACCAGTAAAGAAAGTAAAAGAAATTGTAGTTATCCTGAAGCACGCCAAACTGTCCCCTAATGTAGGATGGGTTAGCCACTCCCTATTTACAACACTAAGTTAGCATAACCGAGCCAACTGTTAGAAAACCAGCTTGCCGTTTCTGCTGCTTTGCACGCGACACTGTTGTTTTATGTTATTCATTTTAGAAATGCTTACTCAACTTTCCCTTACCGGATAACAGTTTGTTGTTTAACATTCTTAACAGTGTGCTGCGACCTTCGTCTGTACATCATGTAAAGAACAAGTCTAGGACACTAGACGGTGCAGAGTGTTGTGTTCAGATTGATCGTACCACTTTTTAGACATATCATACATGCAGCTGCCAATATCTGAAGGACACGTGCTTTTAATATTGCAGGACAGAATGTTTTAGATTCATTCGAACAGAAGAGCTGATGCATGAGAGAGCCTAGCTGATCCTGTGATGTGATTCCACTAAGCTGATCTATACGGTATGGGGTCCCCCCTATTAGCCTAAGAGACCTTCTATTAGTATAATAAACCTATTAGTTACTAGAGAAAGGAGTGTGGCTGTTTACCACTGTCATTATTATTATGATTGCTCCTTTCATTGTGAATGGTATTGTAACAATGCTGATGGTTCTGATCTTAACCATTTGTCTGCTAGTGTTAGCCAAAGTACTGCATCTTAGGACGCGAGGTTTATAAAATAAACTCTTTAAACTTTACTGTGTCTGTATTATTCTGTTGTGGACTGCTAAATAAGTAAAAACAGCTGATTGGTGGTGTGTGGGGCTCTGACCGTTTGAATGCGACAGTTGAGCTTGTGAGCTCAGTCAGCCGTAGGTGGTTGAGGTAGGACTGACTTGAATTGCTGTCCCTCCCACCCTCCCTTTATATTTTCAACTTTGGGTGTTTTTAAAGGGCTTTTTTCGAGACTAGGTGGGCTTCCTTGTCACTTAGAGAGGTGGCAGGATTTGAGGAGATCAGAGTAGCTTGGGACAGAGGGAAACAGGAGCGAGGAATGAGGCATGAGGCATGAGGCAAGAGGAAGGCAGGGGATGAAAGAAATGGGTTTGGGAGGAGGCTTGGTTAGAACAATGTTGAGGAGGTTTTTTGTGGGGAATCGCTTCAGGGCGGGGGGTGCTAGGATATTGACTTTGCATTACTGAAGCCTTGTTTATATTGTTGTAAAATCTGAAAATTGCATGCCTGTCCAATAAAGTGGCCTTTTACCCCAATTGGCCTTGTTATGGTGCTTATTGCCCGAAAAATGCCAGTGGTAGCAACCTACACTAATAAAGTAACACCCACAGGCACTAATTAGATGAGAAAATGATCTTCCTGAAGCAGATATACAGCTTGATCAGGACATGTTGGCAGGAAGAACATCTGTGTATCATTAGACTCAGCTGTGCTGGATTTCTGATACCTAGAAAGGCAGTTGTGTCTCCTAGATGATAACACATCATGGCTTTGCCTCAGACTGCTTGTTCTCTTTTTTTTATTTTTAGTGATCTGGAACACGCAGATCTCCAGGAGGCTGTGATTAGAATGCAGAGCCCGGAACTAATTTTACACTTGTCTGAATACCATAGGACATTGTAAGCAGCAGGAATAATTACAGCCTCTGAATTCAAACTACAGTGCTCTTAAGGAGATCAGTTCCTCCTGGCCAAACAAGTATTACACCTGAAAGCGCCTTAATTTTAGTAACAAAAAGAAAGCGTATGTTTTGTCATTTTTTAATTTGTTTTTGCGAAACAGAAAGGTAAGATTTATAGAAAGATTAAGAATTAAACACATAGAAAATTATAATCACATGCTTTCAGTTGAAGTGACGAAATTGATGCACGAAGAAAGAATTTATGAAGATATATGGATATCTTGATTACTCATTTCTTTAATTTCGAAAATGTTGCCAGCCTTATGCAGAATATGATGTCATTTTTACCTGTGAACATTTATACCAACAAACCTTTCTGTAAGAAAAATACCCAAGTTTGCTTATTTGTTCACAATAGTGAAGAGTTGCTGTGTGTTTCCCACTTTCTCAGTAGTTACATTCTGACCATCATTATTAACTCGTGGTTAAAATGTGCAAATTATATTACAAGGTAATAAGAGTTGAGAGTGGATAAAATATAACTCTTATGAAGTAAGAGTATGAAGTTCAATTTCCTCTCAGTACTTATGAATCATCCAGTGATTTTCAAGAATACACAAGAGCATGCTAGATATGTTGCAATTATACATGATATGTACATTTGTTTGGTTGGGGGGTGGTTTTATTTCCTGGAGTTTTCTGGTGCAACCTTATTCAACCATCCAGCCCAGGAAGCCCACCCCTGCCAGCCCTGCTGGCCCACAAGTGGTGGCCTCTATCATGCAGACGCAGGAGCCTGCAGCTTTGTTTTCCTGTGCCTGCTTTTGTGGACAGAGTGCTGGTGATGGTTGTGGCTGTCTGCTCTCGCTAAACATGGGCATGAGGAGCAAGGATGGCCCACTACTGCTGGGGAGAGTGCAGCAGCACTCTCCCATCCTGCAGGGGGCTGTCAGGGGCCCAGAGTTGGGATCCTGGGCCCGCCTCTTTTTCTCTTTCCTTCGCGGGAGTGTGACAGTGCTCCCCTACTCATTCTGCCATTGATGGCCTGAAGTTTGGTGTCTCGGGACCCTGGCTTCCCTCATGGGGGTGCAATCGTGCGCCCCACCTGCTGGCAGAAATTATGTTTGTACTCCTTGGGGCAACCCCCTTGGCCCTCGGGGTAATATTGGGAGTCGCAGAAGAGCTCCATATGCTCCTGGTCTTACTGGGAAGTCAAAGGTCAAGATGCAGTCCCTGCTCATATCTTGTGTCCTGTTGTTCCAATTTGCATGCTTTTGGGCTCATTTTGCTCTGGGTTGTGCTCCACCACCTAGAGCCTCGACTCTGACCTGGAGTTGAGCCAGAGAAATATGACATTTCTGGTAGACCCATAAGCTGTACAAATATCTTTTTAGAACTTGCAGAATTGATTTTCTCACACAGGTTAATTCGATATGTCTCTGGTTTCTGTTGGCCAAAGGGAAGCAAAGCAGCACTCTAAGGCAGCCTTCCCCATAGTTACCAGGCTGTGCACAATAAGAGTCTTCCACATGCAGCCCTCACTTGTGTGCACACTCATGGGCAGAGGTGTCACATGTAATCAGCCAAGCACCCCTTATCCTTGCTGCATTACAGTGGCTTTATCTTAAAAGGTGGACACTGGCAGTAAACACAGTGCAGTCCACTTACCATGAGTATACCGTGGGTGAGTCACAAGTCGTGAGACTTACCCACAGTAAAAAGGTTACATACTATGTGGTCAAAAGGAAAAAGAAATTGGCCAGATGTGATAGGCAGAACCCATTTCCTTACAAGAGGATTTTAAGTTGCAATTCTATTGTGTGCAAACAGCATATCTCACCCAATATTAGTTATTGGGAGAGATAGGCATTACAAAAGTGAAAAACAACTCAGGAGTTTTTCACTGCCAGGACATGTACAATGTAAGACTTTTTAAATACATGCACAGTGCTCTTTGCCTTTAGGGCCTACCTTAGGGGTGACTTATGTGTATTATTATAGGAAGTTTTAGGGCTGGCAAAAGGTTTATTTTGCCAAGTTGAAATGGCACTTTAAAACTGCAAACACATGCTTGATTGACAGGCCGGAGACATGTTTTACAGTGCTACTATAGGGGTTGGCACATACAAATCCAAAACATTCCTTTAAAGTTCCTTTGATAGGGGGGCGTGGCCGAATCGCGGACCAAGATGGCCGCATAGTATCAGAGCTCTGCCGAAAGCCCCAGAAACGCAAGCCATCCTGGATCCCCCAAGCCGATATGCACCATGGCTGTGGCGGGACTGCACTCTGCGGGACACTCCAATACCAGCGGTGCCTCTCTTCCAAACATCGGAGGCCTGGGACCTCTGCGCCAGTGTTCTGCGTTTGACAGCCTCCATCGCACGGCCGAACTGTGGCCTAGACTGTTGCCGCCTGCCATTCAGGTCTTGGACACGGCCCCTTGACTTGGCTCTCTCCTGTGTTGCGGCACTGGGTGGCGGCGAGAAACCCGCCGGGGGCGCGCTACCCCCCTGGTGACAGAAGTCAACATATGGCACTCCCGAACAACGCCGTCTCCCCGTTTGGAAGAGGGTAAGCCTGCGTTTCTATCCCGCATCCAAGACATGACACAGCTCCTGCTGAGGCCCCTAATTGGTGTAGCGGACCAGGCAGCAGAGTGCTCTTTCATCTTTGCATGCCCCAGTTGATTCACATAGCTTGGTGCATCACAGCCCTTTCTCCACATCAGCGGACCACAAGGTGGGACAAGCGGGTACGCTGCTAACCCATAGTGACAGGGTTCTTCACCCCTATTATCAGCCTGCCGGCTGTGGACTGTCCCCCCTGTCTGCATGACCCTTGAGACAGTGGGATCCTCAGATGTGGCATGAATAGCTGATAAGGCCCGACTGGCTGTTGTCGGACGACCCCACCCGGGACAAACACGCATGGAGGCAATGGGAGGTGCATTGAGGAGGTTGCTCTCCCCTTAGTACACTGAACCTAGGGTGGAGCTGCTGCAAGACCGTCTGCTCCCGCGGTCCCAGGGCTGTTGTGACACCAAGACTTGTGGCCCTTCCACAAGGCCAAGGGCAAGAGCGAAGATCCGAAGCAGTGAAAACTCACCTTCGAGAAGACTGGTGGAGTAACTAATTTGACGAGTCTCACAATGGCGAGGGTGGTAATCAGGCTCCTGCCCTGCCGCAGCCCAGCGTGCAGGGCATTAAGGTGCTTATGGCAGAACTTAAAAAGGGCTTTTGCTCTCTGGACACTCGCTTCGATGCTCTCGACAAACGTCTGAACAAAATAGGGGCCCAAATGGATCAGCACGAGAAACGACTTTACACCGCGTAGGGCAGGATTTCAGACTTGGAGGATGGCTCGGCCCAAGCTATGAAATGGCTGGAGAGGATGGAAGGCCTCTTGATGAACATTGCCATAAAGAATGAGGACCTCGAAGCCAAGGGTGACGCAACAACGTTCACATTATGGGTGTGCCGGAGTCAACGAACATGGGTCGACTGGATGGGTTTGTTAAAAGCCTGTTAATTGACTTGTTTGGTTGGGAGTCCTTCATGGCTACTTTTGTTGTCGAGAGGGCACACAAATTCCTCGGTCCACGACCTAACCCTGACTATCCACCTCGCCCCATCTTGGCATGTCTTCTGAACTTTAAAGACAGGGACACGGCATTGCGGATGGCACGAGAACGTGGGTCGCTGGAATGGCAGGGCTCTGCCATTTCCTTGTACCCAGACTTCACGGCGATGGTTCAGGAAGCCTGACGGAAATTCGTAATGATCAAAACCACTCTGCGCAAGGTCAGTCTCAGATATGGTATGCTGTACCCTGCACGTCTGAAAGTTGATGTAGATGGCAGATCAAGGATTTTTGAATCTACAGTTGAGGCCCAAGAATTTCTGTGAACCTGTGCCAACACTGCGCTGCCGAGGAAGTCACCCACCCCAGAACGAGCACCTCTGATGCTGAACTCTGGCTCCAGCGCAGACCTGTTTTCAGCGAGCTAATAGACTTGTCTGTGACACAACATCGATAAGTATTGACTGTGTTTGATTGATCTGCCTCTCTATGTTCCCTGTTTTCTCTCCTTGCCATGTCCTTTCAAATATCAGACTCTGGCTCTTTAATACATGTTTCACAATTTCCGGGGATAAGGTGAGTTGTTGCCTCCCCCAGTGCGTTCACACATTCTTGCTATGTCTACAATTGGTAATATAGATGTTTGCTTTAAATTGTTCTTGGGTTTTGGGATTTCCCCTGGGTTTCGATTATGGGGATGGGTGGGGGGTGAGGGATGGTTATTGCTTTGATTACATGGTATTATTTGTTCCTGACACGATTGGTTACTCATGACGTTCCGTGTGCTACAATGGGCACAAGCATGTTCTTTACAGCTCTGACCACTTGTGATGATGGCGGGTAGGCTCTCCACTTTTTCTGACATTACCTTCTTCACGTGGAATGTGCAGGGTTTGAACAACGCCAGAAAGGGGAAAACTATTTGCAGTGCCACAAAGCTGATGTTGTTTTTTTTGCGGAAACACATTTGTCCTCCTCCTCCCCTACCACGTTTGCCTCTATCTGGGGTGCACACCGCTACTTTGCAAACTACAGCACGTACTCTAGGGGTACTGCCATACTCATACACAAACGGCTGCCTTTCCAACAACATAAAGTGACTACTGACAGAACTGCCATTTCACATTGGTGACAGGGAAACTCATGGGCTACAACATTACTTTAATGTGTATTTATGCACCAAATGTGGATTACCCCGATTTCTTTCATGCTTTACATGCCATTCTGCTTTTTTTAGGCGCTGACTAGGGGGTGACTTTAACCTTCTTTTGCAAACCACACTAGACAGTACGGCGGACTCCCCAGCCACAAAACCCCGAACCAGCAAGATACTTAGGGACATCTGTGACTCAATTGGCTGAGTGGATATATGGCACAGGTGATGCTCTAATGACAAGGCATACACTCACTATTCAGCCACCCACAACACTTAGACACGACTGGACTTCTGGCTGGTCTCACTTTATATGGCTCCCTGGTTTGGTTCCATGACCCTTTTGCCTAGAACGTACTCTGATCACTCACCGGTCATCATGAATCTCTGGATTCCCAGACCAGAGGGTGGTGAAAGGCAGTGGCGGTTCCCAGGACAGGCCCTACAAGATCCAGTCTTTTCTGCTGAAATTCGAGAGTGGATAGAGACTTATTTCGATTTAAATGTGGGTTCGGTCAGCAGGTGCGCGACTGTGTGGGATGCGTTCAAGGCATATATAAGGGGGAAATGCATTGCCAAACACGCCGGGGTTATGAAATCGCTGAGAGGTACAATTGCCTGCATACAGGACCGATTGAAGGTCTTGGATGTAGAATTGCTGATGCACTCAGACACAAATAAGCAGGCCAGTAGACTGTTGCTATTGACGGAATGCAGAGATGCCGTGGATAGCAAAACAAAGTTTCTAGGGAAATACACCACTGCCAGGAGGTATGGTGAGGGGGACAGACCGGGACACACAGTGGCGCAACTGTTCTGGCCATGTGTGGAGAGATCCTACATCACATCTATCAGTTCAGAAGATGGGCAGATTCATACGGATACGACGGTGATCCGAGATGAGTTCCATCACTATTACGCAAATTTGTATACTACACGTGCGAGGCACAATGACGGCGATCATAGGGCTTACCTCAATGAAATTGCGATGGTATGGCTTGAGGACTATATGCAGATGTTCTAAAGGGAGCCATTCTTTAGGGAAGAAATTATTAGCGCCATAGATGCTCTGAATGGCACCACAGCGCCGGGGCTGGATGGCTTCACGGGCATATTCTATAAACATTATAAAAATATTCTTGCCCCGCACCTTCTTGAGGTTTATGCGGAAGCCCTAGAAAATAAATCTTTGCCACCCACGCTCCGTGAAGCGGTAATATTCTTGCTTCTCAAGCCTGTCAAGAATCCTTTAAGCTGGAGCTCATTTAGGCTGCTATTACTCTGGAATTTGGACTATAAGATCCTTGCTAAAATGATTGCGTTACATCTTGGCTACTTTTTGATCGCATCATATCCCCAGTACAATCTGGCTTCGTCCCCCACAGTTACACTGCACTAAATCTGCGTTCATCGTTTGCTGTGCTGCATAGAATTTCTCCAGAGGTTCCGGCGGTGGCGGTCCTGCTGGATTCGGAGAAGGCATTCAACTCCTTGGAATAGCCTTTCATATGGGCCGTGATGAGGAAGCTAGGCATCCCCAATGGTTTCATTGACCTCACAGCACTGCTTTACGCCTCCCCTGTGGCGATACTCCGCCTGAATATATGGTATAAGGTATGCAGTTTAATACAGGGCCCCTCTTCATCTCGCTCTATGCAGACGACATTGTGCTGTATGTTCGCTGCCCGCAGGCCAATCTCAACCCCCTGATCAGGGAGATCCTACGTTTTAGCGGACATTCGGGATTGGGCATAAACTGGAGCCAGTCTGTGCTATTCCCCTTAATGGTGGGTACCATTAAATGGGAATGTGAGTTTCCACTGAAATGGTGCCATGACTCGGTCAGGTATCTGGGCATCCAGATACATAGAGAAGCGGGGCAAATTGTGCAGCTGAATTACGGCTCAGCAATACACAACCTTGAAGCGCAGATGGAACGTTGGATATGGCTTCAGCTTTCTATGTCTGAGAATTGCACTTATGAAAATTCTAGTTCTTCTGAAATTTTTATACATGTTCTACAATATCCCCATTCTGCTCCCAGATAGTTTTTTTAAGACCCTCAGATCACAACTTGTCAGGCTCGCATGTGGGGGCAAAAGGCCTAGGATACGATGGGAAAGTCTGACTTTGCCGTACGAAAGAGGGGTGCTGGGGGCCCCTGCTTTTAGACTGTACTATTTAGTGGCACAGGCCAGCTTTGCCCATTCTTTGTATCATCCCGACGCACCCATCCCCTACGGTAGGCCTGAAACTGAGTTGGCGCTCCCGACTCCGCTCCACACCATTATGCCCAAGGGCTTACCGCGCGATCCCAAGGACATTCAGACTGTCTCCACCACGAGCTGGGCATGGCACAAACTCTCTCGAATCACTGGAAGCGGTTCCCTGTACGCTTCTGAAATCACCATAGCGCACAACCCATGGCTCCCAATTACAGAAGAGAAATTGGTCTTGCGGGTGCTCAAATCCCACTCAACGAGAAAGCTTGGGGATCTATTCCCAGGTGGGCATATATTCACCAACGCTGGGAGGGAGAAGGGGTCTGGACTAAACTTCATGGATCAGTTTATCTTCACTAGGGTGCGCAGGGCTCTGCGTGCTAAAAGTATGGAATATCCACTTAAACCACAGTCCCTCAGACCTTTATCCTTTTTAATAATGAACCCCAACGGAAAACAACTGATCTCAAAGTTATACAGATCCTGTATAACTCTAGTGCCGTGCCATGACACGAAGGTTCGAACTGCCTGGGAGCTGGACCTAGGTCATCCCATTTTGGATGATTAATGGGTTTGCTGCTGTGCACAAATCAGGGGTATCGCTCTCAACAGTAGGCATAAGCTGAACATTTTAAGTTCCCATGGAGAGCATATATGATGCTGGCTAAACTTTACGCTATTGATTTCTCCCGACCCCATAACTGTCTTAAATGCAACAGCCCTCATGCCGATTTTCCTCATTTGACATGGACATGAACTTGCCCCAAGATTGCGGAGTTCTGGGTTGCCATTTTTGACAGATTATCACAGATGACACAGCTGGACTTAGACCCCACCCCGGACGTTGCACTGCTGGGATATGTCTTCAACATGCCCAAAAAACGATGCAAGTTCCTTGCGCTGGCGCTGCTTTTGGCAAAACGTGAGGTCGCTCTTAGATGTGGCAGCAAGCAGCTTCCTACAACGAATACATGGCTAGCCAGCCTCACTTTTCGCAACACTAACTATGAACTATATGCTACACTTCTCCCTCCCAAATCTGGACCAAAAGACATCTGGGGTACGCTCAAGACATATTTACAGAACTTGGAGCCTGATACCCCAAGCTCCACTCACGATGGCATAGTTCCAACCGGAGTGGGTTAAAAAGTAAAATATGACCCCATATTGTATATGGACTTCGAACAATATCTGTGTATCTAGTCTTACCTGATTTCTGAATATTTGTCGAAGATAAGACTAACATACAATGATCATTCATTGTAATATGTGTGTCACATTGCCCAATCTTTTGTGTATAACGTTGCGCGAGGCGGACTTAAATATGGAACTGTTAACATATGGTGAACGAACAACTGTACAAACAACACTGTTATGTAAATGTTTGAAAATGATAAATAAAGTCTTTTTTTTTAAAGTTCCTTTGATAAGCAACCATCTACCAATGGCTAAGGTGGTAAAATAGTGCTACTCTATCTCTTCAGCTAATTAAGACACCAGTTATCCCAAACCTTTAACAGGGATTTTGTCTTAGATTGCGCTAACAGTACTTACTTTATGTGGTATGGCCCAAATCTGTTGTCTTTTCTGTGGAAAAAATGTGTTTTCCTAGACCCACAATTTAAAGTGAAATTTATAGTCTCATCTCTTGCACGTGACACAACATCTCTATAACTGGAAACCATTTAAAGAGTATTTTGGATGCATTTGGAAGAATGTGGGAGACAATATATAGACAATGAGCTCATGCTTTTTAAGCAAATACATTCAGACAAGTTTACACACCAGTCCCAGTTTAAGTGGCTAGTCCTAGTAGCAGACAGAATGGTTTGGTTCAGGCGCCCACAATGCTTACCATTTGTTTTGATTGAATTGATCTGCTTCTCCAGCTGAACCATTGCTTCATTATAGCGAATCTAACCCCTCCAAAGATGAGCCCTTCCTCTACTGTTGCTTAGATGGGAGTGGAAATAGTAAATTTCAGCCAACTAAAATCCAATACTTTCATCAGTGTTGTTTAGGATTGAGGGAGAATAGTGAATGGGACCCCGCTCCCAAAGCCCAACACTTTCCCTTCTTTTTCTTACATTGGAGTGGCATTAGTAATCCTTTCCTTCCAAAGTGCAACATAACCCTTACTATTTCATAGGTGGAAGTGGAAGTGATGCATTTTATTTCTCCATATTTATTGAATTTGGAATGGTCAAATTCAATGTCAGATCAAATAATAAAAGTTCAGGATCCCTTCAGCACCCGGGGCAGGAGTATAACCCCTTCCCAATTACTTGAATCTTTTTTGTTTTTCTTTTATCTGTGCTTTATGGAGTGAGGAGGCATTAACTTGCACTCAGCTCCTGTGTTACTACTCGGAACATAGAATATTTCTGTTTAGGTCATTTGACGTCAACAAAAGCCTACTTCTCTTAGTCATATTTCCAATTCTATTTTTATACTAAAGAGTTACAGAGAATGGAAAAATCCCTTCTCCAGCTGCTTAACATCAGCCTGAGGAAAGCATGGCAATGAACACATGTTTTATGAGTATGCATAAACTAAACGTCTTTACGAAATAAGTAGGCTTGTTTTCTAGGTTTTATGCTTCTAACACACCTAATATATTCAAATCACGAACAATGACTATGTTAATATAGAGCAAGTCCTGTGTTGTATGCATCATTATATAAAATACATAAAAAGCTATGCCACATTTGTCAAAGCTATTTCAAATATTTCTGGTCTATTTCCAAATTGTATGAAATATTTATTAATTGTTAGTTGTAACTGTGGAAACTGCTATTCAAAACATGTTACAAAGTTTGAGAAATAATCCCCCCAATAATTTAAGTATGTCAGAAACCTCAATGAAAATTTATCCACGTGCAACCAGGACATTTTGGCAGAAGTAGGTAAGCATCTACAGAATCTGATGAATGTATTCATTACATTCTTCCAAGGACGTTCTATCCCTAAATTAGTGAGGCTAACCTAGATTTTAGTTGTGGGGGCTCTTGCGCAGCGTAATTTTGTGTTGCAACCTCAGGTCTTTTTAATGGTAAGTAAATCAATGCAGTACTCTGCACTGCGTTTTATCACAACAGTTCTTACTCAAAATATTAGTAAATAACCTCTATCAAGTGTGTTTGTGTAGACATTGCCCTCATGTGTGTGTGAGCAGTGCTTGATTAAGGCATCCGTGTTCTGTTTACTGTGCCCATATCTAGCGACTGATGTGGATATTTTTCTACATTTCTTTTCTATTTTTTGCTAGCTATCCTCAATGTTTTGTTTAACTATGTGAATTGTTCTCTGCCTTTTGTGACTGGTGATGATTCAGTGTATCCTGGGAGTTTCTAAGACTCCAATGTTCTGGTTTGTTAATAACGTGAGTTTACAAATAGTCTGTCCTGCAATATCACCTTTGCCCAAATAAACATGTTTGTGCCCTCTGTTAAACAATAATGACCATATCATCTTATCCAAGTCACCAGAAATATACGTGAATAAAAAACTGAGTCTGAGTCTTCAGCTAAACACTCATTTGCCAGTAACAAATTTAGCTGGAGGTCAGTAAATTGCACATTGGTGCCATGGAAATTATAGTTCCAATTCAGGCAACAATGTAAACACAGTGAGATAGGCAGCAATCAAAGCTATATCTGAATTTAGAAAAGTATATCCATTACTATTTATGGCATGCATCCCTTACACAGATAATATATGGGATAAAGTACCCCCTGATGCACATTATAAGGATATTGCAAGTCACTGAGGAGCTCCAAGACCACATAGAGGAACGAGATCAAGGGGGTACTTTATTCCTTATAATACATGGTCACAACACCACCTTTCTCACAAACCACTTAAATCCTTGGTATGTAACTCTTTCTTATGAAAGAGATAGTGAATTTGCAAACGTGAAGAATGAAAATAGAATCGCTAGTACAAAACGAAACACATCAAAATAGCTGTTAGATATTTGTTACAAAAAGATATTACAATCAGTTTAATACACATCAGTTTTATAAAAATAAAAGGTGCAGTATCTTGGAATGTGTAGAAACAAGCAGAAAGATTCAAACTTTTCTATAATTACCTAAGGAGTGCAAAAAATAAACATGTTGCCAAAAATATCTCTTTTATTCTTTTCACTATACAGCTAGAAAAGCTTGATGATCCCAGGCCCAGACAAGTGTGTCTATGATTTTTTTCTAAGTCTATGAAAATTCCAAACAGCATCCAGCATCTTGCTTCGGCACATACATGTGTCTGTGCACCAGTGAAGTCCCAATTAAGATTTTCTGAAGATAAGAAAAAAAATCCAAATAGCATCTGACTCCTAAGTGAGGAAGTATGTCAGCAAAGAGCTAGACACTTACTGGATTTTTTCATAGCCTAAAAAAAAATCCATTCAGTATACAGGTCCTTGCTGTGACACAGACGTGTGTTTGTGTATCCCAGTGAGGAGCCAGACACTAGTTTTTTTTAAGGTTAAGAAAATAAATCCATGTAGAATCTGACTCTTTTCTGGGGCTCATGCCTATGCCCCAGCAAAGAGCTAGACACAGTTTTGATTTATTTTTAACCAAAGGAAAAATTCCCCAAAATATTTGTTTCCACATAGTGTCTGTCTGGAGCCAGGGAAGGCTGTGCCACAGATGAACAGCTCATTTGTTTCACAATTCTTCTCTTGGGCTGTATGAAATTAAATCAGTAAGTGGAGATTGAAAGGGGATGAACTAGGAATAATGCATGTTTGACCCTGTCCAATCCCCATCTCTGGGTTACATTTTTTTGTTTGTGAGTCAGGAGAAAAGGTGGGAAGGTTGGGTAGCTGAAGGAGCTCTACTCCTCAGACCCTATCTCTCACCGCACTTCTCTTCACCAGCAGTAAACAATGGATCGAGCTTGTGGGCTTGACTAAGCAGGAGCTGGGGGCAGTAATAGCTGTCCTTAGCCCCTGTCTTAGCCCGCTCACCCTTTATGTGAAGCACCTTATAACACTACCAGCACTCTGAATCAGCTCACCTTAAATGTCTGTTTTTCTAGCAAAGTTTTAAAGTGTTGAAGGATGATCCATATCATGCCTTTGTCATTTTTCAGCCTGGCATTGATGGCACTTGCTAATCCTGTACATAAAGACTTTGCTGTAAAAATGACAAGATGCTTTGCCACTCTCAAGCTGGGTATAGATGGCACTGTGCTACACCTATGCTTAAAAACTGTGCTAGAGGGCTTAAAAACTGTGCTAGAGAAATAGACATTTGAGGTGAACAGTTTCAGAGTGTAAGCGGTGCTGTAGAGTGATCCAGATAAAAGATTTGCTCTCCATCTAACCTTGGGAGCTACCCATAGTTCCCTGCTCTCTTTTTGTGTGTGTGTGTGTGTGTGTATATATATATATATATATATATATATATTACCTACTGGCGGTCCCTCTTACCATAGGAAATCCGCAACATTCTATTTTGAATAACGTTGGCGCCGGTCGACGAATCCTCGCCAAATTTTCAAAATAGGTGGGGCGCTGCGCTCCGCTCCTACCCTGAAAGTCTCGGGGGGATTCGTCAAGCGGGGGCTGAGATAAAAGGGGGGTCCCAAAACGCGTTTTTCCCATGCATTTTTCCATAGGACCTTTAGACACAGCTACAGCCCGAACGGCTGAACAGAGTTAAATGAAATTTGGCAGAGAGGTAGTCCTCAGGCCAAGGAAGTGCCTTTTGTAGGTTTGGTGTAAATCTGTTCAGTAGATTCTGAGAAAATAGCCTTTAAATCAATATATATATCTGAGCCAGCTTACGGTGCGCTTACGGTGCGCTTACCGTACGCGTACGGTGACGTGCGCGAGCGAGATTCTGATTGGCTGATAGATCTTAGTAAACATTCGAATCGGTCGAAACCAGGAAGCGGCGGCCGCCATTTCGTGTGTTTCAGTCAGAAAAAAAAAGGGAGATAACTTGAAAAGGGGGCAAGGAAGAGAGTTACAGACCCCCTAACATTTGAAAGGGGGTCAAAGAAGGACAGAAAAGTACAAAAAAAACATTTATTAATTTTTTAAAAAATCGCGGGGTACGCGTACGGTAAGCTAACCGTACGCGTACGGTAGAAAAAAAAATAAAACATGAAATGAAATGCAGATTTAAGTGTTTAGATATTAGGGGGCTCTAAAAAGAGCCGTTGTGTTTATGAAGTGATTTTTTAGTGGTACCTACAAGTAAGTACCGATGCAGAGTCTAAGGTTCAAGAGGAAGACTCTGTTCCCTTCATCATTGAAGTGCACACCATCTCCTCTATAAATGTCTTGCATGTCGTAACGCAAGTTGTTGTGGTAAATGGAACCCATACCATAGTCTCGGAGGAAAGCAGAAACAGATTTGTTGACGTGCTTTCTTGCTTTGTCAATCTGTGGACAGAAATGATTGGACCAGTTCCATTTTTGCCTTTGGCATATGTTAGAAAACACAAAGGCAGTTTTAGGGAAAAGTGAAAACAGTTGTGCAAAGGTCTCCTTCATAAGCATTTCCAGACCTACCCCAGTCAAAGTGCCTAGGTCATTGCCACCACAGTGCACTATTATGAGGTCAGGGTGTTGGATTTGCATGAAGGATTTCACCAATGGCATCAATTGGTGCCACTTTAACCCTCTCTGACCAATCCATTTAATGTTTACATTTGGCAAAGCAAGGTCTCTCACCATACCTGTTTTCTCTGCATACTTTTCACTCCAGAAGACATAGCTGTGCCCTACAATCCACACTGTGAACATCTTCAAAGGAGAACTGGATGCACTCAGGAGGTGTAATTCAGTAGAATGGTAAAAAGAAATGAAAGACAGTTTGGAAATGGAGGCATACATATTTTTTTATTTTTTTTAAACTGATTGGCTGTTTCATACCATTCTACAATAAAAACTAGGCTGTATGTGTAAATTTATAGAAGCATGTTTTGTATTGGTACAGAAAAATGTGTTACCAAAGAACAGTACTATGGATTTGCTGTTAGGTTTGAAAAGTCAAGCACTCCTGCTCTTTGGAAATGAAACATTGTTTGGTGAACTTCTGACCTAACTCTGCACAGCAGTGTTTCAAGAGCTGTTGCTATGGTAGCAGGCAGAAGTCAAGTTGGGGGAAGGGTACTAGGCAGAAGTCAAGTTGGGGGAAGGATACTTTTGGAAAAGGGTTGGTTTTCAACCAATAGAAATGTGTGATTACATTTGAAAAAAAGAGGGAAGCACTGAGATTTGAAACTTACATGCATATGTGTGGAAAAAGAGAGGGAAACTTTGCCATTATCTGGTTCTGCTGAGAGGAGAGAGGTGTACAGAACAGAGATCCTGGCTCTGATAATCTGCTGTTTGAGTGCCACATTTATTTCACAACTAATTAATTTTAAAGGTGAGTTTAGAGTTTGAGAGGGGATGTATATGGTAAATTAAGAAATGAATAATAGAATTGGAATTCCTTTTGTTGAAGTTGTGTTTATCATTTTCTGTTTTGGGAGAAATTTAAATGTGAGGAACATGTAAAATAATATGGACTATGTTTTCACGATAAATTAAGGTGTACTGGTATAAATAAGGAATACTTTAAGGGTTTGAGGTTGCACTCAGTAATGCAAATACATTCAGCATCAGTAAGGCTGGTTGCCCTTGCTGGAGTGTAGTCAGTCACCCAGGCTACACATGTTGTTGGTCTCAGAAAGCTGTTTGGTATTGCTCTGCTGATTTTACATTTGCATTAGATGGAAAGGGGGAGGTATTTTTTTCTGCAGAAGCAGACTCTTAGCACACAGCCAGCTGCATATCATGTGGAATCATGCATAGTATTCACAACCGAGTGGGGTTTGAGGTTTCAGTCAGTAATGCAAATACATTCAGCATCACTAAGGCTGGTTGCCCTTGCTGGAGTGTAGTCAGTCACCCAGGTCACACATGTTGCTGGTCTGAAAATGTTGTTTGGACATGTGCTTTTTTAAGAATCTGAAAAGTGGATTCATAATGTGTCAGACTGTAAAAGTACTTATCACTTGCCAAAAAAAAGAGTAGTAAGTGTGCTTTGAAATTGGCAAAGAAATTACGTTTTCAGACTAACATGAAAACATGACTCTGTGTGCAAAGAGGAATTACAGGCAGAGATGTATTGCGTATTGCTCTGGTGATTTTACATTTGCATTAGATGTAAAGGGGGAGCATTTTTTTTATGCAGAAGCAGACTCTTAGCACACACCCAGCTGCTTATCCTGTGGAATCATGCACAGTATTCACAACCGAGTGGGGTTTGAGGTTGCACTTAGTAATGCAAATACATTCAGCATCACTAATGCTGGTTGCCCTTGCTGGAGTGTAGTCAGTCACCCAGGTTACACATGTTGCTGGTCTCAGAAAGCTGTTTGGTATTGCTCTGGTGATTTTACATTTGCATTAGATGGAAAGGGGGTGTTATTTTTTTATGCAGAAGCAGACTCTTAGCACACAACCAGCTGCTTATCCTATGGAATCATGCACAGTATTCACAACCGAGTGGGGTTTGAGGTTGCAGTCAGTAATGCAAATACATTCAGCTTCACTAAGGCTGGTTGCCCTTGCTGGAGTGTAGTCAGTCACCCAGGTTACACATGTTGCTGGTCTGAAAATGTTGTTTGGACATGTGCTTTTTTAAGAATCTGAAAAGTGGATTCATAATGTGTCAGACTGTAAAAGTACTTATCACTTGCCAAAAAAAAGAGTAGTAAGTGTGCTTTCAAATTGGCAAAGAAATTTCGTTTTGTGACTAATATGAAAACATGACTCTGTGTGCAAATAGGAATTACAGGCAGAGATTTATTGCGTATTGCTCTGGTGATTTTACGTTTGCATTAGATGTAAAGGGGGAGTTATTTTTTTGTGCAGAAGCAGACTCTTAGCACACAGCCAGCTGCTTATCCTGTGGAATCATGCACAGTATTCACAACCGAGTGGGGTTTGAGGTTGCAGTCAGTAATGCAAATACATTCAGCATCACTAAGGCTGGTTGCCCTTGCTGGAGTGTACTCAGTCACCCAGGTTACACATGTTGCTGGTCTGAAAATGTTGTTTGGACATGTGCTTTTTTAAGAATCTGAAAAGTGGATTTAAAATGTGTCAGACTGTAAAAGTATTTATCACTTGCCAAAAAAAAGAGTAGTAAGTGTGGTTTCAAATTGGCAAAGAAATTACGTTTTCAGACTAATATGAAAACATGACTCTGTGTGCAAATAGGAATTACAGGCAGAGATTTATTGCGTATTGCTCTGGTGATTTTACATTTGCATTAGATGTAAAGGGGGAGCATTTTTTTTATGCAGAAGCAGACTCTTAGCACACACCCAGCTGCTTATCCTGTGGAATCATGCACAGTATTCACAACCGAGTGGGGTTTGAGGTTGCACTTAGTAATGCAAATACATTCAGCATCACTAAGGCTGGTTGCCCTTGCTGGAGTGTAGTCAGTCACCCAGGTTACACATGTTGCTGGTCTGAAAAAGCAGTTTGGACATGTGCTTTTTTAAGAATCTGAAAAGTGGATTTAAAATGTGTCAGACTGTAAAAGTATTTATCACTTGCCAAAAAAAAGAGTAGTAAGTGTGGTTTCAAATTGGCAAAGAAATTACGTTTTCAGACTAATATGAAAACATGACTCTGTGTGCAAAGAGGAATTACAGGCAGAGATTTATTGCGTATTGCTCTGGTGATTTTACATTTGCATTAGATGGAAAGGGGGAGCTATTTTTTTATGCAGAAGCAGACTCTTAGCACACACCCAGCTGCTTATCCTGTGGAATCATGCACAGTATTCACAACCGAGTTGGGTTTGAGGTTGCAGTCAGTAATGCAAATACATTCAGCATCACTAAGGCTGGTTGCCCTTGCTGGAGTGTAGTCAGTCACCCAGGTTACACATGGTGCTGCTCTCAAAAAGCAGTTTGAACATGTGCTTTTATCAGAATCTGAAAAGTGGATTCAAAATGTGTCAGACTGTAAAAGTACTTATTTCTTGCGAAAAAAAAAGAGTAGTAAGTGTGCTTTCAAATGGCAAAGAAATTTTTCTGCCTAATTTCAAACCATGACTCTGTGTGCACACAGGAATTGTTTTTAGATATTTAATTTGTGATGGTGTTATTGTGATTTTCACTTGTAGGAAAGGGGTACATAGTTTTTTAAGATTTGAAAAGATCATAAAAAATGTAGTAATATATTTAAATAAAATAAAGGAATTTTTTAAAGTTTTTTTCAGGTATTGCTGAAGAGCAGTGAACAAAATGTAAGATGCCTACAAAATCCAGACAAAGGAAAAACCACAAAAAAATCTATATTTGAAGACAACTGGAGGACCTAAGTTAGCTGGAGATGCTCATGTTGGGAAAAAGAGAAAGTCTTCTGGTAAGCAGACAAAAGATTTTTTAAAGAACATCTTCAAAAAAAGGAAAAATGTACAAAATGTCTGTACTGGAAAGAATGTTTTCAATAGAAAAGAATAGGAAAAAATTGAGAATTTAGTTAATGCAAATATACCTTCTGCAATAACAAAGATTAACTTAAACAGAAAAACAGCGTTTAAAGAGATACGTAGAAAAATGTTTCAGAGAAGAGTTATGTCCAATTTGATAAAGGATGTGAAGAAATATAAGAAAAAGGCAAAATATTACAAGAGAAAAAAAGAAATTGAAGCCATTGCAGCAAAGGCATTAGAATTAAAAAGGAAACTATTCATTTTAATTTTGAATAGGATGCGTACATTAGATAAAATGGTCAATGTACTGAAATCACAAAGCAAAAGGAAAAGAGTAGTGAAAAGGAGAATGGATGCATAGTTCAAGTAGTGAACCTTTTTTTAATGAAGAGAGTTATTTTCAAAGTAATAGTTTGCTGCATGCAGTTGACACCAGAGGTCGTGCTTACGAAGTGAAAAATGGTTGTATAATGGAGAAGGAGAAAATGGTTCCAAGAGATGAGGTACAAGTGATGGCGGATGAGGCTATGGGGAGACGTCCTAAAGCCCCAGTGTACACTTGGAATTGTAGTAGTATTTGCACTGTGCGTCAGGAATCTATTGATACATTTCGTGAGTTTCTAAGAGAATATAGTAAAAAAAGTGTAAAACAGAAGATTAAGGTGCTTCAAAGTCTAGATCCATGCAGAGTGAGAGAAAATACTGGTTTGCAGGGTCATTCTCTGGCTTGTTTATCTAGAAAAGTGTGTAATAGTGTTTTCCATCATTTTAGGATGCTGGCTGTTCATCATACTGAAATGAGAAAGTTTGTGAGACGGTTGTATTTTGCTAAAAGTCCAGCAATAAAGTTAGATGAATTGAATAGGGCTCTGTTCCGTGGATCGGTATCAGATGTAGAGAAGGTTGTTGATGAAATTCAGTTTTGTTACTTTGGTCCTGAACAAGACAGTGCAGAAAAGGACACAGTAAATGAGGAAGAAGTGGAAGAGAATGTAGAACCCTCTGTAAGTAAAACATTTAATGATCACATAACAAAATTTGCAATAATCTCTAATGAAAGACCAAATATAACTTGTATTTGTTGCCGCAGAACTCATTATAGAAAACAAACTAGGAATGTTGATCTCTACAGAAAGAGTGAAAATGAAGATAATTATAAGTGGAAGGATTTTGCCACATATATATTTCTTGAAAATTGTTTTGAATTGGGTGAAGATCAGCGTATTTGTAAATACTGTTACAACAAGTTAGAGGAAAATAGAATGCCAACCAGAGCTGTACATAATAATTTAGAATTGGATGTTATTCCTGCCGAACTTTCTGAATTAAATACATATGAGTCTATACGTATTCAATGTGTTCATCCGTTCCAGACCATAGTACGTATGGAGCCCAAAACTGGTAAATTACCTCCTTCAGATTTACTGAGAGGTTTAAAAGGTAGAGTGGTGTATTTGCCCTTGGATTTGAAAAAAAATATGGAAACTATTGATGCAGATACTTTGGAAACTGAACCATTAGTTATTCTGGTTAATGGTGTACCTACAAAGAATAAGAAGATTTGGCAGGAGCTGGTAGATGTACAGAAAGTACAAAGAGCAAATTTGTATTTGAAAAGGAATAACAAATGGTATGAATCAATTTATATAGAAGAAGAAGAAGAAGAAGAAGAAGATTTACAAGAAGACACAGAAACACCAACTGGACAAATTGAAAAAGTGGACAAGTCAAAGGAAGAAGAAATTTATGAACATTTTAGCATACATTCTCTACATTCAAAAGAAGTTATGGGAGACAATATTGATCTGTTTCAGATGAAGAAAGCAAAAGGAACTCCCGTGAGTGTATGGGAGGAGAGCTTGGAAGCTCGATGTTTTCCCCAGCTGTTTCCTAAAGGAAAAGGAGGACGATACGATGAACGTCCAGAACAGATTCCAGCTTCTGAGTATCAGACCACAAGACTATATGCAGAAGATCCCAGATTTCGACAAAGTATTCCTTATTTGTTCCATCTTTTATTTGAAAGCGACTTGTCTGCACTATCTTATGCAGTAAATCACATTTTAAAAAGTGGAGTACATTTACAAAATGTGTCTGCTAAGGATTTTATGGAGAAAGTGCAGCACCGAGATGATCATTTGGAAACACAACTGATCAATCTGATGGCTTGTCAGCGTGGGACAAATGTATATTGGTACCGACGCCATGGTGAATTAAAATGCATGTTACGGAATTTAGGAACACCAACATGGTTCCTTACCCTAAGCTGTGCTGAGTACGCTTGGGATGATTTACTGGATTTTCTACGAGAGGCAAATTCAAACATTAAAAACATTGAATACAAGACAGCAGGAGAACTGTGCTCATTGGATCCGGTTAATGTTTGCAGATATTTCAATCATAGATTTGAGGCTATGATGTCCTTCATCTGCAATTAAAAAAAATCCACCCCTTGGAGAAGTAGTGGATTTCTTTTGGAGAAAAGAGTACCAGGCAAGAGGTGCTCCTCATATTCACATGCTGTTGTGGATCAAGGATGACCCAAAGTTTGGAACAGATACTGATGAAGCAGTGTTATCTTACATTGAAGAATATGCAACATGTGCTATACCAAAAAGCACAGAAGAGAAAAAGTTAAAGGAGCAAGTTTTACGTTTCCAAAGTCATCGGTGTGGAAAATACTGTCGACGGAAATACAAGGGCAAAGATAAATACTACACTAAATGTCGATTTGGATTTCCTAGACCTGTTCTTTCAAATGGAAGAGTAAACAGTTTTATGTCATCTGTGAGACATACTATCACAAGAAAATCACCTAAGAATACCTACAACCTGAAAAGAAAAGAAGAATCAAAAAATATAAATGACTACAACCCAGTCATTTTATCCATGTGGAATGCTAACATGGATATACAGTATGTAGCTGACAATTCCATTGCTGTTGCTCGATAAGTAACGTCTTACATTACTAAATCTGAAAAAACTGAATTGAAAGAAATGTGGGAAGAGATTTCTCACGAGAAGACTGTCAGTAAGAAGCTGTACAGTTTCAGTTTAAAGATGTTATCGCATCGAGAAATTGGATCCTACGAATGTTCAGATAGGTTATCTTCTGCAAGTCTCTACTCGAAATCAAGAAGAATAATTTGGGCAAGTTTAGGCCTTGCAGCAATGAGAAATCGGGTACTGAAATCTGTTGGAGAAATTGAATATTTGGCCGAGAATGACCCAGAAAGTACAGATATTTTGAAATCAAACATGTTGGACACATATTATCCAAAAAGAAGTCATCATCTGGAGAACATGTGTCTCTATGAAGTGCTGCAGAACTACATTTATTCACGGAAAGCTGCAGAAGACATCAACAATGGAAAATATAAAGTCATTGGTGAGGAAGGATGTTTGGTGAAGCAAACAAAAGGAAGTTTGATAAATCACAGGAAGCTGAGTTGCGACACTACTGACAAAAAGGAATTTTACTACTTGGCTCTTTTACAGCTGTTTAAACCATGGCGTACAGAGGATGAACTACTGGGAGAATTTCAAAGCTATGAAGATTCTTTTAATGCTTGCAAAGACAGCATACAATGCAGTACATTCTCAACTTATCTGCAAATGTTAAATGAAGAAATTGAACAGGAAACTACAATTGCAGCTGAAGTAGCTAGAGACAGTTCTCAAGACAGCCAAAGTTCAGGAACACTCAGTCAAGATCCCCTAGGAAAACCAATCATTGAAAATGAAGCATCAATAGCCATGAATGAAGTGGAAACGGCTATGAATCAAGCTCAAGAAGAATTTATAGACTTACAAAATTTGGAAACACAACTGAATGAAGAGCAGCAACAAATTTATGAAGAGATCAGAAGCAAAATTGATCACGGATTTCTACATGAAAAAAAAGAGTGCTCATGCACATCATTTCATCCAATCAGGATGTATGTAAGCGGACAAGCTGGAACTGGAAAACGTTTCTTAATAAAAGTCATCAGAAGCTACCTACAGCAAAAAACGGATTCTACTTTGTCTTGTGTGGTTACTGCTCCAACTGGGTTAGCAGCATATAACATAAAAGGAATCACCTTACATCGTTTGCTAATGTTACCAGTGGAGCATGAGAACAAAATACAATACAACAAGCTAACTGGAGAAGCATGCTTGGAAGTTTCAAGAGTATTGAAGAAGATGCAAGTTCTCATTATTGATGAGGTGAGCATGGTATCAAACTTAATGCTTGCCTTTGTGCATTTAAGAATGCAGCAAATTCTAAGGACAGACTATGACGTGTTATTTGGTGGAAAACATGTCATAGTTTTTGGTGATCTTCTACAACTTACTCCAGTTAAAGGACAACCAGTGTTTAATACTGTGACACATGAAGACACAAAGAAGTCATTGGGAAGCATCGGTAATGCAAATATTTGGTCCTTCTTTGAGTACAAGGAACTTACTACTAATATGAGGCAAGCAAACGATGAAGAATATGGAAGTATTCTGAAAGATATCAGAATTGGACTACTCACAGAAGTTGGCAAAAAAGCACTACATAATTTATTTCCAAAGGAAGAAATAGTTGCAGAGAAGATATACAAGAACATTGCAGAAAAGGAAAGTGTCATCTGCTTAATGCCAACTCTACGCGAATGCTCAATATTCAATGAGGAGCTTTTAAAATTGGAAAAGGAAGATATCAGGAAATTGGAAGCAGTGGACAAAATTGAGGATGGAAGAATTACTATCACATTAACAGGCACACTGAAAAATAAATTGGATTCACTAGAGAAGAACATTTCCAAAACAGCTGGATTAGAAAAAAATCTATATGTTTGCATGAACTGTAGAGTATTTTTAAGGAGAAATTTGGATGTTGAAAAAGGTTTAGTTAATGGAGCTATTGGAAGAGTTGTGGGTTTTATTAATTATCAGAAAAAAGATGGAATTGAATGTTTAAAAATAAAATTTGATCAGATAGAAGTTAAAGACATTTGTCGTTGTTCAGTTCGTTTCATGCTTGTGAAAGACTTATATGTACGTAGGAAGCAGTTTCCGTTTTCTCTAGCATATGCTGTAACTATTCACAAGTCTCAAGGATTGACTGTAGATTGTGCTTTTGTGAACATTGGTTCAACTGTGTTCAAAGAAGGTATGGCTTATGTAGCTTTGTCACGAGTGAAAACATTATCTGGTTTATTCATGATAGACTTTGATGACTCAAAAGTTAGTGCTGATACAAATTGTGTAAAGGAGTATAATAGATTAAGAAGAACCTATGCTCCTCATTTAGGTCAGTGTCCTGTGTTGGAGAAACGTGTAGTTTCTCGTAAAAGGAGAAATGAGAATATCTGTAATGAAGATGTAGAGAGGAGGAAAAAAAAGAGGAGTGATGTAATTGCAAGCAAAAAGAAAAAGGAAAATGAAGAAGAGGTTGTAGGATGTCATTTTGAAAATAGCTCTGGTGTCAACTGCTACGCTAATGTAGTGCTGAATGTTGCATTTTATCTGGAAAGTGTGCAAGAGCAGATAATAGTAAATCAGAGAAAAAGATTCTGTTCTGAGTTGAGTCTCCTTTTTCAAAAGCTAAGTAATGATAAAACTCAAATAGAAAGTGCTACTGAAATTAGAAAACTTTTAGATGTATGTTCAGGACGAACACAGTTTTCTCAAAATGTACAGCAAGACGCACAGGAATTCTTGATGTTTTTTCTTCAGGTACTGGAAGAAGAAGGGGTTCCCATTGAAAATATGTTTGGTGTCTCTTATAAATGGGAACATAGTTGTGAAAACTGTTACAATACATGTGGCTCTAATGTTGATTCTGAAAGGTTTATTTATTTAACATTGCCAGAAAGTAAAACAGTCACTTTTGCTAAATTAGTTAAAGATGCTAATCATAGCATGGAATGCAGTGAGTGTCAATCTGAAATGTTTTCAACGTTAATTTTAAAGGAATACAGACAATATGTAATTTTAATGATGCAACGATGTAAAGCTGATGGTTCAAAATTGGATACTTTAATAAAGAAGTTTACAGGACAGCAATTATCAATTTCAGGAAAAACTTTTGTAACAGTTGCAATAATTTTCCATGAAGGACCTACTGTTAATTCTGGACATTACACAGTTTATCTTAAATGTGAAAAAGGCTGGACACTGTGTAATGATTCCCAATTGATTTTCAAGCAATGTTTGCCTTTTGATTTAGCAAATTCCTATCTAATCTTCCTGAAACCTAAATTTTAGAGAGACTTGGCAAGATCTGTACAAAACAATTTTACCATTTTATTGGATTACCATTGGAATTTTCAAAAAAAATGATTTTACAAATTATCATTTGGCCTAATGGAAAGGTAACCAATTGTAATGTGGACTTTTTAAATTTTTAATGAAACTTTGGAAAACCAAAAATGTAGACAAAATCGGTAACATCTGCACAATTTAAATTTTGGAATGTTATTGGATTGCCATTGGAAATTTATTCAAAAAAGATTTTTAAAATTACTATTTGGCCATGAGGAAAGGTAAACAATTGTATTGTGGACTTATTTAATTATTAATTAATCTTTCGGAAACCAAAATGTTACAGAGAATCGGTGAGATCTGTACAATTTAAACTTTAGAATTTTATTGGATTAACATTGGAAATTTAATCAAAAAAGTATTTTAAAATTACTATTTGGCCTAAAGGAAATGGAACCAGATGTATTGTGGAGTAATTTGAGATATATTTTTGTGATTATACTTCTGAAACAAAAATGTCAGACGGTATTTTAAAGAAATAAGTATTGATATTAGATGATATGTTTTTTAGAATATTATGCATTTCTATAATGTTATGTTTAAGTAAAAACAGATTCTGGGCTTTTTTAAAACAATCTTTGAGATTGTTATTTTTTTTTTTGCCCGCTGTTAAATGATGAATGCAATTGCTTTCACAATTTATATGAAAACAGCAAAAAAAAGGCAAACATTTTTTGGGGAAAATATGTAAATATGTGTACTGTATTATAAAATGTTTTATTAAATATTAATACTTTTTTCTTTTTTTTCAGATTGAGATAGAAAATTTTTGAAAACTTGAACCATTTTTAAAGCAATTAAAATTAAATTTTAATTAATAAATAATTTTTTGAGTGGGTATCGTAAGTCAAAAATTTCATGGTCCCTTTTTTCCACTTCTCCACAATCACATGTTCAGTTTTTCATTGTAGTCTCTCAAGGACCTTGTAATGTGATAATTGATTTTTAGTGTTTTTAAAAAAAATAAAATAAAAATACGCGTACCGTACGCGTACGGTAAAAAAATAAATAAATAAAAGTTTTAAAAAATATATTAAAAAAAGTGGAAAGGTAAGGTTGGCTCTTAAAAGAGCCGTTGTGTTCATGCAGGGACAGAGGAAAGAAAGAATGGGAATATTAGTCGGTACGACAAATGTGCTGATCTATTAAATTGTTCACTAGGGCAACACTGGTCTCCCTATGACAAATTAGATCATGACAAGTGGCGCACCGAATTAAAACCCACGCAAACCGATGGTTGGTTTCCAGAGGACCAGAAAAAGGAGATGCTCCCCCCACAGATGAAGGGCTCAGCTGACCTGCCGAAGATGGACTCGGCCCTGCAGATGATGGACCAGGCTGAGCTGCTGTGGATGTGCTTGGTTGACTTACTGAAGGGTTACCTTCAGTATGTCGAGCATATGTCCTACCGTGTACATCATGAAGGTGTCTCAACATGGTGTGATTCCCGAAGGAATACTTTTGTTGGGATTCCCTCTTGAAAGTACACGGTCACAAAGCTTACAATTCACTAAGGGTGCATTTACCTTTTTCTTGCCCTCTGGAAAAGAAAAATACTCCCATATGAAAGAGCTCTTTTGTTTCCTCCTTCTCTGCCTCAAGGTAGTGCTGCTAGCCTCACTCTCAGAAGAGGTCTGCTGTTCTGCCATCGTATCACAAAGACAACTCAGCTCCTTCTCCTAAGGGATCACAAGCAGAAATGAGGGGAATGGGTGTGGTGTAGGAGAGTTCTAGAACTGAAAGTACTTTAAACCAATCAAAAGTTTTGTTTCTTGATCACATGACCTACCGTGCGAGTACGTTACGCTTACGGTGCGCTTACGGAGCGCTTACGGCAAAAGTACGCATGCGCGTAAAAAAGACACATGCACGCGCGCATGCGCAAAACAGGCATGCCCCTTCACTTCCGCGTAACATGCGCGTGCAGCGTACGCGTTACGCGCTGCGCACGCGTGACGTACGTCTACGCAAATTGCGTAAAGGAACGCAAAGAGCGTAGAAATCTAACGTTATAAAAGCAAGACGTGCGCTTACCGTACGCGCACGTTAAAAAAATACTAAAAAAAAAAAAAAGGGGGAAAAAAACCCACTATGTTATATTAATAAATCTTACCTGTTTAGTTTTAAAAAATTGTAAAAATAAAAAATATATTGTAGAATTTTTAAAATTTAACCATAGTCTTTAAAAAAGGATAGAAAATTAAAATAAAAATATGTAAAAAAATTGAAAAAAAAAAAAAAAGAAAAGGTAAATATAAGAATTAGCATTTAAAAAACTTTGCAAATTCACTGAAAAAACCATGGGTTTCACACACGTTATAGTTAGGAATTAGCATTTAAAAAACCTTAGAAATTCAATGAAAAAACCAAAGGTTTCACACATGTTATAGTTAGCTAGACATTTCACTCGTAAAGAACCAATGAAATTCCCCCGTTATAGTTAGTTCAGCTAACTATAACTCGCGCGCCCGCAATGCACTACTGATGACGTCACATATTACATCACTCATGACATGGTCACTGACATCACTCATGACATCACTGATGACATCTCAAATGACATCACTGATGACATCACTGATGACATCATCCTTGTGATAGAGTGGCAGACCTCCTCTTCCCCTAATATAACCTTTGATACACACATTCAAAAATAGAGACTACAATTTTCAAAACAATGGACATACCAATACCAGTTACAACAACCTCTTCAGTAATTCTAAGAACCACATACACATCCACTCATTCACCAACAGTCCTATACAGTCACTCATACATGTACTCACTCATCATATGTACTCATGCACCTATACATCCTGTTACACAATGCCACTCATCCATAGAGCTACTCACACATACTCACTCATGCTAATAAAGAAACAAACATACATTTATTTGCATATACAGTTATACACACACCACCACACTTACTTCTACGGAAACTTACACATACTTAGTCTTATAAACAGTCACTTATAGAAACACATACTTATTCATACAGGAACTCTTTCAATCTCTCACTCTCACATATACTCACTTATATACACCAATAGTCACATATATTAGTTTAATAGATATGTAGTTACTCATAAAGACACTATTGAGACAGTCATTCACTCACTAACACACCCATACACACACTCATCCACCCATACAGTCCTGCACACATGCTGTCTTCAACACATACAAAGAGTGAATCACTCATTCATGCACCTATGCACTACGTAATACCCCCCACCAAACCATGCAGACACTCAGACTGATACTCAAAAAAACAACTAATAACCTATATAGACACCCATGAAGCTAATCACCAACCCATGCAGCACTTATACACAAAGTGAGAGACTGTTACAGATATTTTCATATTTAAACATTACTCAGTAAGCCATGTATTCACTAAGATACACTTCATCAGTCAGTTACACAAACAATTTTTCAAAAACAAATCATCCATTTAGACACTTATATACCCATTTATTCTTCCATTGACCTTGAGATATACATATATAAAACATATTTAATTTTCAGAAAAACACACATTCACTGGATGATGTCATCAGTGATGTCATCAGTGATGTCATTTGAGTTGTCATCAGTGATGTCATGAGTGATGTCAGTGACCATGTCATGAGTGATGTAATATGTGACGTCATCAGTAGTGCATTGCGGGCGCGCGAGTTATAGTTAGCTGAACTAACTATAACGGGGGAATTTCATTGGTTTTTTACGAGTGAAATGTCCAGCTAACTATAACATGTGTGAAACCTTTGGTTTTTTCATTGAATATATATATATATATATATATATATATATATATATATATATATATATATTATATATATTATATATATTACCTACTGGCGGTCGCCAGTAGGTAGTTATAGTTACAACCTAGTTTCCATAGGAAAAGCATTTTTTGATTTGCTAATAACTTTGGCGTCGTTTGACGAATCTTTGTGAAATTCTCCAAAGAAAAGTCTATACAGGTCAGCTCCTATCCTAAAAGTTGGGGGGTGATTCGTCAAGGGGGGGCTGAGAAAAAAGGGAGGTCCCAAAACAAGTTTTCTCCATGTTAATTTCCAAAGGAAATTTTGCGACGAGCTACAGCCCGAATTGCTGAACGGAATTACCCCCAAATTTGGCAGAAAGATAGAGCTTGGTTCAGAAAGCGACCTTTTTTTTTAAAATGGTGTAAATCCGTTCAGTAGTTTTTGAGAAATTTAAAAAATAAGTCAAAAAATCGATTTCCCATAGGAACCTTTGTGCAAGGCTACAGCTGAAACTACTGAACGGAATTACCCCAAATTTGGCGCAAAGGTAGTGCGTGGATCAGAATGCTACCTTTTTTTTAAATGGTGTAAATCCGTTCCGTAGTTGCTGAGAAATTAGAAAAATAAAAGTTTCGATATCTGGGCAAAGCCTAAGCCCCGTGCACGAGCTTCACTGTGATTGGCTGCCAACACTCCAAACCAGGAAGTGTTTGCAGCCATCTTGTGGCTCGGTAGAAGCGAGTCGCTAAAAACAGAGAAACAAAGGTATAAAACAAGAGAAGGGGGCAGGATTGAAACACCCTGACCCCCTAGGCCAGAAGGACTCCCAGGGCCCAAAACAAATGTAAAAAAAAAAAAAATCGGCACAATTCGCGCTGGGGTCGGGGGTTCCTGTGTTTTATTTTAATGAGACCCCGAGGTGGGCTAGGTCCCGGGGGCATTTCTTAAAAAATATTTGCGGGGGCTCGCTGGGGCTGCGGGGTCTGCTGGGGTCCCCGCAGTCTCGGGGCATCACTCATGTTGGGAGGAGGATTGCGCGGCCCCCCTTCTGGAGCCCTCCATCTGCTTATAACTATAGCGTCGTTTGACAATTCTTTACAAACTTTTTCAAAAAGTTTCTCTTTTTTGATCAGCTCCTATCTTGAAAGTTTAGGGGTGATTGATCAAGTGGGGGTTGAGAAATGAGGGGGGTGTCAAAACGTGTTTTCTCAATGCATTTTCCATAGGAAACATTGGAGAAGGCTACAGGTCAAACTGCTGAACGGAATTATCCCAAATTTGGCAGGGAGAAAGGTCTTGGTCCAGAAAGCGCGTTGTTTTAGAAATGGTGTAAATCCGTTCAGTAGTTTTGTAGATAGTAAAGGAAAAAAATATACATATATTTGGTCGATGCCTAACTCCTGAGCACTAGCTTGCCTGTGATTGGCTGCTAACACTTTCAAAGCAGGAAGTTTCCGCTGATTGGCTGCTAACACTTCAAACCAGGAACTGTTAGCAGCCATCTTGTGCCTCGCATCGAGTGGAAATAAAAAAGAAAGGTTCCGGGGGCAATTTAATATAGCAGAGCTCTGTGTAATGATGATTTGGATGCAGTGAATGTTTAAGATTTATTAACAATAAAGGAGAAACAGGTGAGCGTCAGGCAGCATGACTTCCACTCCAGGACACCAGTAGGAAGATAACCCTTTCACGCTGCCTGTGCCCAACATCACCACTTCGCAGCTATGCCTTTAGAAGCCAGTCCATCGGCTCGCAGCTGTCTACCTTTGCGAGCTAGTACATTGCTGTGCCTCTACCTCTGCGAGCTACTACGCTGCTGTTCCTTTGGGAGCGGACGGCACGTAGTTCTGCCTCTATGAGTAGAGCGGACAGGACGCAGTTGTCCCTCTGCAAGCCTGGCTACGAACTGGTCATAAGTCACACTATATGAGCATTGAAAAGCCATTTTGTGATTCAGTCCGTCAGCTGGCATCTGTCCGAGGCATTTCTGAAAACATACCGGAGCTCTTTCTGTGAGAGATACCCCTTTCACGCTGCGTTTCCCCACATTAGCAGGTAACGTACCCTCTGCCCACATCACCAGCATACCCCCAACAGCCTTCTTGGGCTCAGATGTGTCCCTCTATGAACTATTAATAAATAGATGCTTGTGAGGTTGGAGAAATAAGAATCTTAGTCATGTATAGATTTACATATAAAACATTTTATTAAAACAAAACAAACAACAAATAAAACTTTGTACAGCCGTGGCATTTCATCGCTGGTCCATTTGTGATTCACAGCCTGCAAGACAAAAAGAAAGATAAGATGGTGTATCATGCGTCCAGCAAAGGAGATAGAGAGACAGAGAAAGAGTGAGAGAGAGAGGAAGACAGAGAAAGAGAGATAGAGTAAGAGAGGGAAAGAGAGAAAGAGTAAGATACATGGAAGAGAGAAAGAGAAACAGTGTGAGAGAGAGGAAGACTAAGAGAGAAAGAGTGAGAGAGAAGAAGAGAGAAAGAGAAAGAGTGAGAGAGAGGAAGAGAGAAAGAGTGAGCTACAAGGAAGAGATAATCAGTGTGAGAGAGAGGAAGAGAGAAAGAGTGAGAGAGAGGAAGCCAGACAAAGAGAGAAAGAGTGAGACAGAGAGGAAGACAACGAGAGAAACAGTGTGAGAGAGAGGAAGAGAGAGAGATGAAGAGAGAAACAGTGTGAGAGAGAGAGATAAAGAGAGAGAGATAGAGAGAGAGAGAGAGAGAGAGAGAGAGAGAGAGAGAGAGAGAGAGAGAGAGAGAAAGAGAGAGAGAGAGAGAGAGAGAGGAAGAGCGAGCGAGAAAGTGAGAGAGGGAGAGAGAGAAAGAGTGAGAGAGGAAGAGAGAAAGAAAGACTGAGAGAGCGGAAGAGACAGAGAAAGAGAGAAAGTGTGCAAGACAGAAAGGAAGAGATGGAGAGGGAGTGTTGACTCTATAGAAAGTTTTCACAGCTCACCTTTGTGCCACCTGTGTGTCTCCAACCACGTGCCGGGACATAGTGCACCGTCAAGTTTAGTGATCTGAAAGATAGTATAGATTTAGTTATTGCAGAGTACATACAAATGCACATGCGTAATTCTCTGTTTCAAGGAAGAGAGAAAGAGAGAAACAGTGTGAGAGAGAGGAAGAGAGAGGGAGAAAGAGTGAGAGTGAGGAAGAGAGAGAGAGAGAAAGTGAGAAAGGAAGAGAGAAAGAGTGAGAGAGAGGAAGACAGACAAATAGGGAAAGAGTGAGAGAGAGAGGAGAAAAAGTGAGAGAAAAAGAGAGAAAGAGTAAGATACAAGGAAGATAGAAAGAGAGAAACAGTGTGAGAGAGAGGAAGAGAGAGAGATAAAGAGTGAGAGAGAGGGAGAGAGAGAGAAAGAGTGAGAGAGAGGAAACGAGAAAGAAAGAATGAGAGAGTAAGAGACAGAGAAAGAGAGAAAGTGTTAGAGAGAGAAAGGCAGAGATGGAGAGGGAGTGTTGACACTGGAGAACATCTTCGCAGCTCACCTTTGTGCCACCTGTGCGTCTCCAACCATGTGCCGGGAGATAGTGCAGCCCTCAAGTTTAGTGATCTGAAAGATAGTATAGAACTAGTAATTGCAGAGAACATACAACTGCACACGCGTAATTCTCTGTTTCGATAATGCGCAATGAGGCTGGTGCACCCCATCCACTCCCACTGCTCGGAGGTGTGTGTGCGCTCTTGTGCGCCCAGACTGCTGCACACTACCCACTCCCACTGCCCAGAGGTGACTGCCCGCTGCTGCGGAAAGAAGTCTCTCTGCTTACCTTCCGCCACCGGTGTGTGTTTAAGAGGGTCCAGCATGTCCCGAAGCAACTTTTTCATGGTTTCTGGTTGGCCACGCATCATCGCAGATTTTTTACACGTTCAGCTTTGGTGGTGTTGGGGGGGGTGAACGTTGGTTCGTGATTCACAGCCTTTTAGATAAAAAGCAAGATAAGATTGTGTGTCTTGCGTCCATCAAAGGAGAGAGGAAGAGAGAGAGAAAGAAAGAAAGAGTGAGCAGAAGACAGAGAGAAAGAGAGAAACAGTGAGAGTGAGAGAAAGAGAGAGAAAAAGAAAGAAAGTGAGAAGAAGACAGAAAGAGTGAGAAAGACAAAGAGAGAGAGAGAGAAACAGTGAGAGAGAGGAAGAGAGAGAGAAAGAGTGTGAGAAAGAGGAACAGATAAACAGAGGAAGAGTGAGAGAGAGAGGGAGAGAGAGAGAAAGAGACAAACAGTGGAAGAGGAAGAGGGAGATAGAGTGTGAGGGAGAGAAAGGAAGAGATGAGTAGGGACACTGAGTGCCCACACTGTGTACAAAATGTCACAGCTTACCTTTACACCACCGCTCTGTCTCCAACCACATGCCGCGACCTAGTGGAATTCTCAAGCTCCCACATCTGAAAGATAGTACAGAATTAGTAATGGCAAAGCAGGGTTGGATTAGGATTCAAAATCGGCCCGGGCACTGCTTCGGCAACATTTTATTTAAAAAAGGGGGGTGGGGGAGATACAACGGATTTGTTTACACTGGTGACTTAAAAACAAGTGAGGCCACTTCTGCTCCGGCCCCCTGCCCTGCTAGGTATGCATACATTAATAGGCGGCCCTGCGAGAGAAAGAAAGTGACACCTCTGCCTGTTGCTAAACGTGAGGTAATGACGCCCATCTGCCTCCAGAAGGGCCATTCAGACACCCACTGGGCTGCTGGATGTATCCAAACAACAGCGACACCGCCCAAATCTGCCCCCCAGACTGCTCCAAAAAGCAGCCCACAGTTGGAACTCGGCACCGGCTACTCGGGCATTGCACCAGCGCCTGCGTTACCAATCTGACGCTGTGGCAGAGTATATTTGAGTGCGTACACCTAAATCGCTCTGCCGTCTTTCTGCATTCAGGCTTCTGTACCCCATCCACTCCCACCACCCAGAGGTTTCTGCCCGACGCTGCACATCAAAGCCTCATTGCTCACCTTTTCACGGTCACAGAACCCTCCACATCATGCAGCTCAGTTCTGCAAGCTAATAGGTCTCACGTTTGGAACTGAGTCTTGATATCGCCATGGCAGAGGACATACTAGTGCACCTATCATCATTGCAGGTTGTACACCCGCTCAGTGCTTGCGGTCCTACTCACTCAGTGAGAAGTGAGGCAACGCACGTGGTAGTAGCCCCTCGCTGTTGGGCTCAGGCCTACACTGCGATGCAGCAGAGCACACAAAACATCAAGTGTCCGGACCACCGGGACGGGCCATCACAGTGGCGGTGTGACTGTGCCGGCCGCAGTGCATGCGTTGCGAGCAACTCTAAAATGGCATAGAACATGTGCGCCCGGTCTTTTTTATTAGTAGGGTCACGTGTCCTGTGACTCCTGTGCTGGATGGGTGTGGTGTGGGTGTATACCAGACGTGAGGGAGTGAATGTGGCAATATGCAAGTGTTCTTGTTGTAGTGCTGCCGTCACCCGGGTCGCAAGCGTCAATGTGTCACCTATGGAAGGTACGGGGAATCACTGACCCTACATTCATCCATAGTTCCACACAAGAAAGATGGTGGACATGACACATCTGTGTGGATGTGAATGTTTATTGCACATTCAGTGGAGTGTTGAAGCTGTAGCAATACAGGGCCATGGAAAGTTGAAGTTTCAGTTTTTGGCACATGGAGGGCAGCCAATTAGAGACAAGCTTGTTGTCGGAGTTAGGCTGCGCCAACATATGCACTTATACAATCACTGCGACGATCCTCACGCACTTATAAATTCACTATACACTCTGCTTGCAGTACTCTAATGATGCAGTCTCTATGTACGTACTTGTACAATGACTAAGACAAAGTTATATAACTTTGTCTCGGTCATTGTACAAGTATGTACGTAGAGACGATGCATCCGCTGTCCAGAACACTATGTAATGTGGTAGGGCCTAGGGGCAGCATGTTACATACATAATGAACACACGAACACAGATAGATAATGGAACTGGGTACGGGCATGTGCGCTCAACTCCGTTTTATTACCAGTGTCACATGTCCAGTGACGTCTGTGGTGGTTGCGTGTGGGTGATTGTAAGCCAACCCTCCGGGAATGATTGGTGCTGGCAGCAAGTACAACAGCAATCATTGGATTAGAAACAGAGATTCAATCATAAAGGGTCAATGATTTGTGCTGCACTAAGGTACGGGTACCAGATATGAAATCATACAGAAAAGATTCTATCGTAAAGGGTTCATGACTTGTGATACACTGAGGTAGGACTGCAGATGTGAAATTATACACAGAATATTGTATCAGAAAGGGTGCATGAGTTGTTCTGCACTGAGATAGGGGCATCAGAAGCATTTAGCATCTGCGCAGCCAGCAATGATGCGTGGTGCGGGCGAGCCACAGAATGGCATCTCGATGTGAATTGTGAGCCCTGCTATCGCTAGTGTACATAGAAGGCAGTAGTCAGCAGAGACATCGAGGAATGTTTTTAGTCACTTCCTCTTGACAAAGTTCGAGGACATAGAGTACAATTCTCTCTAATAAATAAATCATGTTTCAATTTAAATTGTGAGCTCTGCTGACCGCATTGTAGCTGTATGGAACAAAAGATGAAACATTTATGGAATACACTGAGGAAATCTTGGAGTACAGTTGTAAAGTACGGTATTCTGAAGCTAGAATCTGTACTGGTCGTTCATCATATCGTCTACCTTTTTCAGTAGGGAAGAGCTGTGGAAAACGAGCTTCCAAACTTGTTTCACACACTCATGGGAGTTTGTTTTGCTTTTTTCATGTGGAACAATTCAATAGTATGTCCTATCAGTTCTTTTGAACGTAGAGGATGTATAGTATAATGTTCATAAATTTCTTCTTTTCTTGAATTCTCCACTTTTTCTATTTGTCCACTTGAAATATCTGTTTCATCTTCTAAAGTCATTTCTTCTTCTTCTCCATTTACACTTTTATAGTAAATATTGTTTAGCACCAGATATAATTTAGCCTTTTGGACTTTCCTCACATGTACTAACTCTTGCCATATTTACTGACTCTTTGTGGGTACACCATTAACAAGAATGACTACAGGTTCAGTATCCTCTCTTTGTACACAAACAGTTTCAACATGTTTCTTAAAATCAAAAGGTAAATACACAACTCTTTTCTTTAAACCTCTTTGTAGATCTGTTGGAGGCATCTTGACTGTTTTAGGCTCCATACGAATTATAGCCTGAAAAGGGTGCACAGATGGAAAAAGGATGGCCTCATATGTATTTAAAACTTTAAGTTCAGGTGGTATAGCTGCTAATTCTAAGTCATGATGGACAGCTCTAGCTGGCATTTTGTTTTCTTCTAATTTATTGTAACAATATTTACAAATACATTGTACAGTACCTAACTCAAAACGACCTTCCACAAACAGATAAGCAGCAAATTCTTTCCATTTGTGAACTATCTCTAGCAATTTCAGCTGCAATAGTTTTTCCTTGATTAATCTCTTCATTCAACATTTGGAGATCATTTGGAAAAATTGTTCATGCAATGCTAACTTTATATGCATTGAAAGAATCTTCATAGCAGTCAAAATCTCCAAGTTATTCCATTTCAGTCTGCCAAGGTTTGAAGAGTTTCAGAAGAGATAAATAGAAAAACTCTCTCTTATCTGGAGTGTCACAACTTAATTTCCTGTGAATAATCAAATTTCCTTTGACATGCTTTACCAAACATCCATCAGATTCAATTACAGCATATTTTCCTTCATTTAATTTTTCTGTAACATTTTTTTTAAAACAATAATTTTGCAGTATTTCATATAGACATGTTTTCTAGGTATGTACTTCTATTTGGATAGTATGTATCCAACATATCTGATTTCAGAATATCTGTACTTTCTGGTTCATTCGGTGCCTAGTATTCAATTTCTTGTACAGATTTCAAAACTCCATTTCGTGCCGCAGCAAGACCTAGATGATTCCTCTACATTATAAGTATTTTTGGGTGATTTTCGAGTGATAGTATGCCTCACTGCTGACATAAAACTGTTCACTCTTCCTTGCGATGACTTATGGCGCTCAGCGTGTACGTACCCTGCGATGATGCGTGGTCCGGAAGGGCCGCACTCGGACCAATGTCTTTTATCTATTGAATTCTGCCTCAATAAGGCCACGTGGCGATGACTCATGGGGCACTGAGTTATTAGTACCTTTGGCGCTCAGCGTGTACGTACCCTGCGATCATGCGTGGTCCGGGGGAACCGCACTCGGACCAATGTCTTTTGTCTATTGAATTCTGCCTCAATAAGGCCACGTGGCAATGACTTAAGGTGCACTGAGTTAGTAGTACCTTTGGCACTGGTGAAATTCACTAAAAAAACCATAGGTTTCAGGGACGTTATAGTTGCAAATTAGCATTTAAAAAACCTTTGAAATTCACTGGAAAAAACATAGGTTTCAGAGATGTTATAGTTAGTTGGACATTTCACTCATACAAACTGTTATAGTTAGTTGAGCTAACTTGCGCCCCCGCAATGCACTGCTGATGACATCACATATTACATCATTCATGACACGGTCAGTTACATCACTGATGACATCACTGATGACATCATCCACGTGACAATCTGATGTACCTCCTCACACCCTAATATAACCTTTGATACACCCCCTGTAAAATACAGACTACCATTTTCAAAACCATAGACACACCAATACCGGTTACTAGAAACACACTCACTAATTCCTAGGTCTACAGACACAAGCACTCATTCATCCATACAACCATTCATACATGTAGTCACTGATCAATACAACACTATCAAATGCACTCATACACCTATACAGACACTCACACACCACCACACATCCTAGTCAGTCATGCACTTATCCTAGTCAGTCATGCAAAGAATCAATCACAGTTCCATTTACTCACCTACACAGTTATACACACACCACCTCATTTATTCATACAGATACTAACACATACTTACTCTCTTATATAATCACTAATACAAGTATACATTCATCCATACAGCCACTCCCACAATCACTGTCTCTCACATATAGGGCCATATGTAGGTAGCATCACATTTACCGATTCATAAATACCGAATTTTACCGATTCGGTATTTATGAATCGGTAAATGTGATGTAGGTAATAATTCGGTAAATTTTACCGAATCGGAAAAATTCGGTAATTATGAATCGGTATTTACCGATTCGGTAATGAGGCATACCTTCCCATTGATCCCTATGGGCCTGGAGGCCCATAGGAATCAATGGGAAGCCAGCCACCATTACCGATTCGGTAAATACCGATTCGGTAATGGGGGGAGCATATTCAAGGGTGGCAGGGTGTCACATTGACACCCTGTTGCACCCCTGAATCTTGCATGTGTGCACATGTGGCGCACATACATGCCCTAAGGGCATGTATGTCTGCCACATGGCACTCTTAAATCTGCAAAATATTACTTTTTGCAACGTATTCGTTATTTATCACCAACCTGTATTTGGTGGTAAATAACGAATTCTTTAGAGTGCTCCCTACATCTGATTTCAGGATTCGGTATTACCGATTCGGTAATTTACCGAATCCTGAAATGATGCCTCCTACATCTCAAATAGCTAAATACCGGTCGGTAACGGGATATTTACCGAATTTCGGCCGTTACCGACCGGTATTTAGCTACCTACATGAGGCCCATAGTCATTTATATATTCCAACTCTCATATACACTGCCTTTTACTTTTGTACTTACTTGGACATCTACCACTGAGACATCCAGTCACTCACCAACACATCCATACACACACTCACTCACCCATAGAACTGTTTCCACATGCACTCTTAAAGTCATACACCCGGTCAATCAACCACTCACACATCTATGCACAGAGTCTTATCCCCCACCAAACCACACACACACTCAGTCCTCCTGGGACCCCCTGAGCAGGCGTAGGGGGACAGGGTGTTTCTACCCTGCCCCCTTCTCTTGTTTTATACCTTTGTTTCTCTGTTTTCTAGTGACTCGCTTCTGACGAGTCACAAGATGGCTGCCAACACTTCCTGGTTTGGAGTGTTAAATTAAAAATCTAATCAATAAAAGTGGAATTTGCTAAACAAAACCAATATAAGCCAAGTTCCTGGTTGTTACAAGGAAATATTGGATGGTAACATAAACAAATTAATATATGATTCCAAAATAAAAAAGGAACATTAAGTTAATTGGGGGGCATGTACAGAGGCCAGGTGGTAGAAAAGTGACTTCCCAACTATGTATAGACTAACAGCAGATAATATTTTCAGTGCTCTGGTGGAGAATACATTCTCCATTGAAAACGAGGAAAGCCAACAAGAGAACATGAAGTGGAGAAATTAAGAATACACAAACTGCAAGAGGAAAAGAGGATTTAAGAAAACAGTAGCATGGAGACAGCAGGGGCAAGTTTGACCATGCGGTCAAGAAAATAGATATAAATAGGGGTGGGACCAAAAAATGAAAATCCTTGAGCAAAATAAAATGAAATTGAGCCAGGAACCTGTAAAAGAGAAAAATGAAGATGCTTCTCATATGGGGCCAGATGTACGAACTTTTCATTTTGCGAGTCTCTAATTGTGTTTTTTTGTGACTCACAATTAGAGACTCACAAAATTAAATGTACTAATGTGTCTCAGACATATAAGTGATTCCCAAGTGGCTGGCAAGGGACCTGCCTTATTAATATTCATGAGGCAGGTCACAATTTGCATCCTTTCGGAAATGGGCAATAACACAGGGATGGTGGTCTGCTGGGGACGGCAGACCACCGTCTCTGTGTTTGCTTTTTAAATAAAACACCTTTTTTTCAAATGCAGCCTGTTTTCCTTAAAGAAAAAGAGGATGCGTTTATAAGAAAATAATTGAAAAGTTTTCTTTTCATTTTTTAAGGGCAGGCAGTGGTCCGTGGGAACACTGCCTACTCTAAAAAATGCTGGTTCCCCCATTTACAAAAAGAAAGGGGTCCCTAGGGTACCCCTTCCCATTTGCAAATGATTATCACCAACTTGAAGTAGGTGGTAAGTGTGAATGTTTTGAGACCACATTTCCTTTTGAAAATCATTCCTACATACCAGTGCAACTGGCTATTAGGAAGGGATGCCCATAACATGCCCCTTCCTAATATCGACTGGCAAACCCTAATTTATAGGTTACCGATTCACAAGATAGGGTTAGTTCATGCCAAAAAGCATTTTACCATTGTAAACGGCTCAATGGATCTTTTGCAACAAGTGAACTGCTTTATACATCTGGCCCATGATCTTAGGAAGCACCTCTCCTCCTTATTCCCCATTCTAGTGAAATGGCTGCAGCGCGGTCTACCCACATTTTGCCTTTAAATGAGCATATGTGCGTTGTAGTAATGCAATGGTTGGCTTTTCTTAAGAACAGAAAAGGAGAATATTGGACTAAGTTTCATTATACTGTTTTCTTGTTGTAATCCTAAAGACAACTGTTTTAATGCCAGTATCCCTTGCCTGCTTGAAAACAATGTGTAGTTTGTGAAACAGCATTGCTCCACCTAGGGGTGTGGTCTAGATGTTCAGAACAACTGATGAATTCTTGTCCCAAAGGGCATAATTTTTAGCAGGAGGCCTAGAAGGAATTCTCCACAAGCTATTGCTGAAATGTGTACTAACTTGCAGGAGACAAATGCATGATGGAGCTCCATACCTGTGCCCTAGAGGTGCAATACCAGCAGCAGTTTCAGACTCGAAACAAGAAGAACACTGGGGTATTATCTTTGATATATAATTATGTTACTATAGTTCACGTGCACCAACACCCTACATATACAATTGAGTGGGACAATTTCATAATTTAATGAATTGTTCAATTATGTTCAGTAAGGATTCACATGTTTTTGTCGATGCTATAAGTTAACATCTTACTTCACTTGTGTGCTGATGAACGCTGGATGGGGCACAACAGCTTAAATAGCAACAACAGAGGTAACCTTGTCCGCCCACGACTGCTAGGCCCAAGTGAGAGTCCTCCTTATATTTTGCTATTTTTAATTACCTGTGAAATAAATAGCAGAGAGCAGTTGACATCTATATAACTTCTAGTGAATGTGCATAATCAAAAGATGAAAAACATACAATGATAATAATGAGTATACAAATAATGTAATCCCTTACGAAAATTAATACTATAACAGATATAGGGTCTCATTTAGAGTTCGACAGATGGGTTACTCCCGCACATATGTACGGATATCCTGTCTGCCATATTACAAGTGCATTATATCTACTTAGACCTCAAAGCCATGGTCAGTTACTAGACCTAGGCCTCAGAGCAGCAGCAGGATTAGCATGTGGGTTGGAAAATTGTCAGGATACCAGATGATCTACAGCTAGGTTCATAAAAGGAGGTTTGCATGTCTGTATTCTCATTGCAGGCGACATTCTCATCCCAACACATGGTCTAAATAAGGCCAATTGTGATGTAAAAAGTGTCATTGATGCACAATAGCTCATAAGAGTTTTAGTCATTAGCAACATTACAAAGGGGAGACTCATTAAGGAAAAAGCATTAGAAACCATACATAATCGAACAAACACTTCCGTTTCAGTTTATTTATTATTCATGATCAATTACTTAAAATCATTATGTAATAAACCATGCAAACCCCTAAATCACAAGTACCATAATGTCAAAATTCTAAAGTGAAATCATAGTAAAATATATTACAAACTAAGGGGAGAGACACAATGTTATGACTGGCGCCACATACAGACCTTAAATTCTGGGTCACGAGGGAAAGGGGTTATCTACAGATGGTAGGTAACCAGAATTAAATTAAAAAGATAGGTAAGCTAATGAGTGGGAGGAGCAAATCTGTAAATAAAGTTCTGGTTTCTTACAGCATGACATAACGGGCCACTCATACAGTTATTTATTATTCCTACCAACATCAGAACCTTTACAATACGGGGGCCAGATGTTATTTATTTATGCAGTGCAACACAGCAAGACAACTTGCTTCACTGCATCAAATGAAGAGGGCAGTAATGTGCCATATTTAGCAAGATTTGGTGCATTCCTGCTCTTTAACTGCACAAGTGCACTATATGCTGCCTATCACCATCGCAGTCACCTTTACGCCATGATGCACAGGAGACTGCGTTGCAGACAGAATTGTTTTTGTGCAGGAAGGAACACCTTCCCGCACAAAAACCATCCCTATAGGATGAAGAACACTAAGAAAGAGGAAACAACAAAGAGAAATAAAGATTTTCTCCTCATTACACATCTATAACTCGCACCTACCATGTAATGCCTTCACAGGGCAGAGTAACTGACGGCAGTGACTTGTGCAGCCTTGTATTTTTCCAGATTTACCAAACAATGCAGAGCCATGCAAGGATGCAAAGGCAAGGGAAATACAATCCTTTGATAAATCTGGAACTGTGTGTTTAAGATTGAATCCTTCGACTTTAATGAACTAACAATAGCCTGCCGGGTTGTTCCTATTTACCTTGTATTGAACACTTTTCCAATCAGTTTTCCTCTTTCTAACAGGAGTGCTGGGTATATACATTATAAATTAATCCTTTCACTGCTTTTTTCTTCCGCCTCCATAACAAATTTTTTTCTACATAAGGTATTCATGCCAAATTTGTGTCCTTATTTTCCAACATCGTGGGGATTCCAAAGGTACCCATGGTTTGTGAATTCCTCTAGAGGAAACTTAGAAAATATCTAAAATATAGCAAAAAAAATTTAAATAGGAAAAATGTGCTGCACAAAATAGCTTCTGTTTTTTCCTCTAAAAATTGCATCAACAAAAGGCTTGCTGTGCTAAAGTCACCATTTCCCCAAATTTTAGGAACATGCAGAGTTAAATCAAAAAACTGTTTTTTTTACCACAGTTTTGGCATTTTTCAGTGGAGCCCATAATGTTTGTGCTTACAACCTGCTTCCAGTTTGTGATGGAAACCAGGGTGAAACCCATGGGTGATCAGGAAAAGCTACTAAACAAAATTCTAAATTGAGCTAGGGGTCATTTGTGTAGCTCCCGTAAGGATTTCCCAAAGAATCTAACTTTTGAAATAAAAAATATATTGAAAATGAGTAGGAAATAAGGCTATTTGTGATAACATTTTCAATTGTAACTTCTTGTCATGATGGTAAATTTACAAAAGCAATATAACAATATGATTGCTAGCCCCTTCTAATTGCAGGATATATAGGGTTTGTAAGTATCCCAAGAGCCCGAAGTACCTAGAGCCAACAACTGAACAGCACCTTACAATAGTTTTGCATTGTGTACCGTTATAGAGCCATTCATAAGGTAAAATATAAAGAGTGAAAAATGGGTATCAATGAAGCCTATGAATTTCTGAAATAGACACTGGATACAGAGTGTATGAGCAGTGGTTATTTGTACATCTCAGAATTTGTGGGTATCTATACTACCATGTGATTTAGAGGACATTTATTAAAACGCCTTCTTTCTTACACAATTCCTTACATATAGAAGTCACAAATTCATAGAAATGCACTTGGTAATAACAAATGTTTTACTATTCTATATTCCCGCATGTCTCCTAAGAATTGTACTACACTTGTGTAGGTAGGCCTAGTGCCTGCAACAAGAAAGGGCCCTAAATAAAACATTGTTTTGAAGGTGACTGAGATGCAGACAGCACTAGCTGCACATCCATGAGAAAGAAGGAAATGTCAGGAGATGTAATGCAGAGTAGAGCAATATCAGTCAGTCCAATACAGTGGCAGAAACTGGGGCCCTAATCGTGTAGTGAGCACATTAGTGAATATTTACGACCCACTGTGAGTCTCTGCCACAGTTTGGAGATAACTGGTGTTCTAAGTAGCTGATGAGATGTAGCAGAGCTATTATATGTCCTTAAACAGTGGTAAATTGTTGCTTGTCACAGGAGCGTTCAAGGAGTGTGTTGCTTTTGGCTTGAAATGTAACAGCATTTGTTGACATATTCAATTTAAATAGCTGAACATTGAAATATAACATACACACTTAAAACACAAATGAAACATAATGTGACACATCAAAACAAAGTGGTCAATACAGGGTACCACCCCACAACCGCAGTATAACAGAACAAAATTATATTGCAATATTGCTGCACCGAAACACAGCAGTAAAAAAGCAACCAAGGAACACATCACCACCACAATACAATGCCACTCAACAAATGTGCTCAAATATTTGTGTCACAAAATATAACCTCCAAAATCCTGCTTTCATAATACAGTGGTAAAAGATGTTTTGAGTAAGCACTGCCTTAACTTGCCACCATGGAATAGTGACAATCAAAAATGTTTTGTCATCTGTCCCTAGGTCTTTATTTAGTGGTTTCCACTTTGTCAGCAGTGGCCCATGCAGGTAAGAGCAGTTGGGCTGGGTGGGAGGACGTGGGAAAATTAATCATTTATTTAATTTACCTTCATGGTCCAATAAGAAATATATATATAAAAAAAATGCCTTCATGGTCATCTGTTGGATTTCCCCCTCCCAACCCAGCCCTACCACCCCACCGTACACTTACCTGCAAGGGCCGCTGCTGCACTTTGTGCAATAAAGCATGGGCCATATCGTGATGGGCTTCACTGGTTCAGAGAAGAGCAGAGAGCTTGATTTAATGAGCCTGAAGTGTGCAAAGTGAATTAATGTAATCAGATATTTCGCCAATTTAGGGCTTGATTTCCAGAAAATACAGCTTGGGAAAAGGCGAGTAGGGTTTCCCTCTTTCTGTTTTCTCAGCTGTGTCGTCTTTTGGATTAAATCAATTCACTCTTCACACTGCAGGCAATAAAAAAAGAGAGCTCCGATGGGCACTGAGCCAGGAGGCTCATCCTGATACCACCCAGTGTCTTAAATGAGAACTTCCAATGCCCAGTCTATGTGATATGGTCCCAAATCTTCTGCCTGTATCTAACAGACCCCATCCCTATTCCTATCAATAACATTGTTAGTTTCATTGTTTCTGTTCGAGAACATAGTTGGGATATAGAATTCACAAGTCATTTCTAATTGCTTCCTAGTGGTATATTTACTAGAGGAAATCCTCCTTCTGCATAAATACAATAGCTCTCGTTTTTTTCCACCAAAGCACGAGCCAGTAAAAACACACATTTTCCTGTTGCACTTTAGCTCAGCCTGAAATGAAATGGTCGATGTAGATACACACCATTTCAAGGAACCCTGAAACAAACTAGAATAGAAAAAAAGTCTGCTCTTTTCAAAGTTCACTTTGAGGAAGGGAAAGATGTGGCTGTGTATTGTTGATTATACTTTAGGCAATTACACCAAGAAGGGATCTACCATATAGTTATACCCTGGAGGAAAAATGTTTTTCTCATTGCTTGAACTTTCCTGTCTATTAAATGGCCCTTTCCGGCCGTGACAAGGCAATATTTTTACGGTCCCATTTACTCATGCATACCTGGATGCCTTTTAGGTTCGTTTACACTGCCTAACTTATTGTGGTGAGGCCAGTTTTTTATAGCCCGTGTTGTGTTATATAGTTTTGTGCAATATTTGTGTGATACAATCTGAGGCTCCATTATATTCGAAGAAAAATATGGAAATGGGTGGTTTAATAAATGCTGTACATTTCAGGACAGTAACAAGATACACATGCTTCTTTATTGAATCATTTTCATTTCATTTCATTTCAGAAATCTTTATTTCGATCACAGATCATAAAAGATGCATAACATTAATACAAAAATTTTTAAAAACGAATTAAACAACGGTGTGATCCAATAGTTAAAACAGTATTAAAAGAGGGTGCATGAAGTTCAGTCTGTAGCTATCAAGGAGTCTTTTTATACGAGTCTTTTTACCCATCGGCTTCGGGTGTACCACATGGAAGTTAAAAATTTCGAGAGGGCAAGGAGTACAGTGGGGGAGAGGTCTGTCTTTAGAACTCTATAAGCAGGTTGAAAGGATCTAAAACCCAAGTTCTTAAGTAGGGGGACTAACCAATATTTCCTGCTCCTCTCATAGCCCTTGCAGAAGAAAACAACGTAAATGTCATTCTCCTTTGGATGTGCGCACACTGGGCAAGTTTCTATGGAGGAGCGGCATGTCCAGGACGCTGTGAACGATGCTAAGGGAAGTGTTCCGTATCTCCATTGTAAGAATAATTTCCTCGTTAGTACAGGAGACATGGCATCTAGAGTACTTTCAAGATGGTAAGAATCTTTTACTTTTAGGAACAAATGGGTCAAAGATCCTTCTCGTCTGGCATCGATAGCTCTGGTGAGCATTAGTTCTTGGTATGCTCTCACAAGAACCTTTTTTGGAGTCTTTAAACAGGCGTTTGTAGGATCCGTCCATAGTTCCGGATAACCAATCTCCTCTAGCATTCCCTTAACATAAATCATCCATGGAATTCTCTTGGCATTCCGTAGGTGCAGGAATTCCTGTAACTCCTCTCTGTAGTTTATGAGATCTGGGCTGCACCACAAGCGTCTCCAAAATGTCAAGGGTTTAAGACCTAGCTCCTCGGTTATCGATCGAATTCCCATGTCCAATCTTAGGGGCAGTAGTGGAGTGCTCTGCGGTAGGGCAACAATCTGTCTCAGAAATTTATTTTCCGTTGACTGTAGTTTAGACAGATTAGTGTGTCCCCACAGCTCACCCCCCTATGTGACACCTGTGCGGGCTTGAGTTTTGTAAATATGAATGATTGGGGTTAGTGGGCGATAGAAAGATTTGTTCGCCAGACGCATAGTGCCACCCGCCAACTGAGCCAGTTTGATAGTCACTTTAGTCTAGTGTGACATCCACGTTAGATGTTCGTTTATAGTAATCCCCAAGTATTCGATATTATGCACACGTTCTAATTGGACTGTGCCTAACCTAGGTGGAGCTCGGTTTTGGGTATTGGGATTCAAAATCATAAATTTAGTTTTTTGAGGATTAATTTCCAATCCACGCTCAGAGCAGAACTCTAAAAAACCGTCTAGGATGCGTTGGATCCCCATAGGGGATTTAGACAACAGCAGGGTGTCATCTGCAAACATGATTGCAGGCACCCTGCTGCCTGTCAACTTGGGGGCATCGGTGTTGGCAATCCTGTTCAGGTGGGCAACTACCCCGTTCACAAAGAGGCAAAACAGGGTCGGTGCAAGGACACAACCCTGTCTAATCCCTCTGCGAACGGGGAAACTATCGGTTAACTTGCCACCTTTGCCGCACCTTACGCGGGCGTAGTTGTTATAATGAAGTCTCATCAGGATTGCCAGAATATCACCAGGGACGTTTAGCTCTTCCATGACTCTCCACAGCCGTGCCCTAGGTACCAAATCGAAGGCGGCACGTAAGTCTACAAAAATAGTATACAAAGTACCGCCCTCGATTACGGCTGTTCTCCAGTAAAGGAGATTCAGCCGGAAAATTTGATCTACTGTCGATACACCCTGTCTGAAGCCCGCCTGATAGGGGGACAGGATGTCCATCTCCTCTATCCAGGCCAGAAGCCTGTCCAAAATCAGTCTTCCATAAAGTTTTTGGGATATGTCGATGAGACTGATAGGACGATAGTTGGCTGGGAGCAGAGGGGAACCCTTTTTGAAAATTGGAACCACCTCTGCTCCCAGCCAAGTATCAGGGACCTCCATTCCCCCCAGAGTGGCATTAAATATTAGTGTAAGATATGGGACCCATATCCCTGGTTCCTGTTTGAACAAGTCCCCAGGCACCCCATCGAGTCCCGGGGCTTTTCCCGCAGCTAGACCCTTGATGGCTTCCCTCACCTCTTTTTCAGTAAAGGGAGCTCCCGTATGACTAGATGTCTTTATGCCACCAACTGTATTTTGTTCTCCCCCTTCCTCAGCATAAAACGTCTCAAAGTAGCGCTGCCATATCGTGGGCGCTATGTTGGGCTCTATTGCCGAGGATAAATCCTCAGTACCATTGGCGACTATGCGCCAAACTTTGCGCGAGTCTCTGTTAGTTATTGTTTTAACAAGGTTTGCCCAATAATCCTGGTCCCATTCCGCCCGCGCATTTTCCAGGAGCCTTTTGTAGGATCTTCTCCTAGCTTGGATTTCTTCCTTGCCATAGCGTCCTTTTATAGCAAGTAACAAATGGGCCTTGGATTCCCTGCAAGTGGCGTTATACCAGGATGTTTGGGACAGGGGGCCTTTCCTTTTCCCTGAGGATGAAAACAGATCCTGCTCTAAGGTGATGATTATGTCTGCATGAATTTGTGCAAGCTTTCCTCTATTGGGATCATCTTGCACCTCCTTTCCAATCTGAAAGGCCCTCTCCAGCAATGGGATGATCCTTGCATATAACTGCGGTATTCTATCTGGACTATTGACCAATTTCTCCCACTTGACTCTCCGCCGATTGTTTTCAAGTAAGAGCCCTGCTTTATCTTTATCCGATCCGTAGGATGTGTCCTCTCCCCCTGGCAGGGAATAAGTCAATTCCAAAGCGTTATGGTCACTGTCCATTCTTTCAGTGACTTTGAAATCGACTATTAATGGCCACATGAACAATTTGACCAAAATATAGTCCAGTCTGGATTCGCCACCTGTTTTGTTATAGGTATACATGCTAGGGATGTCCGATTTGCAGCAGCCATTGCAAGCCCTTAGGCCTTGATTAAGAGTGAGGGCAGTTATCTGCAAGGCCAAGGAAGTCCAGGCCCTAAGTGGTGGGGCCACAGTTTCTGGAACAATCCAACATGAATGTTCCTCATAGGAAGGGCCGTCACGTAGTCCAGAAAGTGGTTCGTACTGTGAATTAAAGTCACCTCCCACCAAGCAGGCAAGTTCGCAAGGAATGCCTTCTAGGAACCCGGATAATTCATCTATAGTGCAAGATTCTTTTAGCATAGGAACAGGCCTTGAATATATATTAATGACTAACAGCTTAGTGGAGTCTGACCATTCGAGTAAGACAGCCAATATGTAATCCGAGGCGGTCTCTAGGCAAGTGGCGTGACAACCTAGGTCAGTTGCTACCCAGGTCGTAAGTCCCCCCGACGGCCTGCCCCTTCCCCCCCACTTTGCGAGTTTAGAGAAGGAGGAAAAGCCCGGAAATAATATTTCCTCACGTGGCCAAGTCTCCTGGAAAAGAAGTATATTTTTGGAGCTAATGTACGAGCCCCACTCTATGGAGTCTATTTTATTGGCTAGGCCTGCCACGTTCCAAGAGATCACAGTTATATGCGCCGATTGGGTGGTGTCTAGGCCAGCGGAGACAAAGTTATTAGAGTTAAGCTCAGTGTGCGCCATTTGGCTAGTGGGGGAATAATTTGTGACAGAGGTTATATTAATGGGAGACAGAATGAAATCCGTCATGCCTAATACAAGACCCGGCTTGTGTTCGACTATGTCAATTGCCCTAGTATGTATATCCGGGACTGGGGGTATGCTGATCTCCATCCTGGGAGATACTATTAGAGAACTCCCCACTTCATCCACCTGTCAGTCTACCATTTCCAGACTGCTGTATCTATTGTGGGTGGGTAAATAGGCTGGATAATGTGTTCTGTGTGGCCCTGGGATTCCTCTCCTATATCCTCCACCCCCGCCCCTCCTCCGTGTAACAGTTTCCCAACCAGCCTCCCCCCCATACTGGTGGAAATGATGTATAGGTCTTCCCCTATGGTATTGGGGCACATTGCTCTCCCTGGGGCAGTTTTCCCAATCCTCCAGCAACTCTTGATGGTGCCCCCATCTCTGGTCCTCTGAATTATAGGGGCTCGAAGGGTAGAAAAATGAAAGAGGAAGTGATTGAATGTTACTGCCAAAGTCCTCGTCAGAAACCCACGTGCAGATATATGCGACTGTATTCGGGTCTCTAAAGGTGACCAGAAAGCAGTCCCCATTAATAGATTTCCTGGTGTAACCCACCCACGTTGCCCTCGTGGCCATGGAGATATCACTGGTTGTTCCTCTCGGAAGGGGTCTATTAATTGAGAGCCAGTTGATGACTTTATTCCTAAGAGAGGTAGTGGATTCGAATGTTGAGGATTTTAATTCCGGGACCCCTACCAGAACTAAGGTGTAGGGTGCTGCTTCTGGGGGGAGGTTTACAGGCTTTTGTCTGCGGTTAGGGTAATAGGTGGCGAATCACCCTTGTTATTGGTTGCGGGTATAGCAGTAGCTTTAAGCGGGGGGGTTATTTTTGGAGTGACAGTTACTATAGGCTGGGTTGGAGTTGGGTCCTTGTTATCATTTAAGGGTTGCAAGGTCTTATTTAGTACAACTTGTGGGGTTTTGGGGTTTGTGAGTGGAGGCTTATTATTTGTAGCAATAGGTGGTCCATTACCCTTAGTGGGCTTTGGTTCTAGACCCTCTATTGTAGTTTTAATTCCACTATTGTCAAGTTTCCTTGCGTCAACAAGTTGTACAGTGGCTTTCTCAATGCTAACTAATCTAGCTTCGATTTTGATCAGTCTAGCTTCAAGGGGACTCAGTAGGGACCTTAAGAGTGTGCCTATGTCCTCCAGTGTGATATCATCAGAGGTAATATCCACTGGCGCGGTATTGGTGGACTGTGGTAATGGAATTGTATTATTAATTCTAGGGGGAGTTGTCATTCCCGACTTCTCTAGCATAGAGACGGAGGTGGCTCCTTTCCCCCCTTTGCCTCTCGGTTGTTTGGATTTGGGGGATTTTATCCTATTATTTTCTTTGTTTTGGGGCCCCCTCTTCTTTTTTTGTATTGCCCCTTCTCTCACCCCCCTATCTCTATCTGTGTTAGGTTCTATAGCTTTAACTGCCTCAGTGTTCTCGGTTAGTGTTGGTAGGGTAATTTGGGTGCTAGGTAGGGCCATTAGGCTCATGTCCTCAAGGTAACTCGGCACCTCAATAGTGAACTCTGGATTAGTATTTGAGGTGCCAGGGAGTGAGCATGGTGCTTGGTCAATTCTACCACTAGTTGATAGGCAGGATCTAGCTTCTGGGGTTCTGGCTTGGGCCATTGGGCCCATTGAAGATCTCCTTACCCAGTCTATTTCTTGGGAGATTCTTCGCTCCAGCACCTCGATTTCCTCGATCAGGAGAGAGCCAGCTTTAGCAAAGTAGGTGTCAATAGGTCCTTTGACAGCTCCGGCCGCGGCTAGGGAAGATGTTTTACTTCTGGTTTCCCTGGTGCTCATTTCGCTGGTGGTTGAGCGGCCTAAATGTGAAAATGGAAGAGGAGGGGCCCGGACCGGACTCTCACGTACTCGAACGGCCTCAAACGGCCCGCTCTTTGCCCGGTCTTCGCCCCGGTCGCTCCCGCTCGCTACCGCGCAGCGGTAACTCCTATCTTTAATATAAAGCTGGGGTAGGGCGGGGGGCGTGGCCGACAGGGAGAACGGCCACAGGTGTGACACGCAGGGACTCCTGGGCAATGGAGTCCCTGCTAGGCTGCTCGCAGCCCTGACGGAGTGCAGATGGTCCAGGAAGTTTCCAGCTCCCCACACGAGCCTCTCAGTAGGTGCAGGCGCAGCGGGACCCGCGCAGCGGGTCCTGCAAGGTGTAGAGTTTTCCGCGAAGAAATCCAGCGACGAAGTCAAGAAGGGCAAGAGCCTCCACACAGTGTTCTGGTCGTCCAAAAGGCAAGGTCTCCCACAGGCTAGTGAATCTTGTGCACTTTTATTCAGCCAGGGGGCGTGGCCGGCAGGGAGAGCGGTCACAGGTGTGACACGCAGGGACTCCTGGGCAATGGAGTCCCTGCTAGGCTGCTCGCAGCCCTGCCGGAGTGCAGATGGTCCAGGAAGTTTCCAGCTCCCCACACAAGCCTCTCAGTAGGTGCAGGTGCAGCGGGACCCGCGCAGCGGGTCCTGCAAGGTGTAGAGTTTTCCGCAAAGAAATCCAGCGACGAAGTCAAGAAGGGCAAGAGCCTCCACACAGTGTTCTGGTCGTCCAAAAGGCAAGGTCTCCCACAGGCTAGTGAATCTTGTGCACTTTTATTCAGCCAGGGGGCGTGGCCGGCAGGGAGAGCGGCCACAGGTGTGACACGCAGGGACTCCTGGGCAATGGAGTCCCTGCTAGGCTGCTCGCAGCCCTGCCGGAGTGCAGATGGTCCAGGAATTTTCCAGCTCCCCACACGAGCCTCTCAGTAGGTGCAGGCGCAGCGGGACCCGCGCAGCGGGTCCTGCAAGGTGTAGAGTTTTCCGCGAAGAAATCCAGCGACGAAGTCAAGAAGGGCAAGAGCCTCCACACAGTGTTCTGGTCGTCCAAAAGGCAAGGTCTCAATGATCATATGTTTATGAAGTTTTATCTAAGAATTGATTCATGTTCAATTATTTTTTTTACAACCATGTGGGATCTTAGGGCCTGATTACGAGTCTGGTGGATAGATGCCTCATTACCGTTGTTCCCTGGCAAAGGCGCAGGAGCGCCGCAACGCATTATGCTGAGCAGGAACTGGCGCAGTCCAGCTGAGCATATTTTGAGTTCTTGCACCACCAGCCTTTTCATGGAGGAGCCCCTCCATACAAAAAAGCTGGCAGTGCAAGAACAAAGGTGGCTCTGTCCCCCATGCCATGGGGAAATATTCAGCGGGGCACAACATGTGCCCCACTGTCTGTAATACCCCCGGTTCCAGCATGGCATGGATGTCACCGTCTATGCCGTGCTGGAACTTTTTGGCCATTCCCATTGCGGTGCCTGTTTTTAAGGCACCGCCATGGAAACTGCCAAAGGACCTCCAACCGTATTCCGAGTTGCACATTTTCAACTCGTAATATGGTCGGCGGTCCTTGTGCGGCTTTGGTGCAGCGGAGGTGGCATTGCTCCAGCGCTGCTGTGCCAAACTCGTAATCAGGCCCTTAGTTCTTACACGACCTATTCTGTTTAAGATTCTATTAAAGTCATGAGTTATTAATTAGTTAAGAGTATTATACAAGACCATAAAATTATGCAGTAAAATAGAGTGTTCTTGTTGCAAGGTCTTGATAATAGCAACAAGGGATCTTTAACTAATTCAATACCTCTACCCACTTTAGGAGGAACCAAATAAGGCTACTGTTCACATAATTTGCAAATTCTTTTTAGACAGGATCATTGCTAATCATAGTGGTCATGGAGAGTCTTGGGGTCAGATAACAAACTGTAGGGTGAAAGGGTTCCTAGATTACACCACTACAGCAACATGCAATTATGAGGTTTTTCACTGGAATGAGGAATAACCAGGGAGAGTTGTTTTCAGCGTGAATGTTTCTGATTTTGGAAAGTATTCAGCTTAGATTTACCACCTGCTGTGTTGAGTTGATCTTGGTATCCTCAAACCAGTCTTCATTTAGAACAGTGCATGTGAATGTAACTTGGTGGATCACTACTAACTCCATCCTAGAGGAACGCTGCTAACTCCCTCATGTCCTAATTGTCTGATCTAGCCGAGCAATGTTTTAGCCCTTGGGCGTAAGATCCTGAATGACAGCTTGGGGGATTTTGATTAATGAAATTTCAGTAAGAAACAGCAGGTCAAGCTTCTCTTTGCATGTGAAGTCTGCTAACTTTGTACCAGGAGAGTGCATTTGATCAGTGTTTTGATTTCTATGTTGCTCTTAAAACATGTATTTGAATGAGATGTCGACGTAAGGTTTGAGAGTTTTTTTTACTTTTTCTGGTTCTATTTGGGTGTTATAATCATAAGTATGTTTTGTATGGCGACTGTATGACAGGAAATCGGCAACAAAAATGTTTGAATACAAAATAGTGGTAAACAATTTTGAGAAGAATATATTGGCTTTACATACTTTGGGGCAGATTCCGATTTCGGCCGGAAAGGCTCCGAACAATGGTCGTAGCCCTTCCGACCGAATCGGAACGTGTCGGCTGAATTCCTTTCCGACCGAGCCATTCCGATGGGCTCGGTCAGAAAGGAATCCAACTCGGATTTCCGGATGGCTTCCGACGGGCTAGGAGAGCCTGTCCGACGTCTGGAAATCCTTCAGTACTCCCCCGGCCGCCTCTTCACGACCGAGGGAGTACGATGGCAGTTTTTCACTGCCTTTTCGCGCCGGTCTTTCCGGCATAAAAAGTCAGTCGGAAACTGTCTTTGGGGGCTCCCAGTAGGACCCCAATGGGTGCGAGGCTGCCGAATGGCGGCCTGGGGGCACCTATGGTGCCCCACTGTTGATCCCTGCACCTGGTGGGGGGCATCTTGGGGTGCCGGCCACAGGATGCAGGGATGAATTGCACCTCTGCTTTTCACAATGCAAGCATGCAATCCGCTCGGAATGCATGCTCCCATTGTGAAGCATACGAGTTTGGTCGCATCGTAATTGCAAGTCTGTAACCGACGACAGCAGGTCGGTTGGTTACGGCTCCTGACCGATGTCGGATGGACCAGAGTTCGTCTCACATCGGAATCGGCCCCTTGGTGTGTAAATTATAAAAACATAGTTGGCCAAAATATAATCAGAACATAGGTAAGTATATCAAATTTTAGATATCAAACACTATATGAACTTAAAAAAAATAACTCACATAAAAATGTATGCATATAATATAAAAAATACAAAAAAGTTTACAACTTGCAAACAAAACAACCTTCATACTTGAAAATAAATGCAAGAATTGTTATATTTAGTAAGTAAATATACACAAGAAAATACTAATAATAATTACAAGCACTTGATATTAAAAGTTATTCAAACACATATACAATAATAGTACTAACATAAAAGGACTCCAAAAAAGGATAAAATAAAACAAGTAAACTGAATTAACTTTTACTATTAATGTCAGAAAAACTATATGTTATTATTATTTTTTTTTTAAATTAATAGACTTGAAAGGGTCATATTTACACTTCCCACTCCAACGTAATGAACAGTAGGGAAAATATTAATCTTAGGAGTGGTCAGATTACATATTTCCACTCCAGGGTAACCAACAGTAGGGAAAGTGTGGGGTTTTGGAGGGATCATATCTACTATTTCATTCAAACCTGAGCAACATTAGGAAAGTGTTAGACTTTAAAGGGGTTAAATTTACTATTCCCACTCCAACGTAAGCAACAGTACAGAAAGTGTTAGAATTTGTGGAGGTTAAGTTTAGTATTCCTCCAGCATAAGCAACAATCTGGAAAATGTTAGACTTTGGGGCGGGGCAGTGAGTAGGATTTACTATTCCCACTTTCACCCTAAAATCAGTAGAGAAAGTGTTGGACTTTGAAGTGGGGGCAATATCCTCCCTCCAACGTAAGATGCAGTGGGGAGAGTGTTGTACTTTGAAACGCTCAGATTTACTATTTATGCTCATAAGTTGAAAAATGATAACTACATACGGATATAATAAAAAAATATGAAATATATTTCAAAAAGGTATAAATCTGTATAATATGTTTCACATATAATTTACATTAAAAAAGTAAAAGCTAAAAATTAATGAATTGATAATTAAAATTAGAATTACAATTATTTAAAATCTATCTACCCATTAATATATTAGAAAACAAATGTAAACCCCTCCTCACCCTATTACCCTAAAAATTCAATACCCACAACAAATTAAAATTATTCTGAAAAAGAATAATTGACATTATTTTAAAAATGATAATAGTAAACCGTTTTTAAAACATAGCAAAACAGAAATATTACACAAGTAATTAATATAAATTATTAAAAAACAATTAAATAATCAACAAAATGACTTATCTAAATGTATGAGTTACAATTAAAAAATTATTTTTAAAACATTTGTTTAAAAATGAAATCGTTTATAAAAATAAAACAATTTGCCTTACTAATAATCAAATTAAATGTCATAAAAGACATAAACTGTTTAAAACAAATACATATTGAAAAATATTTCATCGCTATTCCCCTTCAAACCTAAGAATTTGCCAATAAATAAATTCAAATAAAATGAAAATATATTCACCTATATTACCACAAAAATATATATCTATACTAAAAATAATTATGCATACTTAACATTAAATTTATAGGAACCTTCAGCAGGAAAATTTATAAAATGCAAAAAAATTATTTAAAAACAATATTATGTATACAACTATATCAAAAAATATAAAATATTTTTAAAAAATCTATATTCTTGCTTTCAATATTCTGTCTCACAATATTCTTGACATCACAATATTTTTGACACAATATTTGTAACAATCGATAATTTTCAAACAATCTTAAGGTCACACATCTTGTATGGCATGATCCCGGCGGGGTAGGCTCACTGATATCTGATTTTCTCTTGCTTTGATGTCCTTGGGTGGTTGAGCATCTGCTGTGTCTATTTTCTCTGGTTCAGTGATGTGGATACAGTTCAAATTATCTGCAGTTGTGGGCAGGGAGGAAGTGAATTGAGTGATACATATTTGGTATCAGATCATATAATGATGGTTGGTGCTGTGCCTTACAGAAATATCATTTCATAGGGATATAGGGCCCAATTTTGATGTCAGATGGACCACCACCGACGGCCTGTCCGTGGCGGTCTGTCCAACATCTGGTGCCTAGGTCCGGCTGCCACATTATGATGTGCGGCGGTTGGAGTCAACAGGCCGAGGGACCCACGACTCCTCAATGGGTTCAAGGAGCCCGTCTGACCATTGGTCGGAACATAATACCCTGCAATGGGGCAGTGCCTCCTGAGGCACCACCATAGGGATCACATGGCCCATTCCAACTGCCTTTTCATGGCGGTACGACCACCATAATAAAGCAGACAGAATAGGACTTTGGGGGTACCTAGCATGGCCCCTTCCTAAAAGGGCCTCCGCTATGGGCCCAGGGGGCACCTTCTGTGTCCCCCCTTACATCCATGCCCCAAGTGCCAGGCACCACATGGTGCCTGGCACATGGGCATGGATGTTTGTAAACATTCGTTTTTCCATTGTGGCATGTGCTGCCGCCCTTTTCAGGCCACAGCACAAGTCGCAATTGAAAACAGTTATGATTTTGACCACCTACTAGGCGGTCGCATCATAATTACGGTTTCCAGTTTACACGTTTTTACAGATTTTTACAGGTAAATACAGACAGAAAACAATGTGTTTCCTGTCTGTATTTATTTTTAAAAGCGGAAAAATACTGAAAATGGTGCTTCTTTTGAGAAACTCTCAATGCTGTCTTTTTTTATGAGTTCTAGACAACAGCTGAGCAGGCAGACAGCATGTAGGGTTAAAATGCAGAATCATATTTCCTTAAATACAGGCATATGTTAACATATATTTGTAGTATGATTCTAATATGTACATGTGATTTAAGTTTTTTGTTATATAGGGCTGCTTAGTTTGCTAAAACGTGACAGGCATCAATGTTTGAGTGCATGTCAAAGAGTTATATAAATGCAGAAATATACCATTTTACAGCTACATTTATTATTAAAACACATAATAAATATGGATAAATACCAATAAGATGGTCCAAAAATAAATATGGATAAATACAGACGGAAAGGTTAAAATAATAAATACCATAAAACCAGGGACCCCTAATCATATTTAGGCGGGTGGGACCTAAGATTACTTTTCAGTCAGTCCCAATTCAGCTACGATGTCTGTTAGACGCTCATTCGACCGGCATCGTAATGAGCCCCATAGTGTCTTCTCTTAGCATTTTTTGGATCCCAAGATAGCTCTGACTATTTCAGGATGTTTGCCTTGTCGTTCTTTTTATAGTATGCTAGAAAGGTCTGAAGGGTCCACTTTTAGTGGACAGAACGTGGCCACTGCCTAGTAGATAGTTACATTTTACTTCTCTTGGTTGGTTGGCATATGAGTGAATTTCTTATTTCATCTCTTTTGTGTCCTCTATACCAAATTTACTAAATTTGATGCTGCAATGCTTTGCATGAAAAATTCTTAGTGCTGCAGTGTGTACGTCACTTTTCCTGGCATATGTACTATGCAAGACTGTGTAATAACACTGGAGCTCAAAGAAAGTGATGCCATACATACTCTGAGCCCCACAAAATGTTAATGTGTTGTTCTAACACTTAAAAAGTAAAGCAAGGCAGTTCCAAACATCCAAAATATTCTGCAATCATGGAAAGCCAAGAGTGAGAGGAGTGCTAAAGCCAGAAGGTAACAACCCAAGAAGGATAACTCCAGAGGCTTGTATACAAGAGAGTACCAGGAAGATAAAGCTGAGGTTCACCTAGGAGGAAGTGAACATTTGAATCACATAGATCATGAGAAAGTTATCTGTTACATCTAAACTCCCACAGGTGAAGAAGGCTGCCTTGTGGAAAGCAGTTCTTGGTCGGTCGATGCAGTGGTATCAACATGCATAACTGTGTAAAAATATAGGAATACGTCATATGGCAATGAGCACAGGACAAAGGAGAAGTTGACACAGAACATGAGTACTGCTATGGCAACATCCAGTTGGCCATACACCGAGCAGTAGCTGATACCTATAGAGGAGTAAGTGGCAGTAGTGCTAGGCCCTGAGTTGGTTAGCAGAACTCATGACATAGACACCACCAAACTGCAATACACCAGCACATTTCATGGTAATCAAACTGATAAACCTAACATAAACATGTAAGCAAATGCCTCCTTTCATATCAAGACAGGTGGGAAGAACATGGGGTGCCACTCGCACAATGACTGTGTTCATTGTTGCTGTAGAACCTTCATGTCTAGAGCATTGAATACTTAATTCTGAGTTTCAAACTCACATTATCTGGTGCATATTAGGTTAGACGTTTTGGGACTGCCTTTTTCAAATGTGTAGTAGACCTCTGTGGCCCAGAAGCCTGTGTTATAAAATTATTTGTGGTACCAGGGTCACATGATTCCATTTTGTATAGTAATTTGAATGATTTTAGGGTGGGACAGGTGTGTGCTGGCTAGATCTACTTGTGAAATGTTGTCATGAATCTCAGTTTATAATAGTTGCTATAATTTCCTTTATAAAATAAATGTTCATATTCTGAATAGTGCTCACACATGGCCCTCTCTGCTACCTAAACCTTCTGCTCACACCCTTCCCAGGATTCTTTCTGCCCAAACAGCTCACAAGTTGTTCAATCTGTACCCTGGATTATTGTATAATTCACTCCCCTCTATGTTTCTTGTCCCTCAATGTAATACAATGCCTCTGCATAACTATGTCACCTGAGCTGAAATATTGATCACTATGTGCCCATCTGGGATGTACATCTGAGTTCTGTGTTGCAGTGCTAAGTTAAGGGTTTCATGTCATCATATATAATATTGACCACATATCACTTTTTCTTCATCAGCATATTTCATGCCAGTTCTTGTAGTTTATGTATCAACCTAATATATTGCGGCAATGCACCTAAACAAATGTATTGGCTAAGTAAAGGGCAGACTGGCAAGGTCTATGTCAGTATGTCCATAATGATATCTAGTGCTCATATAGTTAGTGGTCTGTTTGTGGAAGGATGAGTGAGAAATAGACTGCACTCATATTACTTCAACTGCATGCCATTTGTAATTCTGCAGGTCACCTGTTCAATTAGTGCCCCAACCCCCCCTACTCCTGGAGCCTGGCAGACATGGCAACCAACATGTACCGCGTCGGAGATTATGTCTTCTTTGAAAACTCTTCCAGCAACCCTTACCTTATTAGATGCATAGAATAAGACTGCTAATGGCAATGTGGAAGCAAAAATTAGATGCATAGAATAAGACTGCTAATGGCAATGTGGAAGCAAAGGTTGTGTGTTACTACAGAAGACAGGATATTTCCAACACACTTATTATGATGGCTGACAAACATGCTGAGGAAGTTGAAGACGAATGTGAAAATCCAATAGAAGAAGATTTAACAGAAAAACAGAAGCATCAGTTGAAACACAGAGAACTGTTTCTCTCTCGACAATATGAATCTCTCCCTGCCACCCACATAATGGGGAAATGCAGTGTTGCTCTTCTGAATGAAACGCAATCAGTCTTATCATACCTCGATAGAGAAGATACATTTTTTTATTCACTGGTGTACGATCCCTCACTGAAAACTCTTTTAGCGGGCAAGGGACCTCGATATCAAGCAGATGTACCACTCACGATGGGAAACATCCTTTACCACGAAGGCTTTTCTACGCGTTAAGTTTACAACGGTACACTTACCACGTAAACCTCTTTACGACGCGTATGCCTTCCACGACCGTCTTTACCACGCAAGCTGCACTGGAACGTCTTTTTCTTCGTCCGGTTGAGTCCTTTTTTACTGTCGGCGAAGACGTGTGTTACACGCTACTAGAAAAATGGGACTTGGGGGGTCTCCCCCCAAAAATAAAAAAAAATGCGTGAGAAAAAAAGGGGTCTCTGGGGTCTCCCCCACCAAAAAAAACAGAACCTGTTGTAATGTCGGGAAGTGGAGGCAATCGGCGTCGTTTTAGAGGAAACGGAATGACGCTTCCTCTTTATGACGTACGACGTCACCAAGGAAGATCAAGGAGAGGAGACGAAGTGAAGAGGTAAGGGGAATATAAGTTTACAAAATATATATATATATATGGATTGAGGGTAACAGGCAGGGGTAATTATAATAAGGATTGGGGGCTGGTGGGTCACGTAAGGGGAGGGGTATAACCTTTACCAAGAGTATGCCATTACCATGCATGAATTTACAACGAAAATCATTGTAAAAGTATGCATGGTAAAGGAATATTCGTGGTAAAGGTTATGCGTGGAAATAGCATTCCGTTGTAACACATGCGTGGTAAAGGCATGCGTTGCAACGGAATGCGTTGTAACGACTTACAACCACTCACGATAATAGAAGGATCCTGATGACAGTGATCAATCTAAGCTTGAGGAAATTGATGGGATCCCTTTAGCCCCCTTAGTGATGGGCAAACTGACCAGTTTTAGTTGTTGCACGTGCCGTTGGAACATTTGCTCGAGCGTTGGACTGCAGTAGCTCTGTTAGACAAACAAGTTTACACATGAGTGCAGCTGCTGCTTTACGAGATATCACTTTGTTTCATGCCATGGACACTTTACATAGACTAGAGTACGATTTGAGCAGTGCCATAAGCATTTGAGTGCCCCAAAGAGGACAGGTGCTGTGCAGAGATGAAATGGAAGAATGGTCTGCATCAGAAGCCAGTTTGTTTGAGGATGCACTTGAAAAGTATGGCAAAGACTCCAGTGACAGTCGTCAAGACTTTCTTCCCTGGAAGTCCCTAACAAGCATAATTGAATATTATTATATGTGGAAACTACTGACAGATATGTTCAGCAGAAAAGGCTGAAAGCAGCAGAAGCAGAGAGTAAACAGAAACAGGTGTACATCCCCACTTACAACAAACCGAATCCCAATCAACTTTCCAGCAATAATGGAAAACCAAGTGCATTGAATGGAGTAATTGCCATTGGTCCATCCTTCCAAGCACAAAAACCATCTGTAGGTCGGGCGTGCGAAAACTGCACACAAACCAGTCTCAACAGTGGTATCCCTGGGGCCCACCTAACATGCAGTGTAGACTATGTGCATCTTGTTGGATTTATTGGAAGACATATGATGGTCTCAAAATGCCAAGAGCGACAGAGGAAGAGAAACACTCTCCAAACCAACCCCCGGAGGAGTCCCGTGTTCGAGGCCATATGTCACGGCAGGCAACACGAGGGATGCCAATCCGTAACACTGGCAGTCCAAAGTCGTCAGTTAAGGCCCACCAGGCTTTCTTTCTTCTTGCGACAAACTTAACAAAACTTGCACGACAGGACTGCAAAAATACACTGCGGTTGCGGCAAGCAACACAACAACCTTCTGTCCCTATAAACTGTGCTGCCATTAGGGCAGAATGTATGCTGGTTTTACCTTTCTAGCTTTATGTGCTGTGCCTCCAATCATTGTCTGTCTTTTTTTGTTTGCAATAAACATTCCGAGTGCGGCTCACAACAACCACGCGAATATCTGTCTCGGGTATAGTAATTATTACATCCACTATGTACAGCTTGTGTGTCTAGAGAAGAGAGAGATGGATATGAATCTTCAATATGGGCTGCACTCTTGATTCTTGGAATATGGTTTTGTCACCAAAAGCTTTCCAAATGGCATATAGTATGCACTGCTCATCTGGTGAGGGATTGCAACCAACTGTGCATGGATGTACTAGATAAAAGTCAAAGTAACATGGTGTTAACCACCAGAGTAGTGGAAGAACTCCTTGGTGCAAGAAATACAACGTTCTGGCATTTCAACAATCTAGCCAGTGTGACATTGGGATAAAGTATGCATTTTGGCAATGGCTGCTTTGCCATGTCCTACATGCTTTCATTTGTGAACAATTACCATAATACTGTCACTTAACTCACTACTAATCTGCATGAATTGGCATGTTGTCTCATAGCCAATATTAAAACTTCAAAGTCATGTTCCAGTTGGGTGCCACACCTACTATATGGCTGAAGATCCAACAGAATCTATGCAAGTTATAAATCTTGAGGTATTAAGGATTACAATTTTCAAAGTCATGTCTTGATGATTATGTCCACAGCACAAGTATCAAGTGTCAAGTCAACATGTAGACCTATTGTCAGTCCTATTTTTCTGTGCCAATTGCACAAAGAATTAAGAAAGGATGATTGTACCATTTATCAGAGATAAGCTACAATTCCCAAATTTTCAAGCTATGATCCTTGCAGCAATGTACCTTTTCTGTGTGGTCACCCCCATCTTTCGCCCATTTCTGGACCCTATTTTTGCTGGTATTTGCACGCAGTTCCCTGTGACAGTGCTAATCAGTGCTGCCATGAATATGCTCCGGTCTAAATTGGGAATGCTAAAATTGATTTCACCCAATTGTTCTATTTATCTGTCCTGTAAAACTGTTGTAGATGGTGCAGAAAATTAACCTTTGGCATGCAAGTTAAATGTCAGATTCGGGCTGTAGTGTCTATTTGCACTACCCACATAAATGACAAAAATATATGTCTGCTAGGAGCGCAAATGTGCTCTGGCTCAGCTGCAGGGTCCTCCTAGCGGACTGGTCCAAACTCAAACTCCTGTGCTGGGGAAGTTAATTTGAAGAGCTCTGTCAGTGGCTGGACATTGTTATTCACTTAATGCAATTACCATTAATTTAATTGCAATAGCTGGTACCTCTCAGTATCAGAAATGTATCATTCCTCAAATTCTAGAATGGAGAAGACTTGTTTTGCAGACCATATTTCTTGCATTGCTCCCTGTTCCCCAATCTGTGGAAAGCAGATGTTCAAATGGTAAAAATTGTCCTCAGATGGGCATCTGCTTTCAATTGATGCAAAAAAGGCAATTTTGCCCACCCTTAGTTGTTTCAAAGTGTGAGGAGTGTTAGAGTATTGTTCTTTACATAGTGCTAGTGAGGGAACCGCGCACCAAAACACTGGCACCGGCACCTGCTGCACTAGGGGGACTTCAGCCCCCAGACTGCCCTATTCTCGCGCCAGAAGGTGTTACTCCACACGGCCGGAGGCGCATAAAGCTACTCGCGGCTCAAGCTTCACTGACCGGAGGTGGCCGGGCAGAGCCACATCTCTAACATCTGCCTTTGGATATCACTACCTCCGATCTTACAAGACTTCCACTGTGAGTAATGATTAGTTCATAATTAATTCTTGGAGTCTGTGCAGGGACCCCGGGGGTGCTGTGCAGTGGCAGCAAGAACTTTCAATTGGCCTGCTTTGGCAGCTTTTGGTAGGGGAGCATTTGGATAAGACTGTTGTACAAGTTTATCATGGGGAATAGGAAGTGCGCTGCCACTGGCTCATCACCGGACATTACCAAAGGCACTATTGACTCTTTTTTAACAAAGGCAGTGGGAGCTATCTCGAAAGAAATTGACAAAGCCGAGAGGAGGCTTTCACGGGGCAGTGCTGGTATACCAGCATTGCCACAGGATGGGAATATGGCACTGGTCGAGGAAAATGCGGCCGGAAATGGAGCAGGAGACATTTTGAATCAGGGAGATGAAGCAGAAGATAGTGAGGGCCCAAATCAGAACATCAGTACCAGTTTAAATAGGGCGGGGGCTGCCCAGGGGAAACGGAGCAGTGCCACGTTGTCTTATCACAAGCTGTGGGGATCAGAATGGCCCACCAGCCCCCTAGAGACAGCGCAAGGTACAGAGGAAAATAGCTCCCAAGCAGCTGGGAGAAAACCCCAGAGGCCCAGACGCTAGGGGTGTCAAGGACCCTGTTAGGGATGTTGAAGACTCATGGGGATCCCTCAAGGAAAAAATAGTGGAGCTGGTGTCTGGTCTCCTGAAGGATTTTCTAAATGAGTTATCCAAAACTGGCATTGACATTAAAGCTTCACTCTTGAACATCAAACAATCTTTGCCCTCAGATAATCAACTTACGCAGTGTACTGCACCGAAGTTTAATGTCCAACAACAATCAACCCCTAACCTTAATCCACCGGTAGAGCCATGCACTGAGTCCCAGAACCCATCACTGACTATGGGTACAAATGGACGGGTGGGATGGAGGGAATTGGGGGGACAGGTCAAGGGGATGATTAGGACCAGTGAGCTGACCAACCTGAATACAGAGCCAAATGCAAGAGGCTCCCAGGGGGGTCACAACATCATGGTCAGTGGGCCAGCGGTGTCACTCAATTAGCCCACAATACCCGAAACTTGCCAGTTATAGACCTCCCTCCAGCATGCTGTCCTTACACGGTGGTCTTAGTGGGAGTCCCAGGACGAGACTGTACACAGGATGAGTTCAGTGACCAGTTGATAAATAAGGTAATCCATTGGTTGGGCAAACATGCTGGGTTAAATACTTCAGACTATAGACACATCCTGATGGCTAGAAGGGTGGTGTAGATTGGCAGGACTAAGAAAATTTTCCCTGGGGATAGTGTGATTGTTACACTTAGGTATCCTGCACTGGCCCAGAAGATCTTGTTTTCATCTTCTCGATCATTTACTATAGACTCTGGGATTAAACCAGTTCCACTGGGTTTCATTTACAGACCACCGCCCACATCCTTGTCCCCCCCCTTATGTGGCAACACAGGAAGTGGGCCCTAGTTGGAGTCGGGGAAATCTGAACTCCGCAAATCCATTCGCACCACTGAGGAATTTGAATGATATAGATTGACTCTCAGAGGGGGCGAGAGTAGCAAGAATGGTTGGCACAGGGGTGGGACACATTGAGGTACAAAACGGGAGAGTGGAGATTAATGATGGGATAACCAGTGAAATTGATCACGGGCAGAGGGAGGAAGGGGAATTGAGATCTTCCAGCGATCATGGGGCTATTACGGAATCACCTGGACCTCACGTGAGGCAAATTATGGGTGATTTGAAATTAATCTCATGGAACGTGGCAGGTTTGACGAGTAAGTTTCAGGACAAGCAGTGACTCCGCTATATTAGAAACTTTCACATAATTGCCATCCAGGAAACATGGGAGCCAGCAAATACCTTCTTTTTAGAAGGGTACAAAACTTTCTTTTGCCCAGCTCAAAGGTCTAGTGCAGGGAGAGCCAGGGGTGGCTTAATAATGTTTGTAGATTTAAGGGTTCAGGGGAGATGGAAACCCATGCGATGGGAGTTGGATGTAGTACAGGGCCTAACATTTGTAAGCAATACATATCGTCTGGCACTTATTAATTTTTATAACGCACAGTCAAACTTGCAAGGATCAAAGTGCCTAGACGAATTAAGTACTCGTTTGGACAAATTGCAACTTGAGGGCCAAGTCCAGACACATCTAATACTAGCGGGTGATTTTAACTGCCACCTGTGTCCCAATTTTAGGGTGACGGATGGTGACTGGCAGACTTGTACATTAAAAAAGGGGCCACACATGGAACACACCCAGTTAGGACTAGAGTTGAGTGTGCTCCTAAATACTTTTGGCCTAACCCACACAATGGATCTGATTCCCCATCATCCAGATCCAACTGTGCCCCCTACCTATAAGGGCAGAGGATGTGCATCTTTTATTGATTTTATCTTTGTCTCTCATATAGATAGGAGGCTCATTACCTCTTTTAATATCTGTTATAGCAATTATAGTGATCATAATCCCGCAATTATATCACTGGTGGCCCCACGATGTCACCCGGCATCATTCAGCTTGACGGGGGAACGATCTCAGCAATAGATCAAGGTAGACGGTTGCGTTGGGCACAGATTGACACTGCGGCTTTTAATAATTCCCTTTTTACCAGAGGTAAGCAAGAGATACAGAAATGTTTAGATCTAGAAATACAGGGACGAGACCTAGTTCAAACTTTTATAGACATTGCACATTTAGTAAATAGCCTTCTAAAAGCACCTGCTCATTCATGCTCTAATGATGTGCAAAGATGGTTTGATGGGCAGTGTTCGCAGGCCCTTAGAACTCTAAAGAGGGCCCTTAAAAAATCACCTAGAGACAGGGAATGAATCGTGTCCTGCCGCAAAGGATATAAGCAAGCAGTTAGGACATGGAAGCGTCAACTCCAAATGAAGGCTTGGGAGGATTTAGAAGAGGCTGCTGAACTAAAGGACTCTACTTATTTCTGGAAGGTCATTAATAGCCCATGTTTTAAAGATTCTAACATTCCATGCCTGGCCCATAACATTTTACCCGAGCAATGGCAGGCTCATTTTGAGGGGCTGTATGAGTGGACGAGCCACAGACATTATCCCTCGACCAGAGCAGGGACATTATCTCTTTCACCTTAGAAGAGGTAAGACTTGGAATAGGCTGTCTTGTGCGGAAAATGCCCCGGGACCAGAAGGGATTCCACCTGATCTATTTTGAAGCAACCCAGAGGTATGGGCGCCGATTCTGGTAAGGGAACTAAATGCTGCAGTTGCAACTGAAATGCCTCCCTCATGGTCCACAGCCACCATTGTCCCAATATTCAAGAAAGGGGATAGGGACAGTGCACATAGCTATCGCCCAATATCGCTTATTGATGTGACAGCAAATGTTTTGGGCCGAGTGGTACTTAACAGGTTGGCAGAATGGGCTGAAATGCAAGGCATAATAATGGATGTGCAGTATGGGTTCCGTGCGGGTAAATCTACGGTTGATCAATGTTTAAATCTCTATCTTGTTACTGCAAAGTATACAATAGTCAATGCTGGGGCCCTTTACTTAGCCTTTATGGACCTTACTGCGGCTTTTGAACGTGTTAATCGCAGTAAACTTTGGAACATCATGGGATCACTGGGCGTGGATCCGGCCCTAATTAATATCTTAAGGGCATTACATTTAAACACTTCTGCTGCAGTAAGATACACGCAAGAGGGGAAGACAACAGAATATTTTAAGTGTCTGTGTGGGGTCAGACAGGGATGTATTTTAGCACCTTTTTTATTTACAATATATATTAATGGACTGGATTCTGCATTAACCGCACTTCAGGCAGACACCCCAAGAGTAGGCCCAAGATCAGTCCCTGTTTTACTTTATGCGGATGATGCGGTCCTCCTTGCTCGTACACCTAAGGGCTTGCAGGTTTTATTAGATGGGTTTGTAGGGTTTATGAACAAGCTAGATTTGTACCCTAATTTAATAAAATCTTATATAATGGAATTAGGGAAGAAGAGCAGGAAGCCAAACACCTATAAGATAGGTACACATACCCTGGGGAAAGTACCGGCATTCTCATACTTAGGCATCATGTTCAATGTATTTCAATTCATTTTTTTATTGTTTCATTAATTAAAATCTTTACAATTCCCCATCATATTTACATAAAATCGCGATAAAATTACAAGGAGTATCAAAAGTACTATTACATTACGTTAAATACATTTACGATAATTCCTGCTCGCAAAAACCTTCTAGTCGGTGCTTACGTGGCGGCTATGTTACACGCCGAAACCCTAATGTTAATGACTTTGTTTGACTTTACTGTGTATTTCAGCTTACAAAGGGACGTGGCTTGCTGCCCACTTAATTAATATGGTGAAAGGATTATGAAAAAAATGGCTACAGTCCAGATTGAACGGCGTCAGCGAGATATAAAAGTTTTCTGACCATTATCATGTATTTGACGCCGCGGCAGGCCAAGATGATGGACGTCCCCTCCAGCCATCTTATTACCGCTTGCCTGCTCGAACGAATTTCCAAGGCATTAAAAATAAGTTTTAAGCACTATCTCCTTTCAGGCAAAACTGCTGGACAAGCAGATAATAAGTGGATTAATGTTTCTGATTTGTAACCACATAGTCGGCAGTTCTTAGATAAAAGGGGCTTTTTCCAAGTTGGATACAGATCTTTTGAATCGTGCATTCACATTCTGAAATTCGTAAAACTCTTTTTTATATGCTGGCTAAAATGAGCAGATAAATAAGCTTGAGGCCTTAAGGTTTTATATGAGTTAATAACTGTCCATTCGTGCCGGCGTTTGCTAAGTTCTTTTTTATCTGCCAGCAGAGATTTCCTTTTTGCTGATGCGTTTGCAGCTTTGCTGAAAGTAGCATTGTCGTCCACTTTTTCCCATGCGGTTTGTAATTCCAGCTCGTCCAAGGATGTTTTCAGGAAGTTGCCCCATGACATCGGTGTTTCAAAGTTCATCTGATCCCTAATTTCATCCCAACATAGTCTGTTCATAGAGTCGGATGCAGAAGAGCAAAATTTATGACACAATTTAACGAAACCGCTCATTCCTCTGAATTTTTGGTGCTAAAGGCCAAATTCCAGATGGACCTGAGCTGGAGATGCGGATTTAGGCAATGCAAAGATCGCCTTATAAATCCTTAACAATAGCTCGTTTAGCAAGATTGCTTCCTTTACACACCAGGTGACCAAACCATACGATAGACTAGGCAAAATTTGTGCGGCCATTGTTTTTAACAAATACGTGTAATTCGGGCAGTCAATTTGTTTACGTAGAAGCTTATACGAGTAAATTAATGATTGAGCTTTTGCTTTGAGAGCCAATTTTTGAACTTTGTGTGAGGCATTTTGCCCTATTGTTACACCAAGGTATTTGTAGGAATGCTGTTCTTCCACTGTTGCCCCATTAGCCGACCATTTAAATTTCGCTTTTTTATGATCCACTAGTCGAATGATTTTTGTTTTTTCTTTATTAAGTTCAAGATGTTCCTGCTCCAGGTAGATTACTAAATTGTTTATGGATCTCTGTAGACCAATTGGGGTTTGGCTCAGCAATAAGATGTCGTCTGCATATTGTAAAATGGTGACTGACTCATTGGCCATTTTAGGAGGATGACAATCGGCTTTCTCCAGATGCTGTGCAATATCTGAAAGAAACAAATTAAAGAGGCTGCGAGCTAGAACGCATCCTTGTTTCAAACCTTGCTGCGTCTGAATCCTAGGAGTTGTGCTATATCCGTCGCCCAGCTTTACTCTGGCCCAAGTATCCGAGTATAAGTTGGTTATGGCGCTAAGCATTATGCTCGGCAATACCCAAGCCTTGAGTTTCTTCCAAAGTTGGCCCCTATTAACTCGATCAAAGGCAGATTTAATATCCACGAAGCATGCAAATAATCGTGAATTCTTTCTTTGTGCTTTTTCCGTTAAAAGGGCTAGAATTGACAAGTTAGTTAGGGTGCCCATCCCTTGCCTGAAGCCCGTCTGGAACTTTGGAATTTTTGTTCTTCTCTTCCATCCAATCTTGAAGATGGACCAGAAGACAAGAAGCATAGAGCTTAGCCTCCACGTCTATCAATGAGATAAATCTATAATTACCCGGATTGCGGGGGTCACCCTTTTTAAATATAGGGTGAATAATATTCCCTTTCCAGGAGACCCGAGCATTAGATCGTGTATAGATCTCATTGAAGACGGGAGTAAGATGAACAGACCAATAGGCTGGGTCGCTCTTGAAAATCGCGTTTGGAAGTCCATTGGGACCTACCGCTCCCTTGGTTTTAAGTTTTAATATGAAAGATCTTAGCACCTTTTCATTGGTTAGCTCGTGGCTAAATGCTTCTGAGCTTGCTGCAGATTCTACAAAATTGACCAGTTCAGGAGCTAATTGTTTTGCCTCCTGTTCAGGAAGCTGCCCATTTTGCTCTTCTGTGGAGCCTATTTCTGTATTGTTGTACATGGATTTGACGTGGTGAACCCATGTTTCTTGACTGATTCCAGCTTCTTGCTGTAATTTTGGGGCTGATGACAATTTGTTTATGATGCTCCAGAAGTCGCTGCTGTTAGACTTTTTGCTAGCAATCAATAGGTGTAACCAAATGCCCCTCTTATACGCTGATTTTGCGCTTATCAAGTTCTTCCTGTATTTGCTCCTCAGTTGGCACAACCTCTATTTTTCAGATTTCCTGCCTGTTTTTCCTGCACGTAGTTGAGAACGCACCTCTCGAGCGATCCCTCTTTTTTGTTCTCTTAGCTCGTAGTTAAACCAGGGCTCTCTTTTAATAACTGGCCTTGAGTTGCAACCCCTCGTAGCTGGGAATCTTTGAACTAATAACTCGACCAGCTGTTCCCAGGGTTTAACGTAACCTGCTTCAGGATGAGTAACCTCAATGTCCAAAAATTGCCTGGCTGTCTCTTGAATGAGTTGTGGACATTCTCCCAACCAATTAAGTTTTCGAAGGTTACATTTTTCTGGGTAAAGCACTATGGATTTGAGTTTTTTGGGCAAGTTTAGCTTTGATGTTCATTTTTACAATAAGAGGAAGGTGGTCACTCTCAACTCTGGGTAAAACTTTGAGGGTATCAACTTGCGGGAGCAGGTTATTACTTAGAATAACAAAATCAATCGTTGAAGCAGTATTTCCACTCAGAAATGTGACTGCCGCTGGAATATCACCCAGGGTTTTTCCATTCAGGATTATCAGGCCAAAAGATTGAAGTTGGTTTATTAACATTTTAGCTCCCTGTTTATCTTGCCTTTTGCTATCATGCAAGGTGCTAGTTATTAGATTACAATTGAAATCGCCCGAGATGATAATTTGGCATTACCGATGACTTTTCTGCAGTGTTTTTATTAGAGTTATCAGGGTCATATAATTTTCATTCTGCTCTTTCCTTTCCGGATGGATATAGACATTGATTGCTAATAATTGCCGCATATGTTCTTCGGGCGAGTATCTGCTGCTTAGTTTGGTCACTTGGACCCATGCAATCCCCATGTCCAGTACTTCCGATGACCAATCCAGGTTTTGGTTTACATAGGTTGAAAGGCCCCCTCTTGGGTGCCCAAATTTTTAGTGTCTTTCGGCTAGAATGTGGAAGTCTATAAATCCTGGAAGGAAAATTATTGACATATTCCAAGTTTCCTGAAGCAGGATGCTGTCATGATGGGTAAAGAAAGTTAGTGTTTCGTTGTCCTGCCCCATGTCTTTAAAGCCATGGACATTCCATGAACAAATCGAGATGTTGACTGTGTGTGCCTCTTCCTGCCTGGAGACCTGCCTCCCTTCTCCTATTAAGTTCTTCCTTTCTTCATTAGGTATGCTTGTTATTTAATGTTTTAGACACCCAGGACCAATCTCTGAACTCCAGGATGCTTCCTACCGGACTTCTGATGCTTCCTACTATGTTTAACCTGTCATCATTACTTAGCATGACGGGAGAATTTGAACGTGCACCTCGCACACATGTGAGATTGATTTTCTCAGGCGGGTCCGCGTCTTTAGAATTTTTAAGGAGAGGATGCGGATATCTTGGGTGGTTGTAAGCCTTCAACATAATACCCCATGCACCAAACCTTGTGCTAGTTGAATGAATTCTATCCACCAGGCCCTTTGAGGCCCAAGTTGTCAAGGTCTCTTCGACTCCCGCCCTTTGTTTAAATTCCACGGCTATTAGATCTCCAGAATGGATACCTTTTAATTCTGGAATTTCTTTAAATAGCCTCAGTAGGTTCCCTCTGTTTAATATGTCTTGAGGTCCTGTGGACTTGTATTCGGGAACAAATAACAGTTTCAATTCGGACCCATCTGATTCATTTAGGACGTTGGAGTGAGAATGTGAATTTTCCTTGCTTCCCCGCTCTGAGGTGGTTGTTAGAAGCGGGCCCTTAGGAGGTCGCAGTTCGCTGACCTTCGGATCAGCTTTTTTCTCTTCCGTTGTCCGTTCCAACGGGCCCAGTTTACTAATCATATTGGTGTCATTTTGTTCTGGGCCGAGATCCTGATGGTGGAGCTTGCAGTGTCGGGCTGTTCCACTTATTGTGATCTCTATTTCGTTGGTGAATTTTTGGGCTCTGGGGGATGTTGGTGCCTGAGGCAACCTATCTGGCGGCGGAAACCGAACTTCCACTACTAGACTTTTTTTCATTTCCTGTGTATCCACATTTGGGCCACTTTTTCGGCTAAAATCACTTTTGCCCGACACTTGAATTGTATTTCCGGGGCCCTCTTTTTGTATGGTTTCGTTGTTTTCCAATTGGCGCACTTCCTGGTTAGGTTCCTGGCATGCCTTGCCCTCTATAGACCTATTACTCTTTTTTTTTTTTTTTTGTCCTCATTAGCCTGCCCCACAATCTCCAAGAGAAGCGCCACTCCCCTTAGATGTCGTCTGGAACTAGATACTATTCCATCCCAAACCCAGACATCAATAGAGTATAGACCGGCGAGAGACGTTCTCGAGAATGATGTTGTGGGAGGAGAGGGAAAAAAAAATATGCGAGGGCTCACAACCACTCGGAACTCCAACTTAAACTTGGAAGGCCTTTCGAAAGAGACCACCAAGGCACCTGGAGTATGATGGCATAATCATCGGACCCGGGTAAAAAAAAAAAAAAAAAAAAACCCCGGAGGCTCAACGGAGCCAATTATTTCCACTGGGCCAACAGATTCCAAAAGGAGAGGTTGCGTTGCTGACATGTTCTGCCATATCCACCTTTGATGTGTCATATAAAGACTCTAGCCAACATGCGTGTGATGATGCCTTCTGGTCTACCCAGAATTTACAAATCTGCCGTCTAGCCAGCAGAATTGCATAAAACAAAAAGCTCATTGCCTGGCCTGTGGTGTTGTCGTCCACCCCAAATATGATTAACGGCAGAGTAATAGGAATATTCTTCTTAAGGATAGAGTCCAAAGTGATCTTAACTTCCTCCCAAAAGGTGCTAATAAATGGACATTCCATGAACATATGAACATCGGAGGCTGCAGGAAGATTACACTTATTACATGATTTTCCGGGCTGGTATTTGAGGGGATAGGTAAGCTCGGTGGAGGGTAAACAGGTGATTCCGCCTCAACCAGGCCGGCTTAACCAGTTTATACAGGAGAGTGAAAGATCTTATCCATATGCCCTCACACTGCATCCCTGTGGGCCCTCCCCACTGTACGTCGGGTAGAGTGAAGTCCCCATCCACCTCCTCCAGGATGACCCAGTACCAAAAGGCTACCTCTTTCCCCCCCACTTGTCTCTCTACCAACTGTTCTTCCAGGAGGCAACTCCTCCCCAAGTGTGTCTTTTTCCTGATCAATTCCCGGGACCAGCTGGCTAACTGGATGTATTTAAATCTGGAAACTGTTGGGCCAACCTTCTCATATAGCTCCTCCCAACCCACCAATGCCCCGTCCACCAACAGCTGACTTTCTATCCCTGCCTCTCTAATCGGTGTTGCAAGACTGTCCCTCAGACACAGAGGAAGCCCCGGCGAGTCCCAGATTGGGGCAAACCGAGAATAGTAAGGCAACCCCACCCTTTCTCTGATCGCTTTCCACACCTTGGCCAAGGATAATAAGATCTTTAACCTCACCTTCTTGAAAAATTTCCGGTCTCCAAATTTAAATAGAAAACCGTCAGGTGGCAAATCAGCCCCATTCAACATGTCCTTAAACATTTTACCAATCGGTGCACTTGATGGAGCCTTCAACAACATCCTCGAGTACGACAACTGAAAAGCCCAGGCATAGTATTGTAAGTCTGGGAGTGTGAGCTCCCCCTTCTCCCTCCTCCTTCTCAGTTTTTTCCAGGCTAGTCTGGTGGCTTTATAATTCCAAATGAAGGAGTTTATGTCTTGTTGACATTTATAAATTTGTTTCTGATCAAAAGCTAGAGGGATGGTATTGAAAATGAACGTGTACTTGGGAAGGATGGACATTTTTACTAGACTGACTTTCCCCAAAATTGTCAATGGAAGAAAGGCCCAAGCTTTTAGCAATGCCCGACATTCTCGTGAAACCTGATCCAAATTGGTGTAAGCGATTTTACCTAACTCCTGGGTGATCCTAATTCCCAGGTAGCGCATAGATAGAGTAACGGCCAGGTTTGGGTTTTGGATGTTCCAGGTCATTACCTCAGTCTTTCCTTCGTTGATTTCATATCCCGAAATCTGCCCGAATTCCTTAGCTCTCTTGATAATAACGGGGAGAGCCTGCACAGGGTCCGATGTGTAGACTATTATGTCGTCCGCATAAAGTCCTATCCGCTTAGCCCAACCTCCGAACTCAAAAGAGGGAATGTTGTTATCATCTCTCAGTATTTGAGCTAAAGGTTCTATATACATATTAAACAGGAGGGGGGAAAGCGGACAACCCTGTCTGGTACCCCTCGTCTTGTCTTAAATCCCAAGCTGGACAAATCTGTTAACTCAAGAGCTATAACTACCCCTAAATCCAGGTAAACTCTTACATCTATTTTGTCGAATCTGGGGTTGGTGGATGAATGGAGGCAGAGAGAGGGTAATACTCCAGGGGTCTCTTTCCATAATTACAAGTACAAACACAAGTCAAGAATTGATTACGCTTTCTTCAGTTATAACCTGAAGGATGACTTGAAGGACATAACATACATCCCCTCTCACCTCTCTGACCATTCTGCCATTGTTTTCACCCTGTCACACCATCAGCAGAGTAGGCAAAACTCCAGGTCCTTTGATCGGACGATTCTGCTCGAAGAAGAGGAAATCTGCTTCCTCGTTGCTGAGGTATGCATGTTCTTGGACATCAATATAAACTCAGCTTCAACAGTCACTGTATGGGAAGCATTGAAAGCTTTTCTAAGAGGCTGCATAACAAACAGAGCTTCGTATAGGTGTAAAGCTTATAGAACAGCAGTCACCAACATAGAGCAGGAACTCAGGCAGATAGAGTTGAAATCCGGGTCACTTTCACTAGAGGAACAGGAAAAGCGGGCAGCGCTGAAAGTAAAGCTTGAAAACCTACTTCAGGACAGGGTGGCCAAGAGATGGGAGGCATCTAAGCTTTCACATTTTGAGTATGGAGAGGCGGCCGGGAAAATCTTGGCCTGGAAAATAAAAGCTGACCAGGCCAAGAAATATATCAAGGAGATAAAAATGGTCGGGAAGCCAGGGTCAGATCCACCACCACAGAAATAGGGATCGCATTTCAGGAGTTCTTTCAAAACATCTACAAGGAGGACCTATTACTCTTTTGAAAGAAATAAACTTTCTTTTGGGGAAGCACAGGAGGGATAGTGCTTTGTTGTGTTTCGCTAAGAACCTGGGAGGCATTTGCGTTTTCTGAATCCGGATGTGTTGCCCCGTAAGAGGAAATGAGAAATTTTTTCTATTGACTAGCTTTTAATGTAACTTGCGATGTGGTGTTCTTCAGAACAGGACTTAACTGTTTGTTTTGTTTAGGCCGAGCCTTCCTTGCACGCTTTCTTTCTCGTTTTGTGGGGTTCGGTCCCCCCAAGGCCTTAACAGGGATTTGGGGAGCGTCTATATGGGGATCTGTTAGATCTATTTGAGTCTGGTGATCCGCTCTCTCTGTATTATTTGCGTTTTTGGTTCCCGCTATTGATTGGTTAGTATTATTTATTTTTGCCTCTTGTTCAACAGTTTTTTGCAGTTGGAAAGACTGTTTACTAAAGCAAGATTGTTTTACTTCCCCTAAGATGTCCTTTAGGATTTCTGGGAGGGATGACAGCTTCTCTATAATAGAACCACAGCCACAGCTAGAAGGTTGGCTGTTATTATCTGTTTGCTGATCCTTCTTTCCCCTACTTGTTAATAACGATGTTATTAAATCCATTTTGGTATTTATGCCAGAAATATGACTTGCAATGAGGTTAACAAGGTCAATTTTAACATCCAATTTGTCTGATTGGAAGTTAAGAACCCTTATAGCTTGATCCAAAGAATGAATTAGCGATTGGGACCAATGTGCGTTTGACTGATTTTCGTTATGGGTCGTCGAGATTTCCGACCCCAGCTCAATCCTGCTAACTGAAGAAATAGTTATTGGTGGTGAGAAATTTTGATGACTTGCTCTGGAGGAGCCTTGGAAATCTTCCACAGGTCCTAAGTTCTGATTTGCTAATTTACCAGGTGAGTTTAGAGGTGTCGATGCGGCTATTGTGGGTGTTCCTTGTGGAGTTTTATTGCTTGAATCTGGTTGCAAATTGTTTCCTAGAGGAATTATTTCCTGGTTCTGGGGTTCCAGTAATTCCAAGATTTCCACCAAGTTAGAGTCATTTAGCAAGGAAAGTAGTTTGGCAGGTACTTCTTCCATGGAGCGAACCTGTACAAGAGTGTTTGTTAATTTTTCCTTTAAAGCGAATGACTCTTTTGAGTTGAGGAAACTTTCTTCCTTAAGGAAAGCCGAATGTTTTCCTACCTTTGGACCTGCTGACGGTATATTGCAATCCGTGGCTGGATGGTGGGCTGCAGAGCTTGTGTTGGGGTAAAACCGGGCACTCCTATCTGTAAGGATCTCGGTACCCCCTCTAGTACAGCGTTATCCACTTGCTTGAGTATGTATGAGTGAGGAGCTTTAATGAGCATTTCTAAATTGTTTGTGAATGTGGTAACTGAAGTTGAAGGCGTTGTCTGATGGACCTGCGCTGTTGTAGTTAGTGACTTTCCCTCTTCTGGACAAACCTTCTTTTTTTGTGCGGATGGGTCCCTATGCGTGGCGGTAGTTGAGTCTTCTAAAATCCGAAAGGGGTTAGCACTTGATTTGTCGGGGCATATTGGTCTTGGCAGCTGAGCGGCTTCAATTGTTGGAGCGTATATTGCCGCCATTGGGTCCTTCAACAGGAAGAATTTGCGGATCCCTGTTTTATTTTTTAGGTTTGGCATTGTTATTGTTGGTATTGGAACAGAAACCAGCCTCTCCCTTGAACCTTTTTCCTTTGTTGAATGATTAAGCAGTGAAACCTCGTCTTTAGGTTTTTTATTTTTAGATTTTATGCTTGTTTTTCTGCCTGTTGCCGCTTGGCGGATTGTCCCTGATCTCATTTGAGCAGCCCCTTGCTTGAACTAGCACCAAAGAACCTGACGCCAGAGCAAGGATCTTCGTGCTTAGGAGCAGCTCTATGTAAAACTGCTAGATTTTTTAGAAACCGGGGGTAAATGAACTCCTAAACCGTGTAGGTCTAAGTTAGCATGTTTATCAGGATGGCGACGTAAGTAAGTTTATGTTCCCGTTTTACTTTATAACTAACCTGGGACTTCCTTTATAACTTAGACTTCCTTTTGAACTTGGCTTGGGTTTAGATTTAGACTTTACCTTTGACTTTTTGCAGATGGTCTGTAGTCATAAAAGCGCATGCCCCGTTAAGGCTTCAATATCGGGGGGCTCACTTTTCACCGCTTGCCTGCTTTGTAATGGTGTTTTTAAAATTTAAACCAATCCTATTAATATGAAAATTGATGATTCAGTGATTAAAATTTGAACAAAACCTTGCAGGGGTCTTTAATGCAACCAGAAAATTTCCCCCTCCTTCCTTCCGCCTAGTGGTTTGAATTCAGAAGGGTCCTGGTCCACCTAGACCGTCTAGCTCACCTGCTCCGGTGGATGAGCCGTTCCGGTGTCTTACCGCCCTTCTTACATCCGCTTGCACCGTGAATCGATGAGTCAGGGCTCCTGAGCCAGCCGCTACGTACCGCCCAGTCCTTCCCGGGATCGGTGCCTCGCGCTGCCTGCGCTGTCTGCTGCTGCTCCGGGAGGAGGCGGCCACAGATTCAACAAAAGCCACCTGCCTCCGTTACCTCGATCTCACTCTCGTTCTCACCAACGGAGCGACTCGGCAGAACCAGGGGGGCAGGGGGGCTCAGGCTCAGGCTCGGGCTCAAGGCACTAAAGCTCCTCTGCAGTGGGGCAGTGTCACAGGTGATGCGGGAAGGCAGCTAGTCGCTTCCCGCCGCTTCCCGCCCTGCTGCTCTGCTTGCTCTGCTTGCGCCCGACTTGCTTCGCAATCCACCGCTCCAACCTGGGCCACCAAAATACCACCCGAGCAGCAGTCACCTCCCGAAAAAGCTCAAGCCGCTAGACGGGGACTGCTCCCGCTGTGACCTTCGACCTTCGCCGCAGCTCCTGGTACGGCTTCTGGAGCAGTTCACGGCTCGCGGTTTGCACGGGGCACTGTTCTCCTGGTCTCCCGCTGCCGCTTCGCCGCCGCAGCTTCCACTGCAGCTGCTGCTCTCTCCGGTCTCCCGCAAGATCTGGGCTGGACTACAAGCTACTCGTTGGAGACGCTTGGGCACCAGCAGTCATCGGTAGCATGTTCAATGATAAACTCAGTTTTAAACAGTTATTAGAGGGCAAGTGTCTCGGCTTGACAAAGTCTACTGGAGCGATTACAAGCTATGCCCACAGATTAGGTAGATGGTCGCTGGGGACAATTTAAAAACTGTATAACTCCTTTTGTAGTTCTAAAGTCCTATTTGAAAGTGAGGTCTTGGGGTTTGCGAGGACAAACAAACTCCAAAATGAAGAAAACTGTTATCTTTGGAGTTTGTTGAAAGTCCCCCAGAGAACCCCTGCATTTATTGTACATGAGGAGCTGGATCAAAGTATATTTCTGACTTGGTGGTGGTGAAGCCTCTTCTGTGTTGGGCAAACATATGGTCCAATGATGAGACAAGTTTTAACAGGCAAATAATTCAGAACTGTCTCTCTCTGGAGCATGCGTTGGAAATCCCGTGGCTGAAGTACATAAAAAACACCTTCACTATGCTTGGTAGATCAGATTTGTTCTCCAATCCAGATACAGTGTGTGCAAGAGACAAAGCACTTATTAAAGATCTATTTTTTTTAAATACACTGTGGCGCAAAGGGAGGAAATCAAACTGAATAAACCCACGGTCAGAAACTATGTTTTAGTTGTGTTGACACAAAGCATAGAACCCTTTCTAACCCTTATAGCCAGTGCACATGATATATTTTTAATTACGAGGTTCAGGTTGAATCCGTTTCACCATCTACTGGCTGTACCCAGCCAACGTGGCACATCCTGAGCAAAATGGGCCCTGTGGCTGCGACACTAGGTCTCCACAGGATACTCCACATTTTGTTCTTCTATGCCCGTATTACTCATTCCCAAGAAAAGTGTTTCTAAAATGGCTTTTAAAGAAACTCAGATTCAAACAGGCCCGTGTGACCCTGTTATTTTTAAAACTTGCCCCAGATGTTTTTACCTTATTCTGTGATTCAAACTTTTTAAGATCTGCTTTAAAGTTAAGAAATACCTGGCGATCATAAAAGCGGAAGACCACCTATTGAATCTATGTATTAATTAGGATAGGTGGTGGAGTCTTTTAATGCTTTTTAGTAAATATTGAGTACTGTTTTTACTGTATTATTCTATCCTGAGAGTTCTTTTTTACCCTTATGATCACTGTTTTCTGATTGATGTGTTGATGAAATTGTATCTTTTATGGTCGTATTTTCTTATATGCTGAATAAAGATTATTATTATTATTATTATTATTATTATTTTTATAGTGAGGTTAACACAGAATGTTGCACCTCTCCTGAACTTGCATTATTCTACAAAATCAGCACTTGTCCTCCTTTGGGTGATGGCAAAAGAATTGTATGATTTTGGTTTGGTTCCACCTCGACATGCCATTTTGGTTGGGTTCCACCTCGACATGCCCATCTTGCATGCTTTGGTGCAGCAGGGCCGAAAGGTACACATGTGAAAAAAATACATTAATAAACTTTAGTACTGGATAGTAAATTTCAGTCTTCCTTCTGCGCAGGTTTGTGAGCAATTGTAAATGTAGTAAACAGCAAGGGGGACAATAGGGGCTTGATAAAGGTCCACCGTACTTGCCCTGGGTAGAACTAGAAGACAAAAGATGTACGGTGTTCCTGGGAGGCAAGTTGGCCACCTGGTGAGTACTCAGAGTGGTGGGGAGGTGGGAAATACCTCCTTTCGGAACTAGGACCCTCACACACCCAGCATGCTAGGTGTCATGCTTCATCATATGGGCCTGCTCCTCGTCGAGCCGGCACTGCAATGCTCGACGGGCACCCATAAAGGGGCTCTTTATCGGAGATCTTTTGTTCCTTGCTGTATAGGTGCCGTGGGTGTGAGGGGCCTGGAAAGATGTAGATGTGGTGTGTGGGTTAAAACAGGTAAGGGAATCCTCTATAATTATTTTTATTTCTGGAGAGGTTACAACCTGATTAAAAAGTAAAAAAAAGAAGGAGGGCGACTATTATGTTTTAATCTGACAAAAATTACGCTCTACCCCTTAGTGGTCAACATGTTTGTCGCCTATAAAATTTCTCTAATAGATCAGTTGGTGATTCCTCAGGACCTAGTGACTAAATGAAAACTATCTACAGTGTGTGGTGTGGTTCTACATACCACTTCTTCTCTCTGTAGGATGTTCCCCTGGAGAAAAGCAGCCAATCTAGAGTACAAATAAAAAGGATCAAAAAACCAAATGGAGATATCGGTACATGATCCTATTAATTCCAGTGGGTGTATTTCACCGTACACAACCTCTTTGAATCTATACGGGTCCCACTTTCACTTTTAATGCTCTAGAGTCATGGCTTTAGCAACTAATCGTTGTGCCTACAAGCCCACACCCAGCATACCTTGTTTTTTGTTTTTTCCTTTTAATAAACAGCGACACTACGTTGAGTGTCGGTAAACTCCGCTGCGGTCTGATGAAGCAGCACTTGAATTCTTAAGAGGTGAGCTGATACACACTCACCATGATGTTCAATTACTCTAACTGGTTACACAGAGGTTTTTATTTTTTATATTCTAAATACAAATGAAGGCACACTTAGAATGTGATATGCATGAAATCTTGTTGTTTTTATCACCTGTATAAAAAAAAAGACTCGTAATAGTCCATTCACAGTCTCGTCATGTCAGAACCGAAGCATTATCGTAAGCCTATGCAAAGAAGCCACAGTTGTTGCTGCAATATATATAATGCATCTAACAACCATTGGCAAATCCAATACTCCTGGCTTGTTGTAGGCACAATGTAATTCACTTTATTAGCTATCTGGAAATTGTGCAATGACAGAAGTAGTAATATACCATATGTGAGGGACACTATGCCAATCACAGATGTACAGCTTACATGCTTGTAAGCTATGCCCCATGTACATAAGCCACACCCCTTTGAGATACCCCCCCCCCCCTGTACAGTCATACCACTCAAAGCCCTGTTGTGGAGGGCACGAAAAACACAATGAAACACAAAATTCACAACACTGTTCAAGTCCATCACAACATCAAATCCAGAGCGCGTATGTATGTTGCAGTGTGGGTATGAAAAACGTCCCAGGTGAAAATCTAAAGACACTTCACATCACCTGACGGAAAGCACTCCTAGCCAACTATGTCCTACAGGATACATCAATCATGGGTTGTGACACAACATACACCTCTCACTGGAGCCACAAGACCATGGATAAGGCTAGGGGCATTGTAGCCCTGGTCCAAGCATATTTTGTGGGCCCCTGTACGCAACATCACAGAATGTATGGTCCCATCACATCTGCATGATGCCCTATGTGTCCAGGTCATTGACAATGTACAGGTATGCCCTCACAAACTCTACATGTGTGCACATCTCAGAAGCAGGTTTATTGATGTGTGCAATAAGCAGTGTCACCAAAAAGCTCTTCCTCATGAAAAATATAGCAATTAACTGTTGTGACAACCTCATATTGCTCATAAGCTAGATCCTGTTGTGACATCATACATACATCTGTATGGATGTGTCAAGAAAATAAAACACACCTTCACTGCTAAAGCACTGTAATGGGCCTTCACACATCACCCATATGAAAAAGAAAAGTCAGGTAAATGGGATTCCCAAACACCAAGGTGTCAAACATTCAAAGGCAACAATGTAAAGACTCCAATGCAGATTTTGGTTACCCAAACAAGAGGAACTTCTGGAAGGCTACGGCTGAAGGCCACAGTCCTTACTGCACCTTCCTCAGGTCTCCATGTGCATAGGGCCTGTGGCATGAGGTATATCAGGGACAACCACTTTTGTCCCAAAGTGTCAAGCACATGTGACTAATGTGTAAGTTCTAAAAAAGCACAGCAGCAACAGCATTCATCAGACATCTTGTAAAGGCATGTGGTAAGAACACATGAAAATGGTTACATGTGCATCCAAAGTACCAATTTGGTATGACCATTCAACACCCCCATGTGTGAGGAACGAATACCTAATTTGCACACATTAAACACATATCCAACCTACATCACAGGTAGTACTGCAAGCCAAAATACATGGGCATTGGCCAAGGCAAGCTGCAATACTTACAATAGCAGATACCACCCAATACAATGTCAGCCCCGATTGGGACTCATCCCACATATACATCCATTGAATATTGACCCTCGTTTTCTGTAACTCCGTAACTTGTACAAAGGTCTGACTATATATACCACTGCAAATGGATCAGAAATCATAGTGAAACAAACACAACTATAGTCACACATCCCAAATTATCCAATAACAACAATTAGCATTAGTAGCAATGGCAGGGCAAGGGGTTTCAAAACCAAGTAGTTTGTTTATTAGCTAGAACAAAGTGATTTACCAAAAGAAAAGGCCAATGACCAGTCCAAGTTTGAGTCTGTGGGCCAGCACACTGCTGTGTCACCAAACTTGTCTTGCAGAATACTGCCAGGGAAACCTCCCCAGGAAGAGGCATCTAGTGGGTAGTCCAAGAACCTCAATGATGTTGCTTGGGTGGGCTGGGGATGGGATTAGAAGTGCTGGTTTTGTCCTTAGGAGGGTTGGGTTTGGGATTGGTAAGGCTGGTCTCGGGATTGGGAGGGCTGTGTTTCACCATCAGTGGGATCTTGTAACCAAGAAGGGTAACCCTTTAGAGGGGGAAAATGTGTTGTAGGGGTTTTTGGGCCTTAAAAAATCTGGGCTGGGATAGGAAAGAAGTCCTATTGGATTTGGGAGGGGTGGGTCGGTTTTGAGACGGTTGCATCTTTTGATGCAAGCACCTTGTGTCTTGGCAGGGGTAGTGATGGGTTGGGGGGGCAGGTGTTTTGGGGTGGATTTAGAAGTGGAAGGGATGGTTTGGGGTGGGGAATAAGACCTTCTTTCTTTGAGAGCTGTGCCAGGGCTAAGATCAAGGGAAAACTGGCAAAGTTCTTTGGGAGACTGAGGAGGAGGTAAGACAAGGCTTTGGGTTGGGAGGTAGAGGGATGTGAAATGTGAGGTGTCTCTGCAAATGCTGTTCATGCATATTTTTTGTGTCTGATCTTTGTTTGTTTGTTAAACGTTTCTGTTTCTTGGCAATGTGTGATGCATATGTGGCTGGTGGAGTGGTGTCTGGTTGTGTGATGTGGGTAGTGGCAGGGTCTGGTGGTGCGTTGTTTGGGGGTATGAACTGTATAGTGGCTATGTCTGGTGGTGTGGTGCCTGGATGTATGTGTGTGGTTGCTGTGTCTGGTAGTTTGGTGTCTAGATGTATATGTGTAGTTGCTGCATCTGGCGGTGTGGTGTCTGGATGTATGTGTGTAGTGGATGTTTGTGGTGCAGTGGGTGTGGTGTCTGAGTGTATGTCACTAGATGTGGTGGTGAGGCTAGGGAGTGCCTGTGAGTAGTTGCATGCCTATTTTCATATGTTTCTGTGCTGCATGGGAATATTGAGGTGGATACGTGCTGTTGTGTGTGTGTGCTTGTGACAGGTATGGGAATAGGGACTGTGAATGGGGAAGAGGCAGGTGGTGGTGTGGAAAGGTGGAGTTGATAGAAGGCAGCTGTGAGTGTGAAAGCCAGAGCCTCAAAAGATCGCTGTAGGCCAGACTTGTCAGCTTGAATGCCTTCCAGGTATGACACCAACTGCATTAGCTGGTGGCCTTGCACCTGGATGAAATTCAGCACTACAGTCTGACCCACAGATATCTGTCTCAGGATGTCAATAGCCTCCACACTCAGAGCAGTGGGGAAGTCAGGAGCCGGGGGTGAGGTGCTTGGAGCAAAAGGGACTGCTCCCCTCTTAGGGTAGCGGGCCCAGACAACTGGGTGGGGAACAGCAGGGAAGGTGGAGATGGAACAGGGGGTGGTGTACATGGATGCTGCGGATGCAGGTCAAGGGGGGTCAACCACTACCTGGGAGTGGCCACTGGAGCTCTAAACTGATGATGCTGATGTGTCGTCTGGCTCCTCCATGGCACTCCCCTCACCCTCTGGGCCACTGATTCCATCTGTGTCACTGCCACAACCTGAAACACTATGGCCAGGTGATTTCCGGTCTCAGCCCTGTCTCCTCCCCTGCCGTGGGTTGATGCAGAAATGACAGTTGAAATAGGTTCAATGCAATTGCATTAATACAGTGAGCAAACAGATCCTAAAACAACACATTGGCTCCAACATTGGCATGAGCACATGCATGAATGCTACATGACCTGTGTCCAGTCACACATAATGGTGTCATGACCACAGTCTGCTCCAACTGCATGTGTGACCTGGTCCCAAACATATCCTCATGTGTGTAACTGGAGATATCATCACCCTTTCAACTTAGGCCCTCGTAGCATACCATAATTAACTGATGTAATCAAATGGTATGTCCACATGGAATGTATTACTACCTATCCACACAAGGCCCGGCAATAAGCAAATGGTCAGGTGCCCTGTCCCACAACATGTAGACATGCTGGGCAGCTACTTCAGCTAAGGTGCAGCAATATGTGACTACCAAAAAGAAGGTGACATGGCAGTCCCCATTCCACACTGTCCACCCTTCCCAAGTGGGATTTTCACATCTGTCCACTGCCAGATGAGGCTGATGAAAGCTGCACATGAGTACCTTAGCTAAGTGTCACATGTAGTACAGAAGAGTAGAACTGAGGCAATGTGGCTCAATGTCGTGTGAGATTTCAGCACAAAGAACAATTGTACATGAGTCTACCTAAGGACATCCCCAGCCAGGATTGGTTCAGATGAGTACACCTATTTCACATTGCAAATCTCAATGCCATTAGTACAGTGAAAGTACATGAGGCTTAGGAAATATCCAGTCATAAAGAGGTCTTGCTAGTGTCCTAAAGGGAAGAGAATTTACTGCACCTTCCTGTCTCGCAAACACAATATCAATGTAGTACTGAGTGCAGACACATACATTTGACCCCAAAATGTCAGCATGTCACTCCCTGGTGTATGTCACCAACCAGTGAATGGCCCTCCATAAATTGAAAAGTACATCACACCGAACTGAATACACCTTTCTCAATGACATGCAAAATCGCATTGCCAGATAGCACTGGAAGTCTTCCCACAATGTGGGCACTGCCTCAACAATTTGACCTAACTAATGACATCCATCAATGCATGTGTGAGTCACCCACCCATGTCTACACATCCCTGTATATGGTTACACCTACTCTCTATACCCATCACAGAATACTATTGCCATGTACACATTGGCCAACACATACAAATGTGATGGAATCAGAATGAAAACCGTGTAGACCCTAAGATCATGTATGACAGTACAGCACATAAATGTACACATGACAGCATGTAGGCATCAATACAGATGGCACCATTGGTGTTAGCCAACTCATTATACTGTACATTCCCCACTTACCAATAGGAAGTAGTGTTCAGTGATTACATCCAGAGTGCATTGTATGCCATGCCACATGTAAGTGGTCCACCATCACATGAGACACAGTAGGGAGGGATCATCACTCCAGACACAAGGGTGACAAGTGGCCTGTTTGGGACAACTGTCACATATGACATAAAAAGATAATGTAGGTTATCTGTGAAATTAGGCAGCCATGTGTCTATTCAAATCTGGAAACTGACATGTGACTTGACCCTGCTTAGTTTCTGGGCACATAGACAACAGTCTACTGTTATCACTGTGCACCTACTACCAGACCTACACAAACAACAACTAACCCTTTGCGTGGGACATGAGTCACCTTCAAAGTTGATTGGGAAATAGATGCCTGAAACAAAAGATAGGTGGTCAGCAAATATTTCACACAGGCCAATACTCACACCCTTGTAGCTGTCCTTGGTCCTGCAGTTGTCCATCAAGCTCTGGCTAGGTCACTGCCAGTATGCAGACCATTGTGGGGTCAGAGTCTGGAGCGTATCCTTCTGCATTGGGAGGACAACCCCAGATGACCTCCACGATCTTCCGGGCCCAGCGTCTTAGGTCCTCCCACCTCTCTCTGCAGTGAACACTGCAGGAACGAGCGACTCCCAGGGTCCGCACCTTCCTGGCGATGGCTTTCCACATGGACAGCTTATAATGGGCTATGTGGATGCAATAGAGGAAGAGACTGAGTAGAGATGCAATATATAATTTACCTGCTAGGGTGTCACAGAGGTTGTGGACAGCTAGTATAACCGTTGATCAATAATGCACACACTACATGTGTAATGCCCACATTGAGCACTACAAAGATATGAGTACACACTGTTGAAATCATCTGAGAACTACCCTCAATCCTGATCCTGCCTATAGTGACTAGGCCAGCCCACTGACAACATGTAGCCCTGGGACACATCACATGTGCTCTGAAATGAGTTACCATGTAGCACAGCACACCATTGTGTCCTCTTGAAGAGTACAGTACTTGTGCATCACTGGACAGACACCTGAACAATCTGGACAAATGACTTGATTCATACTGCCCAAGACATCACTGCTACCATTGCATTGACTGCATTCCATGACTTGGGTCACAATGAAAGGGCTTGCATATGTGTCACTGAGAGCTCCCTCTCTGAGGATCAGTGGACACGTGATTTACTCAATGGGACATTATACTACATCTGAATGTGTTTGTGTGGGAAGTCCTGGGATCATGGTACCCATTGTATGCCATATGTGGCAGTGTATATGGTGCAACATCAACATACCATTGTACATACTGTGTGATTGGTAATTCTTACACAGCTGGTGATGCACCTCTGAACTGCACTTCAGATGTAACCAACTATCGGCAGTGTTCATGTTTCACATGAGCAATGTTCCTGTACAATGCTGGCATCACTCAGAGGACAGTAAAAAACAGTCATGTGGGAGTAAGGAGCCTGTCCTCAGGCAATGACACACAGTGACAATATGGGTTCAAGGACAGTAGTCTTGGATATGGTGATCCCATCATGCACCATTCCAAATGTAGTATTACTAGGTGCATTTAGCTCAACTCTTGTTCCAGTGACACTAATTTAGGGCACACCTGAGAATCAGCTGATCTACAGGGAGAGTACTTGGTGTGTTCATCAGTTTCATTGTCACAATAGCTCTGCTACACCCTGGTCCATGACCCGTCCAGGGCAAAACTCATTGTCAGGGTTTTCTATCTGAAGGGTGAGCATACTGTTCCCACATGACCATCACAAGCCCACATTTGCCATACCTACATAGTACATCTTCTGGCCATCCTAAACATGAAATTACCATTGTGGGTCACTCTGGAAGGGTCTGTGAGATGTTGGTATCTCACAGACAACAGTCAGGTGAGGCCTGATATGGGCTGAGTGACATGTGGGGATGTACACATGTCACATCATTCTCATCAGCTACTTACAGGATGCATACACAACTTATGGGGGAATGCCTATACATTTCGTAGCACATCTGCCATGAACTAAATAGCACATTCTTTATAGACAACATGAAATGTATACATGCTTAGATGTGTGCATGCAACCGGTGTAGGAAAAAGGACTGATTACACATCACTATGGTGATGTGAGGTCCACAAAGTGCAGTGCCCCATGAACCATGACATGATTGTCCTATGTAGGGACCACGCTATCTAACATACATAACTATGATGTCAGACTGGGACTCTGTAGAAGGACACAGCCATTGGACCGCGACCATTACAATATCCAATGTTAGCCTTTGGTTGTGACTATGAATCCGCCTACCGCTTGGTTGACTTCTTCCGGCAGTGGGAAATTCTGCATGCCCCATTAGCGAGTTTGAGAATCCACCATGCTAGTGTTTAAAACCACATTGACAAATGATCTTGTAAGTGCGTCTCCATCACTACAAATATGTTGGAACATGTCACCTGATGTATGACACAATTGCTCTGCCTATATGAATACTCAAACATTGTAGTTCATTACTGTGCATCAACACACGATTACCGCAATGCACTGATGGTAGTAATGTGTGCAATGCAGACTCCTCAACATGACAGTCTCCATCATACTGTTTAAGTTTTTTTTTTTTTAAGTCCTCATACGCCATTATATGTGTCCAGAATCAGCTTTTTTCTTTCTGCGGCCTCTCTTTCGTTGTATTAGCGCCAACAGTTTACAAATACTGATCTGGTCTTGATGGAAGCACTTTGCACAGGGCCTCTCCTGATTAGTCAATTCAGTTTTTCTAGCTGGATGACCCTTACAACTGATCCGAGAGGTCAATGCATCTGTGCAGAGGCATAATCATTGGACAAATGGATCTCTGTAATCACAGCTTATCAAGCCAGCCCATATATGGCAACCAGAAATCTTTCTTCCTTTTCCAGATGGCCCTATCTATTTTTATTGTATATTTGATCATGTTTACCCAGTCTAAAAAGGTCGGGGAAATATTCTTGAGCCAGCATTTGCAGATTTCTCTGCGAGCCAGCAGGACTAGATAAAAAGACAATTTGCTTGCATCCCAAGATAGCGACTGATAATTCGAAAAGATACCAAAAATACCAAAGTTATGCTCACCTGGATGCCGCAACTGAACATAGCTTTCATACCTTCCATGACCGCTCCCCAAAATGTATGTAGCATTGGGCACCTCAAGAACATATGGATATCATCTGCTTTTTCCTGCTGACACTTCGGGCAGCAAGGAGTGGGTCCCCTCGAAAATTTAGACAACCTAAGAGGGGATCAATAAACTCTGTGAAGAGAAAAAAGATGGTTCATCTTTAAATTGGCAGCTGACACTGTAGAGTGTAGTAAATCATAGGATACTTGCCAAATATCTTCTGGGCTGTGATCCGACAAGTAGTCTCCCCAGAGCTGGAATGGTAAGGTGAAATCTCCATCCGCCATATCAATCAATAACCAGTAAAAATGTGCTATTTCTTTCTTGTTACGAGTTTTCATGAGTAGTGCTTTCTCCAAATCGTCAGAGATACCTGCCATTATGCCGATTGCCTGGCTCCAACTACTTATTTGTAGGTACTTAAATTTTGATACTTTGCAGTCTGACATATTGTTCAGCTCTTCCCATGATATCAGGGAACCCTCTGGCATTAGTTGCGCCCATCGTTTCAGCCCCACCTCTTTCAAAGGAGTTGCCAATGCATCTTTAGTCCACTCCGGTGATCCTGGAGATTCCCATATGGGAGCCGAGGCACCATAGTAACTGATTTTCAAAATCTTTCTGACTTTGTACCAGATATTTGCCATATCTCTGAGAGTCTTTAAGCGGACCTTCTTGAAGAAGCGTGGGTCTCCAAACTTATACAGGAAAGCTTGGTCAGCTCCTTTTATCTCCCATAGCATTACTTTAAACATTTTGCCTGTGTCTGAATCATCTGGCTGGCTCAAGAGCATTTTCCCTGCCCTTGTTAAAAAAAACATGCATAAAGAATTAAGTCTGGTGCACGTAATCCCCCTTTATTTTTCTTCCTTCATCGTTTTTTCCACTAAATTCTTTTGCCCTTACAGGCCCAAATAAAAGAATTCATTTTGGCTTGTGTTTTCCTTAAAGCCTCCTCCTTAAATGCTAGTGGAATATTCTGGATTAAGAATGTGAGTTTAGGTAACAGCATCATTTCCACTAAGTTGACTCTACCTATTAATGTCAAAGGGAGAAACGCCTAATTTTTTAGAGAGTCTGCAATTTCTTTATCTACTCTACGTAGATTTATTTCAGGGATATAGTCGATGTTTTGCGTGATTCTGATGGCCAAATACCTTATCTAATTTTTCAAAATAGGGAGATACTATTTAAGTATGTATGAAGTGCACAGTGATGTTACAAACAATTAGGAGTCCAGGTTGGGGAAGTTAGGTGGAATTTACAGTAATGGCAATCGGTCTGAATCAGGCGAGTAACTCCCGTATTCATCAGGAAACTCAATGCCTTTCTTTAGGCTATCTCCTGCATGGAATTGCCTCTCCTACAAGAGTGGTCAATGGGGGAAATGTCTCCTCCAGATCATTGTCTGGCATCTCATCCACTTTGCTCATCCACAATGTTGATATTTATGTAATTGTATATTATATAATCATGATGTGAATTGCTGTGTACTGCTAACATATGCAGGCATGTTTTCTCACATGACTTTTGGTTGTGTCCTGGTATATGTTAGTGTGGACACTGTGAAAAATATCCATATGTATGTACACTCCACACATTGGTACCGTGGCAGAGGGAGGAGACAACAGCCTCCAGTGTATCAGATGTTTCCTGACCTTACCACAATGGAAGAAAGAGACATCATCAAGAAGTAGGCAGACCATACAAGAATTATGTCACCAGTTGGAGCCCCATTTACGTTCTTGAAGAAACTATCCCTACATCTCTGCCACCAATGGTGAGATCCACGACAGCACTACATTTCCTGGCCACGTGTTCCTTTCAGTGCACTATAGTTATATCTGGTGGAATGTCACAATCTATGTTCAGGCACATACTACGTGATGTTTTTTCAGTGATGATGAGACACATGGACAGCTACAGCCAATTCCCCAGACATCAAGATTTGGCCAATGTGAAGGATGAATTTTATGGATCTGTTCACATCCCACATGTGGTTTGAGTTATTGATGGCACACATATTGCCTTACTACCACCGCAAGCCTGAGATCAGGTTTATAGGAACAGGAGGAACTTCTATTTTAATAGCATGCAAGTGGTCTGTTTACCAGATTTATACATTTCACACGTCTGTGCCAGATTCCCAGTATCTGCCCATGACTCCTTCGTAATGCAGAACAGCACCATTCTCCAGCTGGTATCCCAACTACTACCGGAGAGGCCTGGCTTATTGGTGAGTATTATGTGTCCAGACTTTGTATGTGTGATGTCAGGACCTCTCATCTGAAATTATGTGACTCATTATTGCACATATGTCTGTCTTTCATCTAGGAGACTCAGCATATCCCAACCACCCATGGTTGTTGGAAGAGCTGAGGAACCCGACAATGCCAGGGGGAGTCCGCTTAAATGAGGCCCATGGAAGAACACAGCGGCCAGTGGAGTGGGCTTTTGGGTTCCTGAAGGCCAGATTCTGATGTCTGGACAGGACTGGTGGAGCCCTCCTCTACTCACCCGGGAAGCTGTGTCAGTTCACAGTAGCGTGCTGCATGCTCCAAAACTTTCCACTGCAATAGAACATTCCTTTCATCACAGAAGATGGAGACCAGCAGGAGCCACCTGGTGAGGATCCTGAAATGCCAAACAATGATGATAGTGGTGAAGAGGAAGGAGTTGACATGTGTTGAGAGCTCATCAACAATTTCTTCTCATGAGTGTAAGTATGTTGTGAGATGTCATGACTTTGACTGTTACAGTTTGCTGTGATGCTGTGAGTGGGATGTTCATGGATACATGTTAGGTATGTCCAGCTGTGGCAAACTTTGTGCACAGTTGTTTGTGGATGAAGGTCTTGACACCTGTACACGTTGCTGATATTGCTGTGTGTGAGTGACATTTTCCCATGTACTGTGTATTCCAGAAGTTGACTGTGATTGGCATCATTTGTATGGCTTCCTAGCTAATCTCTTTGTATTGGTCTGTTTTAGGTACCTTCACCACGTCAGCTTCATTTCAACATTTCAGAGCTGTGACATCAGCAGGTATATGATGCTGTTTCAATGTACAAAGTGAATGTGGATTATTCTTGGGATTGTCTGGCACAGACTTTGGATGTACTTCTCTGGTACCAAGCCAGCTGGGACACCGATAGGGTGGAAGATGCAAAACATCAATTGGACTTGTTCCCTGTCATGTGGTGGTCCTATTGCAATATGTGTGTCATCATGTGCTTCAACACAATGTTTTTGTTGGGCCAAATCATGCTAGTCTCCCTTCACATTGGCTAAGTCCGCAATGTGAATGAACTGGATGGGTTTACAGTTTCCCTCCCACCATCCTTTCCCCCACAAGCCTGTGCCCCTGTGCCAGCCTGCCCCCTCCCACTGGATCCTCCATCCTCAATGAAAGTATTGTTGATCCTCACCTCTGGAGGGACAGGACTTGTTGATGCCCATGCTAGGTCCACCAGATGTTAGGGCAGAGCTCAGCAAAGATGCTGCAGCTAGGGTGGGAGGTGTTGTGGGAACAGTGAGACTCACTGTTGCTGTTCGGCCAGGCTGACCAGATGTGCCAGGTAGGTCATCCGCGTCTATGTTTCCTGGACATTCTGCATCACTCGAGGCTTGATCCGGGGGTGAAGTTGGAGTCTGGGTGGTGTCATGACTCCGGCCAGATGTTGTTTCTGATCGACCTGTTCAGACATAGAGTAGATTGGTATTGTTGTAAATGTGGTATCTACATCCACACCATTTTGGGACACAGTGCATTCAGGTCTGTGAGGGACAGAAGGGGTGAAGTTTGACATTGTGATCTATCCCTGTTGTATTTGACTTGTTTTCAAGACATTTGGAGACATCCATTTCATGAAGTGGTATTGGCTTGATCATTTGCTGTGCTGATATTCTTCATTTTGAAATGAGGAATGGACATGCTATCTTCCAATAACTTGAACCCAACGCATTGTAAAAGTTACATGTGTATTTGCACATTCCAAGTCCTAGTTGTGTACAATAAAGGAGTACACACACGTTGGAAGTAGATTTAGCATTGGTAATCATTTGTGTTGTGCAGTGTCAATGGGTCTGCAACCAATTCTAATCAGCTAGGTTACCTTCATGTATAACTGATATTTCATGTACACACTTAGTATGGTGTCATTCCTGGCCTCATTCTTTTCAGTTATGGAGACCAGGGCAAGTTCAGGCTGAGTAGGCAGACATAAGCCTGAGCAAAGCATTTTGTGTAGAGTGCTCAGTCCATATGACCAGTGGATCAGTTGTGAAATGGCTGACAAGTGAGTGTGTGCAAACAACACTGGTGCCTCTTCTTCAGAGTTAGAGGTACAGGACCTCATAGTTGATGTAGAGATTTCAATCTCTCGTATCCCACACTTGAACAATGGCTAACGGCATGTGAGGTGAACATCAGTAGTCACATGGCTGACAAGTGAGTAGGACAAAACACACTGGTGCCTCTTGTTCAGAGTTATAGGTTACAGGGCCTCATGGTAGAGGTAGTCATTTCAATGCCTCATACCCCGCATTTGACCACTGGCTAACTGCATGTGAGGTGAACATCAGTAATCACATGGCTGACAAGGGTTTGTGTTGCATACCTGTTTGCAAAATGCAATTGTGCTGGGCCATACTATTATATATTTGTGCATATTATGAGTCCTGGAGTGTTAATTTGATGGTAACACACTTACAGAAAGCATTTCCACATGAGGGAGGTAATGGAGATTGATACATGTGATCTGATGTGCAGGGCTAATGATTGTAACTGACAATCACAAGTCTCTGACACTTTGGCTACTGCATATTGGAAAAGTAGATGGACAAAACTATAGTAGGGGCTGAGATGTATGCAAACAGAACATTGAAATGTTGTAACAGTTGGTGAGATGTTACTTACCAGACGCCATTCCCCCAGGCATTTCTGTCACGCCCTCAGAATGCAGGATAGCATCCACCTTCTCCTCCCAGGATGTGAGTTCCTGCCGATGGTGCCTGTAAGGCAGGTTCTACACCCTCATCCTCAGTTCCTGCCACCTCTTCCTTTGTGCACACGGTAAACATACTGCATTCACTTTGTTGACTATCCAGTCCCACATTTCATTCTTCTTACAAAGAGGAGTTTGTTGGACTTGGGCTCCAAACAATTGTGGCTCTACTCTAATGATTTCATCCACCATGACTGACAACGCGATGTCAGAGAAACACACATTTTTTACAGGTGACATGTTTATTAAATACAGTGAGTGACAGTGAAGAAAACTGAAAATGGCTTTACACCAAGGACTGGTGATGAGAATAGTGCAAATAATGTGTGTGTGTTGGGATTGTGTGAAAAGGGCTGCCTTCTCGCACCAACAGTGCTGTCTATCTTGCTGTGCTGCAGTGTAGTGGCAAAGGATCATGGTATGGGATGGGGTGCATTTTATAGTGTGATTTGTGGGTGTGTCCACTTTGGCAATGGGCATCAGCTGTGCAGAATTTTACTGCATCCGATGGGCACTGTTATGGTGCTTTGCAGCAGCCTTAGTGGCGGCGGTCTAGCACTGTTGTGAAACCACCAACGAGGGACAGCCAGAACAATGGTTTTCTTGTGATCTGTTTGGTGGTTGTACCACAGCCCTGATGGTGTCATAGTACCTAGAAGCAACCTTTCCAACAGCTGTGGCACATGCGAAGACTACTCCTACCACCACAGCCCATGCGGAGAACAAACTGATCACAACGGTCGGAGGTTGGGCCTGCATTCATCGTAATACAGCGGGGAAACTTCATAGTCTCAGTGGTCAAAACTGGGCCTTTGCCACCGCAGTTGGATGGTTGGTTTGACCGGCATCGTAATGAGGCCCTTAGTGAGGTCTAAACAATATAGTAGTGCTGAGATACTCCACAAACTTTATTTCAAATATATACAGTAAAAAACAACTTTTACCCTTACTCACTTATATAAATTCATTCCTTCCCCTACATTTATACAATATTTAAACACTATGAGGCCGATTTACAATGAAAGTGACTCAGTGCATGCTGAAAGCCATTTGGCTGCACCGCACTGAGTCACTTTCAAAGCACAGGGATGCGACATATTTACAACAATATGTCACATCTCTGTGATTCCCCCTTGCGCTGGCGCACAAACTGCTGCCATGCGCCGGCGCAGGCATCCTTGCACCATGGTGCGAGGATGCCTGCATCGTGTGGAGATTGTTTTTGTTCAGGAAGGGTTCCCTTCCTGCACAGAAACAATCTGAAATGCCATTTTCAACTTCTATGTGTGCTGCATTAGCGCACATAGAACTTGAAAAACAGCTTTGTTTCAATGATTGTTTATGAGCAGGAAGGGAACCCTTCCTGAACAAAAACAATCATTAAAGGTGATTTCCTCTTTCTATGTGTGCTACAGAATGCAGCACGCATAGAAACAGGAAAAAAACTGAGGAGAAATTAATACATTTCTCCTTGTTGTGCCTCCCAATGCCTCCCCTGGGGTGGTGTAGCATTCACTTGCATTTCCAGATTTACGATTCCTCGTAAATCTGGACATGTGTCTTGTTCCATGGGTGTTGCATGGGGACAACCACAGCAACACCCATGGAACGCCTCTTTCACACAAAGTGCTGCGTGTAAAGGGGCCATATTTACAAGGACAGGAAAAGTAATGCAGGGTGGCTTTTCCTGTCCTTGTAAATATGGAGTAGTAAAATGTGCCACCGGTACGTTACAAAAAGTGACGCATAAGTGGCGCAAGGGGCTTGTAAATCTGCCCCGATATTTACACTAAAAAGCCAGAACACAGTCAAAGTGTTTTTTCTCTGGGATGTACCATGGTACACCGCAACATTGCCTGTCATTTTATGTGTGGAGACTCCCCAGTCTTAAAGATATTACTCCTAAAATACCTCTATGAATAGCAAGCAATAGTAAGCTTACCCTTAAGTGTAGGTTTATGTTTGTTAATTAAGCCCTATGACTTTAAAGCCACTGAAACAATTTAGATGTACTACCAAAAAGGACCTTTTACACCCCATAATTTATATTTAGGCTATCCAGTTTTAGGATGAAACCTATAATAACCCCACTATAAGGGAAACAGCCCTCACCAGTGTAAACATGTAAACACTGAAAACACCTTCTCAACCACAAACTAAATGCCATTCAAAGAAAGGAAAAGATGAGTGAAGGAGTCATTTTTATTTCTTCTTGAAGGGGTCAATAAAATTGTACTTTGTTATACAAGGCAGCAGCAAGAAAGACTGGGCTAACATAATTCTGCTTGCGTTTTGTTGTTTAGGGATGTCACTAAACTATTGTTTCTTCCTTTTGCTTTTTTCGTTTTGTGGTCTTAATATTTTGGCTATGTTTGATTCTTTCACTGATAGAATGGCTGCTTTGCTAAGGTATGTTCTCAATATGTGCCATCACATTTACCCACAGGCAGAGAATGGGTAAAACTCTTTGATACATCAGTCCCCTTTTCTAGCGAGTCAGTATTGATGGTAGGTGAATTGACAACAACCCAGGCTTTAAACATTCAATGAAAGGTGTAGTGACAAGCATATGTGAAAAGAGTGCTGTCACCAAGCATCTGAGAAAGTGGTGAAAACATGACAACATATGTTTGGAAATCATGGAACGCGGTGTCACTTGGAATGCTGCTGCAAAAAGTTCTTACCAAGTTCAACAAAGATTGCAGTGGTATTGTTTGTATTTGCAGTAATTCAGCTACGTATATGAAAAAGTTGTGTGATGACCTCTCAAAATCGATACCTGAGCTGAAGTGCTTCCCTGTAAGAGATCCTTGCTAGATGGTGTGCTGAAAGCATCTTTACTATCTTCAGAGTTAATTAAGAATGCTATTGACTTTGCAGTCTATTTTGGTGCACTGTTTTGCGTGGGAAATCAAAATGCAGATATTTCTCATTTTGTACTTTGCGTAGCATCAAAGAAAGAGTCATCCCAACTGTGTCATTTAACCAGTGGTTCACAGTCCTAGAGGCAGTGAATGCTATATTATCCATGTGGCAACCGTTAACAGAATTTTCAATTAGTGATGATGCCAAAGGCAAGAATTATGAGGATTTTAGGTCACATATTGATAGCGATGTGAAAAAAAGTACACTCTACTATATTCTTAAATTTTTACTGAAAACATGACTGATGCAGTGGACATAATAACAAAAACTAGAGTTTAAAAACATCCTTGTCTACCAGGTGTTCAGTGTAATTGGTATGGATGTGAAACATCTCTGTGAGAGTAGAGTGGCAATACTTTTAGTGACTTTGGAACTGCAACATGTTCCATGTTAGAATTCTTGCCACTTAGTAAGAAAAGACACGTTGAGGAGCAATTCGGGAAATTCGATTTTACAGTGCATGAGAAATGGCTTCCAATGATGCATTGAAATGTCCCTTCACCAACCATGGCATTTGAAGACAATGAAGCTAAAATGGTATTGTATGATGTACTACAATATGTTTGATTTGTAAAAATGTATTTGAACCTCATATACCCTGTATGGACACAGTCTATACACATGCACTGTCAGTGCAGAAAACAATCAATAATAAAAACAAAACAGTCCAAACACCGGAAAAACACAGTTTCTGTTGTTTATATTGGCGCAAAAATGTGTAACCACTGATAACAAAATCAACCAAACAATGTATAGAGGGTTTGAGGGAATATTTAGAGACCATGCATGGATATATTCCCCTAAGAATACTTACAGAACAAATAAACTATCCATGGGTCTAAAAGGTCTAAGACAGACCATGCAATAGGCAGAAAACCTAGTGCACTGTGTTGCTGTCGTCAGAGGACCCTACCTACAAAGAGGGGGAAAAAATGTATTCCTTATAAAAGAAAATCCTTAAAAAAGGACAGATTTTCATCAGTCACCGAAGTGACATGCTTCATCATCTGGATTCTCCTTCCTGGTTACTCAATAGTGTAACCAGGAGCTATAACCTTCTCACTGAGAGAGGGGAGCTCTTGGATATTTTCAATATAGAAAGGTAAGTGAGAAGCTACAGATGTGAGTATATTTTCTAAGTATGTGAGTGATGGACGCAGTGCATGACTAGTTGCAACAATTAAGATGACTAACCAGTTATTGCTCAATTAAAACATGAGTATAATGGATAGGTATACAAATCTGAACTTACCTTAAATCACATATCCTAAATGTGAGTTTTATCCTTTATCTCTCCTTGCTTCTCAGTTCTAGTAGGTGTCACTTTATGCAGGAGTTTTTTCAAATTAGAGGTTAATGTATGGACGGTTGAGGGTAGTCACTCTTTTCTTGTACATCATTTTTTAGACTTTCTCCCTCTTGTTGACAGAGCAGGGCCTCTATTCCTGAACTGTTGCCAGGTCAGGTGAGGTCCATTCCTCATAAGGCACGGGTAAGCAAAATGTTTTAAATAGATGTTGTTGGTAATACATAATGAGATGTATGTAAAGAGATGGTTACTAGGCCACCACTTTTTGTAGAATGATAAATGTGAAATGCATTTGACGTAGTGTTCTGTATCCTAATACCACCCTTTTATTTCAGGAGCTAACAGCATCCTGTAACTTGCGGAGGATCTTCACATCTGAAAATCAGGTTGTTTGGTTGTATTTGTTCCAACCTTGTATTTTTCACTCACTAGCTCTTAATTTTTCACCACGGAGTAGCAAATATTTATTGTGGTCCTGAGGAATGCCAAGGATAAATTGATATCCCAAAGGCTGATACATGTTGACCAGAACCGGTTACATCTAAGCATTTAATTTGTTAAAACTGCTGTTGCACTGTTTTTAATTTGGATAGCAGAAGATACTTATTAAACTTTTTTCTTCTACTACCAATTTTAATATCACTTTTCACTTTCATGCACTGCATCCATCACTCACATACATAGAATATCTACTCACATTTGTAGCTTTTCTCACTCACCTTTTTATATTGAACACATCTGAGAGGTCCCCTCTCTCAGTGAGATGGTTGTAGCCCCTGGCTACACTATTGAGTAACCAGGAAGGAGAACCCAGATGATGAAGCATGTCACTTCGGTGAGTGATAAAAATCCGTCCTTTTTAAAGGATTTTTGTTTGTAAGAAATAATTTTTGTTCCCCTCTTTGTAGGTAGTGTCCTCTGACGACAGCAACACAGCGCACTAGGTTTTCTGCCTATTGGATGGTCTGTCTTAGACCTTTTAGACCCATGGATAGTGTATTTGTTCTATAACCATTGATAACCCCTTTTTTTTCAAGGTATTGAAAACACTGAAGAAAAAAACACAAGAATTTACCAAAAATAGAAACTGAAAACAGGAACGCCTATCTATATTTTAAACACATTTCAATTAAATCCGTACAGACAGTTATACGCTACCTATCTTTAATCAACACGCAAGGCAACAAAACCAGACTCCACTCTAGTGCACAACATGCCACTCCACTCTACGAGATGTCACTCCACTGTACAACAACCCACTCTACAGCACTCGACTACACTGTATGACAGTCTACACCACTGCCCTGTATGACATACCACTACGTTTTACGATATGCCACTCCATGCTACCACACGAAATTCATCTCAACAACATGCCACTCCACTTGACGACCAGCCACATCACTCTATGAAATGCCACTCTAGTCTACCACATGCCAATCCACAATACGACATGTCACTGCACCCTATGAAAGTCCAAACTATGACATTCCAATTCATTCTACTCTGCTCCACACTCGGCACTTCCATTCCACGATACTGTACCATGCACCACTCTATGACATGTTACTCCACTCTACCTTATGACACACCACTCAACTGTGTGTTACTCAACGGTACAACACGCTACTCAACACTATAAGAGTATATCCACTGTGTGACACGTCGCTCCACTCTACAAGATACAGCTTTAGTCTACCAAATGCCACTCTGCTCTATGACATACCATTCCACTCTATGCTACACCTCTGTATGCCACCCCTCTTTCTGCCACTCCACTGTACGCTAGTCCACCCTACACACACCACTATTCCAATCTGCGATCTCCACTGTACACCACTCCAATCCACACCACACCACTCTATGGCACTCCACTCTACGCTATTCCAATCTATGCTACCAATCTCTAGGCCACTACACTCCATGCACTCTACTCTACATCACAGCACCCTAGACTATGTCACTCCACTGTACAACCCACCACTCCCCTCTATGACAATCCACTCCACTGTATTGCACTGAACGCCACTCCACTCAATGACATGCCTCTCCACTGTATAACACGCCACTTCAGTACAACACATGCCATTCCACTGTATGACATGCACTCTACTGTATGACACTCTCCTGTACTCAACTCCACTGTACGCCACTCCACTTTACGCTATTCCACTTAACATACTCAACTGTGCACTATTCCACTGTACGCTACTCCAGTCTATGCCACTCGACTCCCCATCACTGCGACCTACGCCACTTCACTCTACACTATTCCACTCTATGTCACTCCACTCTATACTACTCTAGTGTACACCGCTTTACTCTATGCCACGTGAATCTATGTCACTTAACTATACATCAGACCAATATACACCATTCTATGTTATTCCATCGTACTTCACACCACTTTACACCACTCAACTCTATGCTCTTCCACTCTACTACTCTGCTCGACACCATTGTACTGAATGCCACTCCACCCTACACTATTCCATTGTTTGCAACTCCACTCTCCGCTACTCCACTCTACATTATTTCACTCTATGCCATTTCACTCTGCTCTATGACACACTACTCCACTTTATGCCACTCCAGTCTACGGCACTATACTCTTTGGCACTCCACTCTATTCTACAACACATCAATCCACTCTATGTCACTGCACTCTATGCCATTCAACTGTATTCCGCTCAACTCTAGGCTTGTCCACTTTATGCCACCCAACTCTATGCTAGTCCACTGTACGCCACTCTACTGTGTATTTCCCCTTCTGGGCCCACTTTGGATGTCGATTGGCTACATCTATTAGCAGCTTTATGCTGCCTTTGCTTCACACAGTCAAGCATAATACATTTGCTTTTATGACATGATAATGTTTTAGAAATACGTTGTGCATATCATTTATTATTCAATTACTCTTCTTGGGATTCAGTCTGAACATTTCACACAAGGTCGAACAACATGGTGTACTGTGTTCTTGTTCCCTGTCAGCAACATCTCCTAATGTTTTTAGACATAACACAGTAGCACAGCTGCAGTTTTTTACTGCAATAGTTCTTAACATGGAATGTATGGCTTAGCCCCTTGGGGAGTGGGTGGTAAATTCCAACAGGGAGACCAGTCTTGGAATGCAGGCAGCAGCCTTGTGTAAACTGAGTTTACACCTATGATACAGACCACCTAACTACACACACCAGGTATCGGGTCCGGTGCAAATCCCAGAGATCACTAATATATCCCTTTACTCACATAGTGAGGGTAGGCCTAGATAGATATATCAGTTGTAATGGTTGGGCTTTTCATTGTGTACAGTCTTTTCGTAATATTGATTATGTTGCTAAGTTGTTTTTGTCTACTAATCGTAGCACCCTTGCTTCAAAATAAACTACAATAGTTTCAATAAAAATATTGTAAACTTCCTTCATGTCTTTCTTCGGTTTCTATGGACATGCATGAGTGAGAATAAAGGGTGATGATTGGTTTCCACTGGTCCCTTGGGAACTCGAAGTTCATGTTCTAGATTTCCGAAATCACCTGCTACTCTGGAAAGTTAGGAATTCAGGTGAGGCACTGTGAGCTAGTCGGATTTCGACCTACAGGTACTAATGTAGTAGAGAGACTCAGTCCCTACATTCTGACGTCTTGTTTTTCCAAGCACAGTTCTGTTTCTTAACAGCATCCCTGTAACATGGTTCCACCACTGATGGTCTGGTACTAATTCAATGGGTCTCTTGAGCAGTGCTTGTATGTGTCCATATATGCTCACATCTACCACCAGAGACATCTGTTCTGTTGGGATATATCCTGCACAGTATTTTTAGGAAGTTCCTAATCTCTCTCTGTTGGATGTTCAAGCTTGAACCTTTAAAAGAATTACCAATACTAGGTTTTGCACTTTCTTTCCACAACTGTTTTATTAATGGCGCAGCTACAACCTATACTATTGCTGATAATTGCAGACCTGCACTCTTTGCACAAGTAACTTTGCATGGGCTTGGCGCTGCAGGCAGTGACTTTATCTTCATGGGTGGAGCCCACGACAGTATTTTACTCCTGGGTCAATTTTACGACTGTGGGTGGTAATTCAGGCACTTTTTATGCATACACTAATGCACCCCCACAGCAACATTACTGAGTTTATTTGCCCTTAGAAGGTCCACTTTCACACTGGGAACATCAAAATTAGTTCAGAGGCACCCTTATTCATGTACTTGCACCAGTATGCATGAGTATCCTCAGTACTGAAGCAGTCACTTAGCCAGCATTAGCTGGGTATACATATCCTAATCTGCAAGGTCTCAATGTTAATGAGCTGCACCACTTGTACAATTGTCTAGTTAAACTATATAGATGCTTAACCCAGAATGTTTTGCCTACCATTTTGGCTGTCTCATCAAGGACTAACCTGGCGGGGCAGGATCAGTTGCCTCCTGTGCCAACCATAAGTGCTGTAAATGTTCATTCAATTAAGGGCAAAATTCATAAAAATTGTGAAGAAATTCCATTCTGGATTGCAATGTTGGGTGTTGCAGGATGGATGACAATGACCTTGACTCTGCAGCTGTGAGGTCCAGGCGGTGCTGAAGAGGACCAGGAGCCATGCACGAGCTGTTCCATGAAGGATGTTGAGTGCTAAGGGTTCGGAGTCCAGCGGGAGCACCAACAAGCCTTGGCAAAGGCGAGCCATGCAGGAATCAAAGAAGGGGCAACGTCGGCACCAGCAGGGTCCAGGGGACTCACCAAAGGCAGGGGAGTCAAAGCAATCTGGGGAGCCCAAAAGAAACAAGTGTGACCCTCAAGTGACCCACAGGCTGGAGGCACTGAAGTCGCAAGACGACCTCAAGCAGCTCACCAAAAGATGCAGGCTACGATGCACATGCTGTGGTGTGGCCAAAGATTCCAGTCACTGGAGATGCTCGGAGGTGGGGCTACTTAGAGCCCAAAGATCTACTTGGAAAGAAGTCAACAAGCCTTTGCAACTACAATTTGACGCAGTGCACAGGGGTTTGGTTATTGCAACCCCCACAAGGAATACTGGCTTCAAACTTGGTGACAGGGCAGGGCAGGCCTCAGGAGCTGTGGACCACCACCTGTGTTGCAGATCCCACGGAGTCCGGAGGAGCTCAAGATCTGCAGACCGGTCAACTTAGTTGCGGTGCCTGTGAATGCAGAGGAGTGACTCCTTTACTCCAAAGGAGACTTCTTCAAGTGTCTTTGATGCTTCACAGGCCTTGGAAGGCTTCTGTATGATGCAGAGGCACAGATGAAGCAGCAGACTGGAAGGGAGATGAAGTCAGGCCCAAACAAACTCCAGCAAAGTCCAGAGTGCCCAGACGTGGTGTCTGAGCTGAATCTTATCCCATGACGAATCTAGGGACCTACACCCAGGTTAGCCCTTAAGTACCCTTGGGAAAGGGTTGGGAAAATTCAGGGGACCCTCCCAGGGGAGGGTCTGGACCGGGGGGACATTATTCCCATATCCTTTGTCCTGTTTTACACCAGAGTGGGAGCCAATGGCTCCCAGGACTGGTTTGAACTGGAGTATGCACAGGGACTCCAAATGTGCCCCTCATGCAGACTTTTTGGCACTGGCAAGAGCACCCACCTGGTCCCAATACACTAAATCCTGTCTGGGAGGTGGTCACACCTCCCTGTGACAGGATGCCTATTGTTCTGCCTTCCCCTGCTCGAACTTGGCTCAGCAGCAGGAGGGCAGAAATGTGTCTCTGGTCGGCAGCAACCATGGTCATCACGTAATTACACAGTGCCCCTCTATAGAGTATATGGCTGCTTCACTGACAACCCGGGAAAATGGAATCCGTAGGCTGCAGGGGTGTCCTGCTCATGCAGGGGCACCCTCTCACCTAGAACCAAGCACCCTGTCTGCAGGATTGCAAAGGCCTCCTATAGGGGTGACTCATAGATTTTAAGTGCAGTGACCCTAGATATCGGAAACCTATATCTTTAGTACATGGTGCTAGCATCTACTTACACAGGCTGCAGTGGCAGGTATGTAGTTCCATTTTTAATGGTCTCTCATGGGGGGCATAATGCACGATTCAACCCATGGGAGACCTGTGGGGTACCTATGCCCTGGGTTCCTTAGTACCATATACTAGGGACTTATAAGGGTACCCCAATATCCATTCTGGGTTATACCTAAGTACTGGACATAACAATTTAGGGAGAAAGCAGATAGACTGTTGTCCTGATTAGCAGGATCCCAGTCAGACTAGTCAGTAACAGCTTAGCACTAGGCAAAAAGCTGGGGTAGCCATAGTAGCAGATCCTACTTTCCCACAGCTGGGATATGGATTGCCTTTATCATATAATACCTATAAGGTCCAGCCCACACGTGCAAACACAATATCCCATAAAACGGGGTGCTAAAGCACCAGTTAGAGAAATGCTCTCCCAGTTAGAGTACCGGGGAGTAAATTAATTCCGTTTCTCACAAATTAATAATCCTCTTTTTCCTGTTTTGGAACTGGATCATTCATATAACATAGTCTTAGACTACAGACATTTATACAATCATACATGCACATTTGCAATTCAAAATACTCACAGTACAACACATCAATATTATAGGCCGGGGAAATTAACAAAACAATCATGGACATTTTCAATGTTTTTTTAGGCCAAAATATAGTGCCTGAAAGCAGAGTTTGGACTGCCTTTTTGCACTCACCTTTCAGCAACATTTCCACCACTCCTTATGGGCTACAAGAACAGTCCTGGGGCTGTATTATGGAAGTGCCCCGGGGGCACAACGGGCGTTTGACAATCTTTACGTGCCCCTGGGGCCGTTTGATATTACAGAAAGGGCCACAGACAATTGTGCACCCCCTTCTGTAATACCAATAGCGCTGGTGCACATAAAGCACCAGCTCTATCTCCAGAGGACATACTCTCATTTGCATGGTGGTGTAGCCTCATGCAAATGAGGGAATCCGTTTGCCGCTGCACCCACGCTGTATTATAGATGAGGGCGCAGAGGTAAACTAACCTTAAAAGTGGCCAACTGTAAGTGCGCCTCCTCATGGCAACCCTCTGGAGGGGGTGAAAGGGATCCCAAGCAGTGCCTGCAAGGGGCAGTATGAGATCAGCATGTGCACTACCTACTCCCTGCTGACGAGAGGCAACTACCTCGAAACACGTGTCCAGGGATGGCTAACGCAACACTTATTTTCATTTTAAACTTTTGGCATAGGCGTACCCGCCGACGCTACTTCATGGACCACAATTCTTCGGGGTAACATGCTGGTAGGACTAGCAGAGTGCGGCCAATCGGATTTTTGTTTACATTCAGGCTCCCTTGAGCCGGTGGGGCTGACGAGCCCATGGCTACGCACCTGCGCGCCTTGAGTGGTACTTTACCTGAGAATATTTTTTGGCAGCCTATGCAGCAACCCTACACACATACCTACTCCCTGCTGACGAGAGGCAACTACCTCGAAACACGTGTCCAGGGATGGCTAACGCGACACTTATTTTCATTTTAAACTTTTGGCATAGGCGTACCCGCCGACGCTACTTCATGGACCACAATTCTTTGGGGTAACACGCTGGTAGGACTAGCAGAGTGCGGCCAATCGGATTTTATTTACATTCAGGCTCCCTTGAGCCGGTGGGGCTGACGAGCCCATGGCTACGCACCTGCGCGCCTTGAGTGGTACTTTACCTGAGAATATTTTTTGGCAGCCTACGCAGCAACCCTACACACATACCTACTCCCTGCTGATGAGAGGCAACTACCTCGAAACACGTGTCCAGGGATGGCTAACGCGACACTTATTATCATTTTAAACTTTTGGCATAGGCGTACCCGCCGACGCTACTTCATGGGCCACAATTCTTTGGGGTAACACGCTGGTAGGACTAGCAGAGTGCGGCCAATCGGATTTTTGTTTACATTCAGGCTCCCTTGAGCCGGTGGGGCTGACGAGCCCATGGCTACGCACCTGCGCGCCTTGAGTGGTACTTTACCTAAGAATATTTTTTGGCAGCCTACGCAGCAACCCTACACACATACCTACTCTCTGCTGACGAGAGGCAACTACCTTGAAACACGTGTCCAGGGATGGCTAACGGGACACTTATTTTCATTTTAAACTTTTGGCATAGGCGTACCCGCCGACGCTACTTCATGGACCACAATACTTTGGGGTAACACGCTGGTAGGACTAGCAGAGTGCGGCCAATCGGATTTTTATTTTTAGCATGTGCAGCACTGTTTTTGACTGTCCTGGGGGCAGCACATTCCAAGTAATAGTGCGCACTTTGCCTGTTTGTGCCTTGCACACTTGTAAAGTGTGCCGGGTGCAAACAGGGAAATGGCTGCCTTTACATAAAAGGGCCCCTGGACTGTTTGCTGCCGGCATAGTGTCAATTCTACAAGAAATTGACCCTGACACATTGTCCTATGTGGATACCATCTGCTTGACGGATAATGAATTAAACACACATTTGGCCAGAGTTGATTACCTAATTTTGAGATTAACCGAAGCTGGCTATAAATTCAATGTGTAATATAGCATTTCTGGGTGTCCTCTTTGTGGGATATGAACTTACACATAAGGTAAAAGCCTTGTACCATACTTCCTGGAGAAGTGTGCTCTGCTGTAACCTCCTAATACACTACGGAAACTGCATTCCTTGATAGGATTTCTTAATTTTGGCAGAACTTACATACCTGATTATGCACAGCACATTAAACCATTGCATGAATTGATTCACCCTGAGTTTTCCAGTTCTCATTGGACAATAGAACACACAGACATGCACAGATCACTACAATCTGATTTGCTCACAAAACAACACTTACATACACGTGTCAACACAACAAACCTGGTCATCCATGTAATTGCGGATGCCATTGGCTTTACTTACGTCACCTTTAAAGAAGGTGAAACAGTACCCATTGCATATAAATTGCATTTATATTCCAGTTTGTAAATGCATTTTTCATGCACTGAAAAAATACTTACTGTAGTGCAGGTGGCTATACTTAAAGAAAAGCCACTTGCACAGGAACACACATTATTGTCATTACTTCCATTTCAGCCTTAAAGGTTGTCACAAAAGCTAGCATTCCTAATGCTAAAGCCCTCCATCCTAAATAGATACTATGGGCAACATCGTTGACAACTTTTGATGTAGACTTTGTCTTTGATCCCTCTTTACAGAAACAAGAGTTTCTTCATAATGAGCATGTTTTTCCCATGCCCAGCAATATTTTGCCTCTTGAGCAGTATAACTATATTGCTTATACTGATGGATCAGCCCAACCTGCTATAGGTACTAAGCACCAATATTCAGCGGCATGCACCACTGTACTTGGTTTAATATTGGATGGAAATTCAACCACAAAAAACTCTCACAGTCCTTAGGGGACTGTACTACACCGTTAGCTGAACTGAAAGCCTTGTTACTTGCACTGGCACATATGGATCCTGGAATCCCCATGCCTATAGTGTGTGATTCATATTATTGTGTCCAGTTTTTTAACAACAATTTGCATTATTGGGACCAGAATGTATTCAAAGACTCTAATGGCAAGACAAGAGTTGCCAATGATATCTTGGCTGCCGTTAATGCTACATGTAGAGGAACCTCTTTGCCGAGGGTTTAAAAAAACATTTTAGATCACAGGACCTGTGTTGTGAAGCACCCTATGTGTGTGGCACAGAAGTTTGAATTTAGCCCTAAATCTGATAGGTAGATAGTGCAGGGTTTTAAGGCAGGCAGAAGCAGAGCTGTACCTCTCTTGGTTGCATATGAGTTTCACAGCCATGTTTTCAATCACCTGCAGTAGGGAGGAAAAATGGCCCGACATCCCAAAGCATTTTTATTTTACTCTATATTTAAAAGTGAGTAGGGTAGCTGCAGCACATGGAAGATCATATGCACAGTTGTATGTGTTCTTCTACTTTCACATGGTATTTCAATAAACAATGAATGAATGTAGCAGATTTGATATAGCGCACAGCTACTCAAGCTAGAGTGTCTTGGCACCAAAGGTGGAAATCAGTGGTAGATCGCTGAACTGTGAATAATTCTTGAAAAAACAGGTTTTGAGATGTTTCCTGAATGTTGACAGGTTAGCAGAGGCTCTCAAAATCGCAGGTAGGTTGTTCCATGTTTATTCACTCAAAAACACAAACGATCTGCTCCCTGTGAGTGCTAAGCATATTTTGGGGATACATGCAAAATCTGCAGTAGAGGAAATTAGGGTTCTGGTTGGTGTGTAGCAGATAACACGCTTTATTAGGTACTTAGCACCTAAGCCATGGAGTGCTTTAAAAAATATCACCATGGCTTTGAATTTAATTCTTTCTTTCATTCGTAGCCAATGCAGAGATTTGAGAATGGGAGTCATGTAAGATCAACGCTTCAGTCTAAGTATCGCTCTAGACGCAACAATCTGCCCTACTTGTAGGTGCTGAGTAAGGTAGTCAGGAAGGCCCAGGTACAGGCTATTAGTGCAGTCCAATGTTGACATCACCAAGGCCTGAACGACTATCTTCCTAGTGTTCAATGACAACAGAGAGAGGATTATTTTTTTAGCATACTAAGCATACCAAAACAGGAACCAATCAGTGTTTGAAACCTGTGGGCCCTTGGAAAGTGCCCTGTCAATGACAATGACCTGGTTTTTAACCCTTTCTTGGGCTAACTGAGGGGGAGACAGCTCCATTGGCCACCAAGTACTCATGTTACTGTCTGCCGGTTGACCAAAGAAGACAACCTCTGAGTTGTCCAGATTGCATTTTAGCTGATTTATTTTGAGCCAGTTGAACACCTTTGTGAAGCAAGATCTAATGCTGTCTCCGACAAAGTCGGCTCCTTTTTCACAGGTAAAGATAAGTTATGTGTCATCAGCATAGGAGATAATCTTAACTCCATCTTCCTCTACTAAAAATTCTAAAGGAGACATATATATATATTAAAGAGAGTGGGGCTAAGAATAGAGCCCTGTGGTACTCCTACATTTGAAATTGGCATTGGGATGAGAAAGGAGGAGTCCAGATTTCCTGCGATCTGTCTTTCAGAAATGTCATCATCCAGGCAATGCAGTCCCACCCATGCCCACGTTTCACAACCTATCAAGAGGCCTCTCATGTGGGACTGTGTCGAATGCTGACAGCTAGTGAATGATCACTTAAGTGCTGGATGCACAGCGTATGGATACATTAATTCACTTAATCCTGATAGAAAACACAAATGGAACAATGATTTATCACAATTAAATTTAAACATGTGTAAACTGTGAATTTTGCAATCATCTATTTAGCCTTTATTTGGCTTATTGTGCACATGTTATCTAGAAAATCGACTTTAGTCATTATGTACAAAAAACAACAAATAAACATAGGAACATGTTGATTATATTCAGTTCAACATGAATTGCGAATCTTCATGGGAAGATATGCTCAATGCATTTCGGGATTTAGAGCATCCCTTCTTCGGGGGCCACTAAGAATGCAAACAAACCATCAGAACTGATGTACTCTAGAATATACAAATCTAAATAAAGAGCGTACAGGAAAGGAGGTGAAAATAAATGATATTACTAATGTGCTTATGCATGGCAACAAGAAATGTGCACTGATGTAGAAAATAATTAACCCAATCGGTGACTGGAGACAGAAAGACAGGTAATGTGCCACCATAGATTATGGTCAACAGAAAAATAAAAGAATTGAATAGCTCTAGGTGAATCCCCATTAAATAATTGATAACATCCCAAGAAACTAATAAATTGCCCAGTGAAGCACATGAAGAGTTGACTAGAGACTTACAGGAAGTAAAACTGTCAGGTTCCTCTCTACCAGTGTAGTAAACAGTGTCACAATCTAAAAGGCAAGTAAATGGAAAGCACAATGAGATTATGATGAGATGAGAGTGCAATAGCCCAAATGACCCGTCAAAAGAATCTTATTACCTTTCTACGTATTTGTATCAAGTGTGGTCTGGTTGTTGAAGCCCTTCGCTAAACAGCGACTTGTTGGGCGCGTGGAAATGTGAGCAGCACCCTATTAGTAACCCAAGCAACCATTTATTGTGTGTGGGAGGGGTGATCCATGGGGTCAGATTGCAGGCCTGCATCATATCGGATAATGAGATTACTAGAGAATCCTGTGGTTTATCCATATGTATGTTAAAATCTTCCAGAAGGAGGAACTGATTGTATCTAATGGCTAACGGAGTAGTAGCAGCATTAAGTGAGGGAATAAAATTGTCAGGTGACCCTGGCAGCCTATATAGCAGGATTCCCGCTATCCATTGATGAGGGTAGAGCGTGAATCAAAAGCACAAGCATTCGGCACCTTTGATATTGTCTAACAAAATAGGAAGACAATCAAACTTCTGTTTAAAAATAATGGCAACACAAACTCCCTTCTCGATGGGCCGATCTTTCCTAAGGATTTTATAACCCAAAGGGATAGCTGAGGCAATAGTGAGAGTTGAAGCTTCAGGTAGCCAAGTCTCGAAAAGAAATAAGACATCTAGTTGATCATCTAGCAGGAGGTCATAGATACATGCCACCTGCTTCTGCAGTGAGCGGATGTTGAGTAATATAGCTTTAAAGTTCTTACCTATATCAGATCTGAGTGTCCTGGTACTTGTGGGAGAGGTCTTATAGGGATCCTCTGTGATCCAGGGAATGGACCAGTTACAGCAATGGCAGTCAAAATTGTCCCACTAATCTATTTCAGTAGTTGATGCACCTATGCAACATGCTTTCAAAATGAGCTATCATAATGTAGCATTTGGCGCCTACCTTTCGGTAAAGATGCAGCATGGCTGCCGTCGGTCTCTTCCAGGACACTGCCGGGCGAAGATGGGCTTGCATTTGGCGCACCATCGGTGCGCCCCGCTGCACGCATCCGCTCTGTCATGGGTTTTGTAGGTGGTAGGCCACCCAAAATCTACACTGCATACTGTATACTCAAAAGTGGGAACCGGGTGGAAGTGACACCTGGGCCTGGATCCTGCCCTCCGCAGAAATGGCAATGCAGCAGCGGCAAACAGGGCAAGCCAGCAACAAAAACACCATAAAAGTGGTCAAAGCTGATTTAATAATAGATTTAAAAATGGAAAATGAATGTCCCTCAAGTTTATGCAATTAAAAGCCACAATAGCGGAACATAGCAAACAGTGGCCCGTGATGGATTAGGACAGCAACAGCAGACCTACCACTGCATATATAGATATAAAAGACCCCATCAAACTTGGCCTATACGCATAAATAAAAGTTCGATGGTCTTAAGAACCTACAAATACCCTGACGATTGTGTGATTTAAGGTTTGATTGGAAAATGTCTATGAGAATAATTAAAAAATAGATTTTGAAATAGGTGAACTCATATAAACATTGGTTAAGAATCATTATATGATCCAATTACATCCTATACTACATTCAAGGTCATAGCAAAAAAAATACAGCCTTCAACAATTTTTTCCGATAGACCAAAAACAGTACTTTAGAGCAATCCATTCAAAAAGCATACACAGTTTGAAAAGATGACTCCATGCCCTGGGTCCAAGGGTACATTTTTTTCACATTAACTTAAGATAGACCTTACAAAGGTTTATCAGGAGTTGACCAGGGTGCATCTTAATTCACAATGGTGTATTTGTGCATAGTTTTTGGCTTTTCAGAAATGGGGGTGTCTATTTTGGAGAGGTATGCACTTTGTCCATGTAGGGACCCTTCCTTCTAGTCAGGATAAGGGAGTTACACACCTAGATAACCCCTGCTCACCCCCTTGGTAGTTTGGCATGAGTAGACAGGCTTATCTCAGATGCAATGTGTAAAGCATTTGTACATAACCACACAGTAAAACAGTGAAAACGCTAGAAATCTACACCACACCAGTTTAGAAAAATAAAGTATCTTTATCTAAATCAAACAAGACCAAAACAACAAAAATCCAACATACATATACCAAGATATCCCTTTTAGAGCAATTGTTGCATAAATAAAGCTTGGAAATACATATAGCTCCTACTAGGGCTATTATGACGTAGTGACAGGCACAAATCCAAAGTATGGTGCCGACCGCGAGGTGCAGAGATCCAGCCATGGAGTCACACAGAACTCCAAGTAACAGTACTTTGGAAACAGAGTCAACAGACAGTGCAAGGCGTCACGGAAGTGAGGCATCTTGGTCAAGGCAAAGCTTGCTCCCTACTTCCACAGGGGAGGCAAAGCATTGAGTCCGTTAGGAGCCAGGTCCGGGCTGGCAGGGGAGATGAGGCGACGTCGGCGATGAGGCACAGGTTGTATTCAGGAGTACAGTGTCAATGAGTTTGGGAAGTCACGCACGTCAGTTATCGGCTACAGAATGATGAAACGCGGGCACGGATGGCAACAGGCATCAATGCAAGTGCTGGCATCAGAAAGCCCGATAAATTAGAGGTGTCTGTGGGTGTCGGAGCAGCAGAGCAGGTGGGGCGGAGCATTGTGTTCTTCCAGAGTGGTGCACATGGCATCGGTGCAGGTTGCGGTGGCGTTGGCGGCAGCACTGACGACATCAATGTTGTTTTTATTGGCTTGCAGCACCAACCACATGATTCCAAGACCCCAGGAACTGGTTGGCACCCTTTGGCAATCAGGAGTCCGTCAGAGGAGTCCAGGTGCTGTTTAGCGAGTTGCAGGTGAAGTCTTTGTGACCCTGAGACTTCAGAACAGGAGGCAAGCTCTACTTCAAGCCCTTGGAGAATCTCCTTAATCAGGATACCACAGCAAGGCAAATGTCCCGTCCTTTCCACTGCCCACAGCAAGAAGCAGCAAGTGCAGGCCAAACCAGCAAAGCAACACACAGCAAAGGGGCAGTACTTCTCCTGACCATTCTTCAGCTCTTCTTCTTGACAGGATCCTCTTAGTCCAGAAGAAATCTGAAGTTCTGGGGTGTAAGGTCTGTTTCTCTCTGAAGTCTTTGTTTCTGAGCTCAGTAAAAAACAGTTCTGTACTCCCTGATTGGGATTCACTACAGGAGGTGGAGACAGTATTGTGCAGTGCAGCAGAGCTTATTCAGGTGCTAGTAAACACTCCACCCATCACTCGAAATGCAGAAAGGTCTATTCAGCCTGGCTATAAGTCACCCAGGAAAGGCAGGACACGCCTGAACCCCCTCTTGTGACTCTCTAGAGTGAATGCACATCCGCAGCTCCTGTCTCTCCAAAACCATACAGTGAATACACAAATAATCTGAGGCACACAGGATGGTTAAATAAGAAAATGGACACTTCTAAAAGTGGCATTTTCCAAAACACAGTTTTAAAACCACCTTTACTAAAAGGTGTCTTATTAAAGTCTGAGTTCAGAGAACCTAAACTGAAAGCTACACAGTGCAAGTCCAATGATAGCCTATGGGAGAACTTGTCCTTGAAATAGTGAAAAACGAAATGTACAGTATTTCACTATCAGGACGGGTAACATACACCAGTACATGTCCCTCCTTTAACATAGACTGCACACTGCCAATGGGGGTTCTTCAGGCCTACCTTAGGGGTGACTTACTTGTAAGAAAAGGGAAGGTTAGGGACTGGCAAGTGGGCGCACTTGCCAGGTCAACATTGCAGTTAATTGAAGTGGCAGGTCTGAGTAATATTTTAAGGACTTCTCAAGTGGGTGGCACAATCAGTGTGCAGGCCCACTACTAGCATTTGATTTACAGGCCCTGGGCACACATAGTGCACTATACTAGGGTCTTACCAGTAAATAAAATATGCCATTCATGGATACCCAATCATAATCATAAATTAAACAGGGAGCACTTGCACTTTGACGATGATCAGCAGTGGCAGAGTACCCAAAGCATCTAAGCAAGCAGAACCGAAAGCCAGCACACAGTCAAAAATGCAGAGGGTAGAGGCAAAAGGTCATGGGAAACCATGCCAAGAATGCCAAGTCTAACATTAACATCTCACACTGCATTTGTTACGCTAAATTCACGCGATTTTACTATAACAAGTAACTGAGATTTTGTTGGAATAAAAGTCTGTTTTTCATGTCATATGGAATTTTGCTCTTTTTTAATAAAAAATAATTTGAGAATGCGTTACACACTAAAAAAAAGTATGAAATGCTGCTCCGGCATTTTCCATACTTTTACAGAAATTGCGTAGTTTCAGAGCATTTTGTGTTATTTCTGCAGTAATAACCTTGTCCATGGAATGTAGATGGTGAAATCTCTTGCCTCATCAACTTGGGTTTGTAAAAACATTAATTAATTCTATGAGTGAATGCATTGTTACACTGCATGGACCAAAATAATTAAGTGACACTGTACCTCCATCAAAAAGGCATCAGATTTAAAGTTAATGAGTTGGAATATTGCTGGAATACGATCAAAGATACTCCTACCCGACTGGCAGAAATGTATTAAGACATATGATATTATATTATTACAGGAAACCTGGGAAACAAATCTTATTGATTTTGATGGATATATATGTTTCAGTTTTCCAGCATTGTCATCTCATTCAGGACATGCCTAAGGGGCTTCTGTTTGGGTTCGTTTATCTATTGGAGGCTCAGCAGAAAGGGTGAATGTAGCCAAAAACGATTTCCAAGTAGTTTGGTATAGAGGGGCCCTGACAATACTGTTTATAAACTTTTATAATAATGATTTTATACACATCCCAAACTCAAAATTTCCAGGCTTATTCTCATTTATTGCCTCACAGGTAGAGTAGAAATCACAACAGGCCAGCAACTCAATCTTTATTTAGAGGGTGATTTTAACACCAGACTGCCAGTCTATAGTGTAAGGGGAGGGGAAACGCCCACTGGAAGAGAGGACAAACGGGGAGGGAGCTACAGAGTTTGTTTGCGTGCTTTGCACTATACAATATATTGGAGGGATGCAGGATTGACTCGCAGGTCCTACCCACCTTTAGCGGGAGTAATGGCAACTCCATTATTTATTATTTTTTTATTTCAAATAATCTAAGGGCTATTCTGACTAATGGCATAATTATTGGCACGGAGTTTGGGGATCACAATCCAATTGGTGCCATTTTGGAAATGCCCTATAGAGTGCCATATCATGAAATCCCTGGTCTAGCTAACTTAATTCCAATTATTGATAATCACAGGCTTCAATGGAGGTTGCCGGACTCCCTCTTAATGGCTAATTATTAGTCCTCTCTTTTGTGGCCATTTGCAGTAAAATTAAATCCTACTTGTTAGCACCTGCTATATCAGATATCCAGAGCCATCGCTGGTTTGATTCACACTCGCGAACCACCAGATAAGAAGAGCTCTAAATGCTGAACCCCCGGGACGGTGCTTTGTGTCTATTTTGCAGAAGGCACATTAAGAGGTCATACATAAAAGAAGGGCTGAAGTTATTACACAACAGTGGACCAAACTGACCGCCACTGCTAGCATGCCGGACAGTAAAACCTTTTGGAACGCAGTGTACACTATGCCGCTCTTGACTATAGAGGAAGGACGGTTGGATGTCATATACATGGGGAGGAGTAGGTATCTCATTATAAAGAAATGTATACATATGAAGATCCAACTCTCTTAATGGCATGGCAAGAGGCAGAACCACCTCTCTCAGTCTTCTCAGTACAGGAGATAGAGACCACTATTAGTGAAAGTGCAGATGGGAAGGCAATAGGACCAGATGGCGTCCCTAGTGATACCATCAAATGCAATATAACTTTATGGGTCCCCGTACTCACAAATGTGTATAATGATTTGAATTACTCCTCAATCGCTTCTTCTTGGACCTCCTTGACCTTTGTCCCAATGTTTAGAAAAGGTAATAGGGCAGATATTAGATGCTACTGCCCTATATCCCTGATTAACATTCCCGGAACAAAATTGCGTAGAGTGTTCTATAATAGAATATTAGTGTGGGTCAAGGAGAATAATGTTTCAAATGATTGTCAGTGCGGTTTCAGGAGTGGCATAGGAACTGTAGAGCAATGCCTACATCTAAGCCTGATTATTGGAAAGTATACAGTGGCTAAATAATCAAACCTGTATCTTGCCTTCATGGATCTAACAATGGCATTCGATTGTGTATACCGGGCAAAACTATGGCAGATACTTATTAATTATAAAATGGATCCCTCATTAGTGCACTTGTTGATATCTTTACACTCAGGCACTATGGCCCCTGTAAGGTTTGGAAATAAGGGGGAAGTGTCCGATGAATTCAGCAGTAACTGGGGGGTCTTTCAGGGATGTGTATTAGCCCCATTATTGTTTATTTTGTACATAAATGAGCTGAGTGCAGAACTTATTAAGAGCACCCCGATGTACCCCTTGTATGTGGCACCCCTCTTCCTGCCTTACTAGACGTGGATGATGCTGTTTTAATTGCCCGAACCCCTAAAGCTTTGCGACTCCTAAGTCACTCTTTTGTGAATTTTATGGCTAATCTTAATCTGTCCCCAAATTTTACTAAATCATTTTTAATGTCTTGTGGTTCAAAGCACGCAAAAGTATATTCCATACCTGTAGGCACAAGCACTTTATTGAGTATTAGCACTTTTACCTATGTAGGAATTAATTTCAGCACTTTGGGCTCATGGGCTCGGCACATAGCACAGTGCAGAGTAAAATTCTCAAGATCCATTGGGTCACTGCTTAGTTTGCCATCATTAAAGGGAGGAAGTTCCCCGAAACCTTTACTGCAAATATATCTATAACAGTGCATTCCCATTGCAGTCTATGGTGTGGGTGTATTGGGACTGGGTGTTTCTACAAATCTCCAGAGGAGGAGAACAGCTTCCTGAGAAGGTTAGTATCAGCCACAGCATCTTCCTCCCACTTCATCTGCCACAGGCAGCAGGGCATAGGCTATCTGAGCGACTCTATACCGAGTCGCTCGGCCACCCTGTGGCTATCTATTTGGACTGCAGAAGGTGCTACATTAACAAAGAGCATAGTTAACAATTGTCTGGCATAAGGGTCTCTCTATCCCCTGGCTGGCCTATGCCAAAAAATCCTTGGCAAGCGTGGGCCAAATAGATACGTGTTTGGTAAGAGAGCCACAGACTGCTGCTTGCAGGAAGCAAGTGAAGCATTTATTTCTGGAGAAAGCTGAAGCAGATTGATTACGGGCCAAAGAGTAAGAAAAGGAGTTTTTTAGATTATCTGCATTTTAGCTTAAGGGAGATCAGCCAAGTTTACCTATGGAACACGAAAATAAGCTGGACATGGTCCTTCTTGATCAGCACTAGGGTTGAAATAATAAAATATCTTTACGCTTCCCAAGTGGGTATCAACAGGAGCTTGGATTGAGGACATACCCATGCAACAACTGTTCTGAACATAATATGCTGCATTTTGATTTCTTCTGTGGTTTTTCTATGTTATATGCCCAGAAATGTCTTATACCATTTATGAGAGTCAGAAAGATAGGATCTTGTGCGCAGGCTTATTGCTTCTTAGGAACTCTGTCTGATGATGAAACTTGTTGCTGCATGTCGAAATTCCTTCAAGCTGCTGTATTCTCCAGGAAAACAATGCTAGATTAGTGATTTCTTCCTCTCCCATTTCAGCGTTTTAAACATTTAATGACCAATGAAATATGATGTTTTTATATACATTTATTGTACTTTATCATGCGGTTTTATGCCTATTTTATAGCCAAATAAAGAGGGAAATTGAATTTAAGTGACACTGTACTTAAAATGGATTTAACAATGAATAACAAAGGATTGTATACCCTGTTGCTGTGGGACTTGCTTAATAATTAGACTTTTTCATCATTTTACTTGTTGATCATTGAAATGGAAGGGTGTTACACATTCGATGTACTGTATGTATTTTTTATCTCTTGTATTCATATTCTCACTAGGGGTGGGTGGAATTTGCGAAAGTGACTTTCACAAATTATTGCGAAAATGTTACAAATCTCTGCAAACACGCGGAAATATCGGGAAGATGCAGAAGTTTTTTTCCCGCTCGTTCGCGGTATTTTCTGCATGGTCGCAGCTCGCCAACTTACCCATGCGGTTGCTTGCGGGCGCGGCCATCTTGTTTTCACTCTTCTCGCGGTGCATGATCGCGAGAAGAAAGACATGATCGCGCGACCAATGACATTACTGCGGGCGCGAACTGTCGCGAGACAGCGCAAATGGCTACCAACAATCCAACATCTTGTGGAGAACGCGACCGGATCGGGAAAACTTGACGGCGAACGCGGGGATTCAGGTAAGGCAATCGCGCACGCGCGAGAATGTATTATTTTACAGCGCGAGCAAGAAACAAATTATCGCTAAGCTGCGGAATGTGGAAATTTTGACATTTTCGCCCTCCGCGGGACGCGAAAATGTCAAATTATCGCTATTTACGCGAGCGGAATGGAAATTTAGCCCAGGCCTAATTCTCACTTCACGTTTGTACGGAATCTACCATTTAAAACAAAATCAATAACTATAAATTAAACGCAACCTATGCCCTGTGCATAGTATCCAAATACATACACTATGTTAGTACCAGTGTCTAACTTTACTTAGGGAATGATGAATCCATAGTGTGTGGTCATGGAACGTGGAATAAAAGCTTCCTTTGGGCTATTAGACTCGAAAAAATATTTCTTGTCTGAAAAAAACATTCTAGTAAATGTTGACGGATGGACGGATGTAAATAAAATGCATTAATACAAATGGTAAACAATCTCTTTCCATCGTTTTTTTATTAACATTTGTATGAATGCATTGTATTTACAATGCCAGGCCTCACAGTTTCCAATAAAATATTAACTACCAGGACATCAGCGCCCTCAGAGTCATTTAGTCCAAGAATTTGCTGATGTAAGTTTGTGGGCGACCTGTAGAATTCCTGAGTTAAAATTATTGCAGCTGCCTTATTTTATATTTACTATTTGTATTTCAAACACAAATATGAAACTATTGCATTGTATTCCTAGTACTTTAACGCTTTTCAGATCCGTTTGAGGCCTAACGTGTCTAATATATACATTTAAAAGGGTAGAGAGAGCGGGAACGCAGGAATGCAGTATCCAACTGTCAGGAAATGAGAAATTACTCCTGTCCGGTGTTTAATTGCAGACTTCCAGACCCAGAGTATATGTCTGGGAGACCAGCGCAGACTAAACAATGTCAGGAAAAGTTCACGCCAAACCACGGTTAAACATGACATCGTCCCTCCGCCAATGTTACTAGCCGGGAGTGTTGAAGGACGTGGAATATAACGTACCGACTTTCCACACCCTCGCAGCCCGTCATATTTAAAGCCAACAGATGCACCACAGTTTCTATTCTCTCTGATTCAACAAATTACATCATCAAGGTTGTGATGCAAAAGTAACCTGGCGAGGAACAGAAATAAACTACATGTGGGAAGAGCAAATAAACATATTTGTAGTAAAACATTTCTCAGACCAGCGTCCTTGTCTGTTGTGCTTGGGATGAAAACATTTCTGAAGATTTGGGTTTAAATATGTATTTCTTACCTTGCTTCACGGGGTTGACTAGCCCTTAGAAAATTGAAACAAAGCTGATAAAAAATGAAAATGGCAAAACAAATCAGGATTTCCGGTGATAGCCAGGCGGTAAGAGATTGTCTTTGCCAAACGATTGTTTGGTAAGGCATTGCACAAAGTATAAAAAATAATTATTTAAAAAAACTATAACAAACAGTTTGTTTTATGTTAAAAATTATTTAAAAATGGCCAGCTGTGAATGACCAAATACATACATGCATGGGTGGCCACCTTTGATTTTTTTTTTGTCATAAACATAAAGCATTTCGAAATAGTTGGTCATGCCTACACAGGTGTGCACTGGCTTGTTGACTCACAGGTGGCCATCTTGGATATTTGTTGTTAGCATTCCAAAATAGTAGACAGCTATTTTAGAACAGCAAGTAAAGAAAAAAATGTATGCATGAATGATGTGCAAATACATAGTAGTGAACAGCCCAGTAGGGGTGTCAACCCCTGATGTTTCGCTAAAACAATTAGAAACAAATAAAGAATTAAGGTGAGGTGGAATGAGCAGTAGTGGGTGAACACTGGAGAAGCCTGAGGAAAGAGAGTAGGAAGCTAGAGTAGTTGGACTGAGTTGGGCGTGTGAGGGAATGAGGAAAGCAATACACTGCCATTGTAATGGGACCCTGCTGCTCCCTCGCTGTCACAACCCCTTCTTGCGTCGTTTGCGTAGTGGCATAACGCGCAGTGATCATGTTGCTTTACCCTAATGGCGCCCTTTGTATATTACTATATTCCTGACTGATGCATCCCCAGCATCCTCATGACCCATGTCCCCAAAACTTTCCTCATGCCTAATACTCCCCCAGCATCCCTCATAACTGATGTACCTCAGCTCCCTCATGACTGATGCTTCTTCAGCATCACTCATAAATATGTTCCTTTAGTTCCCCCATGGCTGATGCTATTCCATCATCCCCCATAACTGTCCTCCCCAGCACCCTCATGACTGAAGCTCCCCCAGCATTCCTCATGGCTCCCAGCACCCATAATATCCTTAACGCTTGAACCCCTGCAAGCATTCCCCTATAACTGTGAACCAATACATTAATTACTCTTGCTGTTCCTAGGGCCTTGGCATGGTTTTCCAATTATTCCCTGCAAGCTTCCCCCAGATTCCTGTGAACCACTGGCAAGTCTTGCTCTCGCTGTTACTGGGGACTTGGTGTTGTTTTCCACTATGCACGTTTGAGCGAAAATTATACATTTGTTTCCTGTTATTTGCTTCTGATCAACAAACTGCACCTGCACATTATGAAAGGTCGTAGAGAGGAACTAACACGTGTTTTCCCTAAGGTACAAGAACCCTCAAGTTGGCCATGTGCCCCACTATGCTGCATGTGATCTAGCTACATCCATCAAGCCTTTAAGAGGGTATATAAACCCCACCCAAACCCGAATCGTGGCTTGGCCTTGCTCCCTGCAGAACGAGCTTCTCCCTTCCCACTCACCTGAAGAATCCTGCCGGAACCAAGAAGTGCTCCAGTCTCCTTCACGTCCATCCCCGAATAAGTGGTACCCGAGTTACCTACTTCTTTAATGTCTTCCTCCTCGCTCCCTGCAGAACAGCTACTCTGTACCACCGTGTCTCCTTGAGTCAAGGCTTGGAGATATTCTTCAAACTTAGGACAAGTTGAAAATCTAGCCTGAGCACTTGAGATCAGGTTAGTGCGCACTAAACCTCTTACAGTAGTAAAACAGGACCGAGTATCCCCGTCTTCAAAGACTATAAGTGTTGTTGTTGTTAATAAAAACCATTACAATCAGATAAAATCAACTGTCTATTAAAAATGTAAAGACTGTGTACAATTAAATTAAGCAGTCTGAATACGTAAATACGTGCATTACAGAATAGTTAGGTATTCAGTGCTTAGTAGTCCAGCCTCCAAGTGTTAGGTCGACATATTAAAGCTTCAGGTTCGGCTTCTCCTGTTAACACTTGTCCGACACTACTCGAGCTACATATTTTGTTATTAATTTTTGCCCTTACACATGATCGCTTACAGTGGGTGAAGATACCCGCTGCCTGAGTGTATTGATGAATTTTGCATATCTAGCTAGTGATCAAGCAGCAGTGATTTTAAAACAAGTTGCAGATACTTCCTGTCATGTTTGCACCCCTAGGACCAGGCAGACTGGTCAAATTAATAGTTTCCTCTGGTGACCTAAAGAAGGGCAACAGCAAAGCAGATGTAACCATGATTCACATGAGTAAGAGCATTATCTGCAATTATTTTGGTCTCCACGGCGTGCCCAAACAGGATTAAAATCTCTTCCTGGCAGTGCTAACAGCCACATATACAATATCTGCCAGCAGGTTTCCACATTTAAAGCTTCTTGGAAATATGGTTGCATTTTCCCACAAGGTAAGAGCCGTTTAGAAACTGTACCTGTAGTAACTTGACTAGAGATAATAGATTTAATTCCCTTAATGTCGCCTTTAATTGCTGGTTGATTGTTTTTTCAAGATGATATATGGGACGTCCCCTGCTCGGAAGGCTGTTTTTTCGATCTGAAGAGTCTTCATGGCATTTCTTACGTGATTAAATCAAGGGTTATCTGGTGTTTTAAAGATGCATTTTAGATGGACTTTTAATAATTTTGTCTGGGCCCTCCTGGTCCTGATATAATATTTAAGCATGGAAGCTTGACAATCTAGTGTTTGAATCTCAAGTTCCAGTTCCAGGCTTAACCTAGAGCGACAAGCGTATCGTGGTTGTTGAAAGATTTTCTTGTATGCTCTGCAGTGGGTGTTCCAAGGCTGAATCTAGGGCACCTGGGTAATCATGATGGCCATACTGTAAGGCTGGTGGAAATGTAGCCTTCATTACTCTTAAAATAGGGGCCGCCGATATGCTGACTAGTAGCCGATTCAGTTGACCGATCCCTTACGTAATTGCTGCACCTTTTTTAAAATAGCATTTACCTGTGCCACTGACTAACTATTTTTGCTGAACCACACGCCGAGGCAGTTTACTTCCTTGATGTGCTGATTATATTGGAGCCCAGTAGCCAGGCGATGTTCGTTTTGTTCCTTTTTCTTCCAAATATTAGGACTTTTGTTTTTTTCTGGTTTACCTGTAGGTGGTTGAGCATGTTGAATGTGTTCAGAGCATTCAACGCTTGCTGTAAACCAGTTTTGGTGTTATGCATAATCACTATGTCATCCGCATATTAGATTATTTGCCCGACCCCAAGGTTTTCCCTAAATCAACTGTGTACAGATTAAGCAGCGGTGGCCAAGACTCCTGCTTTACCTTGCGATTTGTTCTGATTTGTTCTGTACAGGACCCAGTTTTGACTCAGACTCAGACCCATGTCCTTGAGTACAGTAAGGTTGCATCTTTAAGCAGCATATAGGGTATGCCCAATGCATCTAACTTCCCCCATAGGGTTGCCCTATAAATCCTGTCAAATGCTGCACTGTAATCAGTGAAGCAACAAAAGAGCAGTAATGTTTTTTTTTGGACGGCTTGGTGCCTCCGGAAGGAAAATGTGAGGATGTTATCAACGGTTGATGCCCCGGCCTTAAAGCCTAATTGAATGAAAAGTAAAAAGTATTGCTCTTGGTCCCACATCAAGAAGTGCAATTAGTCGATAATGTGAGTCCACTGACTGGTCCCCCTTTTTGTATATAGAGCAGAGCATAGACCCTCTCCAGGCTTCGAGGACTGTCACCGTTTGAAAAGCACAGTTGAAGAAGTGGATTCAGCAACCTTGCCCAGTTATCAGAGGCACATTTAAACAAACTCGCAGGTAGACCATTAGGACCAGGAGCCCCATCCTTTCTCATGTGATTGATGATGCCTTCCACCTTATTGCTGCTTGTTTTTTTGACTACTACCCTCTGGAACTCATTTGAGTGAGATGATATTTCATGCCCTAAGTGAGCTCTGTTCAGCGGCCGGGTCGGTGGCTCCCCAACAGGAACATCAATAGAGTGGATTTGCTTATAGTTATTTGGCACCAGCTGGCTGGTTGAAAGCAGGGCTGCCTGATTGTCAGTGTGTAAATCTGTTACATAACTAACCCAAGCTTCTTCTGAGTTGCCATTCTCCGCTGATTCTTTTCTACTCTTTAGTTTATTAACATGCTCCCAGAACCGCGCATGGTTGGGATCTTTTAACAGCTGAAATATGATAGAACATTCCTTTTGGTTCCTTTCCTCCTTATGTTCCTAGGCTGTTTTTGTATGGGTTAGTCTCGTACATTTGACCTACGCCGCAGTGGTTATTGAAGATTTTTGTTTGTGGATTGCCTGGGCTTCATGAAGGGCTCTTCTTGAGGCAACAATGGCTTTGTCGTATGTTGGGCCTGATTCTGTCTCCCATCAGTATAGATCTAAGGTCATCCATGCATTTTTCCCACCACTGAAGGGCCCAGACCCGATGCCTCAAATTAGCTACAAGCTCCTGTTTACTTAGCCAGGCAGTGACTGTTGCTAAATGCTCTGATTTCCACCTTATCCTTTTAAATAGATTTACTTTGTCTTCACCTGTTGACATGCCCAAATTTCTGCTCTCTGTAGAGGGTTGTACTAGAAGATTCAAGATACATTTTAGTGGATTATAATCACCTTCTGGCCTTTTTACTATGTCAATGTTTGCCAGTTGCATGGCTAGGTGCTTAGAAAGAAAGACATAATCAATAGTTGATTGGCCTTTGCAGGTCGAGGGAAAAGTCTGTTTCTTCTCTTTAGCTGTGGTCTCCCCTTGGTCTGATGCCAATTTGTAGGTTGACAGAAAATCTGTACGATACACCGCACTCTCTCTCAGGACGCACTGTCGGGTGGCAACTCCAAGCCATAATTTCATGAGCAGGATGGCCCAAAATGAGGGACTCAAGACTGTCCACCAATTCTAAGACCATCATCAGTGTGTTTTTCTTTTTGCAGCATTGAAATAACAGTTGACCAGTATCAGGTCGGAGGCTTTTCGATTAAGTTTCAAGCCTCTGATAGAACTGCTTTGGCCGCAGGGCTGGCGAGATCCATTGTAATTATCTCCAAGTTGCTTGTGTGCTTGATAAAGATTGATATCCCCCCTGAAGGGTACACAAACGGATTGTTCGTAGTGCAGGTGTAAAGATTTCATAAAAACCTGGCAGAGTCATAGGGACTAACTCCCAAGTCTCCTGGAAGCAGAGGATGCTGTTTGTTCCAGGTGGGTTAATGATTCCCTGCTCGATCTAATACTCTTGAGACCCGCCACATTCCATGAGACTACTGAGTACACAAATGTTTTTTTCTTGGAATCAGATGTCTGTGGTATCTCATGGGGCTGGGGACTATATCCCTGTCTTTTAGGTGTGGCGATCACCTGCGCTCCAGCATCCTGTGTGCATTGCTTAGATTGTCAAATTGTACCTCCCTCTGATTGTGCATGCAAACAATTTGTAGGAAACGTGAGTCTTCTGATTCCGAGGCCCAGCCACATCTCCCTCCTGTTGTATTCTTTAGCACACTCATTGAATTTTACCTAGGGTATGGATTGAAGAGTATTTCACTGGCAGAGGTATGTGAAAGTCAATGTCCCTGTTGGAATTGGCCCTTTCTGTAGGGTCATCCCCAAACTTTTTGCCTTGTGCCTCCTATTTTTCTGACCCTGTTTCCGTTGGCTATAGGATTCTGGGCACTTTACCACTGCTGATAAGTGTTAAAGTGCACATGCTCTCTGCATAAATTGTGATAAGGATTGTTTATCCATGATTGGCATATTTGATTTACTAGTAAGTCCCTAGAAACTTGCATGGTGTGTGCCAGGGCCTGTAAATGCTACTAGTAGACTGGTAGCACTGGTTGTGCCACCCACATGAGTAGCCCTCTAAATGTGTCTCAGACATACCATACTTGCCAGGCCCAAACCTTCCCTTTCGTTACATGCGAGGCACCCGTATGGTAGGCCCAGTGTGCCCCCATGGGCAGGGTGCAGTGTATGTGAAAGGTAGGACATGTACTGATGTGTGTGACATGTCCTGATTACTGTGCACTTCGTTTTTCACTATTGAAAGGCTATCTGTCCCATAGGCTTATCTTGGGGTGGCACTGTCACATTTTTCATGTGCGACTTTCCATAAGGACAGGATAGAAAAATTAAGTTTAGACTCTCTGAACGCAGAATTCATTAACACACCTATTGGTGAAGGTGATTTTTAAATTCTGTGTTTGAAAATGCCACTTTTAGAAAGTGCAAAAGAAACATGATAGAATGCACTCGTTTCCTTATACTTGTTTAGCTTCTAGCTAGGTAATTGCGTGCAAACTGATGCCGTGATCTGCCTTTTAGAAAGTGGGCATTTTCTTACTCCACCATTCTTTGTGCCTCTGGCTGTTTGTGTATTCACCGTCTGGTGTTTCAGTGACAGGATCTGGGATGTGCATTCACTCAGGATGACTGATACTCAAAGTACAGCCCGGGGGCCGCATGCTGCTCGCCTGAGATTTATATGCAGCCCCCTGGTTAACAGCAGCACTAAGCTTCTGTTTACTCGACTCAGCACTAAGAATAAAGATATGTTAAAGGAACTGGTATGCATGTATTTAGAGGTTAATTAAAGATAAAGAAGGAAATAACTTGGGATCCCTGCACTATTTAGCTTTAGAAACACCTTCATTTTTAAAGACATCTTGCTGCAAAAGTGTAAAAGTACAATGTCTGAACAGAATTCATAAAGTGTATTTTATTATAGATTTTTAAATCAAATACAGGAAAAGTTTTTGTAAAACACACATCTTGAAGTCATGTATTTTTTGGTCCTCATATGTTGTTAGGAAGAAACAGGAGGGTAAGTAAAATAAAACAGTTGCCTAGGATCGCACAGATTGGTTAAGTGGAGAAGCCAGGATTAATCCCAAGTTTTTGGTTTCACATTATGCAATTCAGACACTAGGGGGAGATTTACAAAGATTTTGCGCAATTTTTGTGTCACAAAAGTGTCGTAAATCGGAGCAATTTGTTTTTTCCAGTTTACTTTCCAGTGCTAAACTTGTTTAGCACTGGAAATAACAGGGAAGTAATGCAAAGCAGTGCAAAGCACTGCTTTGCATGACTTAGCGCTATGCTTTTGATGCAACCACCCAAGGTTTCTCACGCTAAACCCAATTTACTAAAAAAAGTAAACAGGTTTTAGCATGAGAAAACTGCGCCCTTTCATGGTAGGCACAAAAAAGGAGAAATGCTTTCATTTCTCCTTCCTTTTCTGAATTTGCATGTGTGCCGCACTGTACAGCACACATACAAAGAGGGAAAAGGGCTAAAGTTACTCCAAGCATGGCATTGGTAATTTGTACTGGAAGGATTCCCTTCCAGTACAAAACCTCTACAAGGCTCACAGAGACACCCTTACACCCTGGCACAAAGGTGTCTACGTGGCGCACAACAAACAAATGATGGACGGAATGCTGACAATGCAGACGTGGCGCACAGCAGCTGATTTCTGTGCCGGTACAAAGGAGAGGGGAGGAGAGTGCCTTATTTTAGTAAATTGGGTGCTCTCCTCTTCATGCAGCGCAGTGCAGCATTTGAGGCTGCTGCAGTGTGCTACTTGAAAAAATTGTAAATCTCTCCCTAGATGTATATGGTTTGCTTCTCATACACCCAACTTACCACCGGCCCCCTCTGCCTCCCCAGCATACCTACTGGCATCAATGCGGCCCTCAGTCACATCACAGACCAAACTTTGTGGCCCCTGGGAAAATGTTGGCAAGTACCCATGTTCTAGACATTCACTAGGGGGGTTGAGGTGTGCCCTGCCTTGCCTGGGTGACTCATCGCAGGCCTGAATAGGCCTGGTCTTCATTTAGAGTGGTGGGAGGAGTTTCGCTTGAACCTGAATAGGCTGTCTCGTTTTTCACAATGCTGTCTATGTTCCCTGTGGTCATGCTGCAGCAGGGAGGACAGGACTGGTTTTGACTGGGTTCAGAGACCCTCACAGCAAAGAGGACAATAACAAAATGGGGTATAAGTATTGGACCTAAAACACCTGGACTTCAGATTACTGCCAGGAACAACAGGACCCTGCCAAGAAGAAGAGTGGAATGACTTTGTGAAGAGTGCTGCCATTTTTGAGTGAGGGGTGGGTTGGCCTTCACTTGATGCTTCTGTCTGTGGTGGAGGAAAATGACTGACTCTTTTTGTCCTGCTGTGGTATCCTGCTTGGGAAGGAAATTACCAAGGGCTTGTGTGTGCTGGCCTCCTGTTGAAAGTCTCAAGGATGCAAAAAGACATCGGGAAAGATCTGTACGATATCTAAAAAGGACCTGCCTGGAATGAGAGCTGGAAAAGCTGGGTGAGGAGCGCCGTCCCTGATGTGTGGTTACAACTGCCTGTAGTGGCTGGATCTGCCTGGAGCATGGAAAGGACAGGACTGTTCTTTACCCTTTTATTAAAAAGACAGCCTGCAGGATCACTGGAGTTTCCAGCCTAGAGTATGTGAAGTGCTTTTGGCCTGCAGGAAGTACATGGTGATCTTCACGTCTTTTGATTTATAGCAAAGTGCGTGTGAAAGCTTGTATTGGCTTCCCAGCACTGGGAGAGATTTGCCAGTCTTATCACTGGCTCGCCAGAGCATGTGCAGAGCTACACTGTCCCCACATGGCCGTGGAGAAAGAAAACCAAAGGAAACTCATGGTAAGCGCTCAAGTGACATCATGAAGAGAGCCTCTGCAGAGAGGCTGAGCGCAGAGCAGATCCCTCCGTTCAGTGCTGCCGCTCGTCAGGGGAGCCAGCCTGAGCCAGTGTGAAGAAAAGATCCCAGCGTTGCTGGGCAAATAACGCATCCGCAGGAGTTTCGGCCATTTCCGCAGCAACCAACAGGAAGTGCCAAGAGGAGTGCCTGCTGTGGGGAGGTGCAGGGTGCTCTCCATGTGACAGAGGAGGAGCCCAGCCCTCACCGTACTAGCCGCCCCAGCCTGACGGTCCTGCACCTCACTGACCGGCGCTGCTTGTTACCCACCCCTGGGAGCCCAGAGAAGTGCTTCTGCTCCACCAAGACCTAAACCCATGAAGCAGGAGACTCCTGAGACTGTGCTGTTCGACTATGTGGGGTGCAACAACTCCAACTCGCTAGGATTGCATCTGAGCCTGGTTGATAATAAGGAAGGGGGGACCCAGCGAGGTCTCCTCACTGGTTGCAGCCGTGTCACCCTGCAGCAGTTTCCCCTCTGTGTAATCACGGGCAGCGGCCTCACAGGTGGTAGGCAATGTTTGGGTTGGGCGCTGGAGACCGGGAGAGGTCTTGTGCATGTTCACGAGTCATAACCTGCAGCTGCACAGCACAATTGTGACAGCTGCTGCTCCCGTACCTTTTGAATGCATTCACCTACATCTCCTGCCCTGATGTAATTAGTTTTTAAGTGTACCCTAACTACTGCATTTTATGCCCTACTGTGGTGTCCTGTATTGTCAGGATAACAGGTACTGTTATTCTTAAAGACTGCACCATATGTACACTGAGGGTGCACAATAATGATATTCTTGTGACAGGGGCCATGTATATGTCTTTATACTATATCCATATCTATGTGATGTCATGACAATTGCCTAGTTGGCAAAGTGATTTATGTGGTTGTGGACTATGTGTTTTATATGCATTTTTATGACAAATCCTTAGTTGCACTGTGATTTATGTGATCCTTAGTCTAATGTGGTTTTATGTATAATACAAAGGTTATTTTAATATAACCTATTGTGGAGTGTTAGACGGTGACCCCAGAGGAGTCAGGGAGGTTACCTGAACACCCTGAGACCTACCCTCGGGGTATCGTAGCCGGGCACTGGCGGGAGACTCCTCAGGGGGAAGAGTCTCGTATCTAGGATCGCACACACGGCACCACACGACAAAGAGACACCACACGGTAGGTTCTTGGGAACAGATCTTTATCTATTTAGCTTCGTCAGATCTTTATGATCACCAAGGTAGATATGTACAAATTGAGCACGGGCTCAGAGAGTCTCTGTAGGGAAGGGGGTAGCGGGACAGTCTTTGGGGATCCGGATAGATGCAGGGGCGTACCCAGCGCACAGCTCACAATCCTCGAGCCGGGGGATACGCCGCGGTCCAGCCGGACCAGAGGAGTCTTCAGGGGCCGCGAGTCACTCAGCGGGCTCAAGCACAAGTTCGGAGGTCTTACGATCTTCAGGGGAGCCGCGAGTCACTCAGCAGGGCTCAAGCACAAGTTCGGAGGTCTTACGATCTTCAGGGGATCCGTGAGTCACTCAGCAGGGCTCAAGCACAAGTTCGGAGGTCTTACGATCTTCAGGGGAGCCGCGAGTCACTCAGCAGGGCTCAAGCACAAGTTCGGAGGTCTTACGATCTTCAGGGGAGCCGCGAGTCACTCAGCAGGGCTCAGAGGTTCCAAGGTTGCAAGGGAGCCGCGACCACATCAGCAGGGCTCTCGTCGTCCAGAGTCGAATCTGCCGGATAGCCCCAGAGCACCCCTTGATATAGGTCAGCTCCTCTTTGATGTCCAGGGTCCGTGTAGGCAGGGGTCTTAGCGCCTGGGGGCCGCTCGTTGGAGTTTCCTGCCATGTTCTCCTTTGATCCTTTCAGGGCCAGGTCGGGAGGAGTCCCAGACACCCAGCAGGCGTGGAGCCAGCCCTAAGGGAGGCCAGAGGGCCGATCGAAACCCATCTCCCGAGGGGAGGCCAGAGGTGTGATGGAAACGGCTCCTCCCTCTCTCACTCTATGGGAGCGCGATGTTCCCCAGCCGGGGTGGCGCCTCTAGGCCTGGGTTGTGCTGGGGCCGGGTGGCCATCGTAGGTGCAGGAAGTGGGCACGCGGGCCCGGTGGTGCTGGGAAGATGGAGGGCACGGACAGGGAAGTCCGGGTCGGGTGTGTGTGGGTCCTGGTGGGCAGGACCGGCTAGGCCGTGTACTGAGGGACTGAATGAGGTGTACGGGTCAGGGGGTGTGACCAGGGGTCAGGGATGGCCATGCCACGAGGCCGGGTCTAACACGCGTGCCCCCAGCTGAAAGCCGGAGAGAACTACCCATCCTCTTGGGGGTTCTCTTCGCTGAGGTGGAAGAACTGGGAGAGGCCGTCAGAGTTGGCGTAGTCAGTACCAGGGCGGTGCTCTACGGTGAAGTCCATCCCCTGGAGGGAGATTGACCACCGCAATAGTTTGGGGTTTTCCCCTCGCATCTGCATGAGCCATCGCAGGGGGCGATGGTCGGTTTGGACTTTGAAATGGGTGCCAAACTGATAGGGTCGGAGTTTCTTGAGGGCCCAGACTACGGCGAACGCCTCGCGTTCAATGGTGCTCCACTTCCGTTCTCTGGGTAACAGCCTTCGGCTGCGGAAGGCTACGGGCTCGTCTAGGCCTTGGTCATTCACCTGCGACAGGACTGCCCCAATGCCATTCTCGGAGGCATCGGTTTGTACCACAAACTCCTTGGAGTAGTCGGGGGCCTGGAGCACGGGGGCAGTACACATGGCCGCTTTCAGGGCATCAAATGCCTCCTGGCAGGCAGAGGTCCACTGCACTTTCTTGGGCTGTTTCTTGGACGTGAGTTCCGTGAGGGGACCGACAAGGCTGCCGTACTCCCGGATGAATCTCCGGTAGTAGCCGGTGAGGCCCAGAAAGGCTCAGACTTCCGTTTGGGTCGTGGGTGGTTCCCAGGCTAGGATGGCGTCGATCTTAGGCTGCAGAGGGGCAAGCTGCCCGCTTCCGACTTGGTGCTCTAGGTAGACCACCGAACCTTGCCCAATCTGACATTTGCTGGCTTTTACTGTGAGGCCTGTCTGGCGCAGGGCCGTTAGCACCCTCCGGAGGTGCTGGAGGTGCTCACTCCATTCGGAACTGAAAAGCGCGATATCGTCCAGATATACGGCGCTGAACTTTTCCAGCCCGGCCAGGACTCTATTTACCAGTCACTGGAAGGTGGCCGGGGCATTTTTCATCCCGAAGGGCATCACGCGAAAGCGATAGTGCCCATCCGGGGTGGAGAAAGCGGACCGCTCCTTGGCTCCTTCTGTGAGCGCAATTTGCCAGTACCCGCAGGTTAGATCGAATGTGCTGAGGAAATGAGCCGACCCGAGACGGTCAATGAGCTCGTCTGCTCGGGGAATGGGGTGAGCGTCGGCTCGGGTGACTTCATTGAGTCCCCGGTAGTCCACACAGAATCGGAGTTCTGGGGCGACACCGGGGGCCGCTGCTTTCGGGACCAGTACCACAGGGCTGGCCCAGGGGCTGTCTGAGGGTTCGATCACTCCCAAGGTCAACAACTTCGAGACATTGGCCTGAATGCAGGACCGGACTCGATCAGGGACTCGGTAGGCTCGTTGCTTCACCGGCGGGCTGTCTCCGGTGTCCACGTCATGGACACACCAGTCGGTGACCTTGGGGACGAGTGAGAATAAGTCGGGGAACTGCCCTAAGAGCTGGCGGCAGTCCTCGCGTTGCTGGGAAGTGAGGGATGGAGAGAGGTTTACTCCTTCCACGGAGCCATCCTTCTCCTGGGTACACAGGAGGTCAGGGAGGGGGTCTGACTCCTCCTCGGCCCCGTCATCGGTGGCCAGCAGCAGACTCAGCTTCGTCCGCACGAAGTGGGGTTTGAGGCGGTTCTTGTGAAGGACCCGAAGGGGGTCCCGAGGGGACTGGATGTCCACCAAGTACGTGACCGGGCTCTTCCGCTCGACGACTTTGAAGGTCCCGGTCCATTTATCCTGGAGGGCACAAGGTTTCACGGGGGCCATGACCCATACCTGCTGGCCCATGTGGAACTCGACCAGAGTGGCATTCTGGTCGTACCAGCGCTTCATTTCCTCCTGGCTCGCCTCCAGGTTGGCCTCGGCCAGTTCTCGAAACTTCCTCGTCTGGTTTCGGGGGGTCAGAACGTATCGGAACACATCTCGGGGGGGCCTCGGGGCGCCGCCTCCCATCCTTCCTTGACCAGGCTGAGGGGCCCCCGGACGGGGTGCCCGTAGAGTAACTCAAAGGGGCTGCACCCCTAGGACTTCTGGGGAACTTCCCGGTAGACGAACAAGAGGCAGGGGAGCAGGACGTCCCACTTGCGCCGGAGGGGTTCTTCTAGGCCCGCGATCATTCCCTTCAGAGTCCGGTTAAACCGCTCTACTAGGCCATTTCCTTGGGGGTGGTACGGTGTGGTGAACTTATAGGACATTCCATACACAGTCATGTATTTTGAGATAAAGTTCGTCCCGCGATCGCTTATGACCTCGCGGGGAAAACCCACACGGGACAAGATCCCCATCAGCGCCCGGCCCACCACGGGGGCGGTGATGGTGCGTAGGGGAATGGCCTCCGGGTATCGGGTGGCATGGTCCACTAGGACGAGGATGAAGTGGTGACCTTGTGAGGTTGGGGGGTCCAGTGGCCCCACGATGTCGATCCCGACCCGCTCGAACGGGGTATTGACGACTGGGAAGGGTTGGAGGGGAGCCTTGCGCTTTCCTCCACTTTTTCCACTAGCCTGGCACGTGGGACAGGACTTGCAGTGGGTTTCTACATCTGCTTTCATTTTAGGCCAGTAAAAGTGAGTCACTAGGCGGCTTTAGATTTTGTCTTGGCCCAAGTGGCCTGCGAGGGGGACATCGTGAGCCAAGCCCAGGAGGAAGTCTCGGAAGCGTTGGGGTACCACCAGCACCCGGGCTGATCCTAGCTCCACCGACTTCTGCTCACTGTACAAAAGGTCATTTTCCCAATATAGCCGGTGTGTTCCAGATTGGTCGCCCGCGGCTTGGGCCTCGGCTTGCTGCCGGGGTCAGACCAGGGAGGGACAGGTGGCTTGCTCCTGGCAGAACTCCTCTCGGGAGGGGCCTCCCTCGTGGCGCCACTGGGCCAACTCGGGCAGATCGCCTAACTCTGCGATCTGTGCGGGGTCGGACGGTAGGGGTTCGTTGCTGGTGACAGATTCTCCACGTGGGGAGATGTGGGGGACCTCGGCTGGGACAATCCTGTCCTCGTTGGCAGGTGCGTCCTCGGCTTCCCCACGGGGGGACAGTCGGTCCACCATAGATCGGGTGGTGGCGCACACCCACTCGGGGAGACCCATCATCCCTAGGTGGGCCTTGCGCTCGACTTGCTTCCAGGGAGAACTTTCCAGGTCGTTCCCCAGGAGACAGTCGACCGGCTGGGAGGTTCTCACTGCTACTTTCAATTTTCCGACCACTCCGCCCCATTCAAAGGCCACCAGGGCTACCTTACAGAGACTCTCAGTGTTGTCGGCTGTAATTACAGGGCAAAATAGGTTGGGGAGGATCTGGTCTTCGTGGACTAAGTGGCTGAGGACACCGGTGATGCTCGCCCCGGTGTCACGAAGGGCCTCTACCTGTTGGCCATTGATCGTCACTAGCTGCCCATATTTCTTCGTGTTGGAGGGCAGGAGGCTCCCAGGGACCATTTCTCTGTCTCCTAATGATACCAAGGCCATGGTGGCGGGTTCCCATTCTACGGTCTCCTCAATCTCCTCCCCTAGGGCTACGTTGGCTATCTGTCTGGCGGGGGGGCTGTAGTGGGGACGCGCGGGGCCATGGGGCATTCGGGGTTATTGGCGTAATGGCCGGGCTTCTGGCAACGGAAACAAGTGATGGTCACCCGGTGCCCCCGTCTCACGGGTGGACCGGATACAGCTGGTGGGGGTGCCAGGAAGTGTGGAGGTTGGCTTTTCGGGGGACTGGATTGGGGTTCCCTCTGCCCTGCCTGGTCCCCCCCCTCTCTGGCGGGGTGGTCCCTGACTGGCTCGGGGGTATTCTCCTACAGGGCCCCAGGAGACCCGGGTGTTGGTCCAACGATCCGCCTCGACAGCCAGCTTCCTCGGATCCGTGAGCTTGCTGTCGAGTAGATGCTGGCGTAGCTCCACAAAGCAGTTCGCCGCCAGGTGTTCCCATAACATGAGGTCAGTCAGTTCGTCCAGGGTGGTTACTTTGCTGCCCTTAATCCACCCATCGAATGCACGGCTGAAAAAGTTCACATACTCCACCCACGTGGTGCCGGGGATCTTCTTGCAGTCCCGGAACCGCTTGCGGTACATCTCCGGGGTGAGGCCGTACCTCGTGAGGAGGGCCTCCTTCATGTGGCTGTAGGAGGTCTGCATGGAGGATGGTAGGTCGAGCAGGGTGTCTCTCTCTTCGCTCAAAAATCGGCCCCACAACCCGGCCCCCCAATCTTTCTGCGGGACTCGGTGGGAGGTCATGGCGACCTCATAGGCCTTGAACCATTGTTGGATGTCATCGTTCTTGTAATATTCCTTGACCACATCTTTGGGGATGTGGACCTTCTGTTCCAACTGTGGTGGCGCCCCCCGGTTCTCTGGGGGTCGAGTTTCTTCACTCCTTGCCTTGAGCTCAATTTCTTTCAAGCTTCGTTCGTGCTCCAGTTGAAGTCTTCGTCCTTCGTGCTCTCGTTGGAGTTTCTTCTCTTCTAGCTCGCCTTGTACTCGCATCTGTTCCACTGCTAGCTTTTTCTCAGCTAATTTCAACTCGCCCTCAATTTTCAGTTTGGCCAGTTCGAGTTCGTGATTACGACTTCTCTCTCTGTCTGCGAGTTCTTCCGGGGATAGACCCCAGTCTGGTACAAAGCTTCACACCTGGTTGCTGCTGCTTTCTCTTGGGGAGAGTCCAGCTTCGTCGTGGAGCTCCACCGCTCCTTCTGGGCGGGGGGCTCCGGATTCCACCCAAGCTTTCAGTGCCTTCTGCATATCTTCTTTGGTGTTGAGACCGGTGGTAGCGATTTTTAGTTCTTTGCAGAATTGCTTCAGTTCTTTGTGCGTGTACTCTTCCAGTTGTTCCGCCTGGAACACAGCACTCGCTTTGGTTTCTGTGAGGCTCATGGCGTTTTCTTCTGCCGTTTTTGCCGGTGGTGCGTCCACTGCTTATGGTACGATCTCTAGATGATGGGCCCGAATCCCGTCGCTTGCCACCAATGTTAGAAGGTGACCCCAGAGGAGTCAGGGAGGTTACCTGAACACCCTGAGACCTACCCTCGGGGTATCGTAGCCGGGCACTGGCGGGAGACTCCTCAGGGGGAAGAGTCTCGTATCTAGGATCGCACACACGGCACCACATGACAAAGAGACACCACACGGTAGGTTCTTGGGAACAGATCTTTATCTATTCAGCTTCGTCAGATCTTTATGATCACCAAGGTAGATATATACAAATTGAGCACGGGCTCAGAGAGTCTCGGTAGGGAAGGGGGTAGCGGGACAGTCTTTGGGGATCCGGATAGATGCAGGGGCGTACCCAGCGCACAGCTCACAATCCTCGAGCCGGGGGATACGCCGCGGTCCAGCTGGACCAGAGGAGTCTTCAGGGGCCGCGAGTCACTCAGCGGGCTCAAGCACAAGTTCGGAGGTCTTACGATCTTCAGGGGAGCCGCGAGTCACTCAGCAGGGCTCAAGCACAAGTTCGGAGGTCTTACGATCTTCAGGGGAGCCGCGAGTCACTCAGCAGGGCTCAAGCACAAGTTCGGAGGTCTTACGATCTTCAGGGGAGCCACGAGTCACTCAGCAGGGCTCAAGCACAAGTTCGGAGGTCTTACGATCTTCAGGGGAGCCGCGAGTCACTTAGCAGGGCTCCGAGGTTCCAAGGTTGCAAGGGAGCCGCGACCACGTCAGCAGGGCTCTCGTCGTCCAGAGTCGAATCTGCCGGATAGCCCCAGAGCACCCCTTGAAATAGGTCAGCTCCTCTTTGATGTCCAGGGTCCGTGTAGGCAGGGGTCTTAGCGCCTGTGGGCCGCTCGTTGGAGTTTCCTGCCATGTTGTCCTTTGATCCTTTCAGGGCTGGGTCGGGAGGAGTCCCAGACACCCAGCAGGCATGGAGCCAGCCCTCAGGGAGGCCAGAGGGCCGATCGAAACCCATCTCCCGAGGGGAGGCCAGAGGTGTGATGGAAACGGCTCCTCCCTCTCTCACTCTATGGGAGCGCGATGTTCCCCAGCCGGGGTGGCGCCTCTAGGCCTGGGTTGTGCTGGGGCCGGGTGGCCATCGTAGGTGCAGGAAGTGGGCACGCGGGCCCGGTGGTGCTGGGAAGATGGAGGGCACGGACAGGGAAGTCCGGGTCGGGTGTGTGTGGGTCCTGGTGGGCAGGACCGGCTAGGCCGTGTACTGAGGGACTGAATGAGGTGTACGGGTCAGGGTGTGTGACCAGGGGTCAGGGATGGCCATGCCATGAGGCCGGGTCTAACATGGAGTCTCTTTTGTGGTGTGCCTAGTGTGTCACTGATGTGGATGTGTGTTGAACAAAGGCTTTACACATTGCCTCTGGGATAAGCCTGACTGCTCTGCCAACCTACCCAGGGGGTGAGCATGGGTTTTATTGTGGGTGTAACACCCTTACCCTGACTAGAATGGTGGGTTCTGCTTGGCTTAGGTGCATACCCTAGCCAACCAGAAAGCTAATTTCTAACAGTCCCATTCCTTAAACATAGCTCTTTCAGCCCACACTGCATCTCTTTGGTCACTCTCTTCAATACTGACATCGTTACTTCCCCAATTGAGTTTGAGAGTAGCAGGTCGAACCTCAACCAGTCAAGGTCCTCTGAAGTTATGTGCTTTAATGCGGGGATATGATTAAACAGCTGTAACAGATTACCTCTATTAAAGGTATCCATGGGGCCTTTTGGAATGTATCAGGGATGAAAAGCAGTTCTGGATGGGCTGTGCTCATCAGGGTGAGTGATGGAGGGTCCTCTACTGGTCAGCTCAGAATGGACCAGATTGCTGTTGAAAATGGGACCTTTATGCTTGTAGTCCTGTGGATCGATTTTGGAAAAGGGGGTGGTGATGGACAGAGTTTCTGAATGATGCAGAATACTCTTACCAAGTCAAGAGATCATGGTTTTAATCCATCACCGTTTTTTAGCTCACTGCACCATCCCAGCTCAGAACCTGGCTACATGCAAATTAGTCTGTTCCTGTCCCAGTGCATGATGGGAACAGGGCAAACCAAACTACCAAGCCAATTCTTATACTGGGAAGGAAACAAGCTTCCGGGGACCGGTTTCTGGCATCACAGCCTTCGTCGGCCCGGCTTGCTTGAATCCTGATGGTGCAATGAGCAAGGGACTCACGTCTGAGTATACCCTCCCACACTAAGTGTGGATAAAATCGATTTTGGAAAAGGGGGTGGTGATGGACAGAGTTTCTGAATGATGCAGAATACTCTTACCAAGTCAAGAGATCATGGTTTTAATCCATCACCGTTTTTTAGCTCACTGCACCATCCCAGCTCAGAACCTGGCTACATGCAAATTAGTCTGTTCCTGTCCCAGTGCATGATGGGAACAGGGCAAACCAAACTACCAAGCCAATTCTTATACTGGGAAGGAAACAAGCTTCCGGGGACCGGTTTCTGGCATCACAGCCTTCGTCGGCCCGGCTTGCTTGAATCCTGATAGTGCAATGAGCAAGGGACTCACGTCTGAGTATACCCTCCCACACTAAGTGTGGATAAAATCGATTTTGGAAAAGGGGGTGGTGATGGACAGAGTTTCTGAATGATGCAGAATACTCTTACCAAGTCAAGAGATCATGGTTTTAATCCATCACCGTTTTTTAGCTCACTGCACCATCCCAGCTCAGAACCTGGCTACATGCAAATTAGTCTGTTCCTGTCCCAGTGCATGATGGGAACAGGGCAAACCAAACTACCAAGCCAATTCTTATACTGGGAAGGAAACAAGCTTCCGGGGACCGGTTTCTGGCATCACAGCCTTCGTCGGCCCGGCTTGCTTGAATCCTGATGGTGCAATGAGCAAGGGACTCACGTCTGAGTATACCCTCCCACACTAAGTGTGGATAAAATCGATTTTGGAAAAGGGGGTGGTGATGGACAGAGTTTCTGAATGATGCAGAATACTCTTACCAAGTCAAGAGATCATGGTTTTAATCCATCACCGTTTTTTAGCTCACTGCACCATCCCAGCTCAGAACCTGGCTACATGCAAATTAGTCTGTTCCTGTCCCAGTGCATGATGGGAACAGGGCAAACCAAACTACCAAGCCAATTCTTATACTGGGAAGGAAACAAGCTTCCGGGGACCGGTTTCTGGCATCACAGCCTTCGTCGGCCCGGCTTGCTTGAATCCTGATGGTGCAATGAGCAAGGGACTCACGTCTGAGTATACCCTCCCACACTAAGTGTGGATAAAATCGATTTTGGAAAAGGGGGTGGTGATGGACAGAGTTTCTGAATGATGCAGAATACTCTTACCAAGTCAAGAGATCATGGTTTTAATCCATCACCGTTTTTTAGCTCACTGCACCATCCCAGCTCAGAACCTGGCTACATGCAAATTAGTCTGTTCCTGTCCCAGTGCATGATGGGAACAGGGCAAACCAAACTACCAAGCCAATTCTTATACTGGGAAGGAAACAAGCTTCCGGGGACCGGTTTCTGGCATCACAGCCTTCGTCGGCCCGGCTTGCTTGAATCCTGATGGTGCAATGAGCAAGGGACTCACGTCTGAGTATACCCTCCCACACTAAGTGTGGATAAAATCGATTTTGGAAAAGGGGGTGGTGATGGACAGAGTTTCTGAATGATGCAGAATACTCTTACCAAGTCAAGAGATCATGGTTTTAATCCATCACCGTTTTTTAGCTCACTGCACCATCCCAGCTCAGAACCTGGCTACATGCAAATTAGTCTGTTCCTGTCCCAGTGCATGATGGGAACAGGGCAAACCAAACTACCAAGCCAATTCTTATACTGGGAAGGAAACAAGCTTCCGGGGACCGGTTTCTGGCATCACAGCCTTCGTCGGCCCGGCTTGCTTGAATCCTGATGGTGCAATGAGCAAGGGACTCACGTCTGAGTATACCCTCCCACACTAAGTGTGGATAAAATCGATTTTGGAAAAGGGGGTGGTGATGGACAGAGTTTCTGAATGATGCAGAATACTCTTACCAAGTCAAGAGATCATGGTTTTAATCCATCACCGTTTTTTAGCTCACTGCACCATCCCAGCTCAGAACCTGGCTACATGCAAATTAGTCTGTTCCTGTCCCAGTGCATGATGGGAACAGGGCAAACCAAACTACCAAGCCAATTCTTATACTGGGAAGGAAACAAGCTTCCGGGGACCGGTTTCTGGCATCACAGCCTTCGTCGGCCCGGCTTGCTTGAATCCTGATGGTGCAATGAGCAAGGGACTCACGTCTGAGTATACCCTCCCACACTAAGTGTGGATAAAATCGATTTTGGAAAAGGGGGTGGTGATGGACAGAGTTTCTGAATGATGCAGAATACTCTTACCAAGTCAAGAGATCATGGTTTTAATCCATCACCGTTTTTTAGCTCACTGCACCATCCCAGCTCAGAACCTGGCTACATGCAAATTAGTCTGTTCCTGTCCCAGTGCATGATGGGAACAGGGCAAACCAAACTACCAAGCCAATTCTTATACTGGGAAGGAAACAAGCTTCCGGGGACCGGTTTCTGGCATCACAGCCTTCGTCGGCCCGGCTTGCTTGAATCCTGATGGTGCAATGAGCAAGGGACTCACGTCTGAGTATACCCTCCCACACTAAGTGTGGATAAAATCGATTTTGGAAAAGGGGGTGGTGATGGACAGAGTTTCTGAATGATGCAGAATACTCTTACCAAGTCAAGAGATCATGGTTTTAATCCATCACCGTTTTTTAGCTCACTGCACCATCCCAGCTCAGAACCTGGCTACATGCAAATTAGTCTGTTCCTGTCCCAGTGCATGATGGGAACAGGGCAAACCAAACTACCAAGCCAATTCTTATACTGGGAAGGAAACAAGCTTCCGGGGACCGGTTTCTGGCATCACAGCCTTCGTCGGCCCGGCTTGCTTGAATCCTGATGGTGCAATGAGCAAGGGACTCACGTCTGAGTATACCCTCCCACACTAAGTGTGGATAAAATCGATTTTGGAAAAGGGGGTGGTGATGGACAGAGTTTCTGAATGATGCAGAATACTCTTACCAAGTCAAGAGATCATGGTTTTAATCCATCACCGTTTTTTAGCTCACTGCACCATCCCAGCTCAGAACCTGGCTACATGCAAATTAGTCTGTTCCTGTCCCAGTGCATGATGGGAACAGGGCAAACCAAACTACCAAGCCAATTCTTATACTGGGAAGGAAACAAGCTTCCGGGGACCGGTTTCTGGCATCACAGCCTTCGTCGGCCCGGCTTGCTTGAATCCTGATGGTGCAATGAGCAAGGGACTCACGTCTGAGTATACCCTCCCACACTAAGTGTGGATAAAATCGATTTTGGAAAAGGGGGTGGTGATGGACAGAGTTTCTGAATGATGCAGAATACTCTTACCAAGTCAAGAGATCATGGTTTTAATCCATCACCGTTTTTTAGCTCACTGCACCATCCCAGCTCAGAACCTGGCTACATGCAAATTAGTCTGTTCCTGTCCCAGTGCATGATGGGAACAGGGCAAACCAAACTACCAAGCCAATTCTTATACTGGGAAGGAAACAAGCTTCCGGGGACCGGTTTCTGGCATCACAGCCTTCGTCGGCCCGGCTTGCTTGAATCCTGATGGTGCAATGAGCAAGGGACTCACGTCTGAGTATACCCTCCCACACTAAGTGTGGATAAAATCGATTTTGGAAAAGGGGGTGGTGATGGACAGAGTTTCTGAATGATGCAGAATACTCTTACCAAGTCAAGAGATCATGGTTTTAATCCATCACCGTTTTTTAGCTCACTGCACCATCCCAGCTCAGAACCTGGCTACATGCAAATTAGTCTGTTCCTGTCCCAGTGCATGATGGGAACAGGGCAAACCAAACTACCAAGCCAATTCTTATACTGGGAAGGAAACAAGCTTCCGGGGACCGGTTTCTGGCATCACAGCCTTCGTCGGCCCGGCTTGCTTGAATCCTGATGGTGCAATGAGCAAGGGACTCACGTCTGAGTATACCCTCCCACACTAAGTGTGGATAAAATCGATTTTGGAAAAGGGGGTGGTGATGGACAGAGTTTCTGAATGATGCAGAATACTCTTACCAAGTCAAGAGATCATGGTTTTAATCCATCACCGTTTTTTAGCTCACTGCACCATCCCAGCTCAGAACCTGGCTACATGCAAATTAGTCTGTTCCTGTCCCAGTGCATGATGGGAACAGGGCAAACCAAACTACCAAGCCAATTCTTATACTGGGAAGGAAACAAGCTTCCGGGGACCGGTTTCTGGCATCACAGCCTGTGATGTAGTCCTGTGGATGACTGAATAGAACATCTTCGCTAGAAGTCCAGTTGTAGCCCTTATTTCGTTGTTGTGGTGGTGGCCTCTCACTACCTGTCCACAAGGGCTCAACTGCCTTCCTACCATTTGGAGGGCACCTAAAATCATCCCCTAAATTGTAATCTATCCACCTTTGTGGGTGCTTCCGATCTGATTGTGTGCTTTGATCCAATACTTCTTTGTGTTCCTGTGGGCCCCATCCTTCTGGTAATTTTTCCTCCATGTGTTGTGGGAAAGATTTATGTCCGGCTTCTGTACCCACCAAGAAGTCTATGTGTCAGATATTTTTTGAGGCCATCGGACCGGCAAGCCCTGGGCTCCCCTGTTCAGCAGGTGCTTTGCCCCCCTAGCCTTGTGCAATGGTGGAGTTACATTGGGGAGTGTATTGCTGGAGGTTGGGGGCTGAGTTAGAAAAGGTTTACCTGGGTTCAGGTCCCCCTATACATCAGTGATTGTAGGTGGTTTGTGCATCACTAAGATTCTTTTTAATCAGCATTGGTTCTTTGGTTGTTTTTTTAACCTTTATTGCCTTCCTTGATAGACTTGATGCTGGTAGGGACTTGAGGGCTAACATATTGATGGAGTCCTCGTGTGGCCCTTTTAAGTCTAACGGCTCTTTTGACGATTGGGAGCCTCTCCTCTTTAGCTCCCACTGACATTCTATATGGTTTGGAGCTAACAGATGGCAGATTACCACTCTGGTGTATCTCATAGTTGCATCGTGGGTTTTGGGATGGTTGCTGCTGTATCGGACCCGGGGTCGATTGGACTACGATCCTCAGCCAAGTAGGCTCTTAATGGCTCGACCTGTGGCTCTGTTTTCATAGCATTCACTTTTATTGGGCCCACTAGTGCTTCTAGTGCCTCTAATAGAGAACTTAGGTTGTCGATGATTGGAGAGCATGGGCATGATTTGTCCTTCTTAGCAGCTTTTATTTGGGACTCCAGGTGGTTTAGCTTAAACCCGATTTTCACCAGGTGGGTTGCCAATGACTGTATCAGGTCTAGTATTAATTTAATTTCATGTGACTGCCAGAGAAGGGCCCTGGCTATGGTGTGCTGTGAGGCTCTTATTGCCACCAATTATTGTGTATTGGGTGTGGACAATGTGTCCAGGGCAGACAAAGAAACTTTTCCTATTGGTCCCCGCCCCACTGATGGGGTTCGCCCATGTGTGTAAGTTATCTGGGCCTCTATATGGGAGAGGAATCAATCCGACAGATATCCCAATTACTGATCGGTGAAGCTCTCCCTTCTAGGCAAAATTAGAGTATTATTAATGTTTGTTAGTGTTTCACTTTTATGCTGTGTTGAGGCCGGTGGACTCGTCAACTCTGGGGTCCATTCTAGTGCTAAATAACCTTGGGCAGCAACTGTGATGCTGTTTATGTTCTGTTCAGTTCCTGATGAGTCCATGATGGATGGTAAAATGATGGAAGGCATAAGGCTAGTGGTTGTCAGCTCCCCATTCATGCTGTCATGCCAATTAACAAGAGCTTTTGTTGGCGTCTGTGATTGTGATGCTGGCTCTGTAATTGGCTCTGTTATTGGAATGCCTGCTCTTAAGCTGAGGCATGATTGAGATCTAAGTATACTTGTTACGCTCATGATCAATGCTTCATAGCTTGATAGTTGAGTGGCATAGCGAGGGCTGCTGCTTAGACCACTGGGTTGGCTGTGTGGAAACCCCAAGCCATTTGGGTTGTTGCACTGTGTAGTCCCATCTCGAATCACCTCTTGCACAGAGTCTGGGTCCACTTCCGTTTCATCATGAAGGAATCGTCTAATTTTGTACTTTGCAGGAGGCGGTTCCTGGAACGAGTGGGGGCTGGAGCCCCAACTTAACTCCGTCTGGGCTGCAGCCTTAAGGAGATATAAGGTGGAACACGGTGTGAAGGTAACGGTGCCCGATCATGCACCATCCCACTTTTATGCATTGGATGCTTCCATCTTGGCCTCTTCAATTTGATGTTGTTATAGTTTCTGAGTTTTGTCAGTAATGGCTGAGTTGACTTAATTCCCTAACTGCAATGCCACTCTTCCTGAGGGTTGTGTAGCACTGGAAGGGCATGGGCACACAGCTAGTGGTCTTTGCTGTGTCTGCTCTCTGAATCGTTGTGCGCTGAGCACTGTTTGCGATTATGCTACCAGGTGAAGTGTGGCACGGGGGGAGCTCACATGGGCTGAAAGCCGTACCCACCCTCAAAGGGCTGCTTCTGTGGGCCTTGGGGCTCAATCATTATTTTGGGAACTAGCCCATGCTTACTAATCACTACCTAGAGTTCAAAGAAAGTTCCACTGTTATTTTGATGAGGCTGAACTTCCTGGTATGTATTAACCCTGGGCGTAGTTTGCGTAGTAGCGCTACGCGTAGCTACGCAAAGTGCAGTTCGCCCTACGCACGCTACGCGTAACTATGCGAACTCGTTAGTGCGGTAGGGAAATGCTGTTCGCACTGATTGCACTGTGCCGGATGCTTGTCTGCACTGTGCAATCATTGCAAACGGCATCTTGCACAGTGCAAGCGATCGTTTTCTGCCGCTCGAGTAGATTTGTACTCGAGCGGCAGTTTTCTCAACGCGGACTGGTAGCTTCTCATCGCCAGCAGTTGCGAGCATACGCGACCACTCGCAATGAGAAACCTGACCTTCCGCGTTGAGAATCTCGCCGGGAGCTTTATTTTCCACGCTCGCGATTGGCAACTTGATGTTGCTGATCGCGAACGAGGAAAAAGTCTCGCCGGGATATTGATTTTGCTCGCTCGTGGTCGCCAACTTGACGTTGAGGACAGCGAGCAAGCAAAAAATGACCGGTATGCGTTTTTGCACTGTGCTACATGCAATTCGCATAGTGCGTAGTAGTGCAAACTACGCACGCTCCGCGAGCATAGCGTAGTACTACGCCCAAGGTTAGTGTATATATATTATGCTATATTTACTTCTTGTTTAAATATTTCACTTTTTTACCATTTCTTTATTTCCTTGTTTGTTTGTTTTAATTATTGAATTTTTTATTTTGTACAGGACTGACTTGGGCTGGTTTAGCCTCCTGGCTAAATCGGAATATTTATCACGGTGTTGTAGGGGCAATATAGGCAGAAGGCTGGGGGTCACTTATGAATGTCCCCCCCTGTAATCTGTGAGCACACCACAATCTTGAGGGCCACGGGAGGGGTGTAGGTGTGCTCAGCGGGTGCTACAGAAGCAGAGGAGCTGCACACACTGTTAAAGTCTGCCCAGACTCACCACCTTGCTGCTGGCCAAAGACTCACCTCGCCTCCTCACTTGGGGGCCTAGCTTGGACCCTTCAACATTGTGCAGGTCCACACAATGCAAACAATGTGGTGGCAACAAAAATAACAAATAGCAGTGATGAGCGGCTGCTATAGTGGCTCCCACGGCCCCTGAAAGTCTCCGCTCCTCTGTCTCTCAGCTTTTCACGCCACAATATTTTGCACCTCCTCCTGGCGTCAGCATAAAAGACTATTGACTTTTCCTCATTGTGCTTCTTGTGTGTTTATATTCCCGACCTTCCCTACAACCTTGATGATAGAACTGTCACTGCTTATGGATTAAATGTTTTAGTCCTGTGTTCCTCTGATGAATAGTAGTGCTAAGAGAAAGCACTTCAGAGTGTGTAATATATGCATCCACATTGTACCCCACCTTGAGTTCTGATTGTATCCTTAGGAGTACAAGTCACTCCCACCTCTGCTTTGAATTTATCTCTGGGAGTGCCAAAAACTCCAATCTGTATTTCAAGTTTATTTCTAGGAGTGCCAATAACTCCGACCTGTATATCAAGTTTATTCCTAGGAGTGTCACACTCCAATCTATGATTTTGGTATTTCTGCTCTTATGCTGAGCTGCTGATGAAACTTGCAAGTTTGTGTCACTAAAGTTAATTCATGTTCATTGTATGTGAAGGCATTTTAGAGTAAGGATGTTCACTGCCTCCTCTTGTTATTTCCAGTGCATTGTGTCATGGCAAACCCAGAGGTTCTGGTCCAGTGCGCATCCACCTCACAAACGTAGAAGATCTCAGAAGTGACAATTTCCGTTGCGTAGTGTCACACAGCCGCTGAGCAGTTCCAGGACCTCAAGCCTCTCTTTTCTTATTTCATCCCAACCCCTCTCCCCCCAGGAGGACAGTGTGAATGCTGAGATTTTGGTTCCTTGAGTTGAATTGTCTTCGCGTGGGAAGGAAGGTCCAGCATCGGCTTCAGTATCGTCTCTGCCGATGGGACTGGGTGAGTGCATGACACCCATTGACTGCTAATAGTAACATTTAAAAAATAGTTCCTACATGTCAGCAGTGGAAATAGAGAAAGAGTACAACTCATGCAATCAGAAAGAAAACATAAGAATAGTCTTGAAAGTCATTGATTAAGGAGATACTTATTGAGTTAGTTATCCACTCATGAGCAATAAACTGTCCTAAAGCCCACTCTCTGTCTCTGTATTTCTTGAAGTATGGAATACAGTGCTGTCTACAATAGGTAACTAAACATAAGTTAGCCTACAACACTGCAAAGATGCAGTCCATGAACACATGCAAAAACAAGCTGTGTGGAATGATGACGTGTAGTTATGAAGCAAATTAAATATCATCTGTCTTGCGAATACGCTTATTTATGGAGCTTTATGTAGCGAGAACATGACCCAAGGGTGTTAGAGTGTTTATATACAAAACAAGGTTGAAAGGTAGAACTTCAAAATTGCCGACTGTGATAATGGCATTTATGATACAGTCACAATGGGTATGTGTCTATGAAGCATGCATCCTGCAATACCAAAATTCAAATTAAAAATGACAAGATAGAATCATCCACTGGACTGATCGTGACACAAAAAGAACAATTAGTGGAGTGTAACATACTTAAATTAGGGGGTTAGAGCTAGGAGGAAAGGTAAACAATCAGGCAAGCATGGGCAAGTGGAATAAAGCAAGGAGGGAAGTTAGGAGAGAGCTACATATGTAATTGGGTAAAGATATGATGCAGAAAAGTGTTGTTCCTTAAAATGTATGGAAAGGCAAGAGAGAAATTAGGAGGATGTAGGGCAGTGGAAGTCCATAGGAAACACACCCAGAAGGTCCTTTGTGGAAGTTCGAGGTATCCAGTGGGCTAAAGACTGAAGACTCTCCTATATTAAGGAAAAGATTGGAGATGGTTTGAAACAGCAGAGATTTCAGATTCTTTTTAAACATAACATTACAAGACAAAATATATTATGCAGAGCAATTTAAATTGAGTTCTAAAGGCATGTTGCTCTGCCAGAAAGAGATTGAAACACAGACCCTTTTTGAAAGCTCGAGGCTCAATGAGAGGAAAATCTATAATCTATATCTATAAACATTGGTTGCCAGAGATAGTCAGTTTTTCGGGGGAAAAATGGGAGTAGCAGTGTTTAGGACACTGTGAGAGATGCATGACTTGAATTGTGCTCCACTTTTAGAGAAGCCACAGAAGTGTTAAAAGCACAGGCATTATGCAGTTACATTTTTGCATCCCTTAACGAAGTGAGTGGCAGGATGCAGTACAGCCCCAAGAGTAGCAAGATGGACATTTGGTAAGCCTGTGAGTGGTGCGCTGTCATAATCAAGTCTAGAGAGAATGAGGGCTTGCCTGAGATTCGAAGGTTTTATTCATTAATAATAACCCAGAGCAAATAAACTAGATAATTTGAGCTTCCTGTCGAGGCAATAATGTGAGATTGGACGTTAATTCTGTTATTATAGATAAAACCCAACAATTCTGCATTCCCAAGATATTGAGTTTACTGTTCAGGATGCTACAGGGGTCACTGCCTTAAATCTATGGCTGCACAGGTACATTGGAATTAGGCAGGTTTAGTGAGAGCTCAGTATTTTGAGTATTACGTTTCAGGTAATAGGATGTCGTCCAGTGTTGTTGAATCTCCGTGGTTTTATAGAGTGGAGCAATATTGTTGGGAGAAGAAATCTCGCAGTATAAATGTGCGTCATTGGTGTATTGATCATGCAAGATTTCTAAATTACTGAGGATGTGGTTTCATATAGATACTGAAGGGTGTAGAAATGATGGTAGACTGAGGATACCACACCTCTTAGGGTGAAGGAAGAATGCCCACCCTAAATAATCCTCACACATGGGTTAAACATCCTTTTATGCTGATCCACTGTGTGTCATTGCTGACTGTCTAGTCTGGAACCCAAAGAGTTTCTTCAGAACCATATTTAGCTGGTTGTTGTAGGTTTCAGTGATAGCCAATTATCATGATGGCCATAGGGAATATGACTGCTAGTGACCCGAGTCAGCATGGGTCTGATCCTTCTAACCCTTTAGTAATCAAGAGGTCCTGTCCTACCTTCACAATTACATTTACATTTTTGCAGAACTGCAGACAAAGCAACAACCCTCTCGTGCCACCTTATCTGACTTTCATGGCCAGAACGTCTCTAAATAGAGTGGGTACACAGATTTGTTCCCCACACTTTTCTCTTCTTTAGCATAGAAGATTACTCGCTGGCAGACTCCCTACTGATCAGTCGCTTGCTCATACAATCATTCATGCCAGACTCTGCCCGCCATCACCACCATCAAGTACAATGATCCTCCAAGCATTCGAGTTTGACACATTCTAAAGAGCTCAAAGGTGCACTAACAATTATACCAAACTGCGGCAACCATTATGGCATTCAGTCCGTCTCACAAACCTATCCGTAAAAAGAGGTACCTACACTTTGCTTGCACACATTAAGAACAAAGAATCGCAATTGTATTCATTGTATACAAAAAAAGTGGCAGACCAGATTTCTTTGTTCACTGACCCATATCATTAATAGATAGGTAATGTCTTTCTCAGGTAGATATACACTGGGTTTGAAGAACCCTCTATGGCTTCCAAGTCCAGGGCTCCATGCCACTCCTTGTTAAAATAATACATAATAATGCATTCATACCTTAGTTTATTAAAAACCCTATGTGAACAGTTAGAATTTCAGGAATGAATGCATTTGACATGGGTGAGCGAAAACAGGATAAAAAACAAGGACTGAAGAAAATAAGGACTGAAGAGGTCATGTGCCCCAAATCAGAAAACAAGGCATTACTGTCATAATGTGGTTATCATTTCAGTTCAATAACTCTTTATTCGGCCAATAAAGACCATAAAAGCACGTGTAAAAGCACAAATATAACATCAAATAAACTTTGGTATGCATTCTTAACACCTGTGCATACAAACGTTCAGTAACATAATATACAAAGAGTAATTAAAAAACACAAACATATAGAATTTAAAAAACTGTTTTGTGTTCATTACTTGCATATATACTAACGTTTCATATTATAATGTGCAAATCTGAATTTAAAGCTCAGATGAAAATGGTGGTTACATTAAACTGTATAGGGGGCTCACTCACCCAAAACCTGACAGCAACAAAAACTCAAATTTTCATTATGTTAGTAGGAAGTATTCGGGCCCCCTAAGAACCATCAATCTGATCGTATCAATTACATTTTCATTATAAGACTTCATTAGAAAAACAAATTGCTATATTTCACTAAAACATAAATTACAGCAAAAATATTCGTATAAAGTGCAAGTGTGTCATTACAGTACTAAAACACAAAGTGTAATCACTGAGCCATCACCTGTTCTGACCCTTTGAAGGGCTATCCATTAAAATATAGTAAAATATCACAGTACAGACATTAAAACAATAAAGCTGGCTGCTCGATAAATTAAAAACCCTCTAGTCATTAAATAATATTTTCCTAAGTCTAAGGGCATCGGGCAGAAAACTTGCATCCCCCAAAACACACCATGGGGGAATAAAGCAAATAATGCAAATACAGCAAAGCTGGACTGGCATGTGCAAAATGATTGTTTCTTACCAGCGGGAGAGTGAAATTGTGCCTTGTTATGCAGGAAATATCACACAAAAATATGAAATGCATAATTTTCTGCTCTGAAAAATTGTTTTTGAATTTCCCAGCTTGTGAAATCCTTTAGGAACAACTAAAAACCAGTGAATTATATTAAGCCTGAACCTTTTCAGTAGAAAACGATGGTGAGCGTTATTTAAAATTGACGAATAAGGTTCCCCCCAAGAACATATTTTCAACAAAATGTTTGGTTTTACAGTGGGTTTAGAAAATTGCCTTTCTCCTCTTTCACATTGCCAACTAGATAAAAGAAAAATGTTTTAAATCCTGAATCTCCTTATATATAACGGTCAAGGATTTGTGAACAATTCTATACGACCCATAATCTCCAACTATCCTCAAATACCCATGCCATGGGCTAAGCAGTGCACCCACAAGTGATCTGCAGTCCTCAATCATAAGTTGGTTTAGATTCAGGGCAGAGCTGGACCAAATTCTAAACCATTGCATGATGAGGGTAAGTCGGTGATATACCCTAGTGCAACCTCCTCTTGAACTGTAAACGATGGAGTGCTGGCGGAAACAACAAGGAATCCACACAAAAAATTATTTTCAACCACCTGAAGCTCTCCAGCGTCTTTGTACACCCAAACATCACACAAATAATGGGGTTATCATTTTGGGAGACAGGGCACATCTACCAACTCAATAAATTAAAACAGTTCTGACATCATTTCTGCTCAGCCCCTAGTAGCTAAGGCACAAGCAGTAGGAAACCTCCAGAGAAGTGTGTGCAAAGCTTAAACAGTTGTGAACAGAAACAACGATTTCAATCCAAATTGGAAAAATGTAATGAGCAAAAAGATAACAAGATCATCACAAGGGGAACTGCAGATATTGGCTTTGGAAACATTAAGGTGACAAATGCATAGAAAAAGTCAAGCACTATGTGGTGGTCTAGCCCTAGGCGAATTTTAGCTTCACTATGATGGAGCAGAGGTTGAATACAAAAAGCAGGTTGCCCTGGTCTGAGGGGTTACCTTTAGACATGGGGCCTGATTTGGAGTTTGGCAGACAGATTGTCATTTCTCCATCACACAGGGACTGATCCCTCTGTCAGGATGACAGATTTCTCTTCGACAAATTTAGAGTTTTGCCTGGGGACCTCCATCTGTCAAGATGGATATAATAAAATGATAATCCACATTTGTAAAGCGCGAACAATCACCTGTAAGGGTCTCTAGGTGCTGGGGGCCGTCGGGAAGATTAAGCAAGCTATTGCCCAGAGTCACATGGTGCTGGGCTAATCTGCCACTGGGGATCGAACCATGATCCCCAGATTCCAGAGTCAGTCACCCTGGCCGCGGCGGAGCATGTCCATGGCTTATTGCCAGTCCTCCGTTGTGTGTCCCACCATTTCATTGTCAAAATCAACTAATTAATGTTGGTATGGCAGAAACACACTTGTAGCTCCCACAATAAAAGACACTCCTCAAACCAAACAAAGCATTTACCACACCTAACATGCAATAGCAGCACAGCTCCTTGGCATATAAAAAACAAAATATGCCTGGAAGAAGCCAAAACAGCTTCTCAGAAAATTAGGTTATTGTTGGGAGAAATTGGGTTGTTGGTAGAGTTGGGTGTTAAATCTGCTCAAGCAACAGCCACAGTCCCTGTCAGGGTCAACCACAAAAGTCACTAAATTAACCTGGGCTGAACCCTCTGGTAGCTTGGTACAAAAGCAGTCAACCTTAACTAGGAGGCAATGTGTAAAATAATTATGCAGCACCAAATCAGTAAAAAAGTAAAAACACAACACAAGAAAATCCCACACCAATTTTACAAAAATAGAGTACATTTTAATAAATAGTTTGAAGCCAAAATGTCAAAAACCCAATCAGTATAACCTGAGTTATAAAGTTTTTGATTTTAAGGTACATTTTACTGCCTGAAAGATGAGAACGATAACTGTGGACATCTTTTGTTATTTCAGACTGGGTCAAAGTAAAAAAATATGACTGACTGTGATGGAGCACAAGATGGATGCAAGAATTGGATTGGGATCGGTTGGAGCTTACTTGTGGACTTTGAAGAAATTCTGACTGTTCTGAGAAGGTAGAGTTCAGAGGAACAAGGCTGCGGGTAGTGTCCCAGTGGGGAGCTTCATCGCTTGGGAGCCGCTGGACAAAGTTGCGGTGAGGATTTCTTCATTCGGATTTGGTCACTCTTTTTTAAGTAGAAAATTTCCAGCAGGAGGAAGCTTGATGCTGTAGCTGACGGGAGTTCCACAAGACGGGATATCCCTTGAGCGAAGGAACTCTAAATGGGATTTGCTGTTGTGGAGAACGCAGCCGGAGCTGCCACAAAGTGAGTCCGGCTGGCAATGTACCAAGGGCGGAGACACAAGCAGGTTGGTCCTGGTCTCCCCCTGTTTCACATAACAGATTTTAGCTTAAACATTTTTAAGTCCCAAGTTTTGGATTTTGGTTATCTGGGTACCTTTATCAACACCAACACCAACACCAACACCAACATCAAGGGTCCAGCAATCAAGGTGCATCAATTAGGGGTGGGGGGTTAAGACTCATTGGGTTCAGGTGCGGTTCAAGATGGTTGGAGCCCTTTCTGTCCCTGAGACTCTTATCAGGAGGCCAGCCGACTAGTCCTTGGAGTCACTATTGTGTTCCTGCATTCAAGAAGTGGAACTGGGCTCAAGTAGCAGTGCATGCCTCTGAGGTTTCAAGGCAGGCTTAAGGTGGGCTTTAGGCAGCAGAGCAGTCCTTCCAAGTGCAGCATACAAGTCTTCTGAAGTACACAGCAGACCACAGCACCAGCAGTCCTCTGGGAGTCCTTCGGCATGTCCGGAAAGCGAACCGATGAGTTGATCCGAGTATCTTATGTTTATGTTGCACACAGCGAGAGAGTGAGAGGATAGGAAAACCTGGTTGTGTCCTGCCTATTTGACGACCTAATCTCAGAAAGAGAACCAGGTTGCCATTTGACAGCCATAAAAGTATGTAATATAAACAATGAAGTACTATAAAACCAGAGCCCAGTCCTAAAACTACTCACACATATACAATTATATTGATTCAAAATAGCCTGCATATAACATCTATAAGAAGGCCTAGTTAAAGTGATATGTGCTTTAGGACACTAAAACAGTACATTAATCTGACTTTCACCATTCCATATTAAAAACCTGCTTTATAAGTTAAAAAATAGCTGTTTAGTCAAGGTGCATTGGGTGTCTAGAGCATTCAGCTGCCCTTAAAAATAGGCTTACATAAAAACATGTTTCATCATCATACAGTTGTTTCACAAAGAGTAATGATTAAGCACAGTTTCCAAATTTCTGGCCTTAATAAAAGGCATTAAAAACATTCAAGCAGATTTCTGATAAAAAACACAGAAAAAAGTAAAATGAACCACTGACCATTTACAAATAATATTACATAGGCGAGCAAGCTATTCTATATTGTGCTGAAAAACCTGAAGGAAAGCAAAGTAGGAATGTTATTGTATCTGCCCAAACGTGGAACAGTAATGAGCACTCCCACCTTCCTCTCCAAGTACACAAATAATTGCTGAGGGTATTGTCATGGTTCATTGAGAGAGAAGATGAAATGGAGCTGTTTGATATTTCTTTGCTCAACCTTTTCTCCCAGGCGAGAGTTAGCAATAAAAATCAAAACATTTTCCTGCCCAGAGTAGCACGTTTCAGCATTAATAAATGCTTTGAGAAGATCCATGGCAACAAAGGATGTTTGTACAAATGCTATCCATGGAATATCAAGACCTTTATCACAGGCTAAACAATCTTTTATTATGGCTCTTGTTAAAGACGCCTCATCATTTTTTTCAAATTAAAAGCCATAGCAAGGGGGGCAAATTTGAACTTGATCTCACATATAGCTTAATCCCAACTCCTTATGGCAAATGAAGTCAGATGAGAAAAGGGGCAAAAATAAGAGCTTACAACAGAAGCGGTTTTCTTCTATTCAGATAGCTGATGAGTGCCTGATATCCCAGACTCCCGTCCCAAGAGTGGCAACTGGTACAAATTGTATAGAATACATTTATAACATAGGGCAAAAACTCAACCCCCTGGAGAGGACGGTAGGTTAAGAAGTGAACCAATTGCCCTACATACAACAACCAGGTCTAATTTGTTATTCCCATGAGCAGAATCAAGAGATTTTGGAGTAGATCCCTCACCCACAACCTATTGTGGCATGCTTCATCATAGGTGTCTATCCACAGCACGGTAGGTGACTACCATTGTGGTGGACTCAACCGTGTCTGGGAGTTCTTAAAAAATATACAGCTGGATTTGTAGCAGGGATCTACAGAATAAACATGTCTTAGGGTATACCCAAGGGAATTTCCTTTTAATTTATTGAGTACCTTAGACATGATTAAAAGGAGAATTGTATATGATCTTAGATGAGTAATAATGGAGTCAATATTACTCATTTACTCAGTTAATACTCTATACAATTATTTACTGGTACTGTTGGATCCCCCTTCGGAGGCCAAACATTTTATATGTACCTGTCAGGCAGGATTTGACACATGTGTGCTAAAAGGAGAAGCAGTAGCCCCACTCTGAAGGTCCAACTGAGGTTACAGGAGTGATCTCTACCCATTCAGCTAGATCTTTCAATCAAAGTGGTCTGTCATGTAGCTGCTGGGAGAAATGTCTCATTGCTTTAGGGTCAAGCACTTCATTGACAGTGTCTGTTTTCTAGTGAGCTAATATCCATTAGTCTACAGGAGCCCCAGGCAAGAAAAATGGAACTCTATAAAATGTATGTTTCCAAAATATTTATTCAAAATCCAAAGTCACCATTACATTGGGTTTTAAATAAATAGCAGAAGGATCATTATTTTTCTAGCTGGTCCTAAATCTAAGATACAGAATTAAAATTTTAACCTGTACTGTATTTCTTTTCTTTGACAACTAGGGCAATCCACAGTAAAAATCGCTTTTGGGTCCCTGCCACTATAGGGTCACAACAACATTACAGTTCTATATGTCCATTTTGTAAGTGTTGTAGGCTACAAGGCCTACCAAGTGGTGACATTAATATTTTTTGTAAGGCTTTCCCACATAAAAAGGGTTATTTTGCAAGTTGAGCTTCAGTTTCAAATGGAAGCAGCCATGCTACAATTGCTAGCCTGAAGCCTTCTTTTCCTCGTGAAACTAGTGAAATACATAATAAGTGCTTCTGTCCAAGGGTGAAATATATCTTTCTATGTCATAGGTGTATTTTCTGAACAGTATGGGGTCCATTAGGATGTAGGGCGGTGGGACCACCGCAGCGCTGGCGGTGCGGAAAATTGCAATTTTCCGCCCGCTAGCAGCGGACATCATGTCTGCCATATTAGTATGGTCAAACATAGGCCAATTCACGACCACAGCGGTGCGACGCGCACCGCCATCAAAGTGCGCCCGCCACTGCGGCGGTGGGAGCCAATGGAGAACCTCCGCCGTGCGGAATGACGTCCGCCCCGGTCCACAAATTAGGATGGCTCAAGCATGCAGACGCACCACAGCGGAGACACTGCCCAACCAGAGACGGCGGAAACTCGACAGCGGAGCACGAAAACCAGAGTCCCGGTCCACACCACCCGGACACGACCGCAATGGACCCAGCTCTACACGTCTTTCTGGTGCTGTACCTGCTACATCACCAGGAACTCATGGACCACCGCGGACGCCGCCGCAGGTACGCAATAACACAACACACAACCCACGGCCTGACACAGGGTCCAAATCCACATCAGACACCCTAGGGGGGATAGGGACACATTCCCAAGGGCACCCACACATCACTCACCTGCCACAAATTCACCCAGCATCATCCGGGACACATAGCTACCGCCACCATGCAGCAATGTCCCGATCACGTCCCCGCAGCGGCGAACACAAGCAAATACATGCGCAATGCAGAAGGCAGGGCCAGTGCCAGGCATGGGCAGGGCACAAAGACCACAGGGCCACACCCACACACTAGGACACCCCATGAAGGCACATGCCATGTGCCCCCCCTGTGCACCCCATGTACAACAACAAGCCAGGGCAATACATACCCTGCACCATACAACCAACAATCATGGAGACACACAATGCAGGAGTGGCTGCACAGGAACACACAACACACAGCACAGTAGCACAGGGCCAGGGAAACACACACTAAACCACACTCAAGGAAAAAGCAATGAGGACAAGCAACAAATTAACACACACAAGGAAGCAACATCCAAATGGACACACAGCCTGCACAGTCAAACAGACATATCACAGACTGACACACACACACATACACACCCCACATACCAACAGCAATGGAGCAGAACAAATAGGGAAACCAAAGTTGGCTGCACACAAATGGAAGACCATGGAGACACACAAAAAGCATGTGTACATCACATCAGCACAAGGAACAGAGCACAACACCCACACACCATCAAAGCACACATGGCTGGCACAGTCAGTGAAATCAAACCACAGACAGCTCAGTACAACCACACAGAGAGACAGCAAGGCAAACCATGTATAGGCACAAGGATGAAAGGATGAAAGGAAGGCCCTGAACTCAAACTGGGAACAGCCACACATACATACAACTACTTCACAGGAGTATACAAGCAGCACTACACACAGGGACCATCTACACACTTCAGGACTGACAAACACCAGTAAGATTCTACACACATACCCCCCTCACACCAGCAGCACACAACACCAGTGCCAAACACACTGAAGGCTGCCAATACTTGACAGGCAATACACACACAAACAACCACACACCCTGGGCTCAGCCACAAACATCACACACACACACACACACACACACACAGGGATGCCACCACAAATGTGGAAACAAATACAACAGGCAAACACATCACCCAACTGAAACACACACAGAGACACAACAGCAACAACAGACATGTCGTGTGCAGCTAAACTGGGGAAAGGCAATATGAGCACAGACACAACTGGAGTGCACAACCTCATCACCCAGGAACAATGCACAGACAACATTCCACAACACACACAAGAAGTGCACAATCACGGAACAACACAGCCACAGCAAACAAACAACAGATGCACATGCAGAACAATCACATAGCAAACATTGCATGACATCAGGGGATGCACAACGGGCAATCACAAGGCAACATACACACAGCACAGCAAGCACAACATGCTGTGTGTACACACCAAGCATACCAGACACACACAGACATCAGTGACAGAACAGCAACCCACACAACACCATACAGCACAGCACAAAGACAACAGCATCCCCAAGAAGTGAAGCAATAACACAAACAAAACACATACATCCAACACAACACCCAATAGATGCACAAGTGTAGGACACAAAGGTGGAAACAACTTGACCACAGGACTGGGCAGCACACACAGTTGAACTGCATAGCAGCAACCATGACTGACAAACAGCACCATTAAATCACACATGACCCATTGGGAAAATGCACTGGGTGACACATTGACCCTGGACAAAGAACTGCACCACAAAGCACAGTGGCACAAATGAAGTCATGGGGAGGTACACACACATACAAACCAAGGGGACAGCTCACACCAAAGTGAAGTGTACTGCATGTCAGTAGGGGACATGGCAGGAGTGTACCATACACAAAGAGAGGGAGTGCAGACCCACAATGGGTAGGCAGCTGAAGCACAGATAGGGGATGGCATGACAACACACACAACATGCCACACTGGAGGCAAGAAGGCACCATGGGACAGCAAGGCTTGAGAAAACACAACCACAATGGCAGTGGGGAGCAGCAGGTCTGCACAGACCCCACAAACAGCCACCAGACACAGTGATGTGCAACAAAACACAACACTGAATTGCCAGTAACACCCTCTGCATACTCACAAGTGACAAAAACAACAAGTAGGAGTCAGACAGAACTGTAAGGACACACCAACACACTGCACAGTGCACAACATACAACTCACACATGGGCATACAACCACATCCACAGGGATGAACAATCAAAACAACAGGCACACAACTCCTGAGTGACACGTGTGTAGTTGACATTGCAGAGGCATGCATACATCAACACTCCCCACAAATTCACCCCTTCACACTGCACAATACCTGGTCATCCAAGAGCACACATGGAAAGTAAGCCATGGGACTAGGATGACTGGCCATCACAAGATGAACACACACATACACCACTGGGCACACATAAAGGAAGAACACACACATGATGACCCTGGACAGCCTTCCTGAAACACTGTGTGCAGAAACCCACCCTGTGCTGGCAGTGCCCCCCAACCTGACATGTGTACAATAGAGCCAACATGAACTAATCAAGTAAATGACTACTGCCAAACATTCAAAATTGACACCATTGCCACCACAAGTATCTGGGCAAAGAAGAACTGAAGCCCCTGTCACCCATGAAACAATGAGATCAAGTGAGCCCAAACATTGACCATGTTGAAGTGCTACACAGACCATGTGGCACAGTAAACCATTTACACACAGCAGAAGAACTTTATTCAGTAAGTACACTGACAAAATAGATAACTGGAGAAACTGTTTTTATTCACAAATTGCACAGATAGGCACCATGAGAAGAGAAGGGTGAGGCACAAAATGCAGAGCATGTCCATGAGAAGCTGCACAGGCAAGGGCAAAACAGCAGTGAACTACAAGGCCAGTGGCCAGGGCAGAGTGCAAAGCATGTCCATGAGAAGCTGCACAGGCAAGTGGAAAACAGCAGTGAACAACAAGGCCAGTGGCCAGGGCAGGGTGCAAAGTATGTCCATGAGAAGCTGCACAGGCAAGGGCAAAACAGCAGTGAACAACAAGGCTAGTGGCCAGGGCAGAGTGCAGAGCATGTCCATGAGAAGCTGCACAGGCAAGGGCAAAACAGCAGTGAACAACAAGGCCAGTGGCCAGGGCAGGGTGCAGAGTATGTCCATGAGAAGCTGCACAGGCAAGGGCAAAACAGCAGTGAACAACAAGGTCAGTGGCCAGGGCGGAGTGCAGAGCTTGTCCATGAGAAGCTGCACAGGCAAGGGCAAAACAGCAGTGAACAACAAGGCCAGTGTCCAGGGCAGGGTGCAGAGTATGTCCATGAGAAGCTGCACAGGCAAGGGCGAAACAGCAGTGAACAACAAGGCCAGTGGCCAGGGCAGAGTGCTGAGCATGTCCATGAGAAGCTGCACAGAGAATGTGTGTGACTGTACCTTTCCATGGCCAGCAACACAGTCAGGGGGCAACAATGTGCAGTACAGGCCCTCCTGTGTGAGACACAGGTGTGTTAGGGTGACTACCACTCAGACTTGGCTGTCAGGCAGACTGGGAGCTGGCTGTGCCTCGGGGACTGTCGGGGCACTTAAAGGGGGAGAGAGCAGAACAGCTGAAGTAGAGTGATCAGTGTCTTGGCAGGCTGGAGGGCTGCTTGGACCAGGTGGTGTAGTGGCACGTGGAGGTGGAGTCATGCAGCCGGGAGTCACGGTGTGGCTGGGTGATTGTGGAGGGGTGCCCTTCCACTTCTTGGGTATCCTTAATGGCTTGACTGAATGTGGATCAATGGGAAGTGGTGTGGGCACAACAGGCACACTCAGCAGGTGCAGGTGCTGGCAGCCCCACTGGTGATGTGCTGGACCCAGCGGAACTCTTTGCCTTGCTTCACCTCTGCCCCCCTTCCCCTGTTTACTGAGTGTCACCCCTACAGTCCCCTCCGGCCCCTGCTTCACTGGGGCTTGGAATGGGAGTCGAGGTGGTTGGTGATACTGCCTTTGAGCCCTTCCCAGGTGTACCCTTGGCATGCACCACCTCCTTGGTGGGCACAGACACTGTACAATTTATCTTTGCACAATGCCTTAGGGGCAGGAGAGTCCTTGGATGGGGATGCCACTGAGGCATGTGTGCCTGAGGTCTGCTGCTTTGCTAATTGTCCCCTGGTGTCGCCTGACGGGCTTTTCTCCCTGCGCTCTGGGGTGCCTTTGGTCTTCTGTGGGGATGGTGTCTGCGCACGGGACCGCTTGGGTTGTTGCTGCAGTGTGCTCCGTGTGCTGTATCGTGACTTTGATGTATGTGGACCATGGTCACTATCGTCAGACGTGGCCACTGCCAGGGGGGTGGACAAAGGGACCGGAGCTGGACTGTGAGAATGTGCCTGTTGCAGGGCAGACATCACTGTTGATGAGAAAGCCTGGACTGTCCGGTGCAGCCCACCTACGCCGGAATGTATGCCCTCCATGAAGGCAACCACCTGGGCCAATTTCTTGTCGTGGTCAATGAAGGCATTTAGGAGAGCTGTCTGGCCTACACACAGCTGGCGCAAAAGGTCCACAGACTCAGCACTGATGGCAGCAGGGGAGACAGGGGCAGGGGCACTCTTCCCCCCTTACTGAGGCAGACACGGGCAGCAGAGGAAGTGGCTGGGAGGGTGGGCAATGGCCACTGTGTGGTGGAAGTCAATGCAGAGTCCCTGTTCCCTGTGCCCTCCAACATGGATGCATCCCCGCTGTCATCGGATGATGTGGTGCTTTGCGTCTCAGGCTGGGACTCCTCCAGCAGACTCCTGTCCCCCTCTGATGTGCTGGTGACATCTGTGTCACTGGGCTCCTGGGCAGCTGTGGTGCTAGTTTCACCCCCACTGGTGTCCGTCTCCTGTCCCTCCGTAACCACAAGTGATGCTGCATGGGAGAGAGAGATGTAGGGTCAGGTCGGTGGCAAAAACAGAACAAACATATGCAAGCAATGCATGACAAAACTTGAGCAAATCTACATGTTGCACACCACCCTGTGCAATCACATCGTGCCAACTCACTACATAGACTCAAGCAGTGCATGGAAACTGGAAACTCAGGCATGAGTGAGCCATGTGATGACCACACAGCACAACACCCTGCTTGTGGCTCTGTTCAGACACACAACTAGTTCTGAGCACACCTAGGGACATGATGGGGGCACACAACATGTTGCCAATGACAGTACTGGATGTAACAGGAGGGGACAACACAGACCCAAACTACAACATGACAGTCCACAATGGACATTAGCCCATGCCACCCACCATGTCGTACCTTGGGGACAATAGAATGCTGCACATTGCTGTAAGATATCTAGCCCTACCCAATATGGGTGCATGCAATGGACGCATTGATGTACGCACAGTCAGATTGGGCACACTGTCGTTCCCTCCCATGGGATTCCCAAGACTACACCAATGCAAAAGAAACCTGAAGAGCAAAACTCAGAATGTAATGTGAATGCACAGCTTCCAAATCAACTTTGTAAGTACAGGTAGGGCAAATGCATGCCACAGGCACCCAGGCCAGCAGCCACTTACATGCCACAGCATCACACTACCAACATCAGAGAGGCCAGCGCTGGCACAGGCTCTGTACACATGCAGCCACTCCCATCCAAAGTTAGACTCCCCAAATGCTCACCCCTGGCTTGCTGCTGATGCTCCTTCAAACGTGCATCCAGCTCAGGCTGTATCACCGCCAAGATGCGCCCCATTAGTGGTGTCATGCTGCGTCATGCCAGACGCCCAGTGCGAGGAAGCAGCCCCAGGGTAATCTCTGCCACATTCTATGCCAGCCAGCTGATGTCATCCCATCTCTTGTGGCAGTGGGTGCGCCATCGGTTTGAGACCCCCAGGGCTCGCACCTTCGCTGCAATGGCCCTCCATACGGCTTTACGCTACTGTACCTTGAGCTGAAGGCATGGGAGACAAGAGGGAGAAATGATTAGGTATACAGTGTCATGTACCAACATCTATCAGTATAGCAGCAACATACAACCAAATCACATATCCAACAATAGATCAATCAGAGACTATAGTACAGCCCACATGTGACCCCTGCATGGGAAAAGCTGATGTTAAAGCATGCAGGTGTGAGGGGGAACACTGTCCCTGCACATCTCACACACATGCAGGATGCCAGCACTGAAACACTAATGCAGCCTGCCCACATCTCCAGTCCATTGTTGGCTTGAGCATCACATACATCACATGTCAACCTGTGTTTGGGGGTGGACTCAATGTGCCCAAGACTGCGCAGCCATCAATGTCCCTGTCCTGTGAATAGATGAATGTGTCATGGTGGTCACATAGAGGGACATGATCTCACAAATACAAAATGCCATTCACAAGGGCAGTTGTGTGCAAACTACAGTGCTGAGATGGACCATAGCTGGAATGCAATGTGAAAAGACTGATGTCATACTCTGTAAGTTAAGTGAGGTGTCCTTGTCTTTGTAGACGGGGACTGTGCAGGCCAGCTGGGCTCACACTGAGATGGACTACAGGGGCACACACAGTTATCCAGCCAAGCAATCACTGTCCTGACTACAGCATGAACAACTTTCTGTGTCACTGTATGGCTGACAACACAACACAGGCCACTCATACTTACATGTGCAGGGAGGGAAAGCTGTGGCATTGGGTACACACACCCTCCCACTGGAGACAGCATGTGAGGCAGTGCATTACACTACTTCACACTCCCAGGCACATACTGCATCAGTCCACTACATGTGTGGCCCCCCTGCCCTACCACAACACTGTTTAAGACTCACCACGACATTTAGGGCACCATATAGCCTTGGGTACTGTGTGAGCACCTCGCCCACCAGGACCTCCAGCTCCTCGCTCGTGAAGGGATTGGCACGGATCTTCTCTGTCCTTGCCATCACTGTGGACGTGAGACAACAGCAGGGGATTTTGGTGGCGAGGGTCCCCAGGCAGCAATCCCTGGAGGCAGCAGCAGGTGATGGGTGTCAGGCAGCAGTCCCTGGAGGCAGCAGCAGGTGATGGGTCTCAGGCAGCAGTCCCTGGAGGCAGCAGTAGGTGAGGGGTCTCAGGCAGCAGTCCATGGAGGAAGCAGCAGGTAAGGGGTCTCAGGCAGCAGGCTCTGTGAGCAGTGGCAATGTGAGGCTCACTCCCACATATATAGCCACCTGGGGTCGTTTCAAAGGTGCCAAGCTGCAGCAATTGGTGGTCCATGTCTGCCTCTTTCAAACGCAGCCAATGACCGCCTCCGCGGTGGCGGAGCATGCCTACCGCGATCTTCAAAATTGCATCATGCCACTGCTATCGAGCTTCCCATTGGCTCTATGGCGAACTCCATGGCGGTGTAACACCGCTGGGACCCGGGGTGCGCTACCGTGATTGTGCATCTTTCAAATGCAGCCAATGACTGCCTCCGCGGTGGTGGAGCACGCCTACCGCGATCTTCAAAATTGCATCATGCCACCGCTATCGAGCTTCCCATTGGCTCTAGGGCGAGCTCCATGGTGGTGTAACACCGCTGGGGCCCGGGGTGCGCTACTGCGATTTTAGTGGTGGAGCATGCCAACCGCCATTTCCACATGTCTCCATGCCTATGAGTACTGCACTGGTGTGCATGGGGGTACTGGTGACACACCGCCGGTGCCAGGCGGTAGCTACCGCGATATGGGTGCCATGCATTGACACGAGGCACCCCCATTCAGGCTGTGGAGCATACCAACCGCCATATGGGCATGTCTACATGCCTATTAGTGCCGCACTGGTGTGAATTGGGTGCTGGTGACACACCGCTGGTGTCAGGGGGTAGCTATCGCGATATGGGTGCCATGCATTGACACGAGGCACCGCCATTCAGGCGGCGGAGCATGCTATTCGCCATATGGGCATGTCTACATGCCTATGAGTACTGCACTGGGGTGAATGGGGTGCCATGCAATGGCGATGTCCATCTGTCACACATCAACAGTGCATAGTGCCAACATGTTCAATGGCACATCATTGTGCACACAATGCCAATGTTCAATTTACTCCACTGATGGCTACACATGCCATGTTTGTGTGTGTGTAATGTACATTTGTCTGTACCCACTCACATGTCACTTGAGGATTTGATGTTGGTGTAGGCAGGACAGTGTAGTCCTGGACTGTACAATGAGTATACATGTCAATGTGTTGAGGTCCAGTGACAATCACAGCCATGCTCGTTTCGATGAATGTTGAACTAATTAGCATTGCCTCTCATGTCTGATCATGAACACATTTATCATTCTAGCGCCGACTGTAGTCATTGTGTGGTGGATGTGTACCAGGTTGTAATGACGCATCAAGGTGTGACTGGTACAGCAGCTAGGTAGGAGACAGCGGTTTTGATTAGTTACACATATGCTGGATCCTAGACTCCTAGGCGTGGACATGTGTACTGTGGCCATATCCCTATGTGCATTCACATAGCCAAAGGTGGTGTTTGAGGTACTTGTCTTGTGTAAGTTGACATGTGTGCCCTTTGTGTGGCTCAAGGTGTCCCTCCATGTAAGATGGTCTGTTAGTCACTCTAGATGTCAGTCATTGTTGTCGTTGTTTCATCCTGAACGTGAAATGCTGTGCCCATCTCTTGGTGTATTGTATTGACATGTGTCCACTATCAACTCCAATAGGAGGAGGCCAAATTAGATTTGTCACTTGACGGTGCTGGAGGACATGGAGGATGTTGCGATCATACGAAAATGCCGCCTGGACAGAGCCACCCTCAAAACTCTTTCAGATCTGTTGGAGCCCCACCTGCAGCCACGCAGGACATATCCAACAGCTTTCACCCCTACTTATAAGGTGAAGGTGATGGCAGCCCTGCATTTTTTTGCAACAGGATCATTCCAGGAGACTGTGGCCAGCGCTGGTGGGATGTCACAACCGATGTTCAGCATGGTGCTGCTTGATGTACTGTTCGCTATGATGCTATACAAGGACAGATACATGCATTACCCCAGGGGTGCTGAATTGCCAGCTGTGAGGGGAGACTTCTATCTTCTTGGACACATCCCCAATGTTGTTGGGGCCATTGATTGCACCCATGTCGCTCTTGTGCCACCACAGGCAAGTGAGCACATTTACCGCAATCGCAAGCATTACCACTCAATCAATGTGCAGGTGGTGTGCCTGGCAGATATGACCATCTTGCAGGTGTGTGCCAAATTCCCAGGCTCGGCCCACAACTCCTACATCCTGAGGAACAGCATAGTGCCCCAGCTGATGGCTAATCTTATTCCAGAGCATGCATGGATTGTGGGTGAGTATGCCTAGTCGTGTGGCGTGCTGTGTGTGACCTATTCCCCTGAGACTCTACGACATTGCAATATCTATTTGTGTTTGTCAAACCTAGATGACTCTGCATATCCCAACCGTCCCTGGTTGCTGAGCCCACTGCGGAATCCCAGGTCCCTGGCTGAAGTCCGCTACAATGAGGCCCATGGGAGGACATCTTGTGTGGTGGAGTGCACTTTTGGCCTGTCAAAGTCACGTTTCCGGTGCCTGGACTAGACCGGAGGTGCACTGGCATACTCGCCCGGGAAGGTGTGTCAGATTGTTGTTGCATGCTGCATGCTCCACAACCTAGCCATTCGCAGGGAGATTCCCCTGCTCCTGGATGATGGTGAGGACCCAAGGCCCCAGCCTGGAAACCAAGCTGTGTCCATTGATGAGGACAGTGGAGAGGAGGAAGGTGTTGACCTGCGTGAACAGCTCATCACCCGCTACTTCACTTGACGGTGGGTGGCAATATGCAACATACCCATTGTCTGATGTGATTGCTGTTATCGTGAAGGGGCATGTGAGAATTGTGGCATCAGCCAGTTGTAGACTCAGTGGTGGTTGGAAATGTTTCTAGGACATGTCATTTGGGAACATCAACGGGACGTGTATGTTGACACTTGGGGGCCATTGTGACGTGCATGTTGGGTTATCCTGGTGTTAGTGCTTGCGTGATGTCTGTGATGCCACACCCAGACCAGTGACAGTTGTTCCGTTGTGTTTCCCTAGGTGCCTTCGACTTCTCCTTGCCTACATACAGCCCATGGTCCAGGTACATTGTGATCATGTTGAAGACTGTACACCCTGCAATAAAGACGGAGCAGACATAACACGTGTGTGAGGATATTTTATTTACTATGGTGAGATGCAAGGGGTGTACATTTCCATGGGGGGGGTGATTTGACAGTCGTGGTAGATGAGATGGTCGAGTAGTGGTGACCCAGTCCAACAGGCAGATGCCATTCACAAGGCAATGTGGGGTAGGACAGTCCAAATAGTCAATGCAGTGGTGGAGAGGGTTGCCATCATGGCTGGCTCCGTCACTTGCGTCTGGCAGGAGCTTTGCCTACCGATACTCCCAGGGTCTTCTTGGGACGGCCCCTTTGTCTTTTTGGCGGGGGGGGGGCCCTGCTGCAGGGCAGTGGAGTCTGAGGACTCACCCCTCTCTGTAGGCCCAGGGGAGGATGGTGAACTGTCAGTGTGCAGCCCACCAGAGGGAGGCAGAGGTGTTGTCTCGGGTGCATGCTTGTCCCTCAGTACCGCCACTTGCTGGCCCAAGAGGTCCACGATTTGTCCCATGTGACTGTCACATCAGCAGGATGAGCTCATGCAACAGATCGTCCGACCGGTCCGTTCGTCCCTGGGCCTGTTCGTATGTGCCCAGGACTCTGGTGATGTTTTCCAGGGAGTGGGTCCCAGCCTCCTGGTGTCCCTGGGTGACCCTGCCCCTCCCACCTGCCCTACTGCCACAGACCTGTTGCCTCACCACTGTGGGCACCCACATCCTCTCCCTGCCCTCCTCCATGGGTGGTGTGTGCAGGGCATCCTCTGGGACAGGGAGGGTGTTGCCGGCAGCACTGGTGGTGGTGGTGGTGGCTGTGGCTGCACAGGCCGTGACAGCAGGGGTCTGCTGTGGAGTTGTTGTTGCCGCAGATGTGGTGGGGGGACGCTGGGGTCCTGGGACCTGTTGCTCCCTGGCAAACCAGATGGGCCGGCCTCGAGCTCATCGTCCATGGAATCCTGGGAGTCAACATCCGAGAGTCCTTGTACCGAGGGTGGAGACTGGCTCTGCATGTTTCTGGTGTCCTCTGCAGTGAGTTCTTGGTCACCTGTGGGTCAGATGGGAAATGGTCATTGCAGTGCACCCGTCAAGCTTTGGGATAGCTGTGTGTCATTCACATTTTGTACACTGCACAATTGACATATCATCACATTGTTGACTGTGTACAGTACTGTGCTCCCTGACACGATACAGTGGTACAAGCATTACTTGTCCATGGTGCGAGGTGTCAAGTACCATGCGAACCGTTTCCAATTGAGGTTTACTGGGACTTGTTGCTATCTAGGGCCTGGCACAACATGTGTTTAATTATGGACTCATGGTTTAGTTGTCTGACCTAGCAGACGTCACATCTGGCTATGGACTGGCCATTGTCATCTCCTGCACCCCTTTGTCCTGTCATGTGCATATCTTGGTTTGTGCCACCACACATACGTTCATATTTTGAGAATGGTCCTTGTTGCACTTGCCCCATGGTGATGCACATGTAACTAGTTGCTGTAGATGAATGTGCCCAGGCTTTCTTCTACTTGTGCATTGGTGTGTCACACTTTGGTGGTTGTGACAGTTTCCTTGGCTTACCTGTGTGCACACTGTGCTTGGCAATGGGTAGGTATGGCTCTTTGTGCAATGTGAGGGCTGATGTTGTCATACAGCACCATTTAATTTGGGGAAAATGTGTGGTTGCACGTACTGGCTACCTACCTGTGAGTTTGTTTGTTGTACTGCAATGGCTTCCATCTGCTCCTGGGTGGGGTGGGGGAGAGATCCATCCTGCTGAGGCATGGGACACAGGGAATGTTGGGAGTAGTAGTGCAGCACTCCCAGCCACAAACACCCTCCCAGGGAAGATGGCTAGCTACCTGTAAGTTTGATGAGGGTTCTGTAATGGCTGACACATGCTTCTGGGTGGGGTGGGGGAGGGATCCATCTTGCTGAGGTGTGGGACACAGGGAATGTTGGAAGTAGTGGTACAGGCCCCCCACCCCCATACACCCTCATTGTGAAGATGGCTACCTACCTTTAAGTTTGTTTGTTGTACTGTAATGGCTTCCATCTGCTCCTGGGTGGGGTGGGGGAGAGATCCATCCTGATGAGGCATGGGACACAGGGAATGTTGGGAGTAGTAGTGCAGCACTCCCAGCCACAAACACCCTCCCAGGGAAGATGGCTAGCTACCTGTAAGTTTGATGAGGGTTCTGTAATGGCTGACACATGCTTCTGGGTGGGGTGGGGGAGGGATCCATCTTGCTGAGGTGTGGGACACAGGGAATGTTGGAAGTAGTGGTACAGGCCCCCCACCCCCATACACCCTCATTGTGAAGATGGCTACCTACCTTTAAGTTTGTTTGTTGTACTGTAATGGCTTCCAACTGCTCCTGGGTGGGGTGGGGTGGGGGAGGGATCCATCCTGCTCAGGTGTGGGCCAGGGGGCCTGGAGGTTGTTGTAGTGCTGTCTGCCTGTACACATGCCCCCATGGTTATATTGTTAGCTATGTTTGTGGTGAATGGGAGTTGGTGTATGTTGGATCTGTGAGCCATGTTTTTGTGAGTGTGGGGTGCAGATGGATGGTGTGTGTCCTAGGTGGTGTAGCTTTGTAGTTGTGCAAGACAGTACATAGCAGAGTGGCAGTAGTCATTTGTTTGTACTTACCAGCCTCCACTCCCCCGGCTACTCCTGTGAGACTCTCTGGATGCAGTATGGCAAGCATCTTCTCCTCCCATTGTGTGAATGTTTTTAGTGGAATGGGAGGGCCACCGCCAGTCCTCTGAGCCAGCTCATGGTTCTTGCTCCTTCTCTCCTTGACCACCCTCTTCAGGTCATGCCATCGCTTCATGATCTCCTTTTTTGATCTTTGGGTGGTCCCTACTGCATTGACCCTTTGGACTATCCTAGCCCACATTTGTGTCCTTGTGGCTAATGGTGTATGTTGGACCAGGGTACAAAAAAGCTGTGGTTCCACTCTGACTATCTCATCTTCCATGACCTTCAACTCACTCTCAGTAAATTTGGGCATTTTCTGTGTGGCCATGGTGTGTGGTGTGCAAAGTGATTGTGGGTGCAGGGGTGTGAGTGGTGGTTGTGGTGGTGCTATGTATGGTGTGTATTGTGCAGGGGGTCAGTTGTGCTGGTTTGGAGGTGGTGGTGGTGCTGTGTGTGTTGTGGCTGGTGATGTTGTGTCCTTTGCCTCTCCTGTCAGCTGAGGTATGTGTCCCTTCTCTCCTGGAGTATTGCAAGGGATTGTGATCAGTGAAGGGGCTGGTTTTATACACAGCTATGTGGGTGTGTCCAATTGGGGTGTTGCTGACAGGTGTGTTGTCCTGGGATTTGTATTTTTCGTTTTGCCATGTGGTTGTGTCATTGGGGTGTGTTTTGTGTATTTGGGAGGCATGTCTAGTTTTCTGTGTGCACTTTTTGGCCTTCTTGTTGGGTTTTGGCTTCGTCCGCCATATTTTTGACGGTTCGTTCGCCGAGGTGGCTGTGCTTCAGCTCTTCTGCTGGCTGTCCCATTCATTCCATTGTGCGACTGCAGTGGTTGGAGACGGCGGTACGTACCGCGGGACCATCGGGGATATACTAATTTCTGGAGTGGTGTCTCCGCTATAGTTGCGGCGGGTTGTTGTTTTCCGCCACGATTCCGACCACCGCGGTCGTGTTTTTGGGGCGGTTAATGCTAAGTTGTCCGCCGGTTTTCCCACGGGGCCGCCGGGCGGTCGTTTTCCGCTTCCATGGCGGTCGGGGTGATTTTCCGCCCTACATCCTAATGGACCTCTATATTATGGCCTTATAAGAAAGTGAAAAAATACCTTTTGCGTTAGAAGATCTTGTATTTAGTGATTCCGAGTCTGACCATAGGCGTCATAAGCTATTGGAGGCTCTTGGTCAAGCTGGTTTAAGGAATGTAATGCCTAGGGGCCTTAGCACATCCAGGGAATTGCCCACTTTTGTGGTTTGGGGTAAAGGGACCATCATTGCTTATATTTTTATCTCGAGGTCCCTCGATTGTCTTGTTAGCCGAGGAGTGATCCATGAAACAAACTTTAGTGACCAAAACCCTAAAGATTTGTACTAGAAATTATTGTTGGCCCGGGTAATTATTCTGGATCCTGGCCTAATTGGCTTAACTGCAAAAGATTGGGGTTTGAGGGCAAAGTGGCATAACCTCTCAATGGCTAAAGTGAATAAATCTGTAGTGAGACGGAATATTGCTTTTATCTTGGAGCCCCTGCTACACCTTGACACATCACCTGCGCTAGTGGTGGAAGCTTTTGACCAGCTAAACAAGTCTACCGTTAATATCATAAGGGATATGGCGAGTAAGCCCAACGGTGCTAAGCCTGGCTGGTTTGGAAAAGCATGCAGGTCCATGGGCAATTATTTGTGGGAGGCCCTGAACATTAAGCCCTGTAATCAGGATGTTATGAAGCGGCTAGGAGGGCGTATAAATTTGCACTAGGAAAGCAAAAGGCAGAGCTCAAAGAAGCAACTTGGAACCGGCCGATGTCCACTCGCTTCTCTAGAGGTTCCAGGGGTTTTTGGGTGGTGGTTAATGGAAGGCAGCCCAATGTGGCTGCGCAAGATGACATAGGCTCCTCCATCCCTCCAGCCCTCTGGGTCGCCCACTATCATAAGGTGTATGCACTGGATAAAGACCTCCTCTATAACCAGGGTGATGCTGATAACCTGTATCCACTTGAGATCAGGTTTGAGTATGAGGAGGTATATTATGCAATCATGAGTAGTCTGTCCAATAAAGTACCTGGGCCAGATGGAACATCTATGGATGTATACAAGGCTGCACCTCACCCCTGGGCTTCAGTCATGACTAATGTTCTTAATTCCGTGACCCAGCTAGGCCTACTGTCAACTTGGGAATCAGCTACCATAGTCCCTGTTTTTAAGAAGGGGAACCAGCAGGCCCCTAACTGCTATAGAACAATTTCCCCTTTAAGCTCGGTGGTAAAGGTGGTAGGGCATATCGACCTTCAGCGAGTGGAAGATAGGGCCCAGGCCAATGATATTATTTGCCCTGTTCAAAATGGATTTAGAGAAGGGATGGGCATGGTGGAACAATGCCTGAACCTCAACCTTATTTTAGGGAAATATACTGTGGCGAAGCAGGTATCCATTTTCCTTGCCTTCATAGACCTTAGTAGTGCCTTTGACCAGGTGAACAGGTCTAAGATTTGGGATATTCTTGAAGAAATAGGACTGTCAGCTCAATTGATTAATTTTCTTGGAGCTCTACTCACGGACGTAAATTCCCATGTCAGATACAGCACAGAGGGGGAGACTACTGAACCTTTTAGCCTTCCACGGGGGGGTAAGTCAGGAATGTGTGATGGCACCAATATTGTTTTTATTATATATTAATAGCCTGAACTCCTGCTTGAGTGAAATGGGGCTGATCTGCCCAGGGTAAAGTCTGTCAGCATGCCTACCCTGTTCTATGCCGATGAGCCCGTATTCATGGCCAGAACAGATAATGTGTTAAAACTCCTGGTGGACCGGTTTGTGAAGTTCAGGGACGATCTAGATACGAACATCTCAATGGTCTTATATGGTCTGTGGGAGAAAAACAGCCAAGACAAGACCCAGTGACATTAAAGGGGAAAAAAATCACAAGGGATTCGACCTTTCCCTATCTGGGGATATCATGTGACAGTCAGAATAATTGGCTTTCTTGCATTTTCAGTCGCTGTTCCAAATTCAAACAAGCCTGCTGAGCTTTGTTTAGATTTTCACTGTCGGTGGGTAATAAGCTCATTTTGCCCCTGTTACAAATCCACAGAATGAAGTGTCTGCCAGTCCTGACTTATGGTGCTGCCATTTGGGGGTTCCGAAAGTGTAGGGGGATCCAGCTGGAAGAGGACCGTTTCTGTAGGAAACTTTTGGGGTTGGGTTCAAACAGTTTCTCAATTGTCACCCATGAGGAATTGGGCTTGAGCTATGTGGAGAATCAGGTTAAACTGGCTCCACAGCTACTCTGGATTTCTGTTTGGTTCAAGGAGAGATGTGTGGTTCAACAGGAGTGAGATTGAGGACTGTATGAAAAGCACGCATGGACAAAAGATACTGTGGATAAACTATATAAAATCTGTTGCCTATTCCCTTGATTGTATGGATATTTTCGACAGGCCACACCTCCTTATAAAGGGTGATCGTGGTCTTTTTAAGGAACAATTTTTAAATAAGGTTAAAGAAGAAAGGGAAGTTGGGCTTTGGAGAAAAATTCCATCAGATTATTTTACTGTTGAAATCTGTAATTGGTCCTGAAATTTATCTTGCAGCTTTTAAGCATCCCAGAGATAGATCTCTGCTTACTAAATTTCGTTTGGGCACTATTCGTACAATGGTTTGTTTCCCTCTGGTTAAGTTTGATCCCCATGCCCTTTTAATTTGCCCTTTTGAAGACAGTTCTCCCTAGGCCCTAATACATCTGGTTTTATTTTGTAAATGTTATGAATTTCTGCACAGAAGGTACCTACTACTACTTTAAAAGTGAAGGGCTTTACTCAATTTCAACCTGCCTTTTAATACTTACAGTTATAACCGGATCAGGCGGTGATATCAGCAGTTATTGATTATCTAAAAGGTGCCTTATATTGGAATAAAATAATGTGTTCCTAGTAAACAATGATGTATATTTTAGGTTGGGCAGCTGATTTTATAAGGTTCTTATACGCTCATGAATTGTCCTATTTAAATTAATTGACTTAATTTGTGTTTAATAAGGCTTTTAATGTTTTAACATCTCTTTTTAAAGTTTTTTTGATCTTTTATGATTATTATGTACAATCGAATAAAGATTAATATTAATCAATCATATAAATCAAGAAAGTGAATCAAGCCAATCAGGGATTAGCCAAACTAGAAATGTTTTCGGGGTCAGATGAGATAAACGGGGCACTGGAAAGAAGTGCCCCAGAGTGCAGGATCTAAAATCAGCAAAACAATTCAGCACAAATTGGAGCTGGCCCTGCAGAAAGGGGTATTTGCTCACAGTAATAGCAAATCCTACATCTTTATTGTGATCAATTTCACCCTCTAACCACTCTGCCACCCCTGTTCCCTAACCAATATGTCTACACTGAACTCAGCCCATTTGCACATGGTTGCTGTACGATATATGTTAAACCTCACTACATACTGTTTCTAATCTCATTCTACCATTTCATTACACATTCCTTACAAAACCTCACATAATATAACAGTCTGAAGAGGTGTAAATTGATATTTGTGACACACTAAACATAGCCTCCCTTATGAAACTTCTGTGTACAGCAGTTTACTTATACTAAAATAAGTGCTATCATTATAATTTCATTTACATCCAATTTTTTTTATACATAATATAATACAATTTATTAACAACCATTTCTGTTATTATAACGTATAACCCATGTTCTAAGACTGCAATGTTCCAGTTCTGGTTTTGGACAAAAGCATATTGTATTACTTGTTTTTCATTTTCTAAAGTCATGTTGTTCATTTATATAATTTCTAGGATAATAGATACAAAGAAACAATTTTATAAAATACATCTGAAAGATAAAAATCTACAAATGAAAGGCTTAAGGATTCCTTTAATCAGCCAAGAATTTAATTACAAATTATGAAGGGCCAATATGTGTTTCGCGGTAAAAAAACAATGGTTCGGGTGTGGCCAAAAGGTCCAATAATAAAGTGATCCTAAGGAGAGCACTTATGGTTAGAGAGTTGAAGATTAATTATTTTAAAGGAGAAAAAAAAAATAATAATATACATAGGGACATAAGTCAGTTCATGTGAAACATTTATTTCCACAACAATAGAATTCAGGTGCTCACACAATAAGTGAACATGTGTTTTGCAACATAAATATTAGCAGGATGATTCATCAAGCCTGAGTGCTTTTTAAATTATTTTTTGGACAATATTAGATATGTACTAAAAGTGTTACACATATCATTGAAAATATTAAGAAAAAGAAAAGGAAGGAGTGTTGAGATAGACAAGCGGAAGATACAATTAGAATAATAATGGGCCAAAGCAAAATATACATATCAATGCTGCTACAAGTTAGTTATAAAATAAGAGCTTTTGATGCACTTTAATGGCTCAAACAATAAGACAATGATATTGCAATGATATTCTCTAAACAATGTAGGATCATTAATGGTTCCTCAAACATGTGATTGAAGCAGACTCCAAAATACCAGGCAACCTGTTCAGGCTTGGGAGATGAGGCATCTACAGTTCAGAGAAATGTATTAGGATCATTATGATTAAAACTATTTTAAAGTCCAATAGCTGGTGTCCTGCACCTTTAGAATGAAATTTAGTGATGCATACACAAATCAACAAAGGCATTGAGTGCCATAAATTGAAAATCAAAAACATAATTTCTTATAAGTGGATCATCAATGTTGATTCTAGTATGTCTTACCTAAGTTAAACTAGTAAGATTGCATCATACTAATTAAACAAGTGACTTTAAGTTCATCACTTGGTGGAGGTCTAAAAAATGGATAAAGAAGATAGAAAAACTAAAGGGTAAATAATATGTTTAAATTATGCTTTAGAGCTGTTGGTTGCTTGTTTCTTTTTAAGCCGGGTCCATTTTATTGTGTGAAAGCTTACCAGAGTAAATGGTTATATACAGAGGTAGGTTTTAACATGATTTATAAATTCTTTATCAATCTGTGAAAAACACAAATATAACCATAGAAATTTCAAATTTTCTACCATTCATATTTTTTAAAGGTTTAGCGTGAGTCTGACAATATTAGTTAAACAAAAAGAGTTCTCACCAATACAGGAGGCATGATTCGTACTCAGCAGATCTGTGCAGAGGTAGAATGGAAACACAAGCCATGATTAGATGACAGTAGTTTTATACCGAGTGCTGCCACTTGTCCTTCATGAATGGTTATTGTGACAGTTTAGACTGAATGGGAGCTCTATTGTAGGAGATAAGATGATGGATTGAAATGTGAGTTACGTTCTAGCATGGCCTATTACAAAATCTATGGAATTCCAAATTAAATCTGAAAAAATCTAATTTTATAATATTATAGTTCAAGGGGTAGGGATGATGAAAAAATAATCTTTTGAAAAAAAATTATTTTGAAAAAAATATAAAAAGTGATATAAGATTACGGTGTGGGAATCAAACCCGTAGTAGTTATATATGGGAACTTCCAAACTTTCCCATTGCCTATTATAAAATTCATACCATTCCAAATTAGATCTGAAACATTAGATATACAATTTATAATATTATATTTAAAGTGGTGGCCATGATGAAGAAAGAATGTTTTTGAAAAATGTGAATATTGAAAAAAATAAAATGTGTAAAACGTGGTGAAAGAGCACAGGGGTGAGAATCAACCCCTAGTTAGTTATATAAGAAAATTGGGGACTCTGTGAAAAAGCTAGTCCACCACAGGTGAATTGAACCCAGAACTCACTACTGTGTTTGCAAGGGCTTCGAAGTCAGACAAACCTTATTCATATTTTGACAATGTACCAAACAATTATTTCTATTCCTCTGTACACAATTAATTCAGAAGCTTGTCAGTTTCAAGTTTTTAACACAAATGCAAATATTGTTCCCCACTTATACATAAATGTTGCTGGAGTATCATTATAAAACATTGGACGTTGACAATTTCAGTGATGTAACCTAAAGCATATCAGGTATAATTCCCTTCATCAGGGATAGCTGTGAGTAAAGAGAAAAGGATTTAAGAGAGCATCAAAAAGGAAGGTGCTAAGCAGTATTCAGTAAAAACAGCAGGTAAAGCAGAGAACAAAAATAATACATTAATTTTAAAAGAAATAAGTGAAGCACTCTCTTTAACAAGGATCCGTACTCTAGTGAACCCAAACCCCAAGCAGAGCCCAGGTGTGTCCATGTGAAATGACAACAATAGAACCAGCGGTAAACCCTTGCATAGCCACCAGTGACTCATACTGTATGAACCATATGTGTATCCGTTACCGTATGCGGCAAGATGTGGTACATAAACAAAAACAACAAGAGTGCAGAATCAAGTGGTAAAAAAAGTTACTGTTGGTCAGTGAAACTACAAACCCCAGCGTGCATCATAATAGAATTTAATTTTATACCAGTGAGAGCACTCAATATCAACACTGTTAGTCGAGCAATGAGATTTCCAAAATCTCCTTCCAAAGAAAAAGCACGATGACCAGTAATGTTGCCCTGAACCTGAATCAAGTAAGTGATTGCGAAACATGAAGTGACAGGAGCATGCAGACCTCAATTGAAATTAGCATTGAATATCTGGAGTCAATCCAGCTGCATGAGTCTATGCATGCCCGAATCCTCTTCTACACACACACACACCTTATGGTGATAGTACAGATTCTGGCTCAGTCACCAATAATTCACTTAAACTGCCAAATAAACACATGCAAAATGAGTGCTCATTCATACCCATTATGTACAAAACATAACTAACTGGAATAGAAGTGTTGAACTCTGTATGGTGTTTCACCTGAAACAGGGACCTCAAGTATAACCTCTTGCATCAGCGCATTGCCATTGAATGCGAAACAATGTGTGTAACAAGATGTTTATTTGAAGCAGCCGGTTTAATCGTGTGCTTCTAGAAAGAATCTCAAACTATCGAAGAATTGGAAGTAATGCCAAAAAGAATGAGGAAACCTGTCACCAAGCAGCAACATGGCAAAATCTTTGCTTGTGAACTTAATTGTATAAATGATAAATACATATAATGGACTGCTAATACAATAATCACGTTGTTGCAAGACACATACTAACAAATAGTGATACTGTACGTGTGATGCACATAAAGGTGCCAATTCCGATCCGGTAAAAACCGGGTACGAACCGTCGGACGGAGCCTTTTCTCCGTCCGACTCGTACCCGGTGCGAAATCCATCCGAAAATGCAAGTACGATTCATACGGAAACACCATTTCCGTACGATTCGAACAAAACACCGACCGAACAGAAACTAAACACAATTCCGATCCTGAAAGGAGCCGACGTGACGTCGGTACGCATCCAGCCTACGTTTCACGAACCAGGAAGTACGATTCGAACCGACGTCATCCCGCACGGAAAATATTTACCGGCTGCCAAAAACTGCCGGGAAATCAGGACGACACACGCAAGGAGCAGCTGGACGCGACGAACAGACATGGACCCGAACCTACGTGCCATCCCTGCCCTCCTAGCAGTCCACCTGGCGTACAGGAACCGACGCAGACGCCGCAGAAGGTCAGCACAACAACCAGGGGCAAAGGGGGGGGCAGGGGCAGGACACACAACACCAACACATGGTACCAAATCACACATGGCCTGGACATACCTGACCATCAGGGCCTGGTCACTTCCAGGGGGTGGGGGCAAGGCCAGCAACGCAAGCGTCCGCCACAACGGAAGTGGATGGTCACGCGAACCGGTACGTACCCTACCCAGGCCGCAAGAGCGTGGGTACGGAACGTACCACGCGTCCCCCTACGTCACTCCAACAATAGCGGTACGGCCCGTACCCACGTCAGAAAGGCCTTGGTACAGCTCGTACCAGCATTGCTGGGGTCATGTAGGGGTACGCGTGGTACGACCCGTAGCCACGCCCCCAAGGCCTGTGTACGGTGCGGACCCCACGGCCCGCAACAATGGTGGGACGCACCGTACCCACACACCAAAGGCATGGGTACGGCCCGTACCCAGGCACGCAGAGCGTGGGCAGGGGTATGTACGGACCGTACCCCCACCCGTGGAAGTACGGCCCGTACCCCCACCCGTGCATGTACGCCCCGAACCCCCACTCGTGTATGTACGCCCCGAACCCCCACCCGTGTATGTACGCCCCGAACCGCCACCCGTGTATGTACGCACCCAAGCGCCACCCGTGTATGTACGCCCCGAACCCCCACCCCACCCTGGTATGTACGCCCCGAACCCCCACCCGTGTATGTACGCACCCAAGCGCCACCCGTGCATGTACGCCCCGAACCCCCACCCCACCCTGGTATGTACGCCCCGAACCCCCACCCGTGTATGTACGCACCAAACCCCCACCCGTGTATGTACGCACCAAACCACCACACCAGCCGTGTATGTACGCACCAAACCCCCACCCCAGCCGTGTATGTACGCACCGAACCACCACCCGTGTATGTACGCACCGAACCACCACCCGTGTATGTACGCCCCCGAACCCCCACCCCAGCAGAGTATGTACGCCCCGAACCCCCACCCGTGTATGTACGGACCGAACCCCCACCCCAGCCGTGTATGTACGCACCAAACCACCACCCGTGTATGTACGCCCCCTAACCCCCCCCAGCCGTGTATGTACGCACCGAACCACCAGCCGTGTATGTACGCACCAAACCCCCACCCGTGTATGTACGCACCTAACACACACCCCAGCAGAGTATGTACGCCCCGAACCCCCACCCGTGTATGTACGGACCGAACCCCCACCCCAGCAGAGTATGTACGCCCCGAACCCCCACCCGTGTATGTACGGACCGAACCCCCACCCCAGCCGTGTATGTACGCACCAAACCACCACCCGTGTATGTACGCCCCCGAACCCCCCCCCAGCCGTGTATGTACGCACCGAACCACCAGCCGTGTATGTACGCACCAAACCCCCACCCCAGCCGTGTATGTACGCACCGAACCACCAGCCGTGTATGTACGCACCAAACCCCCACCCCAGCCGTGTATGTACGCACCGAACCACCACCCGTGTATGTACGGACCGAACCCCCACCCCAGCAGAGTATGTACGCCCCGAACCCCCACCCGTGTATGTACGGACCGAAACCCCACCCCACTCGTGTATGTACGCCCCGAACCCCCCCCAGCCGTGTATGTACGCACCGAACCACCAGCCGTGTATGTACGCACCAAACCCCCACCCGTGTATGTACGCACCTAACACACACCCCAGCAGAGTATGTACGCCCCGAACCCCCACCCGTGTATGTACGGACCGAACCCCCACCCCAGCAGAGTATGTACGCCCCGAACCCCCACCCGTGTATGTACGGACCGAACCCCCACCCCAGCCGTGTATGTACGCACCAAACCACCACCCGTGTATGTACGCCCCCGAACCCCCCCCCAGCCGTGTATGTACGCACCGAACCACCACCCGTGTATGTACGCACCGAACCACCACCCGTGTATGTACGCACCGAACCACCACCCGTGTATGTACGCCCCCTAACCCCCACCCCAGCAGAGTATGTACGCCCCGAACCCCCACCCGTGTATGTACGGACCGAACCCCCACCCCAGCAGAGTATGTACGCCCCGAACCCCCACCCGTGTATGTACGGACCGAACCCCCACCCCAGCCGTGTATGTACGCACCAAACCACCACCCGTGTATGTACGCCCCCGAACCCCCCCCCAGCCGTGTATGTACGCACCGAACCACCCCAGCCGTGTATGTACGCACCGAACCACCACCCGTGTATGTACGCACCGAACCACCACCCGTGTATGTACGCCCCCTAACCCCCACCCCAGCAGAGTATGTACGCCCCGAACCCCCACCCGTGTATGTACGGACCGAACCCCCACCCCAGCCGTGTATGTACGCACCAAACCACCACCCGTGTATGTACGCACCAAACCACCACCCCAGCCGTGTATGTACGCACCAAACCACCACCCGTGTATGTACGCACCAAACGCCCACCCGTGTATGTACGCACCAAACCACCACACCAGCCGTGTATGTACGCACCAAACCCCCACCCCAGCCGTGTATGTACGCCCCGAACCCCCACCCGTGTATGTACGGACCGAACCCCCACCCCAGCCGTGTATGTACGCACCAAACCACCACCCGTGTATGTACGCCCCCGAACCCCCCCCCAGCCGTGTATGTACGCACCGAACCACCCCAGCCGTGTATGTACGCACCGAACCACCACCCGTGTATGTACGCACCGAACCACCACCCGTGTATGTACGCCCCCTAACCCCCACCCCAGCAGAGTATGTACGCCCCGAACCCCCACCCGTGTATGTACGGACCGAACCCCCACCCCAGCCGTGTATGTACGCACCAAACCACCACCCGTGTATGTACGCACCAAACCACCACCCCAGCCGTGTATGTACGCACCAAACCACCACCCGTGTATGTACGCACCAAACGCCCACCCGTGTATGTACGCACCAAACCACCACACCAGCCGTGTATGTACGCACCAAACCCCCACCCCAGCCGTGTATGTACGCACCGAACCACCACCCGTGTATGTACGCACCGAACCCCCACCCCAGCAGAGTATGTACGCCCCGAACCCCCACCCGTGTATGTACGGACCGAACCCCCACCCGTGTATGTACGCACCAAACCCCCACCCGTGCATGTACGCACCGAACCTGCTATAAGAATGGGGTGTGCAAAACACCCCCAGCAGTGCCCAGACACAGGAGGGGTGGGTGCAGGGTCCTCCCAGCAGTGCCCAGACACAGGAGGGGTGGGTGCAGGGTCCTCCCAGCAGTGCCCAGACACAGGAGGGGTGTGTACCTATCACTCCCAGCAGTGCCCAGACACAGGAGGGGTGGGTGCAGGGTCCTCCCAGCAGTGCCCAGACACAGGAGGGGTGGGTGCAGGGTCCTCCCAGCAGTGCCCAGACACAGGAGGGGTGTGTGCCTATCACTCCCAGCAGTGCCCAGACACAGGAGGGGTGTGTACCTATCACTCCCAGCAGTGCCCAGACATCGGACAATATACCCCATCAACAAGTTCAGTGACCTACAAGGGTGATACCCCAGATGCAGGCGGAGCCATCGCTGAGCCAGCATGGCTATATTGAAAGGCAACCCTCACACATCCAGGAAATGTAGACACAGCACAGCACAGCATTTGGGAGACACCCTGCAGGAAAAATGGCCTGGGCCACAGAGGATGGAACACACCTTGGGACAATGTCACCATACAGTGAGAGCAAACATGACCAAATACCATTTGCAGAGACCTTTGTGATGGCACGCAGATGGCAGGGTACACCCCATGAGCAGCACACTCCAACATTTCACAGACCCCTAACACATTATCACCACCCCAACGCAGGGAGCACCAGCACCAACAGCAAGTCCAGGAAAGCATCAGTGTGCAAAACAAAAAGAAAAGGCTTTATTCAGCAGGAAAATATATCAGAGAAAATGTCCACTATGTACAAGGGCCATGGGCCAGCCCAGCAGCAATGTCCGGGGGGGGGGTACACATCGGGACGTGTGTCCCCTAGCTTGCCTGCACAGTTCACAAGTCCATTTCATCCACAGAAGAGGGGGCATCAGGGGGGAGGGTGGAAACAGGCACCGCAGGGACAGGAGGGGAAAGGGTAGGTGTTGTGGGTGCAGGGAGGGATGAATCTGCCACAGGGGGGGTGCCAGCGCCAAAGGTGGAGGACAGAATGGCGCTGCACACGTCGGCAAGTTCCCCCAGCGACTCCCCCGTACCCAATCCAACCACAGGCCCCAAGGAGGGGGGGGGGGCAAAGGGATGGGTCGCAGCGCCACTGGGGGAGGGTGTGGACAGGGTGGGGGACTCAACTCCCCTGGCCGGGTCCCGCCTCCACCGCTTGCGGGGTGGTGTCATCCTGGGGCTGGGGGGCACACTCGCAGTGGATGATGCTGTCACTGACTGTTGGCCAGGAGAGCTAAGGGGAGTGGATTTGGAGGGAGTGGGTTGTGTGGAATGCGGACTCCCACTGTGGCTGCGTGTTCTACGTTTCCCCCCCGACCCAGTGGGTGTGCCTTCCTCACCCTGTGTGTGCGTGACAGGAGGTGTGCGCTTCGACTTCCCTGGTGGTGTGGTGCCTGTGTCTGTTGGGGTGCGTGCACGCTGACGTCTGGATGTGCGTGGGACAGGCACGGGAGTGGGAATTGTGGATGGGGCAGGGGTAGGGGGTGTTACGCAGCGCTGCAGGAGATCCAGTGCTGCAGTCAGTGTGGAGTCTATGGACCTCAGCAACTGCCGTTGGTCAGACTGCGCAGCCGACATGCCCTCCATGTATGCCTCCATCTGGGTCAGCACCTGGGTGTGGGCATGGAGGACATTTAGCATCGCAGTCTGACCAACCTGCAACTGCCTCAGGATGTCCACAGACTCCGCACTCACCGCAGCAGTGGTGACAGGGGCAGGGGGTGCGGTGCCTGGCAGGAAGGAGACATGTGGGGACCGAGCACGGAGGGAAGGGCCACGAGCATGTGGGAGGCCGGTGATGGAACCTGAGGTGGCGGGGGGATGTGGAGGGCTGCCATCAGCTGGGGGGGCAGACTCCGCCACCTCTGGGAGCTCAGCCTCGGACCCGTCTGCGTCATAGTCTGTGTTGGCAGTCAACAGGTCCTCCGCCTCACTCCCTTCGGCCTCCGTGCCACTCCATGTGCCAGACAGGACAGCACTGCTGGTACTGGTGCTCAATCTCTCCTCCCGGTCCGTGCTAGTGTCTCCTTCCGTGTCCCCCGGCGATGCTGTGGGCAAGGTGAAGAGACAGGAGAAAATCAGACACCTGTACACTTATGTCACATGAGTCAAATATACATAGGTCACATTGCATAGCCTGAAAAGCAACAGGAGTAACACCTACAAAACAATGTACACATGTAGGCCATGGAACACACAGTTTTTCTACCCACCATGCCACTGAGACACAATGGAGATCATGACACAACAGCAAATCACTGCACCTGAAATTTTAGAGAGGAGTCAGCCTCTTGGGACAAATGTGCACAGCACCTGCACCACACTGCGTCGTCAAAAAGGGATGAGCATGAATCATATCCATTTACTCTTGCCGCATGCTGCAAAGGCAATACATGAAACCAGGCCACACATGACAGGGTCACTGCACCTTGAGCGTATGTCCAGTCAAACATCACACACAGGCTAAACCCAGCAAGGAGGATGAAGCTTCTGACATGTAGGCCTTGTACGCACAAACCACCCACACCTGAGACAATCTCATTGAGACGGAGAAAGTATGTACACCTCTTACTCTGGGATGGAAACACATGGCCTCCACTAATTCATGACTGTAAACACACAGCCCCTGGTGGCCATGTCCACACATCATTGACAGGCAAACATCATCAGATTGTCTCAACAACACACACAGGTAATGCCCACTGTGAGTATGCACAAGCAAAATGGGTCCCCCTGTACAGTGGACACATGTAGCAACCTGTAGGTCCTAACAGTTGAGCCCAGGGTACAATGCCACCCTACGCAACCCATGGCAAAGACACAGTGAATGGCCATATTGTTGGATGACGCACATGATACCTAGGAAGAGGTGCCCCAGGGCACAGTAGTGCCCACACTCCTCCATGGTCCAGGATGGACATGACTGCAAATTAAGCAACCGTCCCTGCACTTAGCAGGCCTCCCACTCAGGCACATCATGTCAGAGGGCACACAATTGGACATGCATGCTGGAAGGCTGTACATTTTGGAGACACACCCCTATGTCGTGATTCACAATCAGTGCCAAGTGACATGGACACCACAATGACTGAAATTGGCCATGGCACACGCAAGGTCCCCATACCTGTGGCACATCACCCCCACACATGATGCTGATAGCATAGGGCACCTGCATGAACTGCCTGCATAAATAACCTTGTGCAAGAGTGGCGACAGACCAGGGAACACATTGCAAGGAGGGGAAGGGAGGGAGTGAGAACAGCACTGTGCTACTTTGTGGAGAAGTTGACGCACTGCACAATCAAACCCTGGCAGTGTATCCATGCAACTGCACACTTACATTGGCTGGGGACACACAACTGACACACATGTACCTACCCCCTTCCTGCTGCTGCCTCTCCTGTAGGCGCCTGTCCATATCGGGGAAGACCACCGCCAGCACACGCTTCTGGATGTGGGTCAGACGACGGCGGCCACGGTTCTTACGGCTCTCAGGTGAGTCCCCCAGCAGGAGCCGTGCAATCCTCCTCGTCCAGCACCGGATGTCCTGCCAGCGTTTCCTCACCTGAGACAGGCTCCGCCTCCGACCCTCTGTACCCCTCACGGCACTGACGGCTTCCCTCCAGATCTCCCCCTTGGCAATGGCGCCTACCTGTGAGGATGCAAAAGAGAGAATACATTAATCCACATGAGCAAAGACACAGAGACACACATATAGAACAATCCTCATTATGAACAGGCCATGGTATGCATGCAACTAATTGCACCTTTGTCATAGGGACATTATCCACTGTGGAAGGCCAAATGCACTACGTGCCAGTGGAAGCACACGGGTGGCATGAGGGGTACCACACACTCACTGACCAGGGATCACACTGTGCCTCACAGGCTACACCAGGATTATGTACAGCACCTCACAGCAGTCACCTGCCCCAGCACACTGATGCTACCTCAGCAGAGTACACAGACACACACAGGTACAGGACAATCACATGGCATTGCCAACTGCGGGTACACACCTCACTCTGCCCATGTGCCAGTAGACGTGGGTGTCACAGGTGTGGGGCTGGCTCAGCACGGCATGCACACAGCACTGCTCCCTGCTCACATCCGATGGCCAGGCCATATCCATCCCTCATGCTGCTTGTGTGCAACACTCCCCATATGCACTCACCCACATGACAGGGGACTAACACACACACCAATGTGCAGGGGACGAACACGGCCTTTGGACACTCACAGCACAGGTACACTGAACAAACACACATCCATGGGTACTGACACCTGTCACACTGGGGGGAACACAGGATCACATCAGGACTGTGGAAACAACATCCCCAGGAGGAGTATGCAGGCAGAATGTGGCATGCACCTTGCATTCATTGTCACAGTAGGCACTATGCAAGTGAGGAGTGCACACAGGAAACACAGCATGCTCTGCATGGGTGACATGAGGCCTTCCACACCCTGGGACCCACTCCAAACAACAGTGCATGTCTGTCACACATGGACACAATGCCAGAAGTCACTGTCACACAAAAGGGGCACAGTCTAAGCTAGTGGAGTCTGCACTCACCTGAACCCCTGGTCGACCATACAGGCTCTGGAACTGTGGGAGGATCACATCTATCAGGGCAAGGTTCTCCTCCTGGGTGAATGGCTGTGACCTCTCCACAGTCCTGGACATGGTGCCAGAGGAATCACTATCAGCAGCAGTGGTCAGGGATGAATGGATGTGCAGGCAAGTGCTCTCTCATGGGACCTGGCTGCCTTATATATGCCTGGCTGGCCTGTTCATGTATAGGAGTACAGATTGATTGGTCAGTCACATTAGCATCCTACGTTTCATCCAATCCCTTCAAACCTACCCCAGTGTGTGGCTTTGCATGGTTTCAGTTTTGATAATGATGTCAAGTCAACATCCACATTGCAACAATGTAGATTCTTTCAAACTGACTTCTGCTGTGCACCTGGTGCTCAAATTCAAAAATTTAACTCAGTCTCCATGGCAACCATCAGGCATTTAGGCCCTTATACTTGTCCCTCATGTGTCCCCTATGTGTTTTCATACATTTACACACAGGTACGGTGCGTTCCACGCCCTAGGGCACCCCACAAGCAGTGATACCGACCGTACATGCGCTTGTACGGTCCGGATCACAATATGGGCGCTGGCGTATGCGTACGCCACAGTAGTACGGACTGTACACGCGCTTGTACGGTCCGGATCACAATATGGGCGCTGGCGTATGCGTACGCCACAGTAGTACGGACTGTACACGCGCTTGTACGGTCCGGATCACAATATGGGCGCTGGCGTATGCGTACGCCACAGTAGTACGGACTGTACACGCGCTTGTACGGTCCGGATCACAATATGGGCGCTGGCGTATGCGTACGCCACAGTAGTACGGACCGTACAAGCGCGTGTACAGTCCGTACTACTGTGGCGTACGCATACGCCAGCGCCCATATTGTGATCCGGACCGTACAAGCGCGTGTACAGTCCGTACTACTGTGGCGTACGCATACGCCAGCGCCCATATTGTGATCCGGACCGTACAAGCGCGTGTACAGTCCGTACTACTGTGGCGTACGCATACGCCAGCGCACATATTGTGATCCGGACCGTACAAGCGCGTGTACAGTCCGTACTACTGTGGCGTACGCATACGCCAGCGCACATATTGTGATCCGGACCGTACAAGCGCGTGTACAGTCCGTACTACTGTGGCGTACGCATACGCCAGCGGCAATATTGGCCCAGGGACCCTATACACGCGCTCCGAGCGTATGTACGGTGCGTATAACAACTGTCAGTGGTGACAGGCGGCACACAGACAGGAATGGAGCGGACAGGTATTGCCAAGGGTGGACACCAATGCATTGTCTGTGCAATACCACCTGTGTGTGACACAGGTGTGTCAGGATGTGATGTGGCACTTTACCCCTGAGGTGTGGGCAAAGCACATGTACGATGAGCTGTGTACACATGTCGTGTGTGATGGTGCGCATTGTACCACACATCCCCTGCACTCCTTTGACATGTGTGCATGTCGTACACACTAGTGGAGCCATGAGTCACTTGCATGTCCCAGTCACGGACACCCGCACCTGTCCCCTGATGCCAGGTACACGGAATATTACATATGACACGTGTATGGCTGCGTTGCATGCTGCAACCATGTCATGTGTGTGGCATGTCTTTCCATGATTTTGCTGTAGGTGTGTGATTCAATGTGTCAGCAGTTGCTGCTGCCAACATGTGTCTGTGTGTCGATGGGCATGGCACACTGTTCCGCACACCAGCCCACATATGTGATTTGCCATGAGGTGTGTATGTATCCAACTACACGGAGTATCAACACAAGTACATATCCACATGCTCCCTATGTATGTTCTGTCTCGACATGTACTCCTCAAAGGCAATGTGTGTGGCCTGTCCTATTCCTATGACATGTGACCAGTGCATATCGCATCCAACTACCTGTCTGTACCATACGCATACTACCTCTGCACATGTGTGGATGTCTGTGAATCCTGTGATGCGTGTGCATGTTCACTTACACTGGCCCACAGCTAGTCTCATGCCATGTCATCGTGATCTTGCCCCCCTCCGTTAGTGGCTGTCCCTTGGTAGGAGTGTAACCTGACTGGCGTTCGTGTCCAGGAACTGTGGCACAGACCTGACTCACAACGTGGCATATGTGTATTGGCTGTGTAACATGTGCTCAGTGCATTGACGATGTTGTTGTACAGTGCTCACTCTTAGGTGTTCCTTCCATTTCACTGCAGGGCTCCGCCTCTCCCTCGACGTATGCCAGACATTGCTGCCCTGCATGAACGGGACTGTATACGCCGCTACAGATTCAGCCAACGGTTGATTGATGAGTTGACTGGCCGGCTGGAAGCACAACTCCTCCCGCGCCACAGGTATCCAAGTGCACTGACACCCAAGTTGAAGGTGATGGCAGCCCTACATTTCCTTGCCACGGGTACGTTCCAACATACCATTGCTGATGTCGGGGGCATGTCCCAGACGATGTTCAGCCGTGTTCTGCATGATTTCTTAGAGGCCATGTTGGTTCACCTGGATGAGTACATTAAATTCCCAAATCGTGAGCAGTTGACAGATGTCAAGCGTGAGTTCTATGCCCTGGGAGGGATGCCCCATGTCATTGGGTCCATAGATGGGACACATGTTGCGTTGGTACCACCACAGGCACAGGAGGTGGTGTATAGGAATCGCAAACATTATCACTCCATTAATGCCCTTGTGGTGTGTCTGTCCAACATGGTGATTTCACATGTCTGTGTTCGCTTTCCCGGATCAGCACACGATGCCTTCATCATGAGGCGTAGCAGGGTGCCAGAAATGATGCTGCAGCTGCGGAACGAGCGAGCATGTATTGTTGGTGGGTAGACTCTGGCAGTTCTGTGTTTGGCGTCATCTTCCAATCTCACTGCCTGTGCTGACACACTTCTGTCCATGATGTTTCCTTGTAGGGGACGCTGGCTATCCCAACATGCCATGGCTGATGACGCCTGTCCGCAACCCCAGCACGGCTGCCGAGCACCTCTACAACAACGCACATGGGCGGACCAGGAGAGTCATTGAGAGGACGTTTGGACTTCTGAAGAGCCGATTCCGGTGCCTCCACAAGACCGGCGGAGCACTCCCATATGCCCCGGTGAAGGTGTGCAAGATCATCATCGTCTGCTGCATGCTGCACAACATGGCAGTGGAGGAAGCTGTTCCACTCATACTGGATCAAGATGACCAGGACCATCCACCCGTGGAGGATGAAGGGCTTGGTGACGGGGCAAGTGATGTGGAGGAGGAGGAGGCTGTGGAGGACATGCGGAGTCGGCTCATACGCAACTTCTTTGCTTAGTGGTGAGTTCCAGTGTCTGAGTGTGCACGCATTGGGCCGTGTGTGGCATGTGTTGCAATGTGTGTGTCCATCTGCATGTCTGCCAAGTGAGTCAGTGGTGTGTATTGAAGTGTCACTCAAGTGATGGCGCAATGGAAGGATGTTGTCTGAGGGTCATCATTGTCACCTGTCATGTTAACAACATGATACGTGTTAAGTACATGCTTGCGGATGTGCTCCTTTGTGCTGAATCCTTGTGTGTCTCTCTTCCACAGGTCCATGTGCATGCTGTCTGCTGGTGGCATTGTTGTGCTCCTGCTACTCCTCATGAACACAGCGACATGTGCTGATTCAGCGTCACATGCACGGGCAAGTGTTGAAATCTCCTCAGGGTAAGGGATGCCTCACGTCGTTTTGGGTGTGTGAATTGTTTGTAGTCTGTGTGCACTTCTCCGGTTCATGTGTGTTCCATTTGCATACATGGTGATCCTACATGGGGAACATGACATGGGGCAGGCTTCACCTGGAGCCATGCTCAGACTTGGTGACTGTCATGTGCCAGGGGATTGGGGATTGTGATGAGGCCATCATTGTGTGTAACACTGGCCTCGGAAACATACAGGTTGCACCGGGTTGACATGGTGTGTGATTGCCCCATCAGGGCCTCAATGGTGTATAGCGGCCTCTCCGTGGCAGCAGGGGGTGTTTAGCTGTTATCCGTCACTTGTGTGCCAGGTCAATGGGATGCCAGCATCTGTGTTGCAATGGGGGGTGCCAGTGTTGCTCCCACATGTACATCCACATGACCTGTGTATGTGTTGACAGAGTATCATTGTCATTCCAACACACATGACTAATAAATTTGTCCCTCTGTCTCCAAGGTGCCTCTTCCCTGTCAATGGTGCCCTGTTGCCACTGTGCGTGCCGCAGGTCTGGCATAGTTTTCATAGGTGGTGCATATGTGTCTATGTGTAGAGTGACAAGATGCTAGGGGTTTGTCAGGGAGTGGGAACTGTATTATGCACAAGATGCACAGTTCCATCCACCTCAAGGCAAGAGAGACCATCCCCCAGGGAAACTACAACATCTGTGTAGAATCCTACCCTGCAGTCTACGGACATGTGCCTCACGACTCCCATGGTACTTGTCCATATCCGGAGTGCATCTGCACAGCTCTGCTACTGCGTCGGGCAACCAGGCCACATCAACGTCCTAACGGGATGGGGGGAATGTTTCACAGCCAGCTGCAGGATGACCTTCTAGATCCACGCCCACACTCATGATGCAGCCCACAACCCCAACACAACCATGTGGCACAGTGATCCTAAACTGCATTCTGGCATCTCCATGCATCCAACCTTGGCCTAGCCACCATTCTCAACATCCGCCTGACGCAAGCATGCTGCACATTGTAGGGACACATGTCTAGACATACCTGGGAGCGGCAAGCCAGGTCACTCCACATGATCCCTGACCTCTGCGCATGACTGTTGCTCCCCTGAATGTGTCTGTAGCCACAGTTGTGCGGGAACCACTCAGCTGGTTGGGCCCAGCACAGGTGAGTTTGGTACTCCATGTCTGTATCAGATGAGACATTGGGACCCATGTGTGTCCTGTGCAAGACTGCGACCCCACGGTTTGGATGGTTGGAGTTAATTCTGAGATCAGGCATGCTTTGACTGTACGACACACACATGTATTGTAATAATGTAGAATCACGGCATCATCTTGTAAGTGTGATTAATTTATTTGTGGTGGGGTACGGGTTTGTGGGGATGACAAGAGGTGCACAGCGGGAGTGTAGAATCCAAAGTTCACTGGGGGAGTTGGTATCCTTGTCGTAGCAAAATGTCAGAGTCCATGCCACAGTCTTCGTCAACATAGGTCAGACAGTGACCAGCAAGTCCATGTGGCAGACAATGTCATGTGCTGCTATTGGGCCAGAGGGCCAGGTGCCAGGCCAGGTGACCTGGGAGATGGTGATGTTCTGCTGACTCTCACAGTCTTTTTCGTGGACGACCCACCTTCCTGCGGGGACCCTCGGAAGCAGTCCGTGACGATGTCTGTGACGCTCCGTCGGATGAATCCTCCTCCTCCTGATCCCTCCCTGTGTCTGGTAATGGCCTTCGCCTGGTGCCACAGGGAGGGTTGCCCATGTTGTCGGCAATCCGACGGAGTACACCGGTCATTTGGGTTTGCACCGCCACGAGCTCAGCCTGTCTATCCTCCATCCTTCCTTGGTGTTGCAGTTGACAGGCATGTTGCTGGGACTGCAGGGTCTTCATCTCCTGGAGGGTCCCCTTGATGTCATTGAGGGTGGACGCAATCTGGTCCATGCCCCTGGTGTCACGCCGGTATGTATCCAGGATGTTGCTGACCTGGGACACTACCGGGTCCTGAGCTGCCTGGTCAGGTTCGCGCCTCCGCCGTCCTCCACTCCCGCCACCCCTGCCCACGTGCACCTGGCCTGCCGTTGTGGGTGCATCGGGTCTCCGGGACCCCTGAGGGATGGCATCTGCGTTGCCGCCTGCCTCCTCCTGGGTGCCCGGAGGACCGTGTCCCTCCTGGGCAGACTGGCTGGGTGGTCGTGTGCGGGCAGGGCTCCTGGACGTCTCCTGGGATGTGGCAGGAATGGGGGTGGTGGTTGGCACAGTTGTACCTGACGCAGGTGCTGCAGGTGGTTGGACACCAGAGGGGCCAGGTTGGTCTGGGTCATCCACGGAGTGGTGAGAGTCATCGCTGGCGGTGGGGTCATCATCCCGCGGAGCCTGGTCCTGTGTGACTTCCCCCCCAGTGTTGGGGGGTGTTCGTTGACGTTGACCTGTGTGTGAGAGAGACAATGTTGACAGTGTCACATGTGGCATCCATGTTGCATGCATTTCTGATTTGGCACTCTTCCTCTGGGTAGTTGGATCTGTCCTGCATTCCTCTCACAGTGCACTTGTGCATGGCTATGTCCCTTGGCCACAGCTGTCAGGGCTTTACGCATGTGTGAGACACAATCTTAGTTGATGCATCTATTTGGGTACACAGTCAGCAGTGTGGTGTGCGGGCGTAGCGAGCCATGCAGAGGCGCCTTACGTGTTGCACTGTACGTGGCCAAATGGTGTTTTGGCAAGGCAATTTGATGTTGCAGGTAGGGGACTGAAGCATTTGTGACAGGGTTCTTACCGACACGGTGGGTGGGTATACTGGGTGTGTGGTTAGGTCTGTGCCTGCAGCACGGATGGACTCGTGCACAGATTGACACATGGACCGGTCTTCATCTACGGAAGGGGGGGTTGAGGCACTGCCAGACCTGGTCTGCATGCACACAGTCCACCGGCTGACGAGTGGACATGGCCACACCACCCAAGGGTGATTTAGTCTCCCTGTGTCTCCCTTCCTCCCTCCCTCTGTCACCCTCCTCCCTCCCTCTGTCGGTCTCCCTCTGTCACCCTACTCCCTCCCTCTGTCTGTCTCCCTGTGTCCCCCCTCTGTCTCCTTCCCTCTCATTCCCCCTCTCCCTCCCTCTCTTTGTCACTCTCTGTCACCTCAGGCCAGCTTCCTGGGCACACACAGTTAGCCGGTCTTTGAATGGCCATTGGCTTGTTCATGTGAGTTAGTCCCTGTTCTCCGGGCACCCATTGGGCAGTGTGTCTGAGTGTAGGCTGCTGCTGTGGCGGTGTGTGCTGAGACTCTATCAGAGCGATGCATCTTCATTGTCTGCTGTTATGTGCAAATTGTGCCTTCAGACCCATGGCATCCTGCATGGCAGCCATCATTTGCAGGCAAGACAGTACTGTGTGGGTACACACAGTTTGTATGGCTGTGCCCTGGGCCATATGGGCTGAGGGCATTGTTGTGTGCTTGTGAGTTGCTCAATGTTAGTTTTGCTGCCCCCACTCCCAGCATCGACCACATCCTGTGTTGTGTTGGTGTTTTGTGTGGCCTGTGACTTGGCATGGCCCTGATTGATGCATGGGGCATGGAGGCGCCAGTGGCATGTGTGTGTTTGTGGAGTGTTGTTGTGTCCGGTGGTGGCTTGGGGGGGGGTGGCATGCATGATTGATTGTGTATGGCATCCCCCCCATGTGAGGTGAGTTGTTTGTGTACTCACCAGGGTCTGGGAGTCCTGGCAGTCCGTGTAGTCCCTCCACCGCCAGCGTGGACATCACCTTCTCCTCCCAGGGATGGTATTGTACCGGTCTGGGGGGCGGCCCTCCTCCAGTGATGTTCCCCTGGTTGTGATTGTCAGTCATCTTCCTCTTGACCGTCCTCCGCAGATCGTACCACCTGGATTGGCACTCGTGCCTGGTCCTTCTGGTTGTCCCAACAGCATTCACAGAATCGACGATCCTCTGCCACATGGCGGTTTTTTCGGATATGCTGGTCTGTCTGACCAATGTCCCAAAGAGCTGTGGCTCGACTCTGAGGATTTCGTCGACAAGGATCTCCAGCTCCTCCTTTGTGAACTTTGGATTCTTGGTGGTGGACATGGCGTGGGGTGTGGTTGTGGGGGTGTGGGTGTGGATGGCTGTGGGTGTGTGGGTGTGGTAGTGGAGGTGTGTGTGTGAATGTGATGAGGGGGTGTTTGTGTAGGTGGTTGTGTGAAGGTATGCAAGTGTGAGGTTCAAGTATGGTGGTGTGGGTCGTCTGTGGGCTCTGGCAGCAGTGGGTCTGTTGCAAAGGCTCATGGTTTGTGTGTGTGGTCCATTTTTATTGGTCCATTTGTGGGTGTGGCTGTGTTTGAAATTTGTGTGGGTGTGTTATGAGGAGTGATTGAGTTTTGGGCCTCTGTTTGGCAGTTTGGCAGTTGCAGGTGAGTGTATGTGATGTTTGTGGGGTTGTTGGGCCTGTTTGGTGGTGTGGGGAAACTCTACTTGACTCTCCTTGTGTAAATATGGTTTGTCCGGGTTCAGTACGTGTTTTTTTGGCGTCAGTACGGTCCGTACATGCACTGGTGGGGGTGCGGTCCGTACATTCCCTGGTGGGGTGGTGGTTCGGTGCGTACATACACGGCTGGGGTGGGGGTTTGGTGCGTACATACACGGCTGGTGGTTCGGTGCGTACATACACGGCTGGGGGGGGTTCGGGGGCGTACATACACGGCTGGTGGTTCGGTGCGTACATACACGGCTGGGGGGGGTTCGGGGGCGTACATACACGGCTGGTGGTTCGGTGCGTACATACACGGCTGGTGGTTCGGTGCGTACATACACGGCTGGGGGGGGGTTCGGGGGCGTACATACACGGGTGGGTGTTTGGTGCGTACATACACGGCTGGTGGTTCGGTGCGTACATACACGGCTGGGGGGGGGTTCGGGGGCGTACATACACGGGTGGGTGTTTGGTGCGTACATACACGGCTGGTGGTTCGGTGCGTACATACACGGCTGGGGGGGGGTTCGGGGGCGTACATACACGGCTGGTGGTTCGGTGCGTACATACACGGCTGGGGGGGGGGTTCGGGGGCGTACATACATGGGTGGGTGTTTGGTGCGTACATACACGGCTGGTGGTTCGGTGCGTACATACACGGCTGGGGTGGGGGTTTGGTGCGTACATACACGGCTGGTGGTTCGGTGCGTACATACACGGCTGGGGGGGGTTCGGGGGCGTACATACACGGCTGGTGGTTCGGTGCGTACATACACGGCTGGTGGTTCGGTGCGTACATACACGGCTGGGGGGGGGTTCGGGGGCGTACATACACGGGTGGGTGTTTGGTGCGTACATACACGGCTGGTGGTTCGGTGCGTACATACACGGCTGGGGGGGGGTTCGGGGGCGTACATACACGGGTGGGTGTTTGGTGCGTACATACACGGCTGGTGGTTCGGTGCGTACATACACGGCTGGGGGGGGGTTCGGGGGCGTACATACACGGCTGGTGGTTCGGTGCGTACATACACGGCTGGGGGGGGGGTTCGGGGGCGTACATACATGGGTGGGTGTTTGGTGCGTACATACACGGCTGGTGGTTCGGTGCGTACATACACGGCTGGGGTGGGGGTTTGGTGCGTACATACACGGCTGGTGGTTCGGTGCGTACATACACGGCTGGGGGGGGGTTCGGGGGCGTACATACACGGCTGGTGGTTCGGTGCGTACATACACGGCTGGTGGTTCGGTGCGTACATACACGGCTGGGGGGGGGTTCGGGGGCGTACATACACGGGTGGGTGTTTGGTGCGTACATACACGGCTGGTGGTTCGGTGCGTACATACACGGCTGGGGGGGGGTTCGGGGGCGTACATACACGGGTGGGTGTTTGGTGCGTACATACACGGCTGGTGGTTCGGTGCGTACATACACGGCTGGGGGGGGGTTCGGGGGCGTACATACACGGCTGGTGGTTCGGTGCGTACATACACGGCTGGGGGGGGGGTTCGGGGGCGTACATACATGGGTGGGTGTTTGGTGCGTACATACACGGCTGGTGGTTCGGTGCGTACATACACGGCTGGGGTGGGGGTTTGGTGCGTACATACACGGCTGGTGGTTCGGTGCGTACATACACGGCTGGGGGGGGGTTCGGGGGCGTACATACACGGCTGGTGGTTCGGTGCGTACATACACGGCTGGGGGGGGGTTCGGGGGCGTACATACACGGGTGGGTGTTTGGTGCGTACATACACGGCTGGTGGTTCGGTGCGTACATACACGGCTGGGGGGGGTTCGGGGGCGTACATACACGGGTGGGTGTTTGGTGCGTACATACACGGCTGGTGGTTCGGTCCGTACATACACGGCTGGGGGGGGTTCGGGGGCGTACATACACGGCTGGTGGTTCGGTGCGTACATACAGGGCTGGGGGGGGGGTTTGGTGCGTACATACACGGCTGGTGGTTCGGTGCGTACATACACGGGTGGGGGTTCGGGGCGTACATACGCGGGCGGGGGGTGGTGGGGTGTTCGGCGCGTATGCGGGCACATGTCTCCATGGTTGCTATGGGAGTTCGGTTCGGACGGTGTTTTTTGCGTACGGTTGTGAAATGGGGAGGACGGGAGGGATCGTACTTGCGCAGTCGGACTTTATTTTTCCGCACGGTGGGTTTCTCGCCCGGGGACGTGTCGGTGACTTTTCCCGACCCGAGGACGTGTGGGGAAATCTTCCCAATGCGATTCGTATGGACTTTTTTCCGTTCGAATCGTACTTGGCAGTTTGTACGCTACTTTGACGATTCGGACGGAAAAAAATCCGGATACGAGTCGGACGGGGAATTTTTTTACCGGATCGGAATTGGCACCAAAGTGATGAAATGATTGCAATGCTTTGGATGTACAAGACACAGCCTCCATTCCTCCTTCATATGGTATTGAGTTGTAAAGTGCCATAGCGTCAATGGTGCATAACCACCAAGAATCAAAGTCAGTGTACACGATGTGTTACAAGTGTTTTAAAAAAAGCAGTTGAATCCTGAATATACAATTTCCAGTTTTGAACCATTGTTTGTAAAAAAAGTGTCCAGGTACTTACCTAAAGATTCATGTAGAGAACCGCATCCCGACACAATTGATCTGAATGGGGAATCCAGAGGATTTTTGTGGATCTTAGGTATGATATAGAGTCATATGATAGAGCTTTGTCCAAAATGTCTTTTAATATTGTTACAAATTCAGTAGTAGGATCTTCACCAAGAGGAATATATGTTTTGTTATACGTTTCATGGGATGTGACTTTCTCCTCGTAGTAGACCCTGTCCACTACAACCAAAGCTCCCCCTTTTTTGTCTCGCTGAAATGCCGAGTTCTTGTTGCGATGACAGCAAAACACCTTATTCTTTTTGGGTTCTATTCCTGCAATGTGTTGACTGATAGTTGATGTTTTGGAAATCTTTTTTGACTAATGCCTTAAACAAATCTAAATTTTTATGTTACTTTTATGTTTGAATTCTTGATAAACAGATCCTTTTTGTGTGTTGATATTTGGTGGCAAATTATCAAAAAAGTAACAAAATCGTAACTTGCGCATGAATTTGAAAACCGCGATTTCACTTTCCAAAAAATTAGACCAATACTCCAGTACAAAAGATGTCTCTTTGTTTAGCACTGCCTTCTGTTGGGGAGATATAAATGACAAAAGGCTGATTTAGATCTTGGGTTGCTCTGTCACAAAAGTGAAGCATATTGTGTCCACCAAAATATAAACCCCATTATATCCGATGGGATTTTTATTTCAGCTAACAGGATATCCATCACTGTTGTGACAGAGTAACCCATCCGCCAAGATCTAAATCAGGTCCCAAGTCTTCAATTGGCTCCTCAGATTCATGTGTAGCTACTCCTCTTTTTTCTTATTTTTTTGTCCTCTGCGGATTTTTCTGACCTTATAATGCTTTGGCTGGTAGTGGCCTCTGGTTGATGGGTCACTGTAGGGCTGGTTGATAAAAGCAAGTCCTAGATTGGACTGAATCCATAGAGGAAACAGGTTGCTTCTCAATAGAAAGTGTTCCTGTGGCAGCTAGGGAATGAGTGGACAAGGTATTGCAATCAGTAACTATGCTCTCCTCTGATGATGCTTTGTTTGGTTTCTTGAAAGACCATTTCTGGACGTAAACATCTGCCCAAGTATAGACTTCATCTCATTTATAGTCAATGATATCCCTTTTGAATTTGGGTAACTTTCTCTCATGTATTTCTTCGGCATAAAGATCCAGTCGAGTCAAGAATAACTTTATTTAGGTCATAGACCATAAAAGTCACAAAAATAAAATAAAACACATAAGTCCAGTTAAAAACACAATTAATAACAAAGTTGACCATAAAAATACAATCTGGGTTCACTTAGGTGACAACAAGACAAATGCCGTAACATCAAAAAAACCTAAGTTAAAATAGTGAGTAAAAAAACATATATTAAGTAAAAAATATTCTTCACATTAAGATTGCATATGAGATTTACATGTATGCTCAAATTGCCCAAACACTCTCTAAAAATTTGGAAATAGAAAACACAATGGTGGGCTTGATGTTGAACAGCAAATTCTCAGGGCAACCATGTACTGGTACACTCATAGCAAGCGTAGAAAGGGGACGATCCAGTGCTTACGCTGCTTCAAGTAGAAAGGTCAAAGAACAGCAAATGGTCATCAGTTTCCTCACACCCATTACATACCAGACAGAGGTTACTTCGCCCCGAAGTTGCATATCAATTTGAACGTAAATGACGCTAGAGGAAGATTGCCCAATCCAAATCTTGCATAAAGGGCTTTGGTGGAAGGTGGATCAATTGGATCCCTACAGGCCTTGAATGCCGGAAGGTGCTTAAACCCTATGAAACGATCGCTATAGTACTCCAGGTTTGGCTGGTTAATAAGCTTCAACTCCTCACGTTCCCAATAAAGGGATTCAGCTTTTTAACAGAGGAGGATATGACGGCAGAAGTATCTACCCAGATCTCTTGCATCCCACATGAATAGAGGGTCTGTTTAATGTAACACAACCATGGTAATAAAGCCCTGTTTATTTGCTTACTCAGGATGTCGCTCAAACCCGGTCTGAAGTTTGAAAGCTCAGGAACAGACCAAAGACGTAACCAGTAAAATAAAGGTTGCAGCCGCACCAAGGAAGAAATAGAGCTGATACCTAGATCATACTTGAAGCTCAAACGGGTGCTCTGAGATAGTTTAAGAGCCATCCCTTAAAAATGTGTTTTCTGCTGAGCCCTAAGCACCTATTTTAGTTCAACGTCATAGGCAGCGGCTGCTACTGCCTGGGCTCTCCAGTCTTCTAGAAGTGGAGAAACAGGATGGGAAGAGGTCTTGCTGGCAAAATCCTGAAATAGCAGCAGGTCTATGATTTTACTCACAGACTTGACTAACCCAGGAGTTGGAACTGGAAAGCCGAATTCCGATAGTCGAAATCAAGAAGTATGTTTAATTCAAATGCTTATAAAGTTAATGCCACTCTGTATCCCTTGTGTGGATTTATTACCATGAACTTGGTTTTGGATGCGTTAATGGTCAGGCCAGAGGAATACAGAATGACTGAAATCCTAACAGGAGAGTCTTTATACCCATTGGAGTTTTTTAAATCAGCAGAGCATCATCTGCTAACAATAGTGCTGGGATTTTGGTTATCCCGAGCAAGGGGGAGTCATTGTCACAACCTATAAGGAAATTGACACAGATTTTGATGAAAAAAAGAAATAAGGTGGGGATTAGAAAGCAGCTCTGCCTACCTGCCCTACTGACTCCAAGAGGGTCAGTAGTTTATCTATTTACTCCCCAGTGGATTTGAGTGTGGTTGTCAAAGTGAAGTTTGATAATAATATCTTACAGAGGACTGGGTAACCCTAGAACCTTGAGAGTGGACCAACGATTTGATCTAAGGACCATATCAAATTCTGCCTTCAAGTCAACGATGGCAATATATAAACTACCCCTGTTCCAGTCTGCAGAAAGATCCAATTTTTTGTTAATATCTTCTAATGAAATGCGCCAAGTCTCCAATTCTAACCATGAGTCTAATGCACTGTTGATATTGTGTATTTACTCTTTCCAAATCCTTTAGTACCCGTGATAGTTATTCAATTATAAAATTAATTAAATTAAGGGAGCATTTATTGAGGATTGTGTAACACTTTGTCATGAATTGTTTGCTGAATTTAAATAGCATAGGTTTGATTACTATTCCTAATCCACGTGGAATGCATTTGACTTTGTGGTACTGTATCAGTGTAGCAGTGTGTAAGCATTGTTTGACCTCTTTTCTCATGAGATATTTTAATTGTTTTAACCGTTGTGAAACTGAACCTGCTGATGACCCAAACGACCTGACCTCTTGAATAAGTGAGTTTATACTTGATGCCTTCCCTGAAGTGTACACCTTGGTTTCAGCTTTGTTCTCTGTTATGTGCGCAATTTCCTCAAAAGTCATTTTTAGCTTGGTAGTACAAAAGAATCAGTTAGGCAGAAACGTTTAGATTAGAAACATTGTTATAATGCACTTAATTAACATTAATTATCCAAAAAAGTCCAATTGAAAAACAATTTAAACAATTGAGTGTGCAGTTGTGCAATGAGTTCTGCCCGTGCTTGTGTGATAAATTGAGAAAAAGCTAGTCCACTTCAGGTGAACTGGACCCAGAATGTACTACTGTGGTCCAAGGGCTTTGATGTCAAATAAACATTATTCATATTTTAACACTATAAAAACTTTTCCATTAATTCTGAAACATGTCAGTTTCAAGTTTTAGACACAAATACAAATCTTGCTACAAACTTGTAGATAACTTCTTGCCACATTGCTAGCTTCCATCTTCAGATACATAAGGCACTCAAATATCAAAACCATTATTTAGTTGTAATGAGTTTAAAAAAAAAAGGCAAGTCATATTTCATGAGCCACAATGAAACACAATATACAATATTCAATATGGCTGGAGATAAATAGTGGTAAAATATACAAATATCAGTTGAATCAGTCAATTAGGCATTTTAGTGCTCTTTGAGCACCCTCTTCATGGATCTCACACATATTTTTGACCATGAGCAGGTAATGATATAAATACTGTAGGTGGTATTTTAACTGGGAAATGCTGCTTATAGTGTAAGGCCAACATGTGTAGGAAGCATGTTTGCAAAAACCTTTTAAATCGTTCAAAGGTAAGGTTTTTGCTGGAATTCTATAATATTTGATAAGATCACTGGGACTCAGTAAGTTTTTCATGGTTTTACAGCAATAATAAAAATATCATCAATGTAATAAAAGCAACAAATTCAAATAAGAGGTTTGTTCAAACTATTGTAAGACACGACGTTATGCTTACTTTCTCTCTCATAGGTACACATGAATAACAAGGAATACCATGGAGCAGTACCATGTGGTTGCTGTACATGTTGTCCTTACACTATAAAGAAACAAACATTTTTGAAATGCAGTTAATGATTAAGAAAGATCTGGTATGCAAACCACCCACACATTGATGGATTGAAAATCTTTTCAATTACGGTACACTCGCTCCCAGGCTTCATTTTTCACCAATGCAAAATGTGTTCTACCTATGGCATCAACAACATGTATTATTCCTCCTAAGGCATGAAATCTGGACTTGATGTTGTTCAGTGTAGCATTATCTGCAGAAAATTGTATTAAGTCATTCATCGGTCTGATCATAACATTGAGGACTTGGCTGAAGACATCTAGGAACTTTGGCTGCAACTTTCCATTGAAGATGATAATAGCGTACTAAAAGGATCCAGCAGCACAGCAATGTGAAACTGCTATCATCTTCACAATAGTTCTGATGTCTGTTGTGATGTTAATGTCTGGCAACATTTCTAAATGAAATTGCAAGCATTAGACTTCAATACTGCCCTGACTCAGCCTGTACTTCTTAATGAACTGCCTTTAGTACATGTTTTATGGATCAGGATTTGATTTGAAGACTCATTGACAGATCCGTTCCCCTCTTCCTTGGGGCTGTGGATGGGCATATCTGCAACATAATAGAGAAATGGTTCATTATTAATTGTCAGACACAGGCGTTGTCCATATTTAACCAAAACATGTATCAAGGACATGTAGGCTGAAAACTTTGAAATCTTTTAATATTTTCAAGTTTTTGCTATTTTTTTCGTTTTAGTTTACATCAATAATATTGTCATTCTCTTTCCATGAACAATCCTTTAAGCAAGCACTAAGAAGCAAATATCATAATTCAAACACTTTATTATAAATACACTTTAATTGTTTTCCTACTTTATTGTATTTTATTTTTATCTTGCATTATTGTATGTATGCAATGTATTTAAAAAAAGGGTTTTTAACATTTTTCAATTGTGGCATACATTACACTGTATGCAGTGTGCATGTATATTTAATATTGTAGGTGTAATACATTTTACTTCTGGAAGCAACATCAGTGATAGTGAATCTTTCCATCAATAAAGCAAGGTCAGGGATGGCCGATGTTTCCATCAATAAAGCACTACCGATCAACTATATTGTCAGGAATACCATATGGAGGCAATGTAATGTTATGGTGGTGGAACAAACATACTGGATGCCTGATGTATCCATCATAGATGATGGGCACGTAAGAGGACTTTGAACATCAATCAATCAGGATTTCAAAAGTGTGGCAAATCACTTGTTAGGGTGTCCAGGTGCTTGCAGGTCCAAGATGCTTATTCGAACAGCCAGGTCTTGAAGGCCGTTTGGAATTCTGGAAGTGAAGTGATGGCCAGGAAGTGTGTGAGAAGGCTTTTCCAGGGCCTTGCTGGGATGTGGGAGGAGGAGCGTCCACCACTTCTGATTCGTTAGATGTGGAAAGTATGGTCAAAGCAAAAGGGAGGAGGAGCGTAGTCTTCTTGATGGTTGGAGGAAGTTCAGGTGGGGTTAATGTATGTAGGCTCTTGGTTGTGTAGAGCTTTGTGTGTTCGGTCAGCAGCTTGAACTGGCATCTCTTCAGAAACCAGTAAAGTTGCCTGAGGTGGGGTGTGATGTGGGTTCATTGGGGAATGCCGAGGGTGAGTCTGTCTGCAGTGCTCTGTATGGTCTGAAGTCTCTATAGGAGGTGTGAGGCAATTTCTACGTAGAGAGCGTTGCCGTGGTCCAGTCGCCTGGTAATGAGGGGCCTGTGTCATTGTGTGTCTCGTGTGTAGGGGTAGCCACTTAAAGTTCTTATGACGCATGCGCAGAGTGAGGAAGCAGGTGGAGGAGCTGATGTTGATCTGAGATTTCATGGTGAGCTTTTTGCAAATGATGATTTTGAGGTTTCTGGCTTGCGTGGAGGGAGTGTGTGCGAGTCTTAGGTCTGATGGCCACCAGGAGTCGTTCCATGTGTTGCTGCTGTTTCCAAAGATCAGTGCTTCAGTCTTGTCTGTGTTCTGCAGTAGGCAGTTGTTCTTCATCAAGTTGGCGACATTTGTCATGCGTCTGTGGATGTTGGTTCTGGCTGGTGGTGGGATCGTCAGTGAGTGAGAGGATGAGATGGTTGTCATCTGCATAGGAAATAATGTTCAGACTGTGGGATCTGACGATTTTAGCCAGCGGGGCCATATATGCATTGAAGAGGTTGGCCCTGAGGGATGAGTCTTGGGGGACACTGCAGGTGATCTTCTTGCATGCAGACACGAATGGTGGGAAGTGGATCATCTGGGTTCTTCCCGTGAGGAAAGAGGTGATCCATCTGAGTGCATTCCCTTTGATTCTGAAGTGGTGTAATATGGTGCCGACGGCTGCTGAGAGGTCGAGCAGGATCAAAGCCGCTGCTTCTCCTCTATCGATCAGGGTTCGGATGTCATCAGTGGCAGTGATCAGGGCAGTTTTGGTGTGTGATTGCTGTAGAAGCCGGATTGGGAGGCGTCAAGAAGCTAATTCTGTTTCATGTGTGTCATGAGTTGATTGTTGATGATCTTTTCAAGTACCTTCACTGGCAATGGGAGCAGGGAGATGGGCCGGTAGTTTTTGAGTTTGCTTGGGTCAGCGGAAGGTATTTTGAGTAGTGGTCTGACTTCATGTGTTTCCATGCATCGGTAAATGTTGTGGTGGGGTTAGAGGTATATTGAGTAGGGTGGTGAGCTCCTAGCCGATCCTTTGGTTTATGAGGTTGAAGATGTGGTGCGGGCATGTGTCTGTGGGAGCTCCCGAGTGGATCAATTTCATGGTGGAGAGGATGTTCCAGGTGGTCAGGGTGTGGTTTGTGTCGGTTACAGTGGTGGCATATCTGGTGAAGCAGTCTGTAGGTGTGGGTTGGGATTTGAAGTTTACATACCTTTTCTGTTGTCCCCAGACACACATTAGTTACAGTTGGCGCAATATTTGGGGAATCTGACGTGTACATGTACATTGATGTTATTTTCAGTCACGCTGACATAGACATTCGTCAGGCCATTTTGTCCCATGGCTGAAGGTACAGAGAACAGAACCCCCATATTGTCTCTAGAGGAACTGAAGTGCATGTAAAGGTGGCCCTGATCAACTACAGCCAGCTATATGGTCCAGCAGCCAGTCGGGTGCGCACCATGCATACATGTAATACTATGTAAAAATGTATAATTTATTCGTAAGCTTGCCTTGAAAATTACAAAATAGTAAGTAATATTAAAATACTGCCATCCTCCCTTAGTGATAGGGTCTAATATAAATTATTATTGAAGATATTACATACTTGACATGGAATGCTGACCTTATATTTCTTTCACGTATTTTTGCTGGGTAACTGAGACTGTAATTAAACTTAGAACTGTATAAAACCTATTACCCTGTGCAACCACCCAGCTTTCTTTGGTAAATTAATACATGGAAAAAAATGAGTTTTTAAGTAAAACGTATCAGTTATATGTTTCTGACACTATTTAGTTTAGCGAACAGAACCGTCCTCCATTATTATCCTTAATCTGTTAAACATTTATATTTAGAAATAACACATTAATTTATTGATTTTAATCAAGGTTTCTTCTGTTAGTAGTGAAGATAAAATATTTGTAATAAGGGCAACAGAATATGGAGATGTTTATAATAGAGTAGAGAAGCTGTGCAGGGCGCTGAGAGCCGTCCAGCCCGTACTGCCAATCCAGGTCTTCCATGGACTGTAAACAAGCACCTTGGGACCAATTTCGGGGTAACACCCCTCATCAGTCAGGCTAGTTTTAATCCAGTGGCAAAGTGATCACGGACCCATGTCTGGGCATACCCTGCCAACCTAGGGCAAACAAAGCAAACACAGAGTATCCATCTGAGAAACTATAAAAATTGGCTCATACATAATTTAAAAAAATTCAATGTGTTATTAATAATTTATAATGTTGTTCTTTGGATTTATAGGACTAGGGGGCTGATCTAAAGTTTGACAGTTGAGTACTCTGTCTCAAATTTAATGGCTATCCCATCTGTCTTATTACAACTGCCACAGCATATAACATACTTGTAATAAGTTCGATGCAATATCTGCCTCGTGAAAAAGTAACACATCTGCCAAACTCTAAATTAAATTGTTATTTTAAATTGAGCCACCATGTTACAAACAATGTTTACAATCCACTTTGATTAATGCAAAGTGGTATTTCTGTTTCTGCAGTCACTCACTAATACATCTAAAAGAGTATAATTTTCAACAGTAGTACTAGGTAAATAAATTAACATAAAGAAACATACATCTGGTTCTTTACTTATACAGTTTTTGTGTTTCTTCTTTTACTCTCTTCAGGCCAGCCACTGTCAGAAAATGAAAATCTGGTGGGCCTTTTCCAGGCAAGTACACCATGAAAGGGGTTTATATGTGCCGCAGCAGGCATTGTCGAAAAAGATGGGAGGAACTTAGCCAATGGATGCAATTTAGCAATGTAAAAGAACTTGGAATGTCCTCCTAAGAAAAGAAGTGTCTTTAGTGGACCCAGACCTTCATGATGAGGCACATTTTGTCTGTGGCCCTTTACACTAACCTGGATGGGGAGCTGAAGGCCATGGAACAGTATCAAGGGAGTAAGTGAATTAAAATGCAACACATTTACACATATACTTCAAATTCACACCTATTTTTAATGAATGTATACAAATATATATTTCTTTGGGGTGGGAGGTAACCCTCACCATGAAATAAAATCATTAACCTGTCAGGCTGAGCCCTAAATTCACTATATAAACGTAAACTCTACCCACTGGTAGATATAGTACAGAGTAGAAAGCCTTAACTTGGGACAATTGTGTAAATTATGTATGCAATGAAAAACAGTAATAAAGGCAAATCAATAAACAATATAGGCAACAGTCATATTTAGATGAATTTACTAAGTTGTAATGAACAAAATGACACCAAAACAACACAAATCCAATAAGGGAAACCAGGAAAATGATTTTTTTAAACTCTTAAATAAAAATAGTGCCAAAAAGCAAAAGTGCCACTGATAGTCTATGGAAGTGGTAGACATGGAAATAGGTGTAATTTCAGGGCTAACACAATGGAGCCCAGCTTTGATACACCAAGTGAATAGGCACCGATGAAAGTCAGGATGTAAAAAGTCCCACTTCAGATAGGGGAAGATTTGTTTTAGAAAAACATTGAAATTTCCTCTAAGTCCCTTTCAGGAGTGCGACTTAGAAGATTTTTCAACAACTAACCATTCCTGTCACCCTCCCTCCACTCAACCACTGGATGCAGTCCTTCCTAAAAAGATCATAAAACCCCCATCCAACCCCCAAGACTTAGTTGATCAGGTGAGCGTCAGCAGGAAAGTCATATTAATTGGGCAAAGTCAAGAACAAGGCCTGGAGGAACAATTGGCTGTCTTAGGACACTCTTTATTTATAACACACTCCTGGACTTTGTTTAATATATTTTTACATTGATTAGAATACCCAGAGGATGAAGGTATTTGTTGTCCCTTTTTATTAAAATTAAATTAATTGTAACTTTTTGTGTCTGTTGGTTAATTGAAGCTACATTGTGTTTTAAAAATGTAAAAGAAGATTTTATGTATAACTTCATTTCACAATATATTGAATAGTTTTGGTGCTAGGCTGCTTGATAAGAGAGTTGGACTGCCCTGAATAGGTTCCCGTCAGATTCCAGTATTATTATATGCAGGTGACACCGTTCTATTGGCAAGAACTGCCCTGGGTCTTCAAACATTGCCTGACGGTTTTGTACTATATATGAATAGTCTTGATCTTTCTACCAACTATAGCAAATCACAGGTAATGCTGATAGGACCCAAAAAGACCGAGCTGAGATTTTTTCATGTTTAGGACAATAGATTGTCTGAGTCAAGATTTATAGATATCTAGGGGTTGTCTTTGGTGACTGGTCTATGTGGGCCCCTTTGATAAAATCCAAGAGATTAGCTCTGTCAAGCTCTATAGGTACTCTTTTTTTTGTTTTCCGCAAGAATTGTTAGTTAACCACCGGGTGACTTGATCAAGATCTATCAGGCCAAATCTGTTCCAGTAGCCACCTATGGTAGTGATGTATGTATGGATATGTGAATGCAAGTGAGTTCCAAGTGGTGGATAACGGGTCCTGTAGGTGAAAATTGGCGGTTCCTGCTTCTACCTCTGCTTTTATGGTTCATGAGGAGGTAGGGTTACCTTTCCTATCGAATCTCATTGCTCTCTGCCCCTGATTAGGCGGCTCACTATCTGGGTGTGATTTGAAAAACCACCTAAGTAGGGAGATAATCAAGGACTACAAAAAGGGGGGAACCAAGAGCTTTTGTACTGAGGTCCTGCACAATGCTCCAAACATATGATCAAAACCAAAAGGGTGTGCAGTTCCTTGAGAAAAAAGGGAGAGGAAGGGGAGGGAGAGAGATTAGTCTCTATAGAATGCCCTCACACACTTAGCAAGGTGTCATGCTTCATCATAGGGCTGTGCTCCTCGTCGGGCCGGCGCTGCAATGCCCGACAGGCTCCCGCGAAGGGGCTCTTTATCGGAGATCTTTTTAGAGACAGCCGTATGGGTGCATGGGGTAAGTGCAACAAGTGTAGTGAGTGGAAGTGTGGTGGGTTAAAATAGGTATGGTATTGCCAATCAAGGAACAATTTTATTCTGGTGGTATACCAGCCTAATTAAAACAGGTGAACCCTAAAGGGATTATAATGCTTCCCAGGGAAGTAACAAAAAGGTCGACATGTTTCTTGCCCTGTGCCCAAACGGGTCGGTGGCAATTGTTCAGAACCAGGTGAGAGAGTGCTCAAAATAATCTCTACTACATTATAGGTGACAGTAAAATTTGTACATCACCAAAGGGGGTCCATGAGGTCCCAAAGGGGGAGTGGACCCACTGTTGCGAGACCCCCTGGGATACAGATATTGCTGTACGGGTTCGCCAGTGAAGCCAAAATTAGCTCGCCGGGGGTTGGGCGTGCATTTAGCCGTGCTCCTACCAAGGCTCTGGCTTCCATCACGGCCCGACGAGGAGCACAGCCCTATGATGAAGCATGACACCTTACTAGGTGTGTGAGGGCATTCTATAGAGACTAATCTCTCTCCCTCCCCTTCCTCCCCCTTTTTTCTCGAGGAACTGCACACCCTTTTGGTTTTGATAATCAAGGTCTGCCTGAAGCTTGATGAGTGGAGGTCAGTAAAATGGCTTATATTCAGGATGCTTTTGTCAAGCTAGATAGGCCTGCCCTGTTTGAGCTTCCTTCCACTATTTTGAAAACCAATATCCCCCGAACCCGGAATCATTTTCTACTATTGAGGAAACCCGAGAGGGGGGGTATTGAGGTTACAAGATTTAGGATCAACTAGTTTCACATGTTGGCATTTCCTAAACCTGGTGTGTGGACCACACAGCTGAGTCCTTGCTTGTACTTGTGACAACTTTTACCCCCAGGATCTTTTGCATTTTCTTTTTTTTGTTGATTTTATGAGATCCCATGAAGAACATTTTTATTGTGCCTGCTGAAACCTTTGCACTTTGTCCAGGTTAAACCCACTCTAATGTATTTACCTAGCTACTTTTGGATGTACACATAACTTATACTATGGCTTTCTTTCTTGACTCATCATTGAGAACTAGAAAGACACTTGATGAGGGGTATGAAAATATCACTTGAGCGTCTTTCGCTCTTTTGGGGGAGCTGGTTTTATATATCCTGCATTTTATCATGTTTCTGATTATTTTATAATTTTTTATATTATCTCAAATTTTATTTTTGTGTGAACTATGCAATGATAAGCTTGTTTCATGTGCTATTAGCTGAGCTTAAGTGTAGTGTGTTTAATATTAGGATCGCTGTTCAGACAGTCTCATTGAGGAGGTGCCGTCAATGGAGGCTTGGTTTTAGGTATCACTGATTTTAATGAACATTATATCTCTACAATATGTACACTAGGTCTTTTTTAGGCCTTTAATGATTTAAGATGACCACTGTAAGATAATTTAGCTCAACTTATGATTTGGATGTAATGTATTTTTATTGACTTATGTGTGTACTTACGTTCTATGAACCTTTATGTCTTTTTAGACTGAATAAAGTTATTTAGAGAATAGGTTAGTCATTCACTTCCATTTGCAGGTTTTGACAATTACCAGATATTGCACTTTGGGAGATGTAGTTCAATACATTTCCCATGTGTGTTAAAGGAAGTGATGTTGACATTCAGAGTGGTAGTGAGTGTGACTACATTTAACAACAAGATATTTTACTTGCAAACGTGGTAATATGTTATCATGTAGTGATTCACTTGTAGTCATGCCATACATTATGTATGGTGACACCTATGCTAGTGATATAAACGTGCAATGTTTTTAATTTGAATGTGTGTGTACTGCCCTTAATAGTCAACCAGATAGAGAGGTTAAATTGGTGTTAGATATAGCTTGGGAATCATTACATATACTTTTAGCATTTGAATTAACATAGTGCATTTTAAATAACTTTTGGGAAATTTGAATTACCTTCTATTTTGTGGTGGAGGTGTATTGTTCCTTATCCAGGCCTAGCCTTCGCAGCAATAGCAACATGTTGTAGGAGTAAGTTTTGAAATCTTCATTTATGCTCTTTTTTCATCAACACGGGTGTACAGTACAGACTGCGTATTTCTTTCAACGTAAATTATACTCTAAATAGAGCTGACAGAGTAGTGGGTTTCCATCACTTCATTTGTCTTGTTTACGGTATAACGCCATCAATGGGGAGATTAGAATGTGTCAGACACTGTGGACAGTTGCTGGGCTTTTATGTGTCAACCTGCCACACTCAATAAATTGAACTAACAGATTTTTGTGGTGGCAGACAGGTAAGCAAATGGTTTTTGAAGGCCCCTTCACATGCACCAAATTCGAAATCTGCCTCTTAGTTTCCAGATGCTGGGAACATTTCTTCTGGTTGTTCTTGCAGCCCCTAGCTCTTCAGGGCAGCTGACTGGGTACCAGTTCTCTAGCCAGTCTGGTTTACCATGGGTTTTAATCCTCTTTAGTCACCTAGGTCCTTTTTGAATCAGGATCCTTCTGCCTTTTGTGTCCATGTAGCAGATCAACAGGAGGCCAACAACTTGTCCCTTGGAGATTATTTCCATTCCATTGCTGCCAGCAGAATTTAGGAGTCCTGAAGTCCTTGTGTGAGTCCTCATCTTCTAGTAGGAACCAGGAATCAGAAATCAGAATTCTTCTTCCAGGAGGGCCTTCTTCTTCAGATTGAGTTTCCTTAGGCCCAGGTATTTTCTGAGGAGGTGGTGATAGAGTTGCTAGATTTATCATGTGCAATAGCCAGTGACTGGAGAAATTATTCTGCCCAATCCCAACAATCAATTTTCTAGAAGTCCCTCACCTTCTTTTGCTGCATGTCCTCTTTTCTTCATTGAGAAATTATCCAGGATCCCTTGTCTCAAGATGGTGAGATTATTCAAAAAATGGGAGCTAAGGGGGTAAAGGAGAACAGGTCACCCCCCACTCAACAACTGTGCCTCAACAATAGACGTGTTCTCTCTATTTATGTGTGCAACTATCAAAGTTCACCATATGATTAAACAGACAACACCCAACTTTGTGTTATCAAAGAAGAGGAACCAAATCTCCCTTCTGCCCTCCTGTGATCAAAATCACAAATTCCAAATATAGTACGTGCTGTCTACTTCTACATAATCTCCCACCAATATGCGGATAAACAGAAAAGGAGAGCCAGGATTAAGAAAGAAATTGTAAAAAAAAAGTGAGGAAAAAGTAGGCAGTGCCTCACGGGAGTAACACCAAGGGAGGTTACAGGCTGGTACTCGCCTGTGTCCTCAGGTTCTCATAATTAGCATCTGCCCACTTAAAATTAATGGGATAGTGAGGAATAAGGAACCAAAAAATAATGAAAAATGTGTTCTGGGTGACCCTTAAGGAAAAACCGGGATCTGGCTTAGAAACCCGGTGTGCCTTAATGGTAAAAACGAGCTAGATACACTGGCTATACTGATTTATTCCTTGCTGTGTATCTGCTCAAATTAAAACCAACATGTTTCATTGCCTTACAAATTTCATGGCAATTTCATCAGGGATAGGGTCAGCGTCCTCACTGCACCTCATGTCTCCATTTGTTATATAATTCAGTTGCCCCACGTCGGCATACCTGCAACCTCAGTTTTTGACTGTGATGCATTCACAATTCCCATTTGTATTACTGCAATAAGTCAGTCGGTATACTTAGGATGTCCGCGCTGAACATCCTAACACATAGGTTTCAGGGACGTTATAGTTAGTTGAACATTTGAGTCATATAAAACCAGAGAAATTCGCCTGTTATAGTTAGTTGAGCTAACTATAACTCACGCACCCGCAATGCACTGCTGATGATGTCACATATTACATCACTCATGACATGGTCAGTGACATCACTGATGACATCACTGATGACATCTCAAATGGCATCACTCATGACATCATCTAGTGAATGTGTGTTTCTATAAAATGTAAATATGTTTTATATATATATGCCAAGGTGTATTGAAGAATGAATGCATTTACAAGTGCCTAAAGGAATTATTTCATATGTATGTGACTGACTCTATAAGTGAGTGATTGAACGTGTCTTACTGAATGCATGGGTTAGTGACTAAACTGTGTAAAAGGCTGTATTAGTCTCCCCATTGATGTGTAAGCAACTGCATGGGTTGCTGAATACCTACATGAGTGTCTATATAGGTTATTGATTTGTTGTCTGAGTATCTGTATGGGTCCCTGAGTGTCTGTGTGGGTGGGTGGGTGTATGAGTCTGTGCATAGATGTCTGAGTGGGTGATTCAGTGGTTGTATGCATCTGGAAAGGGCTGTATGGGTGAGTTAGTGTGTCTATGGGTGTGTTGGTGAGTGAATAAATGTCTCAGTGGTATATCTGTGACTAACTACATATGTTTTAAGACACTATATGTGAGTGTTGGAGTATATAAATGAGTATACGTGAGACTACGTTATTTCAAGAACGGGTGTATAAATAAGTGTCTGCTTCTATCAGTGATTGTATAAGACAGTAAATATGTGTTAGTATCTGTATAAATAAGTGATGTGGTATGTCTAAAAATAATGAACTTGGTGTGTATAACTGTATACATGATTAAATAGGTATGTGAATCATTCTTTGCATTACTGACTAGAAGTGTGACTATCTCTATGGATGAGTGGCAGCGTGTGACTGTATGTATAGATGTATGAGTGCATAATATAGTCCTCTATTGATGAGTAAATACATGTATAAGTGACTGGATGTGTGTGTAGACCTAGGAAATAGTGAGTGTTATGTAGTATATGGCATTCTTCTGTGTATGGTTTCAAAAATAGTAGTCAGCATTTTAGAATGGGTGTATCAAAGTTCATATTAGAGCATCAGTATGTGCATCAGATTGTCACATGGATGATGTCATGAGTGATGTCATCAGTAATGTCATTTGAGATGTCATCAGTAATGCCATCAGTGATGCCACTGACCATGTCATGAGTGATGTAATATGTGACATCATCAACAGTGCATTGCGGGCACACGAGTTATAGTTAGCTCAACTAACTATAACAGGCGAATTTCTCTGGTTTTATATGAGTCAAATGTTCAACTAACTATAACGTCCCTGAAACCTATGTTTTTTTGTGTGAATTTCTAAGGTTTTTTAAATGCTAATTCCTAACTATAACGTCTATAAAACCTATGTTTTTTTCAGTGAATTTCGAAGGTTTTTTAAATGTGAATTTCATATTTTAATGTTTATAAAACCTTTATTTTTCTATTATATTTTTTAATATTTTGGAACTCCATTATACTTCTTGTTTTTAACTTTAAAAATCATATAATGTTTTAAATCTTCCCCAAAAAATATTGATATATTTTTTGGGGGAGACAACTGCACTCCCATACCGGTAGCGTACCAAGCTCCATCCCCACACGAATCCTATCCGCCATATTGCTAAACTCATAAATGATGCGCATTTCGTATCCGACGAGTTCGTGGCACCGTGTCCCACGTAACATCATATATGCATGAAGTCACCCCAGGTACTACTTTGGTATCTGATGGGTATGCAGTACCAAGCCACGCATTACGTCATGTACGTATGAGGTCGCGCCTGCTGCGCGTTGCTTATTCGACAAGTACACGCTGCCAGGCCCTATGTTACGTCACAGATGTGTAGTATCGCGCCGGGTACGCCATTCACTTTTTTTTTGTCTCAAAAGTATATCTAAATAACTTTTAACAGTATATGAGAGCACGCGAACATGTAAATTATTTTAAACATTTATATATTTCTAACTGTAATAAACTTATATTATGATAAATATATTTTGTCAAAATCGCATCAGGTGTGGCCTCCTTGCGCGCTCGGTGCACGGTTGCCATTTGACCTTAAAAAAAGCATTTGATTGGTTCATAACATTTCCCATTGTAACAGTTGTACGACCCCACCCATTTTACTCATTCTCTCTACAGCGATTGATGACAGACACCTCTTCTGCTTAGAAAGCTTTTTTGAAAAGTATTTTCCTGCATACACATATCTTATACTACACACAACATGCAACAATCATTTTGATCAATATTCATGCCCTGTACATTAGCCTTCCACATGTGATTGCCATGCATCTCAAACGTTCCAACAAAAAACAAATATGTGTTACACGATGTCCCTGGTGTGTGTGTCTGCACATTATTATGCTGCCTTTCGGCCTGGGTATTGCTGGCTCTAAGGAGCATCATCAGCCACTGGCAGACTGCACATCCTAGATCACATGCCATCTCATTAACGATAGTTTCCGCCCTGCCGACACATGCTACACTAATCTAAATTGCACACTCTGCGAGGTCAAAACTACAAAAGAAACACACATAAGTGCACTTCCTGGCCAGGCAGGAACTGAACAACGCCCAAGTCCCCGGAATAATTATTCACACCCCTACGCTGGCCTGGTGTATGCAAGCCCAGCCCACTTTGCGTACATATAAATAGGATAACCACGATGCCATAAATCCCTCTTCTTCCACACTACCTCAAATGATTTGCTGCATCCACCTCGCATATCACAATACGCAATAAAAAAAAGAAATGGATCCATGAGGTGTACTCCATCCTGGCAATCAACACGGGCTCTAAATTGTGAGCTCTACTGCCCGTTGTCTACGAAAGGGATCCATGAGGTGTACACTCTCCTGCAATCAACACTCCATCTGAATTGTGAGCACTACTGCCCGTAGTGTTTGCTCACACAACAATGACAGCAGGTAAGCAGAGCGGCCTGGGTGCACAGGGCCTCCAATTGAGCGTGCTGCGGCGAGAGGGGTGTGGTGCTTCAGCCTAGCTGCGCAGGTCCGAACAAACGATATTGCCATGTGTTATGATGTGGTCTTTGACGTCATTCAGTCACATCTCTGTCTCATTTTACCTGCTGGACTGTACTGTAGGCCTGAGCCAGCGGGCAGCGCTGCCCTACAGACACCTCTTCAGTGCGGTGCTGCTGGAGGGATGGGATGCATCAGCCAGACTGTGCACATGCGAATAAGCGATATTGCCATGTGTTATGATGTGATCTTTGACCTCATTCAGTCACATCTCTGTCTCATTTTAAAGACCTGCTATACCATAAGGTAGGCCTGAACCTACGGGCAGCACTGCCCTACAGACACCCATTGAGGGCGGTTCTGCGGGAGGGGTGGGGTGCATCACCCTGAGTGCGCACGTGCAAAAAAGCAATGTTGCCGTGCGTAATGATGTGATCTCTGACCTCATTCAGTGACATCGGTGTGATTTTAAGGACCTGCTGGACCGTACTGTAGGCCTGAGCCAGCGGGCAGCGCTGTCCTACAGACACGTGGCGTTGGCTTTTAGGACACTGTAGTGAGCTCCTTACTAAGTGTACATGCACACAGGCTCCCGCCACTGCATTACATGCGCACATTATGCTACTAGCATGCGCTCTGTTCCTTTGTATGTGAACGTTGGCATAACATATTATTATTTAACCTTGTGTATTCTTGTGCACTCCAACTCCTCCTTGAACCACGATTACCACTAACAGTTGGTAGATTGTACTTCAAAAACAAAGGATGCACTCAACTCCTATTTTCTATCAAGCTTGAAATAAACCTTCATTTACCTCCAGACGTTTCCACCATTAAATTATTTCTCCCTTTTCAGATATTCCATTGATTGCCACAAGAAGGGCAGAGCGGGATCTGACCCCAGCCCAGGTTCACACCAGATCCTGGGATTCTAAGGGAATTCACAAGGGCATATTATCAATCCCTTTATCGCCGCTTTAGCGCCAGTTTCCTGCTGCTAAAGCAGCGATAATGTTATCGCCCTTCCTTTGTAATATGGCCCATAATCTCTGGCCTCATGTATTTCATTTTAAGGACTTGCTGGACCACACTCTTTCTTGCAGACCCCAGCGTCCTAGACAAACGGGCAACGGAGGGTAAACACTAAGGGCTGGGTGCAATAGGCCAACGCTCTGTCTCCTCCTCCTTCTCTTCTTTTGACTCTTCCTCCCCTTCTCTCTTCCACCCACTCCCCCTACCTTACATTCTCACTATGGTCCTTTCATTCGGACTACCTTTCTTTACCTCTTCCACATAGCACAAATACTTATGTTTCATTTTTGTCTCTCAGGTTTCCTATGCTGCTTCCACTGGAGTCCAACCCACGTTTTTTTATTATACTGTTCTATTAAAGTTACATTTCTATGTAGTCCTGTTTTAATAAAGGCTACTTATTTTTTCAAATAAATAACTGAGTGTATAGGTCTTCTTTTTCTGATGACACTTGTCTATTGTTTATTGTGAAAATCATCTGTTTATAGGAGATTTTAACGACAACATTATTTAATATTAGAGTGCACCTACCAAACATAATCTAACTGGCTATTAGACAAATGACGCCTGGGTAATTGTACAACTGTACGAATTCTATGAGTGTATCACTATATAAAACCATAAGTACTGCCCGTGTGATTACAGAACAAATAAGGCACTGCCTAGGACCACCGAGGCTTCAGGGACTGCCGAGGCCCACCCTGCATATTTAAATAAAGACCCAGAGTGTGGCGATCCCCGGACTTCAGTTGGCCTCGAACCCCCCACAATTAGTAAACAATACCCGGGAAGATGGCGCTCCCCTAGGCTGCAAAACGTCTCTGTGCCCTTCCGCACCTAATTTACATGTGACTTTAAGATCCCCAGTCCTCCAGAGACCCCGCAATTTAATGATTGGATTGGCTACGGAACATTACCCACCCACCAGGGGCCTCATTTAAAAGAACGGATGAGACCCCGCTTTATTATTTTCTTTGTTCTTTTCGCTCCATTTTTACCATCCGCATCCCCTCTATTACAGCGATATGAGGTTTTCCTCCTCTCGCTTCAAGTAGTCAAACAAGTATTTGCTATCACAGGCTGGAAGCCATGCACCACCCTCTAATAGCAAACAAAAAATGTCCAGCGAATGCACACCCCAGGACATTGTATGAGCTGCGCCTGAGAGGTCGCCCTCCCTACTACCATGATGCATTTGTTAGTATAAATCCACACTAACACTACTTACACACGTGTAGTACAGCGACCAGAATGTAGTGAAGAAGCGCAAAATCAAAAATATAAATCCTACCAGAAGTCGGATGACATAGTTCAATGAGCCAACGACCCTGGCATGAGTAGAAACAGCTACACGAACAAAACGGGTCTTCAGCACAACGCAAGCAATTTTGAAATATCACTGAGTGGTGCCTTATTTTTGCCTTCTCCCACTCGTCGCCAGATTTATGTAGTGAAGAGGCAGAAAGCAGTGAATCCAATAAGTAGATTTATTACAAGAAAACAAGACACATGAAATAACCACCAACAGGAGCAGACAGCAAAGCAACCGTCTAATTTAGCACCGTGTACAAACTCCGCAAGGTTCCCCTCATGACAGCCCTTACATTCTAACATTACATACTGAGGGCCATATTATCAAGGAAGGGCGTTAAAATTATCGCCACTTTAGTGGCAGTTTCCTGTACAGAGATAAGTAACTCACGCGACCGCAATCCTCTGCTGATGCTAATACTGTATTTAGACACTTATTTGCCCATGTCTTCTTCCATAAAATTTTAGCTATACATATATTACAAATATTTTTTTTCATAAAGACACATATGTCATCAGCAGAGGAATACGGTCGCGTGAGTTATAGTTGCCTACAGTAACTATAAAGGGGGAATTTCATTGGTTTTTTATCAGTAAAATTTCCAGCTAACTATAACATGTGTGAAACCTATGGTTTTTTCAGTGAATTTGCAAGGTTTTTTAAATGCTAACTCCTAACTATAACGTGTGTGAAACCCATGGTTTTTTCAGTGAATTTGTACGGTTTTTTAAATGCAAATTTTTTTTTGACATTTTTTGTAAACCTTTGTATAAAATAATATATGTACTATATCCTGCATTATGGAAAGGTTTTTTTTTTTTTATGCATTTTTTTCCGTGCGCGTACGGTAAGCTGACGGTACGCGCTTCGTACGTCATAAGTACGGTGCGCGTACGTAATAGGATACGCGTACGCTAAGCTGATGCTACGCGCTCTGCACGTCATAAGTACAGCGCGCCTACGTGATACGTGCGTGACGTACGCGTACACCCGGAAGCAACGTCACGGTTACGCAGGGGCGTGTAATGCGCATGCGCGAGTGCATCTGACGTACGCGCTCCGTAAACGCTCCGTAAGCATCACGTTTGCGCATGCGCACTTGTTTATGAGCGCGTACCGTGAGCTTACGGAGCGCGCACGGTAGGTCATGTGATCCACAAAGAACACTTTTCATTGGTTGAAATTACTTTCACTTCCAGAAACTTCCCACACCACACCCATTCCCCTCATTACTGCTTGAAAGAACACTTTTCATTGGTTGAAACTACTTTCACTTCCAGAATCTTCCCACACCACACCCATTCCCCTCATTACTGCTTGTGATTCTCTAGGAGCAGGAGCTGAATTGTCTTTGGGATACAATGGCAGAACAGCAGACCTCTTCTGAGAGTGAGGCTAGCAGCACCACCATCATCCAGAGAAGGAGGAAACAGAAGACTTCTTTTGTATGGGAGTATTTCACTTTTCCAGAGGGGGAGAGAAAGGTCAATGCTCCACTGGTCACTTGCACACTTTGTGACCGTGTTTTATCAAGAGGAAATCCTAGGAAAAAGTATTCCTTTGGAAATCACTCTATGATGAGACACCTTAGGGATAGACATCCCAGGACCTTTGCTCGACATACTGGAGAAAACTCTTCAGTAAGTCACCAGAGCCCAGCCTCAGAAGCTCAGCCGAGTACATCATCGGCAGCTCAGCTGAGCCCTTCCTCTGAGGTGGGAGCATCACCTTCTTCTGCTCCTCTGGACGTCAACCCTCGATTTGGGAGGGTTGCAATGAGGTGTACAACGTGTTGTGGTCATATTGTTTTTGGGGAGACCAGTGTTTCCCTTATTAACAATAAGATAGACCAGCACGTTTGTAGACGCTCATAATATTCCCATTCTTTCTTTCCTCCATCCCTCTATGAACCCAACGGCTCTTTTAAAAGCCAACCTTACCTCACAATTTTTTTTTTTTTTTAAGTAAGCTTTCCTTTTTGCAAATTTTTTTTTACCGTGCACGCACGGTAAGCGTAATTTCGCGGAATTTCGCGGAATTTCTCCGTTTACGCCGTGCGCGTACGCTGCGCGCATTCGGCGATTTTTAAAAAAAAAATTCATTTTTTGCCCTTGGGAGTCCTTCTGAGACCCCCTGACAAAGGCTAGGGGGTCAGGAACTGTCCAGCCTGCCCCCTTTTCACGTTATCCACCTTTGTTTTCCACCCCCTCAGACTGCAAGAGAGAAAATGGCGGCCGCCACTTCTTGGTTTCGACCGATTCGAATGTTTACTAAGATCTAACAGCCAATCAGAATCGCGCTTGCGCACGGCAGCGTGCGCGTACGGTAAGCGCACCGTAAGCGCACCGTAAGCTGCCACAGATATCTATATTGATTTAAAGGCTATTTTCTCAGAATCTACTGAACAGATTTACACCAAACCTACAAAAGGCACTTCCTTGACCTGAGGACTACCTCTCTGCCAAATTTCATTAAATTCTGTTCAGCCGTTCGGGCTGTAGCTCTGTCTAAAGGTCCTATGGAAAAATGCATGGGAAAAACGCGTTTTGGAACCCCCCTTTTATCTCAGCCCCCGCTTGACGAATCCCCCCGAGACTTTCAGGGTAGGAGCGGAGCGTAGCGCCCCACCTATTTTGAAAAATTCGCGAGGATTCGTCAACCGGCGCCAAAGTTATTCAAAATAGAATGTTGCGGATTTCCTATGGAAACGTGGTCCTAACTATAACTATTTACTGGCGACCGCCAGTAGATAATATATATATATATATATATATATATATATATATATATTCAAAAAAGAAGCAGAGAACTCTGGGTAGTTCTCAAGTTTAGGTGGAAAGCAGCTCCTGTATGGAGCACTCTCAACACCAGCGACACTCTAGATCTGCTCACCTCAAATGTCTATATATATCTATATATATATATTACCTACTGGCGGTCGCCAGTAGGTAGTTATAGTTAGGACCACGTTTCCATAGGAAATCCGCAACATTCTATTTTGAATAACTTTGGTGCCGGTCGACGAATCTTCGCGAATTTTTCAAAATAGGTGGGGCGCTACGCTCCGCTCCTACCCTGAAAGTCTCGGGGGGATTCGTGAAGCGGGGGCTGAGATAAAAGGGGGGTCCCAAAACGCGTTTTTCCCATGCATTTTTCCATAGGACCTTTAGACACAGCTACAGCCCGAACGGCTGAACAGAATTACTTGAAATTTGGCAGAGAGGTAGTCCTCAGGTCAAGGAAGTGCCTTTTGTAGGTTTGGTGTAAATCTGTTCAGTAGATTCTGAGAAAATAGCCTTTAAATCAATATATATATCTGAGCCAACTTACAGTGCGCTTACGGTGCGCTTACCGTACGCGTACGGTGACGTGCGCGAGCGCGATTCTGATTGGCTCTTAGATCTTAGTAAACATTCGAATCGGTCGAAACCAGGAAGCGGCGGCTGCCATTTTGTGTATTTCACTCAGAAAAAAAAGGGTGATATCTTGAAATGGGGGCAAGGAAGAGAGTTACAGACCCCCTAACATTTGTAAGGGGGTCAAAGAAGGACAGAAAAGTACAAAGAAAACATTTTTTGATTTTAAAAAAAATCGCGGGGTACGCGTACGGTAAGCTCAACGTACGCGTACGGTAGAAAAAAAAGAAAAAAAAAGAAATGAAATGCAGATTTAAGAGTTTAGATATTAGGGGGCTCTAAAAAGAGCCGTTGTGTTTATGAAGTGATTTTTTAGTGGTACCTACAAGTAAGTACCGATGCAGAGTCTAAGGTTCAAGAGGAAGACTCTGTTCCCTTCATCAGTGAAGTGTACACCATCTCCTCTATAAATGTCTTGCATGTCGTAACGCAAGTTGTTGTGGTAAATGGAACCCATACCATAGTCACGGAGGAAAGCAGAAACAGATTTGTTGGCGTGCTTTCTTGCTTTGTCAATCTGCGGACAAAAATGATTGGACCAGTTCCATTTTTGCCTTTGGCATATGTTAGAAAACACAAAGGCAGTTTTAGGGAAAAGTGAAAACAGTTGTGCAAAGGTGTCCTTCATAAGCATTTCCAGACCTACCCCAGTCAAAGTGCCTATGTCATTGCCACCACAGTGCACTATAATGAGGTCAGGATGTTGGATTTGCATGAAGGATTTCACCAATGGCATCAATTGGTGCCACTTTAACCCTCTCTGACCAATCCATTTAATGTCTACATTTGGCAAAGCAAGGTCTCTCACCATATCTGTTTTCTCTGCATACTTTTCACTCCAGAAGACATAGCTGTGCCCTACAATCCACACTGTGAACATCTTCAAAGGAGAACTGGATGCACTCAGGAGGTGTAATTCAGTAGAATGGTAAAAAGAAATGAAAGACAGTTTGGAAATGGAGGCATACATATTTTTTTTATAAAAAAAAGAACTGATTGGCTGTTTCATACCATTCTAGAATAAAAACTAGGCTGTATGTGTAAATTTATAGAAGCATGTTTTGTATTGGTACAGAAAAATGTGTTACCAAAGAACAGTACTTTGGATTTGCTGTTAGGTTTGAAAAGTCAAGCACTCCTGCTCTTTGGAAATGAAACATTGTGTGGCGAACTTCTGACCTAACTCCACACAGCAGTGTTCCATGAGCTGTTGCTATGGTAGCAGGCAGAAGTCAAGTTGGGGGAAGGGTACTAGGCAGAAGTCAAGTTGGGGGAAGGGTACTTTTGGAAAAGGGTTGGTTTACAACCAATGGAAATGTGTGATTACATTTGAAAAAAAGGGGGAAGCACTGAGATTTGAAATTAACATGTATATGTGTGGAAAAAGAGAGGGAAAGTTTGCCATTATCTGGTTCTGCTGAGAGGAGAGAGGTGTAAAGAACAGAGATCCTGGCTCTGATAATCTGCTGTTTGAGTGCCACATTTCTTTCACAACTAACTAATTTTAAAGGTGAGTTTAGAGTTTGAGAGGGGATGTATATGGTAAATTAAGAAATGAATAATAGAATTGGAATTCCTTTTGTTGAAGTTGTGTTTATTATTTTCTGTTTTGGGAGAAATTTAAATGTGAGGAACATGTAAAATAATATGGACTATGTTTTCACGATAAATTAAGGTGTACTGGTAAAAATAAGGAATACTTTAAGGGTTTGAGGTTGCACTCAGTAATGCAAATACATACAGCATCAGTAAGGCTGGTTGCCCTTGCTGGAGTGTAGGCAGTCACCCAGGTTACACATGGTGCTGGTTTGAAAAAGCAGTTTGGACATGTGCTGTTTTCAGAATCTGAAAAGTGGATTCAAAATGTGTCAGTCTGTAAAAGTGTTTATCACTTGCCAAAAAAAAGAGTAGTAAGTGTGCTTTCAAATTGGCAAAGAAATTTCGTTTTGTGACTAATGTGAAAACATGACTCTGTGTGCAAATAGGAATTACAGGCAGAGATTTATTGCGTATTGCTCTGGAGATTTCACATTTGCATTAGATGGAAAGGGGGAGCCATTTTTTTGTGCAGAAGCAGACTCTTAGCACACACCCAGCTGCTTATCCTGTGGAATCATGCACAGTATTCACAACCGAGTGGGGTTTGAGGTTTCAGTCAGTAATGCAAATACATTCAGCATCACTAAGGCTGGTTGCCCTTGCTGGAGTGTAGTCAGTCACCCAGGTTACACATGGTGCTGGTCTGAAAAAGCAGTTTGGACATGTGCTTTTTTAAGAATCTGAAAAGTGGATTCAAAATGTGTCAGTCTGTAAAAGTACTTATCACTTGCCAAAAAAAAGAGTAGTAAGTGTGCTTTCAAATTGGCAAAGAAATTTCGTTTTGTGACTAATGTGAAAACATGACTCTGTGTGCAAATAGGAATTACAGGCAGAGATTTATTGCGTATTGTTCTGGTGATTTTACATTTGCATTAGATGGAAAGGGGGAGCCATTTTTTTGTGCAGAAGCAGACTCTTAGCACACACCCAGCTGCTTATCCTGTGGAATCATGCACAGTATTCACAACCGAGTGGGGTTTGAGGTTTCAGTCAGTAATGCAAATACATTCAGCATCACTAAGGCTGGTTGCCCTTGCTGGAGTGTAGTCAGTCACCCAGGTTACACATGGTGCTGGTCTGAAAAAGCAGTTTGGACATGTGCTTTTTTAAGAATCTGAAAAGTGGATTCATTTTCATTTTCATAAGGCTTTATTCGGAGCTTAAAACACAAGTCCATAAAAGCAAAACAAATACACAACAAATACAACAAACAGTTCATGATTAAAAATGTAGACAGGTTACATGATTTATGAATATAAATAATTAAAAGTGCATACCAGGCCTTACTTTGATAGCTAATAGGAGGAAGGTGTCAGTAAAAAAGCATACGTCGGGATGTGGTTTAAAAAGCAGCTTCATAGCATCTTGTCTGTTCCTTACTCCATATTTTAAAAAGATAGGTTTGAGATAGGCTCGACGGTAATTATCATAAAGGTTACATGACAAAAGAAAGTGCATGGTGCTTTGAGCTGATACGTTATCACATGGGCATGGGCCTACCGGGTGTTTTTTAATACACGGGTAAGCCACCAGATGATGAACTATCCCAAACCTTAATCTGGTGATAACATACCTATGGGAGGGTCGAGTGACTAGACTCAGATATGGCTGAAAACCCTCATTTTCACAAAATCTACTATAAAACATACATGTACTTAAATTACTACTAGTTCTTTCCCTTTGCTCTAGCGTAAAATTCGTAAAAACTGATTTCATCACTTTTTTAGACAGACTGGAGGAGGCGTTACAGTCGTCTTTAAGACTAATACCATAAATCTCGAAGTAACAATTTATGACATATTTAATCCAAGGAATTTTCATGTGGCCATCAATGGAGAGACAATCTCCAATAATTGCTCTGCTTAGGGAGGTCTCTTCTTTTAACCATACAGAACGCCACAACATTAAAGGCCTTAGTGCCAGTAAATCGGAGAGGTGGGAGATACCTAGTTCTCTATGGGCCAAATCATTTGTAGCAGATTTAGGCAGACACAACAACATTTTTAGAAAGAGGTTTTCCTCTACTTGCAGGTTCCCTGTCTTAGTATACCCCCACACTCCGGCTCCATAAAGGGCCACAGATAAACATCTCATTTGGAAGATCGTCAACATATCTTTGATCCGTTTATCTCCAATGTTTGTAGCGAATTTGAACACCCCATGCGAGCTTTTTGCCATCCTAGCCTGGACATTATTAATCTCACTAGTCCAGCTGCCTGATTTAGAAAAGGTGATGCCAAGATAATTAAAAGATTCCACTGTTGACACCTTATGACCTTCTAAAAAGTAAGCATGAGGTTTTTTACATATCGCCCCGCACTCCATAATGAAGGTTTTAGTCTTGTTGATCAACAGCTTTCTATCGTTGATGAACAGCAGGAACCTGTCCATCAGACGCTGTAGGCCAATAGGGGTCCTAGACAAAATTACAGCGTCGTCCGCGTAGAGGAGAACGGGGACGCTGAAATCTTTTATTTTTGGTGCGTCAGCCGCGATCTCCTTTAAAACTGCGTCCACTTTGTTGATAAAAAGGATAAAAAGCAAAGGGGCAAGCACACACCCTTGCCTAATTCCCCGTCTAACCCTAAACTTGGGGGTACACTCACCGGCCTGACCATAGCGAACACTAGAGTTTAATTTGGCATAAAGTCTCGCTAGAAAGTAAACAATTGCCTCTGGAGCCCCCATTTCCAATAACGTGGTCCATAGGATACTGTGATCCACCATATCAAAAGCACTACTCAAATCTGCGAAGCAGAGATAGAGAGATCCTTTTTTAGCCTTGGTATATTTGCCTATGATTAAATCAAGGTTGAGGCATTGTTCTAATGTTCCTCTGCCCCGCCTGAAGCCGTATTGGGAATCAGCAAGGATATTATTGGACTCGGCCCATTCTTCTAACCTGACCATGAGTACCCGGCTCATGACTTTCACCGAGGAGTCCAGGAGGGATATTGGGCGGTAATTCTTTGCATCCCCCCTGTCTCCTTTCTTGAAAATCGGTACGATAATGGATTCTTCCCAAGTGTGTGGAACCCCAGTACGTACGGCAGTATTAAAAACTTTTGTAAGCAGTGGGCCCCATAATTCAGGTACTGTTTTGTATACATCAATAGGAACCCCATCAGGTCCCTGGGCCTTCCCACCCTTGCTGGATTTAATACTATCCCACACTTCGGCAATAGTAATGTCCAAGGATATAACAGGCCATCTGTCGTCATGGGATTCTCTGGTTCTGGTCGAATCAAAAATCTGGGAGAAATGGGTGACCCAACTCTCCGAACTAACATTTGCAGTTAATTCTGGGATCTTTTCATCCTTCAAAAAAGGGCTATTAACTGTTGCCCAAAATAGAGAAGAATCCGCTGTAGAGGCTGCTTGATTCAATTTTTCCCAAGCCTCTTGTCTTAGTTCAGTTTTCCTAGACTTGATAGCCGTCTGGTAAATCCCTCGTAATTCCCTGATGGTTCCAATATCTCTCTTCTCATCTGACAATGCTATTTTGAGTCTTTTAAGTGCAATAGTGCAGGCATGGTCAAACCATCCCTTGAGCTGGTGTTTCGTACCCTTGTGCGATACAGTGAAGTTGCTGTCTATAATTAAATTAAGATTGGTAAAAGTATGCAAGATTTCAGCATTTCCCTCCTCACATTCTAATATAGTAACTATTTCTGTAAGGCACTTTGACACAATGGCATTAGACTGAATGTCCGCTTTATTGCCTTTCCATCTGATACGAATACCGTTAGGGCGATGGGGCTCAATATTGGTAATAATACATGGAACAGACGCAGGTCGTTCCTTCCATAAGGTTAACTCGGCAGTGATACAATTGTGGTCGCTAATCATGTTGTCTACAACCACGGGGGTAGAACACCTTGGAGCGATACCAGATGATAAGCAGATAAAATCAATCACTGTATTGGCGTTCCTTCCCGTATAAGTGGGGACAACTTCGCCTCAGTTATTAGTCTTGTTAACCGATATTTCCATGTCATATGCTGTTAAAATTTTGTTCAGAGAATTACCATATAAGTTGTGAGGGAAATGGAGGACACCATCCCCCCAACAATCAATAAAGCCACATACCCGTTGGGTGGCAAGAGGACACACCACTGTATTAAAGTCTCCCACCCAGATGATATCAAAAACAATATCAAATTTAGTTACTATATCTTCCATAGCGGATTCTAATGCAAGTGCAACCTGGTACCTTGAGTTGTCGAAGACATTATTATAAAAATTGATTAAAAGCATATTCCTGTCCTGCTCCTGTTGAAGCCATAAAATCTGGGAATGTGTACCAACCAACACATGTTTTTTGACTTTGACAGGTATATCTACAGCAATCATAACCAATAACCCACCCTTAGCTCTACCCGATAATGAGGCCACAGCTGGTGGGTTATAAGAAACAAAGCCATTGTAATTGATTGGGTCAACACACCAGGTTTCCTGAAAACATAAAATATTAAAAGTGTTAATAAATTCAACCCATCCTGGACAGGTGATCTTAGAGGAATGTCCAGCAATATTCCAACTAGCAATCGAGCAGACACTCTGCCTCCGGGATCTAAGGCGGGAAGAGGGGCTGATAGAATCAGAAGGAGTGGGACTGCGGGGCTGGTCAATGGACAAAGGGGCACAGTTCTCTCCTTCACAGTGGCCAAACTTCCCACCGGTAATAACAATCCCACTAGCATCCACTGAGTCTGGTACCCTCACTGCGTCGATCCCTCCCTTACCTCCCGTGATATTAGCCACAATAGTTGACTCAAACAAATCTGGCCCCAGTCAATCATTCCCATCTAGTCCGCTCAATGCTTCAAATCGGTTTGCCGTGGTGAAGATAGGACCAGGGGGAACATACTTAACTCTTTCCCTCGCCCCAGTATGTACAGTATTTGGACGGGTATTATGATGCCTATAGAAATACCCTAGAGGCCGAAGGGATATTCCTTGGTCCAATGAGGAAGAGGATTGCGCTCTTAGCAGAGCTGTGGAAGCAAGGTGGGGGTTACGGAAATTAACTATAATACAGTCACCCCCACAAGTCTTACGCGAGCTCCCAATCCAATCAACTCTTCTAGTACTTATGATATCCTTTGCCAAGGCTACTGGAAAGCCGCATTCCCGGTGCAGCCAATCCACAGTTTTATTTTTCAAAGAAACATGGGTTTCACTATGGTTACGGCCAGTTTCTTTAACTTGTGGAACATTGATAAGAACCGCCACAAACGGGGCGCAAGCTGGGGGCAGGTCGGGCCTAGAGGTACCAATATTTTTTACGCCGGGACCAGGGGTATATGACAATCCTTGTTGATCCGGGGTCGGCAGAGAATCAATGACATTTCTACTTTCATTAACTTGTACGCCATGTGAGGTCTTAGGGGGGTTGGCCGCTGGATTAACTAACTCAGAGGCCTGTCGGAGAGCAAGGCTGTTTACTGGGGTTTCAGCAATCGCTTGAGTACCAGTGCTCGCTTTAAGATGGGATTCTAACAGACCTCCCAGTCTAGCCACCTCGGTAATTGCCATATCTAATTTATTCATTAAAGGTTTGATTAATAAATCAAACTTGGCGTCAATCATGCTAATTAGAAGATCCAGCTGACCGCTTTCAATAATGACCGGATTACTATCGAGCACTGTGGGAGGGGTTTGGGTAGAATTCACGGCTGAACGATCAATTCTTTTAGGTAATGGTCGCCCCCCCCCTCTTAGAATGCACAATCTTATTGTGTGTCTTATTATGTGACCGGCTGGAACGTAATATTCTTTGCGATGTGGTAGCCGCTGTAACAGCAGTCGAAGGGTCTGCAGTACATGTTAGGTCCTCAGGAGGTGGGTCAACTAAGTTAATGTCATCTGCGGGGGCAACCACACTAAGATCTACCGTATCATGGATCCGATCATGATCATTAATCTCATTGTTAACATTAACATTGTTTATAGCAGATAAATGGGAAGGAGGGTTGATATTTAAAAGAATAGGGTCGATAACCTCCACCCGCCCCAATGATTTTCTCCGCTCTTGGTTTATTTTATCAACCATCTTCACCAAATAATTGTCCATGGTTGATTTGGCCGAGGAAAGTTTAGCTTTAGACATGGGGTACTCTAACACCACACTACTATGGATCAATGAAGATGATAAACAATTATCTCCCCTAACAAATCTCTCGCGTTCCCCTCAGTCCATAATGACCTGTTACCAGGTAGTACCACAGTATGTCAAGGGGAAGATAAAGCCCCCTTCAGTCCTCAACGAGCAACAAGGTGCCACAGTCCTGCCGCTAGTAATAGTCACAGTACCTTCACACAGTGTCACAGTGTCACAGTGTCCGTGTCGCGGCACTTCAGGGGGGTGGCCCAGCCCGGCCTCTTCTGGCCCCTGACGGCCACAGACGGTCCCGCCCTTGTCCCGGGCTTCTCCCGGCGCCGACCTGCGCGCGATCCCGCGACGCGGAGAATGTCCTCGAGATTTAAACGCCTCCTGGCGCGGAATTAGGGCTGGCGGTGGCGGCTTCCTGCCGCAAAGGCTCGTGGGGCTTGTGGTCCCTCCCTCGCTGCGGCCGCGCTGGTGGAGAAGAATGCGGCGGCGGGGAGAGACCTTCAGCGATACCCGGAGCCCAGAGCAACAGCAGGACGCACTGACGAGGCAAGGTAGGGTTCAAACAGCCTGCGGTTCCCCAAAGCAAAGTGCCCGCTCGGCCGAGAATGTCCTCGAGATTTAAACGCCTCCTGGCGCGGAATTAGGGCTGGCGGTGGTGGCTTCCTGCCGCAAAGGCTCGTGGGGCTTGTGGTCCCTCCCTCGCTGCGGCCGCGCTGGTGGAGAAGAATGCGGCGGCGGGGAGAGACCTTCGGCGATACCCGGAGCCCAGAGCAACAGCAGGACACACTGACGAGGCAAGGTAGGGTTCAAACAGCCTGCGGTTCCCCAAAGCAAATTGCCCGCTCGGCCGAGAATGTCCTCGAGATTTAAACGCCTCCTGGCGCGGAATTAGGGCTGGCGGTGGCGGCTTCCTGCCGCAAAGGCTCGTGGGGCTTGTGGTCCCTCCCTCGCTGCGGCCGCGCTGGTGGAGAAGAATGCGGCGGCGGGGAGAGACCTTCGGCGATACCCGGAGCCCAGAGCAACAGCAGGACGCACTGACGAGGCAAGGTAGGGTTCAAACAGCCTGCGGTTCCCCAAAGCAAAGTGCCCGCTCGGCCGAGAATGTCCTCGAGATTTAAACGCCTCCTGGCGCGGAATTAGGGCTGGCGGTGGCGGCTTCCTGCCGCAAAGGCTCGTGGGGCTTGTGGTCCCTCCCTCGCTGCGGCTGCGCTGGTGGAGAAGAATGCGGCGGCGGGGAGAGACCTTCGGCGATACCCGGAGCCCAGAGCAACAGCAGGACGCACTGACGAGGCAAGGTAGGGTTCAAACAGCCTGCGGTTCCCCAAAGCAAAGTGCCCGCTCGGCCGAGAATGTCCTCGAGATTTAAACGCCTCCTGGCGCGGAATTAGGGCTGGCGTTGGCGGCTTCCTGCCGCAAAGGCTCGTGGGGCTTGTGGTCCCTCCCTCGCTGCGGCTGCGCTGGTGGAGAAGAATGCGGCGGCGGGGAGAGACCTTCGGCGATACCCGGAGCCCAGAGCAACAGCAGGACGCACTGACGAGGCAAGGTAGGGTTCAAACAGCCTGCGGTTCCCCAAAGCAAAGTGGATTCAAAATGTGTCAGTGTGTAAAAGTGTTTATCACTTGCCAAAAAAAAGAGTAGTAAGTGTGCTTTCAAAATGGCAAAGAAATTTCGTTTTGTGACTAATGTGAAAACATGACTCTGTGTGTAAATAGGAATTACAGGCAGAGATGTATTGCGTATTGCTCTGGAGATTTTACATTTGCATTAGATGGAAAGGGGGAGCCATTTTTTTGTGCAGAAGCAGACTCTTAGCACACACCCAGCTGTTTATCATGTGGAATCATGCACAGAATTCACAACCGAGTGGGGTTTGAGGTTTCAGTCAGTAATGCAAATACATTCAGCATCACTAAGACTGGTTGCCCTTGCTGGAGTGTAGTCAGTCACCCAGGTTACACATGGTGCTGGTCTTAAAAACCAGTTTGGACATGTGCTTTTTTAAGAATCTGAAAAGTGGATTCATAATGTGTCAGACTGTAAAAGTGTTTATCACTTGCCAAAAAAAAGAGTAGTAAGTGTGCTTTCAAATTGGCAAAGAAATTTCGTTTTGTGACTAATGTGAAAACATGACTGTGTGCAAATAGGAATTACAGGCAGAGATTTATTGCGTATTGCTCTGGAGATTTCACATTTGCATTAGATGGAAAGGGGGAGCCATTTTTTTGTGCAGAAGCAGACTCTCAGCACACACCCAGCTGCTTATCCTGTGGAATCATGCACAGTATTCACAACCGAGTGGGGTTTGAGGTTTCAGTCAGTAATGCAAATACATTCAGCATCACTAAGGCTGGTTGCCCTTGCTGGAGTGTAGTCAGTCACCCAGGTTACACATGGTGCTGGTCTGAAAAAGCAGTTTGGACATGTGCTTTTTTAAGAATCTGAAAAGTGGATTCAAAATGTGTCAGTCTGTAAAAGTGTTTATCCCTTGCCAAAAAAAAGAGTAGTAAGTGTGCTTTCAAAATGGCAAAGAAATTTCGTTTTGTGACTAATGTGAAAACATGACTCTGTGTGCAAATAGGAATTACAGGCAGAGATTTATTGCGTATTGTTCTGGTGATTTTACATTTGCATTAGATGGAAAGGGGGAGCCATTTTTTTGTGCAGAAGCAGACTCTTAGCACACACCCAGCTGCTTATTCTGTGAAATCATGCACAGTATTCACAACCGAGTGGGGTTTGAGGTTTCAGTCAGTAATGCAAATACATTCAGCATCACTAAGGCTGGTTGCCCTTGCTGGAGTGTAGTCAGTCACCCAGGTTACACATGGTGCTGGTCTGAAAAAGCAGTTTGGACATGTGCTTTTTTAAGAATCTGAAAAGTGGATTCAAAATGTGTCAGTCTGTAAAAGTGTTTATCACTTGCTAAAAAAAAGAGTAGTAAGTGTGCTTTCAAATTGGCAAAGAAATTTCGTTTTGTGACTAATGTGAAAACATGACTCTGTGTGCAAATAGGAATTACAGGCAGAGATTTATTGCGTATTGCCCTGGAGATTTCACATTTGCATTAGATGGAAAGGGGGAGCCATTTTTTTGTGCAGAAGCAGACTCTTAGCACACACCCAGCTGCTTATCCAGTGGAATCATGCACAGTATTCACAACCGAGTGGGGTTTGAGGTTTCAGTCAGTAATGCAAATACATTCAGCATCACTAAGGCTGGTTGCCCTTGCTGGAGTGTAGTCAGTCACCCAGGTTACACATGGTGCTGGTCTGAAAAAGCAGTTTGGACATGTGCTTTTTTAAGAATCTGAAAAGTGGATTCAAAATGTGTCAGTCTGTAAAAGTGTTTATCACTTGCCAAAAAAAAGAGTAGTAAGTGTGCTTTCAAATTGGCAAAGAAATTTCGTTTAAGGGCCTAATGTGAAAAAATGACTCTGTGTGTAAATAGGAATTACAGGCATAGATTTATTGCGTATTGCTCTGGTGATTTCACATTTGCATTAGATGGAAAGGGGGAGCCATTTTTTTTTGCAGAAGCAGACTCTTAGCACACACTTAGCTGCTTATCCTGTGGAATCATGCACAGTATTCACAACCGAGTAGGGTTTGAGGTTTCAGTCAGTAATGCAAATACATTCAGCATCACTAAGGCTGGTTGCCCTTGCTGGAGTGTAGTCAGTCACCCAGGTTACACATGGTGCTGGTCTGAAAAAGCAGATTGGACATGTGCTTTTTTAAGAATCTGAAAAGTGGATTCAAAATGTGTCAGTCTGTAAAATGTGTATCACTTGCCAAAAAAAAGAGTAGTAAGTGTGCTTTCAAATTGGCAAAGAAATTTCGTTTAAGGGCCTCATGTGAAAAAATGACTCTGTGTGTAAATAGGAATTACAGGCATAGATTTATTGCGTATTGCTCTGGTGATTTCACATTTGCATTAAATGGAAAGGGGGAGCCATTTTTTTGTGCAGAAGCAGACTCTTAGCACACACCCAGCTGCTTATCCTGTGGAATCATGCACAGTATTCACAACCGAGTGGGGTTTGAGGTTTCAGTCAGTAATGCAAATACATTCAGCATCACTAAGGCTGGTTGCCCTTGCTGGAGTGTAGTCAGTCACCCAGGTTACACATGGTGCTGGTCTGAAAAAGCAGTTTGGACATGTGCTTTTTTAAGAATCTGAAAAGTGGATTCAAAATGTGTCAGTCTGTAAAAGTACTTATCACTTGCCTAAAAAGTAGTAGAAAGTATGCTTTGCAATTGGCAAAGAAATTTCGTTTTTTGCCTAATTTCAAAGCATGACTTTGTGTGCACACAGGAATTGTTTTTAGATATTTAATTTGTGAAGGTGTTATTGTGATTTTCATTTATAGGAAAGGGGTTTATAGTATTTTAAGATTTCTAAAGATCATAAAAAATGTAGTAATATATTTAAATAAAATAAAGGAATTTTTTTTTAGTTTTTTTCAGGTATTGCTGAAGAGCAGTGAACAAAATTTAAGATGCCTACAAAATCCAGACCACAAAAAAAACCTATATTTGAAGACAACTGGAGGACCTAAGTTAGTTGGAGATGCTCATGTTGGGAAAAAGAAAAAATCTTCTGGTAAGCAGACAAAAGATTTTTTAAAGAACATATTCAAAAAAAGTAAAAATGTACAAAATGTCTGTACTGGAAAGAATGTTTTCAATAGAAAAAAACAGGAAAAAATTGAGAATTTAGTTAATGCAAATATACCTTCTGCAACAATAAAGATTAACTTAAACAGAAAAACAGCGTTTAAAGAGATACGTAGAAAAATGTTTCAGAGAAGAGTTATGTCCAATTTGATAAAGGATGTGAAGAAATATAAGCAAAAGGCAAAATATTACAAGAGAAAAAAAGAAATTGAAGCCATTGCAGCAAAGGCATTAGAATTAAAAAGGAAACTATTCATTTTAATTTTGAATAGGATGCGTACATTAGATAAAATGGTTAATGTACTGAAATCACAAAGCAAAAGGAAAAGAGTAGTGAACAGAACAAACTTTTGTAAAGTGTTTTTAGGAAAATGGATGCATAGTTCAAGTAGTGAACCTTTTTTTAATGAAGAGAGCTATTTTCAAAGTAATAGTTTGCTGCATGCAGTTGACACCAGAGGTCGTGCTTATGAAGTGAAAAATGGTTGCATAATGGAGAAGGAGATAATGGTTCCAAGAGATGAGGTACAAGTGATGGCGGATGAGGCTATGGGGAGACGTGCTAAAGCCCCAGTGTACACTTGGAATTGTAGTAGTATTTGCACTGTGCGTCAGGAATCTATTGATAAATTTCGTGAGTTTCTAAGAGAATATAGTAAAAAAAGTGTAAAACAGAAAATTAAGGTGCTTCAAAGTCTAGATCCATGCAGAGTGAGAGAGAATACTGGTTTGCAGGGTCATTCTCTGGCTTGTCTATCTAGAAAAGTGTGTAATAGTGTTTTCCATCATTTTAGGATGCTGGCTGTTCATCATACTGAAATGAGAAAGTTTGTGAGACGGTTGTATTTTGCTAAAAGTCCAGCAATAAAGTTAGATGAATTGAATAGGGCTCTGTTCCGTGGATCGGTATCAGATGTAGAGAAGGTTGTTGATGAAATTCAGTTTTGTTACTTTGGTCCTGAACAAAACAGTGCAGAAAAGGACACAGTAAATGAGGAAGAAGTGGAAGAGAATGTAGAACCCTCTGTAAGTAAGACATTTAATGATCACATAACAAAATTTGCAATAATCTCTAATGAAAGACCAAATATTACTTGTATTTGTTGCCGCAGAACTCATTATAGAAAACAAACTAGGAATGTTGATCTCTACAGAAAGAGTGAAAATGAAGATAATTATAAGTGGAAGGATTTTGCCACATATAATTTCTAGAAAATTGTTTTGAATTGGGTGAAGATCAGCGTATTTGTAAATACTGTTACAACAAGTTAGAGGAAAATAGAATGCCGACCAGAGCTGTACATAATAATTTAGAATTGGATGCTATTCCTGCTGAACTTTCTGAATTAAATACATATGAGTCTATACTTATTCAATGTGTTCATCCGTTCCAGACCATAGTACGTATGGAGCCCAAAACTGGTAAATTACCTCCTTCAGATTTACTGAGAGGTTTAAAAGGTAGAGTGGTGTATTTGCCATTGGATTTGAAAAAAAATATGGAAACTATTGATGCGGTTACTAAGGAAACTGAACCATTAGTTATTCTGGTTAATGGTGTACCTACAAAGAATAAGAAGATTTGGCAGGAGCTGGTAGATGTACGGAAAGTACAAAGAGCAAATTTGTATTTGAAAAGGAATAACAAATGGTATGAAACAATTAATATAGAAGAAGAAGAAGAAGATTGACAAGAAGACACAGAAACACCAACTGGACAAATTGAAAAAGTGGACAAGTCAAAGGAAGAAGAAATTTATGAACATTTTAGCATACATCCTCTTCATTCAAAAGAAGTTATGGGAGACAATATTGATCTGTTTCAGATGAAGAAAGCAAAAGGAACTCCCGTGAGTGTATGGAAGGAGAGCTTGGAAGCTCGATGTTTTCCCCAGCTGTTTCCTAAAGGAAAAGGAGGACGATACGATGAACGTCCAGAACAGATTCCAGCTTCTGAGTATCGGACTACAAGACTATATGCTGAAGATCCCAGATTTCGACAAAGTATTCCTTATTTGTTCCATCTTTTATTTGAAAGCGACTTGTCTGCACTATCTTATGCAGTAAATCACATTTAAAAAGTGGAGTACATTTACAAAATGTGTCTGCTAAGGATTTTATGGAGAAAGTGCAGCACCGAGATGATCATTTGGAAACACAACTGATCAATCTGATGGCTTGTCAGCGTGGGACAAATGAATATTGGTACCAACGCCATGGTGAATTAAAATGCATGTTACGAAATTTAGGAACACCAACATGGTTCCTTACCCTAAGCTGTGCTGAGTACGCTTGGGATGATTTACTGGATTTTCTACGAGAGGCAAATTCAAACATTAAAAACATCGAATACAAGACAGCAGGAGAACTGTGCTCATTGGATCCGGTTAATGTTTGCAGATATTTCAATCATAGATTTGAGGCTATGATGTCCTTCATCTGCAATAAAAAAAATCCACCTCTAGGAGAAGTAGTGGATTTCTTTTGGAGAAAAGAGTACCAGGCAAGAGGTGCTCCTCATATTCATATGCTGTTGTGGATCAAGGATGCCCCAAAGTTTGGAACAGATACTGATGAAGCAGTGTTATCTTACATTGAAGAATATGCAACATGTGCTATACCAAAAAGCACAGAAGAGAAAAAGTTAAAGGAGCAAGTTTTACGTTTCCAAAGTCATCGGTGTGGAAAATACTGTCGACGGAAATACAAGAGCAAAGATAAATACTACACTAAATGTCGATTTGGATTTCCTAGACCTGTTCTTTCAAATGGAAGAGTAAATAGTTTTATGTCATCTGTGAGACATACTATCACAAGAAAATCACCTAAGAATACCTACAACCTAAAAAGAAAAGAAGAATCAAAAAATATAAATGACTACAACCCAGTCATTTTATCCATGTGGAATGCTAACATGGATATACAGTATGTAGCTGACAATTCCATTGCTGTTGCTCGATATGTAACGTCTTACATTACTAAATCTGAAAAAACTGAATTGAAAGAAATGTGGGAAGAGATTTCTCACGAGAAGACTGTCAGTAAGAAGCTGTACAGTTTCAGTTTAAAGATGTTATCGCATCGAGAAATTGGATCCTACGAATATTCAGATAGGTTATCTTCTGCAAGTCTCTACTCGAAATCAAGAAGAATAATTTGGGCAAGTTTAGGCCTTGCAGCAATGAGAAATCGGGTACTGAAATCTGTTGGAGAAATTGAATATTTGACCGAGAATGACCCAGAAAGTACAGATATTTTGAAATCAAACATGTTGGACACATATTATCCCAAGAGAAGTCAACATCTGGAGAACATGTGTCTCTATGAAGTGCTGCAGAACTACATTTATTCACGGAAAGCCACAGAAGACATCAAAAATGGAAAATATAAAGTCATTGGTGAGGAAGGATGTTTGGTGAAGCAAACAAAAGGAAGTTTGATAAATCACAGGAAGCTGAGTTGCGACACTACTGACAAAAAGGAATTTTACTACTTGGCTCTTTTACAGCTGTTTAAACCATGGCGTACAGAGGATGAACTACTGGGAGAATTTCAAAGCTATGAAGATTCATTTAATGCTTGCAAAGACAGCATACAATGCAGTACATTCACAACTTATCTGCAAATGTTAAATGAAGAAATTGAACAGGAAACTACAATTGCAGCAGAAGTAGCTAGAGACAGTTCTCAGGACAGCCAAAGTTCAGGAACACTCAGTCAAGATCCCCTAGGACAACCAATCGTTGAAAATGAAGCATCAATAGCCATGAATGAAGTGGAAACGGCTATGAATCAAGCTCAAGAAGAATTTATAGACTTACAAAATTTGGAAAGACAACTGAACGAAGAGCAGCAACAAATTTATGAAGAGATCAGAAACAAAATTGATCACGGATATCTACATGAAAAAAAAGAGTGCTCATGCACATCATTTCATCCAATCAGGATGTATGGAAGCGGACAAGCTGGAACTGGGAAAAGTTTCCTAATAAAAGTCATCAGAAGCTACCTACAGCAAAAAACGGATTCTACTTTGTCTTGTGTGGTTACTGCTCCAACTGGGTTAGCAGCATATAACATAAAAGGAATCACCTTACATCGTTTGCTAATGTTACCAGTGGAGCATGAGAACAAAATACAATACAACATGCTAACTGGAGAAGCATGCTTGGAAGTTTCAAGAGTATTGAAGAAGATGCAAGTTCTCATTATTGATGAGGTGAGCATGGTGTCAAACTTAATGCTTGCCTTTGTGCATTTAAGAATGCAGCAAATTCTAAGGACAGACTATGACGTGTTATTTGGTGGAAAACATGTCATAGTTTTTGGGGATCTTCTACAGCTTACTCCAGTTAAAGGACAGCCAGTGTTTAATACTGTGACACATGAAGACACAAAGAAGTCATTGGGAAGCATCGGTAATGCAAATATTTGGTCCTTCTTTGAGTACAAGGAACTTACTACTAATATGAGGCAAGCAAACGATGAAGAATATGGAAGTATTCTGAAAGATATTAGGATTGGACTACTCACAGAAGTTGGCAAAAAAGCCTTACAGAGTCGGCTGCTACATAATTTATTTCCAAAGGAAGAAATAGTTGCAGAGAAGATATACAAGAACATTGCAGAAAAGAAAAGTGTCATCTGCTTAATGCCCACTCTACGTGAATGCTCAATATTCAATGAGGAGCTTTTGAAATTGGAAAAGGAAGATATCAGGAAATTGGAAGCAGTGGACAAAATTGAAGATGGAAGAATTACTATCACATTAACAGGCACTCTGAAAAATAAATTGGATTCACTAGAGAAGAACATTTCAAAAACAGCTGGATTAGAAAAAAATCTATATGTTTGCATGAACTGTAGAGTATTTTTAAGGAGAAATTTGGATGTTGAAAAGGGTTTAGTTAATGGAGCTATGGGAAGAGTTGTGGGTTTTATTAATTATCAGAAAAAAGATGGAATTGAATGTTTAAAAAGAAAATTTGATCAGATAGAAGAAGTTAAAGATATTTGTCGTTGTTCAGTTCGTTTCATGCTTGTGAAAGACTTATATGTACGTAGGAAGCAGTTTCCGTTTTCTCTAGCATATGCTGTAACTATTCACAAGTCTCAAGGATTGACTGTAGATTGTGCTTTTGTGAACATTGGTTCAACTGTGTTCAAAGAAGGTATGGCTTATGTAGCTTTGTCACGAGTGAAAACATTATCTGGTTTATTCATGATAGACTTTGATGACTCAAAAGTTAGTGCTGATACAAATTGTGTAAAGGAGTATAATAGATTAAGAAGAACCTATGCTCCTCATTTAGGTCAGTATCCTGTGTTGGAGAAACGTGTAGTTTCTCGTAAAAGGAGAAATGAGAATATCTGTAATGAAGATGTAGAGAGGAGGAAAAAAAAGAGGAGTGATGTAATTGCAAGCAAAAAGAAAAAGGAAAATGAAGAACAGGTTGTTGGATGTCATTTTGAAAATAGCTCTGGTGTCAACTGCTACGCTAATGTAGTGCTAATGTTGCATTTTATCTGGAAAGTGTGCAAGAGCAGATAATAGTAAATCAGGGAAAAAGATTCTGTTCTGAGTTGAGTCTCCTTTTTCAAAAGCTGAGTAATGATAAAACTCAAATAGAAAGTGCTACTGAAATTAGAAAACTTTTAGATGTATGTTCAGGACGAACACAGTTTTCTCAAAATGTACAGCAAGACGCACAGGAATTCTTGATGTTTTTTCTTCAGGTACTGGAAGAAGAAGGGGTTCCCATTGAAAATTTGTTTGGTCTCTCTTAAAAATGGGAACATAGTTGTGAAAACTGTTACAATATATGTGGCTCTAATGTTGATTCTGAAAGGTTTATTTATTTAACATTGCCAGAAAGTAAAACAGTCACTTTTGCTAAATTAGTTAAAGATGCTAATCATAGCATGGAATGCAGTGAGTGTAAATCTGACATGTTTTCAACGTTAATTTTAAAGGAATACGGACAATATGTAATTTTAATGATGCAACGATGTAAAGCTGATGGTTCAAAATTAGATACTTTAATAAAGAAGTTTACAGGACAGCAATTATCAATTTCAGGAAAAACTTTTGTAACAATTGCAATAATTTTCCATGAAGGACCTACTGTAACTTCTGGACATTACACAGTTTATCTTAAATGTGAAAAAGGCTGGACACTGTGTAATGATTCCCAATTGATTTTCAAGCAACGTTTGCCTTTTGATTTAGCAAATTCCTATCTAATCTTCCTGAAACCTAAATTTTAGAGAGATTTGGCAACATCTGTACAAAACAATTTTACCATTTTATTGGATTACCATTGGAATTTTAAAAAAAAATGATTTTACAAATTATCATTTGGCCTAATGGAAAGGTAACCAATTGTAATGTGGACTTTTTAAATTTTTTATGAAACTTTGGAAAACCAAAAATTTAGACAAAATTGGTAACATCTGCACAATTAAAATTTTGGAATGTTATTGGATTGCCATTGGAAATTTATTCAAAAAAGATTTTTAAAATTACTATTTGGCCATGCGGAAAGGTAAACAATTCTATTGTGGACTTATTTAATTATTAATTAATCTTTCGGAAACCAAAATGTTACAGACAATCGGTGAGATCTGTACAATTTAAACTTTAGAATTTTATTGGATTACCATTGGAAATTTAATCAAAAAAGAATTTTAAAATTACTATTTGGCCTAAAGGAAATGGAACCAGATGTATTGTGGAGTTATTTGAGATATATTTTTGAGAATATACTTCTGAAACAAAAATGTCAGACGGTATTTTAAAGAAATAAGTATTGATATTAGATGATATTTTTTAAGAATATTATGCATTTCTATAAAGTTATGTTTATGCAAAAAGAGATTGTGGGCTTTTTTAAAACAATCTTTGAGATTGGTAATTTTTTTTTTGCCCGCTGTTAAATGATGAATGCAATTGCTTTCACAATTTATAGTGAAATGCAATATATTCTGAAAACAGCAAAAAAAAGGCAAAATTTTTTGGGGGAAAATATGTAAATATGTGTACTGTATTATAAAATGTTTTATTAAATATTAATAATTTTTTCTTTTTTTTCAGATTGAGATAGAACATTTTCGAAAACTAGAACCATTTTTAAAGCAATTAAAAATAAAATTAAATAAATAAATAATTTTTTGAGTGGGTATGGTAAGTCAAAAATTTCATGGTCCCTTTTTTCCACTTCACCACAATCACATTTTCAGTTTTTCATTGTAGTCTCTCAAGGACCTTGTAATGTGAAAAAAAAAATAAAAAAAGTTTTTAAAAATATATTAAAAAAAGTTAAAAGGTTAGGTTGGCTCTTAAAAGAGCCGTTGTGTTCATGCAGGGACAGAGGAAAGAAAGAGTGGGAATATTAGTCTCTACGACAAATGTGCTGATCTATTAAATTGTTCACTAGGGCAACACTGGTCTCCCTATGAGCAATTAGATCATGACAAGTGGCGCACCGAACTAAAACCCTCGAAAACCGATGGTTGATTTCCAGAGGACGAGAAAAAGGAGATGCTCCCCCCACAGATGAAGGGCTCAGCTGACCTGCCGAAGATGGACTCGGCACTGCAGATGATGGACCAGGCTGAGCTGCTGTGGATGTGCTTGGTTGACTTACTGAAGGGTTACCTTCAGTATGTCGAGCAAATGTCCTACCGTGTACATCTAGAAGGTGTCTCAACATGGTGTGATTCCCGAAGGAATACTTCTTGTTGGGATTCCCTCTTGAAAGTACACGGCCACAAAGCTTACAAGTCACTAAGGGTGCATTTACCTTTTTCTTGCCCTCTGGAAAAGAAAAATACTCCCATATGAAAGAGCTCTTTTGTTTCCTCCTTCTCTGCCTCAAGGTAGTGCTGCTAGCCTCACTCTCAGAAGAGTTCTGCTGTTCTGCCATCGTATCACAAAGACAACTCAGCTCCTTCTCCTAAGGGATCACAACCATAGGTTTCACACACGTTATAGTTAGCTGGACATTTCACTCGTAAAAAACAAATGAAATTTTCCCGTTATAGTTAGTTAAGCTAACTATAACTCGCGCGCCCGCAATGCACTGCTGATGACGTCACATATTACATCACTCATGACATGGTCAGTGACATCACTCATGACATCACTGATGACATCTCAAATGACATCACTGATGACATCACTGATGACATCATCCAGTGAATGTGTGTTTTTCTGAAAATTAAATATGTTTTATATATGTATATCTCAAGGTCGATGGAAGAATAAATGGGTATATAAGTGTCTAAATGGATGATTTGTTTTTGAAAAATTGATTGTGTAACTGACTGATTAAGTGTATCTTAGTGAATACATGGCTTAGTGAGTAATGTTTAAATATGTAAATATCTGTATCAGTCTCTCACTTTGTGTATAAGTGGCTGCATGGGTTGGTGAGTAGCTACATGAGTGTCTATATAGGTTATTAGTTGGTTTTTTGAGTATCAGTGTCTATATGGTTCGGTGGGGGGTATTACGTAGTGCATAGGTGCATGAATGAGTGACTCACTGTTTGTATGTGTTGAAGACAGCATATGTGCAGGACTGTATGGGTGGAAGAGTGTGTGTATGGGTGTGTTAGTGAGTGAATGGCTGTCTCAATAGTGTCTTTATGAGTAACTACATATGTTTTAAACTAGTATATGTGACTATTGGTGTATATAAGTGAGTATATGTGAGAGTGAGAGATTGAAAGAGTTCCTGTATGAATAAGTATGTGTTTCTATAAGTGATTGTCAAGTTCCTCAGCTGAGTTCTTAATCCACAGGAGCAGATGCTGGTTCTCCACTCCCCTACTCCGCTACCGCGAACTCTAAGGCTCACGAGCAGCAGTGAGGGGGAAAGGGGAATTGGACAGACAAGAGAGACAGCACTGTACGTTCTTCCTGGACTGGCCTCGAAACCTCTTCGTCAAGGATCCTGCAAAGAAAACTCATTAACTACTGCTCTACTTCTACTAACTCACAAAGTTCTAATTACCACCTTCTACACTATACCTGTCCAGATACAGTGGGTAGCTGCTCTCTATACAACTTCAGCGAGATTCTCATAGGTGGAAGTTGGTGTGGGTGGATGGCATGCAACTATTCCTGTAATAGAAATTCACATGTGAGAACCAAAACTACCCAAGACCTTCCCCACCCTTTACCCTTTCTAGTAACTATCTTTACCTGTCTACCATCTGAGAGAGTAGCATCTATCGCTGAATTTGAAGGTGGAGCTGAAGTAATGATGAATCTTCTTTTAGAGTTTGGTACTCCACAATAGGTTACTGAACTAATGTATACCCCATATATATATATATATATATATATATCAATATACTACTAGGAAGCTCCTTGTGGCCAGTAGATAGGTCTCTACTTGAAGAAAGTTCTCCTCACAAGTCTCTTTATTTTCAGGTACTCTGGAGTCAATGTTTAGACGACTGAAAATGCCTCTCTACTAGAAAATCGAACTACTGCTGGACTTGGCTGGAACTCGTAGTTGATTCAATATACAACTGTCTCTGGAAAAAAGGCACTGGATAGATGTGGCAACAGCAAATTGAATGAGAGGCTGCACTTACTTCTCAAGAGTCATAGCCTCCCTCTTGCCAACTTGCCTCCTTACTTTCAGAAGAACGAAGTCACAGAAAATGCCAGCTAAAATCTCCGCTTCTCGCTGACAAAACTTCTCAGGATACGCTGTGGAGATTTCCCTCGAAAATTACACTCCGCTCATAGAGCCAAATGGAAGTCACAAAACAGGGAAACACTTGCTGAACTTCCCAAGAATCCGACTAAAAATAACCTGAGGGAAAGAGTCGGATCTCCAGACGAAAACCGCCTCTTCACAGAGTTTGACGGTTGAAGTGCGCCGCGTATTGGCCACGCGCGCACTAAATCAAAAATGAAACACTGCAACGCAGCCACAGCGGGAGTAACTGGGAAGTGATGAACCAACCAGCGGCCATCTTAGGGAGGGGAAGGGAATGGAAACTAAGCGACTACCTAAACTAATAGTAACCGAAGGAAAGCGGAAAGTGATCTAGCAGACACACATCTCCGCTTCCTTCTTCCCACTCTGGTCTGACTACCGTGTAGTAGTTGTAATCGGGGGAATCTGACTCTCTCAACTCCAAACCTGACAGTACCTCCCACCAAAACCCCCCTCCTACCCTCCTTGGGTTTAGCGGGATAAGTGCGATGGAACTCTTGAAGCAAACGTGGTGCATGAATATTGGATGAAGGCTCCCATGATCTTTCTTCAGGACCATACCCCTTCCAATCCACTAAGTAGAAAATCTTCCCTCTCTGTAGCCTAGAATCTAAGATTCTCTTCACCACAAATTCCTCACTACCCTGCACTTGAATTGACAAAGGAGACTTCCTTAGCCTACAACCCTCGGGACTACGCTGGAGCAGGGAGGCATGAAAGACTGGATGAATCTTTAACCTAGGTGGGAGTCTAACCTTGACACTGACGGGATTCACCATTCGGTCTACACGAAAGGGACCCACGAACCTTGGTTGAAACTTCCGGTTCCCCTTCATACGTAGATTTCTAGTAGAAACCCAAACCAGATCTCCCTTTTTATAAACTGGATTTGGACGCCTCTTCTTATCTGCCTGCTTCTTAAAAGAACTTTTTGCCTTAGATAGATTTCTGGAAGCTGACTGATAGGCCAAGTGTAACTCCTGTACTACTGTTTCTACTGCTGGAACATCACTGAATTCTTTCCCAACTAGGGTGTTTGGATGCCTACCTTGATTCAAATAAAATGGGGAGTAACCGGTAGAAGCATGCTGAGCATTATTGTAGGCAAACTCAGCTGCCCAAACCAAATCTGGCCATTCTCCCTCCTGATCCATCAAGAACAGGCGCAGGTATTGTTCCAATTCCTGATTTACTCTTTCTGTCTGTCCATCAGTCTCTGGATGGAAACTGGTGGACAGACGAGAATCCACACCCAACCTCTTCAAAAAGGATCTCCAAAAACGAGAGACAAACTGCGGGCCCCTGTCGGAAATAACTGTCTTAGGGATTCCATGTGCCCTTACAATGTGTTGTGTGAACAATTTGGACAGTTGTGTGGCATTGGGGAGAGCTTTCAATGGGACGAAATGGCTCATCTTAGAAAAATGATCCACCACCACCCAGATGACAGAAAGACCTCCACTGGACGGAAGATCAACTATGAAGTCCATAGAAATGGTATGCCAAGGGTATGGGGCTATAGGCAACGGCTGTACAAGACCTTGTGGAGCCCTTCTAGGTGTCTTTCCCTTGATACATAACACACAAGTGGCTACATACTGCCGCACCTGAGCTTCCATTGCCGGCCACCAAAATTCTCTCCGAATCAGCTCCAACGTCTTCTTCACTCCTTTATGTCCTGCCAGTGGATCGTCGTGGAAATGTTCTATGATCTGCCTTCGCAAATCCAAATTTAACACCAACACCTTGTCAAGATAATGGAGTTTCCCTTCTTTGACTTGGAATTCTTTTCCCTTGGCTGTCCAAATCTTCACCTCTTCGGGGGACTGCGAATCACTTAACTTCTTTTCAATGTCAGCATAGGAGAGTGTTCCAATGATTCGTTCTACAGGGATAATTACCCCTTTGTCACTGGTGTGGACTTCTTCACCCACATTCAAACGGGAAAGAGCGTCCGCTTTTCCATTAGCTGTTCCAGGTTTGTAGGTTAAAACAAAATCATAATCTGCAAAAAATAAAGACCATCTCAATTGACGTGGAGTTAGGGTGCGAGCGGATTTTAGGAACTGCAGATTTCGATGGTCCGTAAAGACAGTTACAACATGCTTGGAACCCAACAAGTAATGTCTCCACTCTAAAAACGCATCCTTGACTGCCAACAGCTCCTTATCAGCGATGGGATAGTTGATTTCCGCAGCTGATAATTTCCTTGAACGATAGGCAACTGGATGCAGCTGACCTGTCTGTTTATGGCGCTGAGACAAGATACCCCCAATGGCCAGATTGGAGGCATCTGCTTCCACAAAAAATGGCTCTTCAGGATTTGGATGGAGCAGCACTGGGGAGGATACAAAAATTCTCTTAAGTTCATTGAACGCTGATTCAGTTTCTGCATTCCACTCAAACTTGGTCTTCTTCTTGAGAAGTCTCGTGAGAGGACATACTCGCTCAGAGAAGTTGACGATGAAACGCCTGTAGAAATTGGCGAAGCCGAGGAAACTTTGAACTTCCTTCACTGAGCTCGGAGAGGGCCACTCCTTGATGGCTCTAACCTTGGATTCATCCATGGACACACCATTTGGTGACAGCACAAATCCTAAAAACTCAACTTGGGTGGAATGAAATACACACTTCTCCAATTTGACAAAAAGTTGGTTCTCAAGCAACTTCTTCAAGATGGCTCGAACATGCTGGACATGTTCCTTTAAACTGGCTGAAAAAATTAGGATGTCGTCAATATACACCACTGCACATCGATCCAAAAATTCACGTAACACATCGTTCACGAAGTGCTGAAACGCAGCTGGGGCGTTACATAATCCAAAGGGCATGACTTGGTATTCGTACAACCCAAACCGAGTACGAAAAGCCGTCTTCCACTCCTCTCCTTCTGCCATGCGTACCAGATGATAGGCACCTCTCAGATCCAATTTAGTATATAACTTCGCTCCCTTAACCTGGTCCAAGAGCTCAGAAATCAAAGGTAGTGGATAACGATTCTTCTTGGTCACCAAGTTGAGGGCACGATAATCAATGCAAGTGCGCAGTTGGCCATCCTTCTTCGGAATGAAGAAGAGGGGAGACGAAACCGGAGACTGAGAAGGGCGTATGAAGCCATTGGCCAAGTATCTACTCAGATATTCCTTCAGATAGACATTTTCTGCTTCCGTCAGTGCATATATTCGGCTACAGGGCAGTGAGGCACCAGGCTCCAGCTCAATTCGACAGTCGTACTCTCGATGGGGGGGCAAACGTTCCGCTTCTCTTTCATCGAACACCGGGGCAAGATCTTCATAGTCTTGGGGAATTTCTTGCGTATCTACTGCACAAATGGTCTGAGTTATACTGGCTAAACATTGGGACTGAGAAACTAGTGTTGCAACTGATGTATCTGGATTTGAATGGAAACAATGTTGCAGACAGTAGTCTGAATTCATGCGAATGGATCGTTGAGCCCAGTCTATTTGAGGGTTATGCTCAGTGAGCCAGGGCAGACCCAAGATAAATTGGAATTGCGGAGCATCAATCAAATTGAATTGGACAGAGCTTAAATGTTTTCCTGGACCATACAACAAAATTTCCTCAGAATCATAGACTATGGGTCCAGAGGACAAACTCGTTCCATCTACTGCTCGTACCGGTTCTGGCCGTTCTTTTCTCACGAATGCGATTCCAAGAGCCTTAGCAAAACCAATGTCACAAAAATTTCCTGTGGCCCCCGAATCGATCATGACAGAAATCCCCTCCTTGACTTGCCCACCAAACCTTATCCGTACCAATAAAATCAAATGTGGGGCCGAAGATTGCAAGGTGTTTGCCGCTAATTTCAAATCTGGAGTTGGCTGTTCCTTCGCTTCCACCAGGGCAACCCCTTCTACTGGTGGAGCCGATCTTTTACCCAAGAATTGTTCTTAGGTTTCTTTTGGCATTCCTTCACAAAATGACCTGGATTCCCACAGTACATGCACAGCTTACCCAGACGTCTCTTCTCTCTTTCTTCCTTTGACAAGGGTCCTCGCACTGAACCAATCTGCATAGGCTCATCTTCAGAAGTCGTTTCCCTTGACTTAGCACCTTCTGCCTTCATTCTGTCGAAACGAGGAGGGATAAACCTAGTTTCCCTTCTCCTCTCATTCTTCCTCTCATTCTGACGCTGATCAATCTGAAGGACAAGGTCAATCAATTCGGAAACCTCTGTGGGACGTCTTGGGATCTGAGATAGGCCATCCTTGATCTCATCCTTGAGACCTCGATAAAAGATTGCAGCACGTTTTGCTTCTGGCCAGTTAGTTTCAACAATTAATTTATTAAATTGCGCCAAATAAGCAACTAATTCTCGATTCCCCTGCTTCAGATCTAATAATTCATTATCTGTAGATTGAGAGATGGACCGTCTGTCAAAAATCCGTAGAAACTCTTTCTTGAATTCTTCAAAACCATATAAAATGGGATCATTGTTATTTACCAAAGGCATGGACCAAGCGGCGGCATCTCCACTCAGGTACGACAGCATGAACGCCACCTTTGACTGATCTTCCTTAAAAATTATGGGCCGACAGAGATAGTGTAAGGAGCATTGTGTGAGGAAAATTTGAGCCTTATTCGGGTCCCCACTATATCTCTCAGGGGCTGCCAAAGGGATAGTTGGCGAGATTGCGTGGATCACCTGTGTAGTGAGTTCCGCCGCAGATGGGGCGGGAGCGAAAGAGGGGGACTTATCTTCCTTGACAGGTAAACGAATTCCCCCAGAAAACTCCTCAAACTGTTGGCGCAAATGACTAGCATCTGAGACTGACTTCCTAACTTCTTCTCTCAGGGACCTATTCTCTTCCATAGTATCTGTTAACTGTTTTTGGATACTATCTAATACTGTGGCTAGGGCCTTGACATCAATTCCCTCAGCCATCGTGCTCGGGTGGAAAATTCAGTTTTAAGGCACTTCAATCTGTCAAGTTCCTCAGCTGAGTTCTTAATCCACAGGAGCAGATGCTGGTTCTCCACTCCCCTACTCCGCTACCGCGAACTCTAAGGCTCACGAGCAGCAGTGAGGGGGAAAGGGGAATTGGACAGACAAGAGAGACAGCACTGTACGTTCTTCCTGGACTGGCCTCGAAACCTCTTCGTCAAGGATCCTGCAAAGAAAACTCATTAACTACTGCTCTACTTCTACTAACTCACAAAGTTCTAATTACCACCTTCTACACTATACCTGTCCAGATACAGTGGGTAGCTGCTCTCTATACAACTTCAGCGAGATTCTCATAGGTGGAAGTTGGTGTGGGTGGATGGCATGCAACTATTCCTGTAATAGAAATTCACATGTGAGAACCAAAACTACCCAAGACCTTCCCCACCCTTTACCCTTTCTAGTAACTATCTTTACCTGTCTACCATCTGAGAGAGTAGCATCTATCGCTGAATTTGAAGGTGGAGCTGAAGTAATGATGAATCTTCTTTTAGAGTTTGGTACTCCACAATAGGTTACTGAACTAATGTATACCCCATATATATATATATATATATATCAATATACTACTAGGAAGCTCCTTGTGGCCAGTAGATAGGTCTCTACTTGAAGAAAGTTCTCCTCACAAGTCTCTTTATTTTCAGGTACTCTGGAGTCAATGTTTAGACGACTGAAAATGCCTCTCTACTAGAAAATCGAACTACTGCTGGACTTGGCTGGAACTCGTAGTTGATTCAATATACAACTGTCTCTGGAAAAAAGGCACTGGATAGATGTGGCAACAGCAAATTGAATGAGAGGCTGCACTTACTTCTCAAGAGTCATAGCCTCCCTCTTGCCAACTTGCCTCCTTACTTTCAGAAGAACGAAGTCACAGAAAATGCCAGCTAAAATCTCCGCTTCTCGCTGACAAAACTTCTCAGGATACGCTGTGGAGATTTCCCTCGAAAATTACACTCCGCTCATAGAGCCAAATGGAAGTCACAAAACAGGGAAACACTTGCTGAACTTCCCAAGAATCCGACTAAAAATAACCTGAGGGAAAGAGTCGGATCTCCAGACGAAAACCGCCTCTTCACAGAGTTTGACGGTTGAAGTGCGCCGCGTATTGGCCACGCGCGCACTAAATCAAAAATGAAACACTGCAACGCAGCCACAGCGGGAGTAACTGGGAAGTGATGAACCAACCAGCGGCCATCTTAGGGAGGGGAAGGGAATGGAAACTAAGCGACTACCTAAACTAATAGTAACCGAAGGAAAGCGGAAAGTGATCTAGCAGACACACATCTCCGCTTCCTTCTTCCCACTCTGGTCTGACTACCGTGTAGTAGTTGTAATCGGGGGAATCTGACTCTCTCAACTCCAAACCTGACAGTGATTGTTTAAAAGACTAAGTATGTGTAAGTTTCTGTAGAAGTAAGTGTGGTGGTGTGTGTATAACTGTATATGCAAGTAAATGTATGTTTCTTTCTTTTTTTCATGAGTGACTATGTGTGTCAGTAACTCTGTGGATGAGTGGCATTGTGTAACAGGATGTATTGGTGTATGAGTACATATGATGTGTGAGTACACGAATGAGTGACTGTACAGGACTGTTGGTGAATGAGTGGATGTTTATGTGGTTCTTAGAATTATTGAAGAGGTTGTTGTAATTGGTATTGGTATGTCCATTTTTTTGAAAATTTCAGTCTCTATTTTTGAATGTGTGTATCAAAGGTTATATTAGGGTGAGAGATCTGCCACTCCATCACATGGATGATGTCATCAGTGATGTCATCAGTGATGTCATTTGAGATGTCATCAGTGATGTCATGAGTGATGTCACTGAACATGTCATGAGTGATGTAATATGTGACGTCATCAGCAGTGCATTGCGGGCGCGCGAGTTATAGTTAGCTTAACTATCTATAAAGGGAAAAATTCATTGTTTTTTTACGATTGAAATGTCCAGCTAACTATAACGTGTGTGAAACCTATGGTTTTTTCACTGAATTTGCAAGGTTTTTTAAATGCTAATTCCTAACTATAACATGTGTGAAACCTATGGTTTTTTCAGTGAATTTGCAAGGTTTTTTAAATGCTAATCCCTAACTATAACATGTGTGAAACCTATGTTTTTTTCAGTGAATTTGCAAGGTTTTTTAAATGCTAATTTCTAACTATAACGTGTGTGAAACCCATGGATTTTTCAGTGAATTTGTATGGTTTTTTAAATGCTAATTCTTACCTATAACATATGTGATTCCCATATTTTTTTTTATTGATTTTGTAGGATTTTTTTATTATAAATTCTTATCTTAAATGTGTTTTTTTTTGTAAAAAAACAAGTTTTTTTTAAACTTTTTATTCTCTTAAAACACTATGTTTTTTTTAAAAAAAATATGCAATATATCAAGTTTTCTCTTTTTTTTTTTACCAAACAGGTAAGATATATTAGTATACCATAGAAAATATTTTTTTCTTTTTTTTTTTTTTTTAGTGCGCGTACGGTAAGCGTACGGTAAGCGTACGGTTTACGCAATGTTTGTAATTTATCTACTCTGTTTGCATATAGTTACGCAATTTGCGTAGCCGCGCGTACTGTGCGTGGGGCGCGTAGGCGTGTACGCTACACGCGCACGTTACGCGGAAGTGTTGTAGAGTGACTGTTTTGCGCATGCGCGCGAGCGCGTGTCTTTTTTACGCGCATGCGCACTTTTACCGTAAGCGCACCGTAAGCGCACCGTAAGCGTAACGTAAGCGTAACGTACGCGCACGGTGGGTCATGTGATCATGAAACACAACTTTTGATTGGTTGAAACTACTTTCAGTTCTAGAACTCTCCTACACCACACCCATTCCCCTCATTTCTGCTTGTGATCCCTTAGGAGAAGGAGCTGACTTGTCTTTGTGATACGATGGCAGAACAGCACTCTTCTGCTGAGAGTGAGGCTAGCAGCACCACCATCAGGCAGAGAAAGAGGAAACAGAAGAGCTCTTTCATATGGGAGTATTTCAGTTTTCCAGAGGGTGAGAAAAAAGTCAATGCTGCCTTGGTGACTTGCAAGCTGTGCCAGCGTGTACTTTCGCTAGGTAATCCCAACAAGAAGTATTCCTTTGGGAATCACACTATGTTGAGACACCTTGAGGATGTGCATCCTAGGACACATGCACGACATACTAGGGGCAACCCTTCAGTAAGTCGAGCAAGCACATCCACAGCAGCTCAGCCGAGTCCTTCTTCGGAAGCTCAGCAGAGCCCTTCATCTGTGGGGGCACATTCACCTTTTTCTGAACCTCTGGAAATGAACCCTCGGTTTGGTAGTGTTACTATGCGGTGTTCATTTTGCCATGATCTAATTGTTCATAGGGAGACCAGTGTTTCCCTCATTAACAACAAAATAGATCAGCACAAATGTCCAACCAGCTAATGTTCCCATACTTCCTTTCCTCTGTCCCTGCATGAACACAACGGCTCTTTTAAGAGCCAACCTTGCCTCTCAACTTTATTTTATTTTTTCTTTAAAAGCGTACTTTTTTTTTTTTTTTTTCAAAAACACTAAAAATCAATTACCACATCTCAAGATCCTTGAGGAATTAATAACTAAATACTAAAAATCTTTTTGAGATAAAGTGGAAGAAAGAGACCTTCTAATTTCTCAGTTACCTGTCCCACCCAACAATTTAATTTTTAATTAAAATGTAATTGAAATTACTTGAAAAAATGGTTGGTTTTTTTTTAACATATTCTTTCACAATCTGAAAAAAAAGAAAAAAGTATTAATATTTAATAAATCAATATATTACACAGTACACGTATTTACATGTTTTTCCCCAAAAAAATGTTGCCTTTTTTTTGCTATTTTCAGAATATATTGCATTTCACTATAAATTGTGAAAGCAATTGCATTCATCATTTAACAGCGGGCAAAAAAAAAATAACAATCTCAAAGATTGTATAAAAAAAGCCCAGAATCTCTTTTAACTTAAACATAACATTATAGAAATGCATAATATTCTAAAAAAATATCAACTAATATCAATACTTATTTCTTTAAAATACCGTCTGACATTTTTGTTTCAGAAGTATAATCACGAAAATATATCTCAAATAACTCCACAATACATCTGGTTCCATTTCCTTTAGGCCAAATAGTAATTTTAAAATTCTTTTTTGATTAAATTTCCAATGGTAATCCAATAAAATTCTAAAGTTTAAATTGTACAGATCTCACCGATTCTCTGTAACATTTTGGTTTCCGAAAGATTAATTAATAATTAAATAAGTCCAAAATACAATTGTTTACCTTTCCTCATGGCCAAATAGTAATTTTAAAAATCTTTTTTGAATAAATTTCCAATGGCAATCCAATAACATTCCAAAATTTAAATTGTGCAGATGTTACCGATTTTGTCTAAATTTTTGGTTTTCCAAAGTTTCATTAAAAATTTAAAAAGTCCACATTACAATTGGTTACCTTTCCATTAGGCCAAATGATAATTTGAAAAATCATTTTTTTTGAAAATTCCAATGGTAATCCAATAAAATGGTAAAATTGTTTTGTACACATCTTGCCAAGTCTCTCTAAAATTTAGGTTTCAGGAAGACTAGATAGGAATTTGCTAAATCAAAAGGCAAACGTTGCTTGAAAATCAATTGGGAATCATTACACAGTGTCCAGCCTTTTTCACATTTAAGATAAACTGTGTAATGTCCAGAAGTAACAGTAGGTCCTTCATGGAAAATTATTGCAACTGTTACAAAAGTTTTTCCTGAAATTGATAATTGCTGTCCTGTAAACTTCTTTATTAAAGTATCCAATTTTGAACCATCAGCTTTACATCGTTGCATCATTAAAATTACATATTGTCCGTATTCCTTTAAAAGTAACGTTGAAAACATTTCAGATTGACACTCACTGCATTCCATGTTATGATTAGCATCTTTAACTAATTTAGCAAAAGTGACTGTTTTACTTTCTGGCAATGTTAAATAAATAAACCTTTCAGAATCAACATTAGAGCCACATGTATTGTAACAGTTTTCACAACTATGTTCCCATTTATAAGAGAGACCAAACACATTTTCAATGGGAACCCCTTCTTCTTCCAGTACGTGAAGAAAAAACATCAAGAATTCCTGTGCGTCTTGCTGTACATTTTCAGAAAACTGTGTTCGTCCTGAACATACATCTAAAAGTTTTCTAATTTCAGTAGCACTTTCTATTTGAGTTTTATCATTACTCAGCTTTTGAAAAAGGAGACTCAACTCAGAACAGAATCTTTTTGTCTGATTTACTATTATCTGCTCTTGCACACTTTCCAGATAAAATGCAACATTCAGCACTACATTAGCGTAGCAGTTGACACCAGAGCTATTTTCAAAATGACATCCTACAACCTCTTCTTTATTTTCCTTTTTCTTTTTGCTTGCAATTACATCACTCCTCTTTTTTTTCCTCCTCTCTACATCTTCATTACAGATATTCTCATTTCTCCTTTTACGAGAAACTACACGTTTCTCCAACACAGGATACTGACCTAAATGAGGAGCATAGGTTCTTCTTAATCTATTATACTCCTTTACACAATTTGTATCAGCACTAACTTTTGAGTCATCAAAGTCTATCATGAATAAACCAGATAATGTTTTCACTCGTGACAAAGCTACATAAGCCATACCTTCTTTGAACACAGTTGAACCAATGTTCACAAAAGCACAATCTACAGTCAATCCTTGAGACTTGTGAATAGTTACAGCATATGCTAGCGAAAACGGAAACTGCTTCCTACGTACATATAAGTCTTTCACAAGCATGAAACGAACTGAACAACGACAAATGTCTTTAACTTCTTCTATCTGATCAAATTTTATTTTTAAACATTCAATTCCATCTTTTTTCTGATAATTAATAAAACCCACAACTCTTCCCATAGCTCCATTAACTAAACCTTTTTCAACATCCAAATTTCTCCTTAAAAATACTCTACAGTTCATGCAAACATATAGATTTTTTTCTAATCCAGCTGTTTTGGAAATGTTCTTCTCTAGTGAATCCAATTTATTTTTCAGTGTGCCTGTTAATGTGATAGTAATTCTTCCATCCTCAATTTTGTCCACTGCTTCCAATTTCCTGATATCTTCCTTTTCCAATTTTAAAAGCTCCTCATTGAATATTGAGCATTCACGTAGAGTTGGCATTAAGCAGATGACAGTTTTCTTTTCTGCAATGTTCTTGTATATCTTCTCAGCAACTATTTCTTCCTTTGGAAATAAATTATGTAGCAGCCGACTCTGTAATGCTTTTTTGCCAACTTCTGTGAGTAGTCCAATTCTGATATCTTTCAGAATACTTCCATATTCTTCATCGTTTGCTTGCCTCATATTAGTAGTAAGTTCCTTGTACTCAAAGAAGGACCAAATATTTGCATTACCGATGCTTCCCAATGACTTCTTTGTGTCTTCATGGGTCACAGTATTAAACACTGGTTGTCCTTTAACTGGAGTAAGTTGTAGAAGATCCCCAAAAACTATGACATGTTTTCCACCAAATAACACGTCATAGTCTGTCCTTAGAATTTGCTACATTCTTAAATGCACAAAGGCAAGCATTACGTTTGATACCATGCTCACCTCATCAATAATGAGAACTTGCATCTTCTTCAATACTCTTGAAACTTCCAAGCATGCTTCTCCAGTTAGCTTGTTGTATTGTATTTTTTTCTCATGCTCCACTGGTAACATTAGCAAACGATGTAAGGTGATTCCTTTTATGTTGTAGGCTGCTAACCCAGTTGGAGCAGTAACCACACAAGACAAAGTAGAATCCATTTTTTGCTGTAGGTAGCTTCTGATGACTTTTTATTAAGAAACTTTTTCCAGTTCCAGCTTGTCCACTTACATACATCCTGATTGGATGAAATGATGTGCATGAGCACTCTTTTTTTTCATGTAGAAATCCGTGATCAATTTTGCTTCTGATCTCTTCATAAATTTGTTGCTGCTCTTCATTCAGTTGTCTTTCCAAGTCTATAAATTCTTCTTGAGCTTGATTCATAGCCGTTTCCACTTCATTCATGGCTATTGATGCTTCATTTTCAACGATTGGTTGTCCTAGGGGATCTTGACTGAGTGTTCCTGAACTTTGGCTGTCTTGAGAACTGTCTCTAGCTACTTCAGCTGCAATTGTATTTTCCTGTTCAATTTCTTCATTTAACATTTGCAGATAAGTTGAGAATGTACTGCATTGTATGCTGTCTTTGCAAGCATTAAAAGAATCTTCATAGCTTTGAAATTCTCCCAGTAGTTCATCCTCTGTACGCCATGGTTTAAACAGCTGTAAAAGAGCCAAGTAGTAAAATTCCTTTTTGTCAGTAGTGTCGCAACTCAGCTTCCTGTGATTTATCAAACTTCCTTTTGTTTGCTTCACCAAACATCCTTCCTCACCAATGACTTTATATTTTCCATTGTTGATGTCTTCTGCGGCTTTCCGTGAATAAATGTAGTTCTGCAGCACTTCATAGAGACACATGTTCTCCAGATGATGACTTCTTTTTGGATAATATGTGTCCAACATGTTTGATTTCAAAATATCTGTACTTTCTGGGTCATTCTCGGCCAAATATTCAATTTCTCCAACAGATTTCAGTACCCGATTTCTCATTGCTGCAAGGCCTAAACTTGCCCAAATTATTCTTCTTGATTTCGAGTAGAGACTTGCAGAAGATAACCTATCTGAACATTCGTAGGATCCAATTTCTCGATGCGATAACATCTTTAAACTGAAACTGTACAGCTTCTTACTGACAGTCTTCTCGTGAGAAATCTCTTCCCACATTTCTTTCAATTCAGTTTTTTCAGATTTAGTAATGTAAGACGTTACATATCGAGCAACAGCAATGGAATTGTCAGCTACATACTGTATATCCATGTTAGCATTCCACATGGATAAAATGACTGGGTTGTAGTCATTTATATTTTTTGATTCTTCTTTTCTTTTTAGGTTGTAGGTATTCTTAGGTGATTTTCTTGTGATAGTATGTCTCACAGATGACATAAAACTGTTTACTCTTCCATTTGAAAGAACAGGTCTAGGAAATCCAAATCAATATTTAGTGTAGTATTTTTCTTTGCTCTTGTATTTCCGTCGACAGTATTTTCCACACCGATGACTTTGGAAACGTAAAACTTGCTCCTTTAACTTTTTCTCTTCTCTGCTTTTTGGTATAGCACATGTTGCATATTCTTCCATGTAAGATAACACTGCTTCATCAGCATCTGTTCCAAACTTTGGGGCATCCTTGATCCACAACAGCATATGAATATGAGGAGCACCTCTTGCCTGGTACTCTTTTCTCCAAAAGAAATCCACTACTTCTCCTAGAGGTGGATTTTTTTTATTGCAGATGAAGGACATCATAGCCTCAAATCTATGATTGAAATATCTGCAAACATTAACCGGATCCAATCAGCACAGTTCTCCTGCTGTCTTGTATTCGATGTTTTTAATGTTTGAATTTGCCTCTCGTAGAAAATCCAGTAAATCATCCCAAGTGTACTCAGCACAGCTTAGGGTAAGGAACCATGTTGGTGTTCCTAAATTCCGTAACATGCATTTTAATTCACCATGGCTTCGGTACCAATATTCATTTGTCCCACGCTGACAAGCCATCAGATTGATCAGTTGTGTTTCCAAATGATCATCTCAGTGCTGCACTTTCTCCATAAAATCCTTAGCAGACACATTTTGTAAATGTACTCCACTTTTTAAAATGTGATTTACTGCATAAGACAGTGCAGACAAGTCGCTTTCAAATAAAAGATGGAACAAATAAGGAATACTTTGTCGAAATCTGGGATCTTCAGCATATAGTCTTGTAGTCCGATACTCAGAAGCTGGAATCTGTTCTGGACGTTCATCGTATCGTCCTCCTTTTCCTTTAGGAAACAGCTGGGGAAAACATCGAGCTTTCAAGCTCTCCTCCCATACACTCACGGGAGTTCCTTTTGCTTTCTTCATCTGAAACAGATCAATATTGTCTCCCATAACTTCTTTTGAATGAAGAGGATGTATGCTAAAATGTTCATAAATTTCTTCTTCCTTTGACTTGTCCACTTTTTCAATTTGTCCAGTTGATGTTTCTGTGTCTTCTTGTAAATCTTCTTCTTCTTCGTCTATATAAATGGATTCATACCATTTGTTATTCCTTTTCAAATACAAATTTGCTCTTTGTACTTTCCGTACATCTACCAGCTCCTGCCAAATCTTCTTATTCTTTGTAGGTACACCATTAACCAGAATAACTAATGGTTCAGTTTCCAAAGTATCCGCATCAATAGTTTCCATATTTTTTTTCAAATCCAAGGGCAAATACACCACTCTACCTTTTAAACCTCTCAGTAAATCTGAAGGAGGTAATTTACCAGTTTTGGGCTCCATACGTACTATGGTCTGGAACGGATGAACACATTGAATAAGTATAGACTCATATGTATTTAATTCAGAAAGTTCAGCAGGAATAGCATCCAATTCTAAATTATTATGTACAGCTCTGGTCGGCATTCTATTTTCCTCTAACTTGTTGTAACAGTATTTACAAATACGCTGATCTTCACTCAATTCAAAACAATTTTCTAGAAATATATATGTGGCAAAATCTTTCCACTTATAATTATCTTCATTTTCACTCTTTCTGTAGAGATCAACATTCCTAGTTTGTTTTCTATAATGAGTTCTGCGGCAACAAATACAAGTAATATTTAGTCTTTCATTAGAGATTTTTTCAAATTTTGTTATGTGATCATTAAATGTCTTACTTACAGAGGGTTCTACATTCTCTTCCACTTCTTCCTCATTTACTGTGTCCTTTTCTGCACTGTTTTGTTCAGGACCAAAGTAACAAAACTGAATTTCATCAACAACCTTCTCTACATCTGATACCGATCCACGGAACAGAGCCCTATTCAATTCATCTAACTTTATTGCTGTACTTTTAGCAAAATACAACCGTCTCACAAACTTTCTCATTTCAGTATGATGAACAGCCAGCATCCTAAAATAATGGAAAACACTATTACACACTTTTCTAGATAGACAAGCCAGAGAATGACCCTGCAAACCAGTATTCTCTCTCACTCTGCATGGATCTAGACTTTGAAGCACCTTAATCTTCTGTTTAACACTTTTTTTACTATATTCTCTTAGAAACTCACGAAATTTATCAATAGATTCCTGACGCACAGTGCAAATACTACTACAATTCCAAGTGTACACTGGGGCTTTAGGACGTCTCCCCATAGCCTCATCCGCCATCACTTGTACCTCATCTCTTGGAACCATTATCTCCTTCTCCATTATGCAACCATTTTTCACTTTATAAGCACGACCTCTGGTGTCAACTGCATGCAGCAAACTATTACTTTGAAAATAACTCTCTTCATTAAAAAAAGGTTCACTACTTGAACTATGCATCCATTTTCCTAAAAACACTTTACAAAAGTTTGTTCTGTTCACTACTCTTTTCCTTTTGCTTTGTGATTTCAGTACATTAACCATTTTATCTAATGTACGCATCCTATTCAAAATTAAAATGAATAGTTTCCTTTTTAATTCTAATGCCTTTGCTGCAATGGCTTCAATTTCTTTTTTTCTCTTGTAATATTTTGCCTTTTGCTTATATTTCTTCACATCCTTTATCAAATTGGACATAACTCTTCTCTGAAACATTTTTCTACGTATCTCTTTAAATGCTGTTTTTCTGTTTATGTTCATCTTTATTGTTGCAGAAGGTATATTTGCATTAACTAAATTCTCAATTTTTTCCTGTTTTTTTCTATTGAAAACATTCTTTCCAGTACAGACATTTTGTACATTTTTCCTTTTTTTGAATATGTTCTTTAAAAAATCTTTTGTCTGCTTACCAGAAGATTTTTTCTTTTTCCCAACATGACCATCTCCAACTAACTTAGGTCCTCCAGTTGTCTTCAAATATAGGTTTTTTTTGTGGGCTTTCTTTAGTCTGGATTTTGTAGGCATCTTAAATTTTGTTCACTGCTCTTCAGCAATACCTGAAAAAAACTAAAAAAAAATTCCTTTATTTAATTTAAATATATTACTACATTTTTTATGATCTTTTCAAATCTTAAAATACTATGTACCCCTTTCCTACAAGTGAAAATCACAATAACACCATCACAAATTAAATATCTAAAAACAATTCCTGTGTGCACACAGAGTCATGGTTTGAAATTAGGCAGAAAACGAAATTTCTTTGCCAATTGCAAAGCATACTTTCTACTACTTTTTTGGCAAGTGATAAGTACTTTTACAGTCTGACACATTTTGAATCCACTTTTCAGATTCTGAAAACAGCACATGTCCAAACAGCTTTTTCAGACCAGCAACATGTGTAACCTGGGTGACTGACTACACTCCAGCAAGGGCAACCAGCCTTAGTGATGCTGAATGTATTTGCATTACTGATTAAAACCTCAAACCCCACTCGGTTGTGAATACTGTGCTTGATTCCACAGGATAAGCAGCTGGTTGTGTGCTAAGAGTCTGCTTCTGCATAAAAAAATAACACCCCCTTTCCATCTATTGCAAATGTAAAATCACCAGAGCAATACCAAACACCTTTCTGAGACCAGCAACATGTGTAACCTGGGTGACTGACTACACTCCAGCAAGGGCAACCAGCCTTACTGATGCTGAATGTATTTGCATTACTGACTGAAACCTCAAACCCCACTCGGTTGTGAATACTGTGCATGATTCCACAGGATAACCAGCTGGCTGTGTGCTAAGAGTCTGCTTCTGCATACAAAAAAATGGCTCCCCCTTTCCATCTAATACAAATGTAAAATCACCAGAGCAATACGCAATAAATCTCTGCCTGTAATTCCTATTTACACACAGAGTCATGTTTTCACATTAGTCACAAAACGAAATTTCTTTGCCAATTTGAAAGCACACTTACTACTCTTTTTTTTGGCAAGTGATAAACACTTTTACAGACTGACACATTATGAATCCACTTTTCAGATTCTGATAAAAGCACATGTCCAAACTGCTTTTTAAGACCAGCACCATGTGTAACCTGGGTGACTGACTACACTCCAGCAAGGGCAACCAGCCTTAGTGATGCTGAATGTATTTGCATTACTGACTGAAACCTCAAACCCCACTCGGTTGTGAATACTGTGCATGATTCCACAGGATAACCAGCTGGCTGTGTGCTAAGAGTCTGCTTCTGCATACAAAAAAATGGCTCCCCCTTTCCATCTAATACAAATGTAAAATCACCAGAGCAATACGCAATAAATCTCTGCCTGTAATTCCTATTTACACACAGAGTCATGTTTTCACATTAGTCACAAAACGAAATTTCTTTGCCAATTTGAAAGCACACTTACTACTCTTTTTTTTGGCAAGTGATAAGCACTTTTACAGACTGACATATTTTGAATCCACTTTTCAGATTCTTAAAAAAGCACATGTCCAAACTGCTTTTTCAGACCAGCACCATGTGTAACCTGGGTGACTTACTACACTCCAGCAAGGGCAACCAGCCTTAGTGATGCTGAATGTATTTGCATTACTGACTGAAACCTCAAACCCCACTCGGTTGTAAATACTATGCATGATTCCACAGGATAACCAGCTGGCTGTGTTCTAAGAGTCTGCTTCTGCATACAAAAAAATGGCTCCCCGTTTCCATCTAATACAAATGTAAAATCACCAGAGCAATACGCTATAAATCTCTGCCTGTAATTCCTATTTGCACACAGAGTCGTGTTTTCACAATAGTCACAAAACGAAATTTCTTTGCCAATTTGAAAGCACACTTACTACTCTTTTTTTGGCAAGTGATAAACACTTTTACAGACTGACACATTATGAATCCACTTTTCAGATTCTGATAAAAGCAAATGTCCAAACTGCTTTTTCAGACCAGCACCATGTGTAACCTGGGTGACTGACTACACTCCAGCAAGAGCAACCAGCCTTAGTGATGCTGAATGTATTTGCATTACTGACTGAAACCTCAAACCCCACTCGGTTGTGAATACTGTGCATGATTCCACAGGATAAGCAGCTGGCTGTGTGCTAAGAGTCTGCTTCTGCATACAAAAAAATGGCTCCCCCTTTCCATCTAATGCAAATGTAAAATCACCAGAGCAATACGCAATAAATATCTGCCTGTAATTTCTATTTACACACAGAGTCATGTTTTCACATTAGTCACAAAACGAAATTTCTTTGCCAATTTGAAAGCACACTTACTACTCTTTTTTTTGGCAAGTGATAAACACTTTTACAGACTGACACATTATGAATCCACTTTTCAGATTCTGATAAAAGCACATGTCCAAACTGCTTTTTAAGACCAGCACCATGTGTAACCTGGGTGACTGACTACACTCCAGCAAGGGCAACCAGCCTTAGTGATGCTGAATGTATTTGCATTACTGACTGAAACCTCAAACCCCACTCGGTTGTAAATACTATGCATGATTCCACAGGATAAGCAGCTGGCTGTGTGCTAAGAGTCTGCTTCTGCACAAAAAAATGGCTCCCCCTTTACATCTAATGCAAATGTAAATTCACCAAAACAATACGCAATAAATCTCTGCCTGTAATTCCTATTTGCACACAGAGTCATGTTTTCACATTAGTCACAAAACGAAATTTCTTTGCCAATTTGAAAGCACACTTACTACTCTTTTTTTTGGCAAGTGATAAACACTTTTACAGACTGACACATTATGAGTCCACTTTTCAGATTCTGTTAAAAGCACATGTCCAAACTGCTTTTTTCAGACCAGCACCATGTGTAACCTGGGTGACTGACTACACTCCAGCAAGGGCAACCAGCCTTAGTGATGCTGAATGTATTTGCATTACTGACTGAAACCTCAAACCCCACTCGGTTGTGAATACTATGCATGATTCCACAGGATAAGCAGCTGGCTGTGTGCTAACAGTCTGCTTCTGCATACAAAAAAATGGCTCCCCCTTTCCATCTAATGCAAATGTAAAATCACCAGAGCAATACCAAACAGCTTTCTGAGACCAACAACATGTGTAACCTGGGTGACTCACTACACTCCAGCAAGGGCAACCAGCCTCACTGATGCTGAATGTATTTGCATTACTGAGTGCAACCTCAAACCCTTAAAGTACTCCTTATTTTTACCAGTACACCTTAAATTTTCGTGAAAACATAGTTCATATTATTTTACATGTTCCTCACATTTAAATTTCTCCCAAAACAGAAAATAATAAACACAACTTCAACAAAAGGAATTCCAATTCTATTATTCATTTCTTAATTTACCATATACATCCCCTCTCAAACTCTAAACTCACCTTTTAAATTAGTTAATTGTAAAAGAAATGTGGCACTCAAACAGCAGATTATCAGAGCCAGGATCTCTGTTCTGTACACCTCTCTCCTCTCAGCAGAACCAGATAATGGCAAAGTTTCCCCTCTCTTTTTCCACACATATACATGTAAGTTTCAAATCTCAGTGCTTCCCCCTTTTTTTCAAATGTAATCACACATTTCTATTGGTTGAAAACCAACCCTTTTCCAAAAGTACCCTTCCCCCAACTTGACTTCTGCCTAGTACCCTTCCCCCAACTTGACTTCTGCCTGCTACCATAGCAACAGCTCTTGAAACACTGCTGTGTAGAGTCAGGTCAGAAGTTTACCAAACAATGTTTCATTTCCAAAGAGCAGGAGTGCTTGACTTTTCAAACCTAACAGCAAATCCATAGTACTGTTCTTTGGTAACACATTTTTCTGTACCAATACAAAACATGCTTCTATAAATTTACACATACAGCCTAGTTTTTATTCTAGAATGGTATGAAACAGCCAATCAGTTTAAAAAAAAAATATATATGTATGCCTCCATTTCCAAACTGTCTTTCATTTCTTTTTACCATTCTACTGAATTACACCTCCTGAGTGCATCCAGTTCTCCTTTGAAGATGTTCACAGTGTGTATTGTAGGGCAAAGCTATGTCTTCTGGAGTGAAAAGTATGCAGAGAAAACAGATATGGTGAGAGACCTTGCTTTACCAAATGTAGACATTAAATGGATTGGTCAGAGAGGGTTAAAGTGGCACCAATTGATGCCATTGGTGAAATCCTTCATGCAAATCCAACACCCTGACCTCATAATAGTGCACTGTGGTGGCAATGACCTAGGCACTTTGACTGGGGTAGGTCTGGAAATGCTTATGAAGGAGACCTTTGCACAACTGTTTTCACTTTTCCCTAAAACTGCCTTTGTGTTTTCTAACATATGCCAAAGGCAAAAATGGAACTGGTCCAATCATTTCTGTCCACAGATTGACAAAGAAAGAAAGCACGTCAACAAATCTGTTTCTGCTTTCCTCCGAGACTATGGTATGGGTTCCATTTACCACAACAACTTGCGTTACGACATGCAAGACATTTATAGAGGAGATGGTGTGCACTTCAATGATGAAGGGAACAGAGTCTTCCTCTTGAACCTTAGACTCTGCATCGGTACTTACTTGTAGGTACCACTAAAAAATCACTTCATAAACACAACGGCTCTTTTTAGAGCCCCCTAATATCTAAACACTTAAATCTGAATTTTATTTCTTTTTTTATTTTTTTTTTCTACCGTACGCGTACGGTAAGCTTACCGTGAGCTTACCGTACGCGTACCCCGCGATTTTTTTTTAAAATTAATAAATGTTTTCTTTGTACTTTTCTGTCCTTCTTTGACCCCCTTACAAATGTTAGGGGGTCTGTAACTCTCCTCCTTGCCCCCTTTTCAAGTTATCACCCTTTTTTTTTCTGTGTGAAACACACAAAATGGCGGCCGCCGCTTCCTGGTTTTGACCGATTCGAATGTTTACTAAGATCTAACAGCCAATCAGAATCGCGCTCGCGCACGTCACCGTACGCGTACGGTAAGCTTACCGTAAGCGCACCGTAAGCGCACCGTAAGCTGCCACAGATATATATATTGATTTAAATGCTATTTTCTCAGGAACTACTGAACAGATTTACACCAGACCTACAAAAGGCACTTCCTTGACCTGAGGACAACCTCTCTGCCAAATTTCAAGTAACTGTTCAGCCGTTCGGGCTGTAGCTGTGTCTAAAGGTCCTATGGAAAAATGCATGGGAAAAACGTGTTTTGGGACCCCCCTTTTTTCTCAGCCCCCGCTTGACGAATCCCCCCGAGACTTTCAGGGTAGGAGCGGAGCGTAGCGCCCCACCTATTTTGAAAATTTCGCGAGGATTTGTCGACCGGCGCCAAAGTTATTCCAAATAGAATGTTGCGGTTTTCCTATGGAAACAGGGTCCTAACTATAACTACCTACTGGCGACCACCAGTAGGTAATATATATATTTATATATACATATATATATATATTTATATATATATATATTTATATATATATAAATAGTATTTCCTGTTGTTCTGGATATCATTCCAAAGGAGAGTAGAACAGGTACGGACCACCACTTCTTGTTAAAATAGATTCCAAGGAAGCGAAGTTACAGCTTCATCTTTTTATTATATGTCACCATAATAGTGCAGACAAGTGTCCGCCCGGACCTATATATATATTATCTACTGGCGGTCGCCAGTAGATAGTTATAGTTAGGACCGATTTCCCATAGGAAATCTGAAAATTCTATTTTGAATAACTTTGCTCGCCGGTTGACTTATCTTCGTGAAATTTTCAAAACAAATGGGGCGCTCCGCTCAGCTCCTACCCTGAAAGTCTCTGGGTGTTTCGTCAAGCGGGGGCCGAGAAAAAAGAGGGGTCCCAAAACGCGTGTTCCCCATGCATTTCCCCATAGGACCTTTAGTCGGAGGTACAGCCCGAACGGCTGAACAGAATTACTTGAAATTTGGCAAAGAGGTAGTCCTCAGGTCAGGCATGTGCCTTTTGCATATATGGTGTAAATCCGTTCAGTAGTTCCTGAGAGAATCAAAAGTAAGATCACATATATATCTGGGCGGAGCCTAACCACACATCTCATCGTGAGATCTGATTGGCTGTCAGCACTTCATTCAAGAAGTGTTGGCAGCCATCTTGGGACCAATATACATGATAGCACCTCATTAAAAAGCATTGCAGTTAATAGAAGGTTTTAAGACTTTCGTTACATTATAAATCATTTGTTAATGGTACCATACTCATTTTAGGAATTGTGGTGTGTTCTAAGGTGATTTTACCATGTGAAAAAGCCTTCTGCTGTGATATCATGAATCATGTTTGAGAGAAAACTATTTTCTCATGCTTTTCCCACAGAGGTTTGGAAGGTGATCTATAAGCTAAACTGAGAGCACATTTTCTGTAAATTCACATTATCTTTCTCAGTCATGTGAGAATGAAGTCTGACATTCTCAGTAAAACATGTACATCCAACAAGGGCAGAGACTGTTAGTTGATTCCTTTGTGTTCTACTGCAGCTTCCAAGAGTGTTCTAAAGAACAACTAGAGCGCTAACAGTCCTACTTATGACAAACGTATAGCACACCTGAAGCCATCTTGGTTGGCATAAAGTGGTAACTCTTAAAACATTTAATTTAAAAAGGAACAAAATGAGGGGGTTCATTTTGCCATAGAAAGTATGATTAGTGCTGCAGAAAGAAAAAATAAGGCACATTTTGAGTGACTTCTCAAATCCTCTTCTATTTCATTAAAAAATTCTGACATGCAGACTGAAACATGCACTTTCAATACCAGCAGCACACTTCCCGGGTGAGCAGTAGCTTTACTACAGTGATCTAATAAGCAACTAGAGTGCGAACATTCTGAATTTATGGCAAATGTGTGACACATTTGAATGCCTTCTTGATGGAATCAAAGTAAAAAACTGAAAGTATTTCCTACTGAGGAGACTGTAGTAAATGAGGAAATTAGGAAACATCATAACAAATAAGTCTCCCAAAATGGCCACCAGAGAAAAAAGAGCCCAAATGTAGCCCAAATATCACCCAGATGTAGCCCAAGTATAGCCCAATGACAGAATGTCCCAGAGTGTTCTAACGAACAACTAGAGCGCTAACAGTCTTACTTATGACAAAAGTATGGCACACCTGAAGCTATCTTGATTGGAATAAAGTGGTAATACTTAAGACATTTAATTTACAAAGAAACAAAATGAGGGGGTTCATTTTGCCATAGAAATTTTGATTAGTGCTGTAGAAAGAAAAATTAGGGCACATTTTGACTTCTCAAATCCTCTTCTATTTCATTAAAAAATTCTGACATGCAGACTGAAACATGCACTTTGAATACCAGCAGCAGACTTCCCTGGTGAGCAGTAGCTTTACTACAGTGATCTAATGAGCAACTAGAGTGCTAACATTCAGAATTTATAGCAAATGTGTGACACATCTGAATGCCTTCTTGATGGAACCAAAGTAAAAACTGAAAGTATTTCCTACTGAGGAGACTGCAGGAAATTAGGAAACGTCATAACAAATAAATCTCCCAAGATGGCCACCAGAGACAAAAGAGCCCAAATGTAGCCCAAATGTCACCCAGATGTAGCCCAAGTATAGCCCAATGACAGAATGTCCCAGAGTGTTCTAACGAACAACTAGAGCGCTAACAGTCTTACTTATGACAAAAGTATGGCACACCTGAAGCCATCTTGATTGGAATAAAGTGGTAACACTTAAAACATTTAATTTACAAAGGGACAAAATGAGGGGGTTCATTTTGCCATAGAAATTATGATTAGTTCTGCAGAAAGAACAATTAGGGCACATTTTAACTTCTCAAATCCTCTTCTATTTCATAAAAAAATTCTGACATGCAGACTGAAACATGCACTTTGAATACCAGCAGCAGACTTCCCTGGTGAGCAGTAGTTTTACTACAGTGATCTAATGTGCAACTAGAGTGCTAACATTCAGAATTTATGGCAAATGTGTGACACATCTGAATGCCTTCTTGATTGAACCAAAATAAAAAACTGAAAGTATTCCCACTGAGGAGACTGCAGTAAATGAGGAAATTAGTAAACTTCATAACAAATAAATCTCCCAAGATGGCCACCAGAGACAAAAGAGCCCAAATGTAGCCCAAATATCACCCAGATGTAGCCCAAGTATAGCCCAATGACAGAATGTCCCAGAGTGTTCTTAAGAACAACTAGAGCGCTTACTGTCTTACTTATGACAAAAGTATGGCACACCTGAAGCCATCTTGATTGGAAAAAACTGGTAACACTTAAAACATTTAATTTAAAAAGGAACACAATGAGGGGGTTCATTTTGCCATAGAAATTATGATTAGTGCTGAAGAAAGAAAAATTAGGGCACATTTTGAGTGACTTCTCAAATCCTCTTCTATTTCATTAAAAACTTCTGATATGCAGACTGAATCATGCACTTTTAATACCAGCAGCAGACTTCCGTGGTGAGCAGTAGCTTTTCTACAGTGATCTAATGAGCAACTAGAGTGCTAACATTCAGAATTTATGGCAAATGTGTGACATATCTGAATACCTTCTTGATGGAATCAAAGTAAAAAACTGAAAGCATTTCCTACTGAGGAGACTGCAGTAAATGAGGAAATTAGGAAACTTCATAACAAATAAATCTCCCAAGATGGCCACCAGAGACAAAAGAGCACAAATGCAGCACAAATATCACCCAGATGTAGCCCACATGTAGCCCAATGACAGAAGTGTGCAAAACACTTATTTTTTGAGTATTTGCAGTTTTATATAGTGCAGACTTGTCAGGTATTGGAGTGCTTTACATGAGCATTGGTTACATCTCACAAGACCAAATTAATTTTGGTTGTAGACATGGGGAGATTTAGTGATTTGACCAGAATCACAGAATGTTGAGCTGAAGCAGAAACTCCAACCTGGTTCCCCAGTTGCAAAGTCTGCAGCTCTGGAAGTAACACCACATCCTCTCCCCTAGGTGCAACATTTAATCAAGTGGTCAACTGGTTAAAAAAACATAAAGAATACAAATAATGTAAAAGTTCTTTGTCGCTATTTGAAAACTCAGAAAATATGTCCTCATTTTTGTTTTTTAGAGCACTAACCATAATTTTGATGCAAATAAGACCCTCTCATATATGTAATTTCTAAAGGAAAAACTCTAGGTATTACAGTTTTGATTACATCAAGATGACGTCAGGCGTTCCACACTTTTTTTTTAATAAATATAGAATGTTTGCAATCTGGTTGTTCATTGGGATACTGTTGAGAGGCAGAGGCCAGGGGCACGGACTCTGAAAATTGAAGGCAGGTAGGAGAGTGCAGATGCAACAATTTGACCACACTGGGCAGGCAGGAAGGGCAGTGGCAGCACAACAGACTATGGAGTGCAGTGGAAAGGGGGGCAGGGGCAACAAACCAACAATACAGGACTGGCAAGAGAGGCTGTGGCAATATAATACACCATTGTGGGCAGAAGGAAGAGGCAGTGGTAGTACAACCATACATGCCAACAGACCCGTTTCAGCCAGGAAACATCCAATGTTTTTAAGCTCAAATGGGCTTTATTTGATCTCTCTCCTGTCTACAATCTCCTCTTTTTCAATGTAACTCCAAGGGGAAATTCAATACCCCAGTTTTTTTTCAAAATCTCCCTCTTACTAAGTTCAAAATGTTCGCAAGTATGGTACATTGGATCATGGTAGGCAGGAGGAATTGGGGTAGGGACATGGACTCGGATAACAGAGGACAGGAGGGACATGGAGAGGTGCACCAAACTGACCCTACAGGGCAGGCATCAGGGTTTTCGGCAGCACAATATACCACACAGCGCATGCGGGACAGGAGTGCAGCACAACAATCCATAGAAAGCAATAGGGAGGGGACAGGACCATGCACATGGAACACAGAGAACAGAGGGGAAAGAGGCTATGGTAGCTAGCTGACCATAATGGGCAGACAGGAGAGAAAGCTGCAGCATAACAGACCATAAAGGGAAGGAGGGATGGATCAGGGGAATTACAACGGAATAGACAAGCTAGGAGGGAGGGAATAGGGGTCTGCACATGGAAACAGAGGGCTGGGGGCAAGGGGAAAAGGCAGGAGCAGCAAGATGACCATGGAGGTCAGGCAGGTTGGGCACTAGAAACAAAACACACCATGGAGAGCAACAATGAGACTATGATGGCATACACACAGACCATGGAGGGAAGGTGGGGGGGTCAGGGGCAGCTAGCTGACCACACAGGGAAGGTGGGAGGGGCCATGGCAGCACAGAAGACCATGCATGGCAAGCGGGAGGGTTAGTGGCAGCACAATGGCTATGATGGGCAAGAAGGAGGGTGCAGGGGCATGCACAAAGGACCATGGAGGATAGAAGGGAGGGTCAGGACCTGTTCACAGACAACAGAGTTCAGGGGAAGGGGCCTCACAACAGACCGCGCGGGCAGGCAGGAGGAGCAGTTGCAGCACAACAGACCAGGGAGGGCAGAAGGGTGTGGCAGTAAAATGGACCATGAAGGACAGGAGGAAGGGGATAGGGGCATGGCATGTGGACAGGCAGGGTGGAGGTGGCAGGGACAGGTTACAGTCATCTGACAATGCTAGGCAGGTGGGAGGGGAGTGGCAGCTCAACAGAACACTCAGAGTATAAAGGAGTGGCAGGTCCATGGAACATGGTGGGCAAAAAGGATGGAGCAGGGGCATGCACAAAGACATCGGAGGGCAGGGGGAAGGAGAAAAGGGGCAGCAAGCTAAGCACAGAGGCTAATCAGGAGGTCAATGATGGGCCATAGAATTGGGCAATGGAGGGCAGGAGGAGTGGACTGGTACATCATGCTAAATGGAGGGCAGTGGCAGTGCTCCAGCGCAGAGTGCAAAATCCCCCCTACCATTGCGGACCAAAAGATCTCACACACGCACACTATCCATACATTCGCTGGTGGGGCCCATAACACCAACACACACTCACCATCAGTCCGTACGAGAGGCGATTATCCTACCAAGTGCTGGAAAATGAGGGAGGAAGATACCACTTTACCCTAATGAGCAACAAACCTACAATCCCTTCTAATACTCATTAGGCCCTAGATTCTACATTTGGTATTCCCCTCATGACCGGGATGGATCTGTTAGTTGTAGATTTAAGTGAATTTCTAATACTCTAATTAACCTTTTCATTAACACATTTCAATGAATAAACAACCCAACTCATTTCTGTAGATGTTCAAATCCAAATTTATATTAATATTGCAGATTAAATCATTCATTTGATCAAGTTGCCATTCATATTTACCTATTCTGGCTAAAGTCATCCTCTATGTCAAATCTGGCAATCTCGCAAATCTATGCCCATCAATTTAGCAGGTAAAGTTCATCAGGATTTTGGGCATTAATTCAGTCCGTCAAAGATTCAGGCTAACAGCTGTCCTGCAGTGTCACCGTCCTCTTCGTCAGCATATCATCAGGAAATTGAAGGAGCGACCCTCCAACCTCTCTATTCTATGGGTTTTATAATAATTTCAATAGCAAAATGTAACACTATTGAGTTTTAAACTGTTCTTATTGGCTGATTAGGGGTCAACCTCTCCGTTCCCATAAGGTTTAGTCCATGTTTTCAGCATACTTGCTGGTTCCGGTTCTTTAATAAAGCCTTTTGTCTGTAGCGCTGGCACCTTTCCCAGTGGCCTTGATAAGTACAGCTTGCCTGGGGTCAAGACAGGGCCATTGTTGCTCATCTTTTAGCGCAGGCGCACTTCACCCAAGCCTGGTTCAGCGTCGGCAGTTGGGTTAGGCACCAAAAGCCGCCATCATTTGATAGGCCAGAATAGTCAACTTAAGCAAAGAAACACAAAAACGTAATTAATACATAGAAATGACTAATTAAATGTTATTCCCTCGCTAATACCCATATGTGTGTGTATTTATCTAGCCAAAAGCAACACTCAATGCGGTTTATACTTACTAAATAAAGCACGAATCACAATTTCATCACCAAAGCGACATATATCATGCAATGTTCTAATTATCTATCATTAATATGCTTACGAAATTTAGTTCACGTCATTAATTAGGCCATGCAGATGCAAATCCCACGTGTATTTCCGTCATTAATAAGGTTGATTAGTTATTTCCACATCACTCCAACCCATTAGTACGATTATGATTAATTAATTAATCTAATTGATAAAACGACATGCAAAATGGGATGGGTATACAAAAATTTTGCATAACCCGCTCCAGCAGCAGCACATCAGACCATGCATGGCAGGAGGGAGGAGGCTAGTCCATGGATTCAGACAACAGAGGATAGGGAGGAGGTGGATGGGGCAGCAAGCTAACTGTTCAGAGAAGGTGGGTATTAGGAACTTTATTGTTTTTAAAATGTGTGTCTGTGCAAACTACTTAAAATATGAACAAGTATGCAGCATAATCTCACTTTTATTCAGGGAGAAGAGGACATTTGTGACTGTGACTCCGGGCTCACTTGGCAGAAACACCCCCTGACCCTCCACCCCCCATTGCAAAATGTAATGCCCGTGAAAAGGGTAGGTGGACGCAGTGTTATATAGAACATAGTCCTGAGAGCACGATTGAAAATGAAAACTAGATATAGTATATGGTATAAACTATGCACCAAAAAGTGTGATATAAGATGAACCGAGGCGTGAAATATAATATGCAATACATTGTGCGCAATTACAGATTCATTGGAGAGCGCGAGATAGCACAGGCACTAGCGCGTGCTATGCGATATGCGCCTTGGAGTGTAATATGCACAGGGCAGTGTTGTGTAACCTAACTAGTCTCTAAAGTTGTAATATAAAATATGTGCTGGGGAGTGTAACGTTGCATATGCACTGTGACAAAGATATGGATCCCAGATTGTAATATGTATGGCATAGCGCTGTGCGTTATAACATAGGCATCGAGGAAGGCACGTTAGATGGGGCAATATGACCCGTGCGAAGGCAAGTGTGGCATGACATATTCACGGGTTGGTGTTACAGTGCACATGGGCTAGAGAGTGTCATAGCATATGCACTAGCTAGTGGAATACAACACAGAGGTGTGAGGCACTCGGCGGGCACTGGTGGGTGTAATATAGCATTGGGCTCAGCCAGGAGCATGCTGTGACTCTCAAGTGAGGTTCGTCTCCTTTCCAGAGAGTAAAATAAAAAGTATTACACATCCGGCGGTGGATTAACCGTTAGGAGGATTTCTTGCATAGTTTGGTCGAATTTTTGTCGATTCCCCTTTGAATGGCTTGGTGTGCGTGTATATTAAATGTGCCTGTCAATAGCTACCCATGTTTGTATAGATAAACAACAAGGGTGTCTACTTGGAGAGTACCCACCGGCGGGGGTGCCGAGATTAGGCACGGTAGGGCGTCAAACACGTCAGAGCTTCACTAGCGGTGTAAATACATTCCATGTGGATTCATTCTATGCATCATCGCCTTTTAATGAATATCACGCAAATCGTCGTGGTGATAGGTACATGCGGTTTGTCCAGCATGTCCTAGGTGTTTCTATAAATATATATTTTTTTAAAATAATAAAAAACAAAGTCCGGCCCCGCAACGCAGCCCCCTCCTAAAGATTTTTTTTTAAAAAAGGTCATGACCCGGGGGTTGGGGTCCCCGGGGCCGATTTAGGCCTTGAGAGGGCCAAATGTATTTTTTTCAACAAAAAAATTAGGGTGCAGGCCCTGGGGGATGGGGTCCCCAGGGCCAGTGGATTAGAAAAAGAAGGGGGCCCCCACAGCCCTCCTTCTTAAAAAAATAAAATAAATAAAAGACGGGCATCGCGCCGGAGGCCACGCCCCCTCCTTGCAGCACTCTTCAAACACGCCCCCTGGCCAGTTGTAAGTTGGGGAATTAATTCCCCTTCAATACTGAGGGTCCCTGAGGGCCAACTAGCCCAACAGGTATCTCCAGCATGCGCCAGGGAGCTGCGTTGCAGACAGGTGTTCTGAGGCCACGCCCCTTTTTACACGTCTCTGCAACGCAGCTCTGTGGCGCTTACTGGAGGTACCTAGTGGTCTAGTTGGACCCTAGGGACCCTCAGGATTCAAGGGGACTTAATCTCCCAACTTAAAACGGCCACAGGGTGGGAAGTGAGGGGACGGGGCCTGAGGTGACGTGTGCAAACACGCCCTGTGGCGCGTTTTAAGAGGTAGTTTTAATCCACTGCCCTATTATATACTAGGGGCTTACAGAGGAGGTCATGCTGATCACAGGGGGACCCCAACACATAATGTTCCCTAGTGTATGTAGGTGTTTTCACTGTATTCTTAGTGTCTTTTAACATAGCACTGGCTCTAGGACTGGTTAGTCAGACTCAGTTACCACCAGTATCCGTCTGAAAAAGTTGAGGGTACAGGATGATTTTGCAACAAGGCTTCTTTCTGCTCTTCTGTTTGTTCTTTCTGCACGTTATCCTTCTTCCTGCACTTTTCTTCGTCTTTGAGGACTTCTATTGCTTCTTTCTGTATTTCTTTTTTTTTCTTTCTGCGCGGTTTTTCTTCTTTCTTCACATGTCCTATCTCTGTAGGCATAGTTATAAATTATCATTTAAAAAACCTTTGAAATTCACTGAAAAAACCAAAGGTTTCAGGCATGTTATAGTTAGGAATTAGCATTTAAAAAACTTCAGAAATTCACTGAAAAAACCATAGGTTTCAGGGGCGTTATATTTAGCTGGACTTTTCACTCGTACAAAACCATTGAAATTCCCCCGTTATAGTTAGTTCAGCTAACTATAACTCGCGCGCCCGCAATGCACTGCTGATGACGTCAAATATTACATCACTCATGACATGATCAGTGACATCACTCATGACATCACTGATGACATCTCAAATGACATCACTGATGACATCATCCTTGTGATAGAGTGGCAGACCTCCTCTCCCCCTAATATAACCTTTGATACACACATTCAAAAATAGAAACTAAAATTTAAAAAATAATGGACATACCAATATCAGTTACAACAACCTATTCAGTAATTCTAAGATCCACATACACATCCACTCATTCACCAACAGTCCTATACAGTCACTCATACATGTACTCACTCATCATATATACTCATACACCTATACATCCTGTTACACAACGCCACTCATCTATAGTTACTCACACACATAGTCACTCATGCTGATAAAGAATCAAACACCCATTTACTTGCATATACAGTTATACACACACCACCACACTTACTTCTACAGAAACTTACACATACTTAGTCTTTTAAACAATCACTTATAGAAACACATACTTATTCATACAGGAACTCTTTCAATCTCTCACTCTCACATATACTCACTTATATACACCAATAGTCACATATACTAGTTTAAAACATATGTAGTTACTCATAAAGACACTAATGAGACAGTCATTCACTCACTAACACACCCATGCACACACTCATCCACCCATACAGTCCTGCACACATGCTGTCTTCAACACATACAAACAGTGAGTCACTCATTCATGCACCTATGCACTACGTAATATCCCCCACCGAACCATACAGACACTCAGAAACTCATGCTGATACTCAAAAAACCAACTAATAACCTATATAGACACTCATGTAGCTACTCACCAACCCATGCAGCCACTTATACACAAAGTGAGAGACTGATACAGATATTTACATATTTAAACATTACTCACTAAGCCATGTATTCACTAAGATACACTTAATCAGTCAGTTATACAATCAATTTTTAAAAAACAAATCATCCATTTAGACACTTATATACCAATTTATTGTTCCATCGACCTTGAGATATACATATATAAAACATATGTAATTTTCAGAAAAACACACATTCACTGGATGATGTCATCAGTGATGTCATCAGTGATGACATTTGAGATGTCATCAGTGATGTCATGAGTGATGTCACTGACCATGTCATGATTGATGTAATATGTGACGTCATCAGCAGTGCATTGCGGACGTGTGAGTTATAGTTAGCTGAACTAACTATAACGGGGTAATTTCAATGGTTTTGTACGAGTGAAATGTCCAGCTAACTATAACGCCCCTGAAACCTATGTTTTTTTCAGTGAATTTCTAAGGTTTTTTAAATGCTAATTCCTAACTATAACATGCCTGAAACCTATGGTTTTTTCAGTGAAAATATATATATATATATATATATATATATATATATATATATACTGGAAAGAAGTAAAGAAGTTTAAAGTGGAGCTATTCGTAGGTCCTCTAACAATAAAAAATACGGATTTAAAACCAAAAAAAACACTGAAATTTGCCACTATAAATTTCACGTCATCAGTGATGTAATTTGTGTGATCATAAACACTGCATCACGGAGGTGCAAGATATAATTAGGTGAGCTATGTATAGCTGGTGAATGCTGTGTTTTTTGGTTTTAAAACGGTATTTAGACATAAACAGATTGAATGATAATATACCAGTAATTTAGCAGGTTAAGAGAAACATATGCTAAGATTTCTCCCGACAAGTATGGGCAAGCACAAAAGAATTATGCATGACAAAACCTTGTGGTGAAGTAGTCCATTGAGAGTAGCAGAAGCGTGAGTAACCGGTTTAGTAACAATAATAATTGCAATAATAATATATTTCATCTTAGTAAGGGGTACAATTATCTTTGAATGTTGAGTGAAGTTCGTCTCCAACCTTGACGTTTGCTCGGGATCGGTGCAAATGGTAAGTTTTTATTTAACAAAAAAATAAAAAAAGCCTTAAGTTCTCCTAAAACACTGAGCAGCAGATATGTTTTTCTATCCATTATTTCCCTTTTATTGGAAACTCTTATGAGCATATTATCCACAAACTGCGATAAATATCGCAAAAGGCGCTCTGTGCGTTTTTCAGTATCGCCCTCTATCGCTGAATTACCTCGCTGTGTTAGCGGCGTATTAGCAACGCTTTGCTAACAGGCGAAGTACATTCCAGCAATAGACTGCAATAATCCTCATTAGCGTGTGAAATCCATTGATGATTTCACAGCGCTAATGAAAAGCTTGGTAATAGGGGGAGTGTGTACTTAACCCTACAATCCACCTCCCATAGGCAATAATGCTAAGTCAGGTTTTAATCAGGCGTTAGGATTATGCGATAATGGGAGCTTAGCGTGCCTTTTCTCATCGCTACGCGGGTCCGGGGCAGCGTTGATAATACAGCGAAGTTGTGTTTGCGACGTTTTTCAATGAAGTTATTGTAAGGAACGCCTACTTTGCATCTCATTAGCGATGTATATCGCTAAGATGCGTAGCGTTTGGAAATCGGCTACTAACTTGCGCTGATGCATGTTAGCGCCGCCTTGTTAATAGGGGAATAAGAATAAAAAAGTGCAGCTAAGCGGCGATACTGCCCTTGATAATATGCCCCTAAAGCATGTTCTTCGCTTCGACTGCATCAAGAACTTAAACTATATTTTAGATTCCATTGTGCGAAGATTGCTTTTGTTTCTTAAGTTATATATTAGGCAGTCTGTATGGCCAATCCTGGGCCTTTATCCTTACTGTACAACCGACAGACAAGAGGTTGGCTTGGAAAAGATTTTATAGATCTTGACCTTGTGAAAATGTGATTGTTTACATTCACGTTCACGCAGGGCAGGCTATCCAGTGTTCAAAATCAGTAGCTGCTATTTCAACAGATGTTTAAGGAGATTGTACCCTCTAGTGGTGAAATCAAATAATTTCTCTTTTTATGCTACATTGGGATTTTCTCTGTCATTCGGAGTTTTTGGTTCAAAATATATCTTTGCTCTATACGGTTAACTCACTATTCATTTTAAAGTCATCTGGCCAACGTTCTGTAAAGCAACTGGTTTCTCTTTTTTTTGCTATATAAAGAACCACATAGACATAAAACACATCAAGTTGTAAATAGCTGATTTTCCTATCACCTATAGCTATGCCATAACAAATGAATTAATACATTCAATGCTTAACAACATTTTTAGGTAAGTGGTCGAATAAAATATTATTTTCCGTATTGCAAAAAGCAATAAATGCTCTTTTGCATCCATGCTGCTGACTAAGTAGCGCTGACCAGATTTTTTCTCAAATTTAGCTTCGCCGTTTACTTATAAAAGGTGGAAAATGTGTTTGATCCATTAGTATGCAAAATACCTGGCATAGAAGAAAATCAGGCCAAGATTTATTAAGGCTTTGTGTTACTTTAGTGCTTTAGTGGAGCAAACCCCTATGTAGTGCTCTGCTGGGATTCTAACGCTTCCCAAACATTTCCTAAAGTAATGCAGAGTTGCATTATGCATTGCTTTGCGTTACAGTGAGCGACATTTACTAAGCTTTTCCTCCATATTTGCATCACAAAAGTGAAGCAAAACGACGCAAAATCTTTTTGTAATTTACTTTCCAAAGCTAACCTTGTTTAGTGCTGGAAATAACATAAAAGTAATGCGAAGCAGCGCATTGCGCTGTTAAACGTTACTTTGCGCCATAGGTGCATACCAAGGGTGGTGCATGGGCGTTCCCATAAAACCACCCAAGATTTCTCACGATAAACCCAATTTACTAAAAACGGTAGATTTGGTTTAGCGTTAGAAAAGTGTGCCCTTTTCAACTAGGTGCAAGGAAGAAGAAATGCTTTTATTTCCAGAAGTGGTACACCTGGGAATGCGCCAAAAACCTATGCCTCCCCAGGTGAGGCGTAACAAGGAAAAATATGTTTATTGGTTCTTGTTCATTCTGCAGCATACATAGAAATAAGAAAAAGGCTCTTGAGATTGATATAGGAGTGGGCAGGTACCCCGTACTGCACATAACAATCCTCCTTTCAGCACAGGCACCCATGCACTTTGGTGCTAGGCAGCCAAAAGAGCTGCAGAGCAGGTGAAAATGCAGGAATGCACTGTATTGACTAAAATATTCTACATTTGTGCGCTTTCCCTGTCGCGCAGTGCAGCTCAGCAAGCTGACTTGCTGCGCTGCACTGCCTGTCTTGCCGTTAACACGGCCCTAAGTGGCTTGATCTGAACATGAAGAGTTCCTGTCAGGCTGACCTTTACTCAGCCTGACAGACACTCTTCATGTTTGCAGATAGGTGAGGGCAAGCCTTTAAGTATGGACCATTCTTGCTGAGTCTGGCCACACCTCTTATGAAGTATGTCTATTTGCTTCCACACTTATGCTAATAAGCTTTCTCAAGACACATGTGACAATGTATTATTCATATTATGATCATTATTATTACTATTATTATTAACATTACTACTATTATTAGTAATGGGGTAGTATGATAATGCACAACTTCTTCTGCTACAACTAATAATAATGATACTAATAAAAATAATACTAATAAAAATAATACTAATAATAATAATAATAATAATAATATTAACAATAATAATAATAATGATGATGCTGGTAATAATAATAAAAATAATAATAATAATAATAATAATAATAATAATAATAATAATAATAATAATAATAATAATAATAATAATAACAATAATATTATGGGTCGTGATCATGAATATTATCATTATTGTTAGTAGTAACAATTGTAATAGTAGCATCTATAATAATATTATTACTAGTAGTAGTAGTAGTAATCATAGTAGTAGTAGTAGCAGCAGTAATTTACTTTCGTACTTTTGCCCGTTCCCTGCAGAGCATCTCCGAGATCCAGGGTGCAGTCTCCCTTCTTTTCAACATCTCTCTGTGCCAGAAACATCAAGATCCTAGCAATTCCATTTTCTTTACCTCTTTATGACACTGAGCTGTTTGCATTTGCTAACCTGAATGAGATTTTGGAAAACACCCCTGTTTTGCGAAGTTTTTGGAAAAACCCTTTTTACAGCTACAATGCATGACTGCAGCCTCCATCTGTGAGTGCTAGGGCCAGAAGTTATGGAGTCATTTTAAGTTTTCCTTCCTGTGTAACAGAAGGTTTGACCCCACCTGCAGTTATCCATGTGCACTCCTGATGGATTTCAGGGAGCATGCCTCTGGTCCTCCAAAACAGATTAACAAAAGTAGGTTGGTACTCCCATTAGATAAGCTATATATTTCTATTGCGATTAAGGTCTTTCTTTGCTGTTTGCACAATTTACTTGCAAGATTCGTATCACAAAACTGAGATGATATGCACAGATGTGCCCTTAATGTCTTGAATGTAGGATGGATGCTTCCATTACCTCTGCATGGCACATGGGACACCTTGTCAGGGGAATTCCATCCCAGCACCTATGATCGGCATACACGTCCCCCATACGATCCTTTTCCTGTTAATAATTGTTCGTTCTTTCATGCTTTCAGACATTCTTTATATCTTCAGAAAGGCCCCTCCTCCTCTGGCCTACTTGGTATTTGTTTTTTTAGACCTGCCCTCCCTAAGTGCCCTGAAGAAGGTGTTACATATTTCGATGTTTTACCGTAACACACATCAGGGCAACTTTAACCTGAATTCAACCAGAGTTAATATTTACAGATGATGCATTGATTCATAACTATGTCAAGAGGATTAAATAAAAAAGACATATAAAAAAGTGTTACACCTCTTGATCTCAAATGGGTAAGTCATGATTTGGTAGGCAAGATTATAATTTTTTTAGTGTGTTTTGGTGTGAAAGTCACAGGTTGAATGAATGCTTAGAGTGATGGGTGTCCTGTTATGAACCTATTTGAAGTTCTTTTCGGGATATTATTTTGTGGAATTGAATTGAGAAGTGTATGTTTCTGGGGTAAGAGTCACGGTCGTGTACTTTTACTTGTGCTAAATATTGAAATGAAATGTCATACATAAAAAGAAATACTTTTCCATAATAAATGAGCTTTGAGAATGTCTGACTCATGAATCTATATCTTTGAATCAAGAAATTAGAGTTATACTGTTGTGAAATAAGTGGGGTTAGCATATTTTGTTGTTCTGAGTTTCCCCCTTCCCCTGGTTTTGCCTTCTCTCAATTGTTTGTCCAGGGTCCCTCTGTTGTTTAGTAGTAATTTTTAATTATGGACTGTTCTCATTCTGACATGTATGGTTTAAGGGCAGTTCTCAAAAAAAGCTCCTAAAACAGATTTAAACGTGCTCCAGCTGGGACATGGCGTAAGTTCTGTACCACAAATGGCTATCCACTGGTACCGCAACACCCTCCCACAGGAAATAAAGGAGTCCGGGACTTAATATGGAACCCCATAGGAAATAATGTAAAAGTTAATTAATTCATTTAAACTTTTTAAACCTATACATAACTTAAATGTAATGTTTAAAAATATATATAAATGAAAAGTATTCTTTTTATTGTAAAACAGGTTTATACATGTTCTCATTTATTTATTTGCTTTTTAGTTTCATATAGTGCTAGCTAGAGTCCGGGGTATTAGAGTGCTTTACAAGATAAGATCATAGGTTAATTCTAGATAATTGTAAGATACTTGTGGTCAAACACAGAACATGTGAGTTTGTTGCATGCTTTACCTTAGGGTCTCATGCTGCATCTCACTGATTAAGCCCATCAAGGCTCACTCTAGACTAAGTTTGCTTGCTTTCTGTTAAAGGAGACTTGGTCTTGATGTTTATGCAGGGCTGTATTCATTCATTTTCATCAATCATTTCTTTTTTGCTTTGTGAGTTGTTCTAGGTGGTGTGAGTTTGCCCAGATGTTGGCCTCATTATTGCTGTGCCATGCAGACTCAAGATGCACCATTATGATAAGTTCCAAAGATGTAGAATCTGGCTGCTTTCTTTCCTGTACAGTGATGACATGACTTATGATTTCAGCAAGAGAGACCACTTCACCAATGGTGTATATGTTTCAATGAACAAATATTGACATCGTTGTCACATTAAATTGAACAAGTCACACATGTATTTAATGTATTGTTGTGCATGTTGATTTATTTACTTCTCCTTTCATGAACGTTTTCTCTTTCCCTATTTGTATAATCACAACATATCAGAATATGGTGACGCTACACTCTCCAAAGCGTTCTGATAAGTGCTTAATTTGTGCCGGTGCTTTCCGGTGCTTAGCACCGGCACTTATTTATCAGGGCCAGGTCAGGAGCAGTTTGCCACTGTCAACTCACATCAATAGCGTGCGTCAAAAAATGAATAAAATTGACTGTTTAGTGTTCAAAACATCTGCACTCTCACTCTGTCTCCCCGTGAAGAGCTGATCCACTTATAAATCCATGCCTTCATTTTGTGTTGCCGGTGGGCGGGCCTCTGATTGGGCTGGATTTGGTCACGTGAGGCTGCGGCAGGCGCTGCAGCAGCGTGAGTAACCTTTTCAAAATTCCCCGCGCCAGCCCGCCTTATCATCAGGGAGCACACACGCACCAGCACCAGCAGTCCGGCACTGTTATTGGAAGCTGGAGCGTGTCATGAAGTGTGCAGCACCAGGTCTCCGGTAAGTATTTCCACCGTCAATGTCCAGTTTTACTGACAGTTAGACACAACTTTTCTGAATAGGAAAGAAGACACATCTGGGGTAACAGATGCTTACTCCACAGCAACGTTTACTTACAGCAATTCACTCAATGATTTAGACACATTTAAATGTATTCCATGTGGGTGCTCTCTACTCTCTCTCCCACTATTAAACTCAGGTACGGCTCAGTATGTAGCGTCCTTCTGAATGGGAGCCATCAATCACGGTCTTGTCAGAAAGAGAAGTTCGGCTCTGACTCTGTTTCTAAAATCTTACTAAAATATTTTCATTTGAAGTATTTTGCATACTAGAGCAGTTCACACTTGTTAAAGAAGCTAAGGTGTATTTTTAAATTACTATCCTTACTTTGCAATTGGAAATGTTCTCTTCCTAAGTTTACTAACGCTTGATTCAGGAAGTGTTTCTTTAAATTTGTGGACTAGGAGCTCTAAGCATTAACTATAATGTTAAGGCAACACATTTCTGTGCGAGTTCGGGGTTACTTGTGGTACGATCAGTGCTGAATCTGCTCATATGATAGCAGGTGGTGGTGGACTCAGGCACTCAATTTCGCCGACCAGGGCCAGCAATATGTACCGAGTACACTGCGCTGTTGTGCACCTTTGGGTAACATAGGTGACAATGTGCAAAATATAATCCCTCAAAAGAAATGAGCATGCCTTACGCATTTCCTAGATGTGGTGAAACAGAATGTTTGTAAACATTCATCAATGGATGATGCTGTGAGATAATTCATGACTATCAGGGCAGAGGAATATGGCCAGAGAAACATATTTTGATTTGTGTGCCTACCTGACTCTCAGTTATTTTATAGGGACCAACAGTTGGCTGAGGCTGTATATTTGTGTGTGTCAGTGTGTAGTGCTTAGATAGTTTACCTCTGCCTGTGCGTTTAAAAATTATACTATGCAACATACAAAGGATGGGAGAGATGTATTATGCAGTATAAAATTATATCATATTGTTTGTTAACATGCATGAATCTGGCACTCCAGGAAATAGTTGCTCTTTCAAAGAGCATACATTACTAGAGAGAAAAGGCTGTGAAGACATTTGCTTTATCTAAATGAGCCTCCAGCGTGGCATGATCCAAAATGTCCACTTGGGAAGGCAATTTCTATGCTCTGTGGCATGCTGGAACATTTTGAATATATGTCCAAGAGCGGTAGTATGTGCACAGATTTACATTCCATGCGTGCGAAATAAGCAAAAGATCAGTGAGATAATTGGTGCTGTTAGTGCTTTGTTGAGAGGACCCTTATACTGAGGTTATGGATTCTGGTGCAGAGGCAATCGTGCTCTATCCACCATAAGATCTGAATTAGAAGCATACAATTCCAGTACAAATTCCTAAGCGCAGACAACAACAAATGGGCCGGACCCAATGGATGTGTAATGTGCACTGCAACACACACATGAAATACATTGCTTTCTGAGGAAATCAGTATTCCCCCTTGTTTGTTCCTGCATCCAGTGTGCGTTAGTTTTGATGCAAAGTAATGTCCTTTGATCCAGTCTGGCAAGGCTACCACACTATACCGGCTTTGTGTCACAACTCATGGGTGTTTAGGGCGATCTCCCCACAAAAATGCATCTTTGATGCAAAGTAGCACATGTGGATTTGGCACTATAAAAAGGCCACACTTCCAGCAACAAACACCATTTGTGCTGGAAAGTAAATACCTGCTGCTGCTTTGAACTACTTTGTATCATGCTAGTGGCAGTGTCAAGCATTAGTAAATATGGGCCTCTGCATTATGCGTGTTTACAACTGGGAAAAAGATATAGAGTACATGCCAAAGCTTGCAATACCTACATTACTGCCATTAATCTTCAACCAGCAACTTCAAACCTGATCTAATGTTACGAATGATTGGGCATATTATCAAGCACGGTGTTAAACTTATCGCCGCTTTAGCGGCAGAAAACTGCCGCTAAAGTGGCGATAATGGGCTTGACAATATGCCCATGAAAATTCCAATAGAAGCCCATGTTGACACCAGAACATGGGCTTCTATGGGAATTCTCAAGGGCATATTATCAAGCCCATTATCGCCGCTTTAGTGGCAGTTTTCTGCCGCAAAACCGGCTATAATTTTAACGCCGTTTCTTGATAATATGCCCCGATGTTTCTTATATCAAATATTTTCTCAATCACTTGGAGAGCAGGGATTCACATGTCCTGGACGCTTGCAGAATGGTCTACTAAGATATGACATATTTTTCTCCTCTGGTGCACTTTTGGTTGACATGCACCAACACACACACCTTTGGCGCTTAGTGCAAGGGAGTGTGCCTTCTCTAAAGCACAGGTTTTGTACTAGAAGTAGACCGTTCCAGTACAAAAACTATACTTAATACTTTTCCTAATTTGCATGTATGCGGTATAGTTAAGCACACATTCAAAGATTGAAAAATAAGGACAAATAAAAAAAAATCTCCTTGTGAAACCTGCCTCAAGGAGGTGTAAGGTTACGAATGAAAGCATATAGGGACATCGAAACCCATGGGCGGTTGCATGGGAATAGTTGTGTACCACCCATGGCACATACACACACCCCTAAAGCAAAGTCCCACATGGCACAATTTTGCATTACTTTGGGATGCTTTCCAATGTAAATCCAGGTTTGTGTTGGATAACAAATCCTGCCCCAACACTTTGCAGTGGGTTTGCATCACAATAGTGACACAAACCCAGAACAAGTTGTTAGTCAATCTGGACCCACTCACTTGCCTTGCAGATAAATATTTGGCGTGGATCTTGATTCAGGGGAAGAACTAGAGGATATCAAATAGGGACTCACTCTTTCTCCTGACTGTGGTCTAAGCGCCCTTGGTCTGTTTTCCATTCTTGTTCTTTCTCTTTATCTGATCACTCTGAACTAGCCATAAGTTGAGATATAGCACCTTACAAAATTTTGAAGGCAAAGAAATCTTTTTTGACTTATGACAAATTTCTCAAACCTGGGTTCATCTACTCAGACCCTCATTTACAAAAAAATGACACAGCGCGGCGCCGCAAGCCATTTTCCTGCGCCAAGCTGCATTATTTTAAAAGCACAGGGATGAGTTGTATTAAAAACAATACGACACATCCATGTGCTTTCCCCAGTGCTGGCAAACAATTGGCTGCCATGCTCCAGTGCAGTCACATTGGCGTTATGTTGCAAGGGTGCCTGCTTTGCGGGGATAATTGTTTTTGTGCTGGAAGGGATACCTTCCTCCACGAAAACAAATATTGATGGCATTTTCCTAATTCTATGTGTGCTCCAGAATGCAGCATGCATAGAAAGAGGAGAAATAAAAGTATTTCTCTTCGTTAAAGTAGTATTCTGACCTGACCTGGTCAGTGCCGGTCGCTCCTCCCGCCGCGTGGCCCACCTGCGTGTGCCCAGTCCCCGTTTGCCGCCGCCACTGCCGCCACTGCCAGTAACTGTTTCTTGGATTGTTATTGTATTTTATTATTATTGTATTGTGCCAGTACTCTGTTTCTCCCGCTGTTGTGCCCCTGACTGGTTTGTCCGCTCCATCGCCGTTTTTCTCCCGCTGTTGTGCCCCTGACTGTTTGCCTGCTATCGCCGTTTTCCTCCCCCTGTTTGTCACTACCGTGCCCCTGATTGCATTTCTGTTCTCTCCGTTCTCCCGCTGATCCACCCCGCTCCCCGCTGCTGCTCCCCCGCGGCCCCACCCCCGTTCCTTCAGCTTCACCTCGCATCGCTACCCTCCCCACTCTCCACCCCGCTCCCGCCTCCCAGCTGCTCCTCCCTCCCACTGAGTACTTAAGGTGGTGTCCGGGAGGCGGGTAGCTGTGATCTGACCTGACCTGGTCAGTGCCAGTCGCTCCTCCCGCCGTGTGGCCCACCTGCGTGTTCCCAGTTCCCGTTTGCCGCCGCCACTGCCAGTAACTGTTTCTTGGATTGTTATCGTATTTTATTATTATTGTATTGTGCCAGTACTCTGTTTCTCTCGCTGTTGTGCCCCTGACTGGTTTGTCCGCTCCATCGCCGTTTTTCTCCCGCTGTTGTGCCCCTGACTGTTTGCCTGCTATCGCCGTTCTCCTCCCCCTGTTTGTCACTGCCGTGCCCCTGATTGCATTTCTGTTCTCTCCGTTCTCCCGCTGATCCACCCCACTCACCGCTCCCTGCCGCTGCTCTCCTGCGGCCCCACCCCCGTTCCTTCAGCCTCACCTCGCATTGCTCCCCTCCCCACTTGCCACCCCGCTCTCACCTCCCAGCTGCTCCTCTCTTGCTCCGCCCCCTCCACTCTCCATTTATGGCAGATTCCGCATGTATGCGCAGCGTTCACGTGCAGCGGGTGCGCCAATGGCGTGCCGAAGGCGCGCCAAAGGCAAGCCCGTCTGCGCCCGTCCGCGCCTGGACCGCGCCCAGCGCCAGACCCCCTGGCCCCCGCAGATGCCATCCCACCCGCCGGAAGTACGATGCCGCCACCCTCAGCGCACTCAACACCGTACGCCTCCCTGGCTGCCACCACCCCACCCTAGGACGCACCCACGGACCCTTCACCTGCCAATCCTTCAAGTTCACCTGCATCCGGACCTGCAACCCACCCGCACCCGCCAAGCCAAGCACCAACAGTAGGCCTGGGCGGTAAATTCCGTTCCGCTCGCGGAATTTGCGGAATTCGCGTAATTTCGCGTTCCGCGGAGGACGCGAAATTGCTCAAAAGTCTCCTTTCCGCGATTTCGCGAAATTTTTGCTTGTTCGCGTTCTCAAAATGCGTGTTCGCAAGATATTTCTCCCTGAGCACGCAAACAGCAATTGTGAACAGGAAAAAAGCACCGCGAACAAGCAATTCCGCTTGTTCGCGGAATTTCTGCGTGTTCGCGGAGATTTTTTACCGTTTCGCGGAGATTTGCGTAACGCAATTACGCAAATTCCGCCCACCCCTAACCAACAGCAACCACCTGAAGTGCATCCTGCTCAACACCCGCTCTGTCCACAGACACGCCGTGGAACTATGGAACCGGCTCGACACCACATCTCCGGACGTCACCTTCCTCACGGAGACCTGAATGAACGCCTCCTCAGCACCCGACATCGCCATAGCCATCCCGGACGGATACAAGATCACCCGGAGGGACCGTGTCAACCTGACTGGAGGAGGCATCGCCATCATCCACAAGAACACCATCAGCATCACGACCAACTCCGAAGACACCCTCACAGCCGCCGAACACCTTCACTTCCATATACACACCGACCCCAAGACCACACTCAGAGGCACCCTCATCTACAGACCCCCCAGGACCCCGCACACAATTCAGCGAAGACATCGCAGACTTCATCAGCCCACACGCCCTCCCCTCCGCTGACTACATCCTCCTAGGGGACCTCCACTTCCACCTGGAAAACAACAATGACAACAACACCACCACCCTACTGGACAACCTCGCCAACCTCGGACTCAAGCAACTGGTGAACACCCCCACCCACTACGCCGGACACACGCTCGACCCAATCTTCTCCTCCAGCAAGTACATCTCCTTCAGCCACTCCACCGAACTCCACTGGACAGACCACAGCTGCGTCCACTTCAGCTTCAGAAAGACCACCACTCACCACCTCCCGCAACAGGTCCCCCGCAGGAACTGGAACAAGATCACCACCGACCAGCTCACCGCATCACTGAACCACAACCCTCCCGCCAGATCAACAGACCCCAACCAAGCAGCCCACAACCTCGCACAGTGGATCACCAACTGCGCCGACGACCTGGCACCCCTGAAAACCCATCCCAGCAGGCCCGGAAGCAAGAAAGCCCCGTGGTTCAACGGCGACCTCAAGAACTCCAAGAAGAACTGCCGCACCCTCGAGAAAGCCTGGCGAAAAAATCCGACCACAGACAACATGATCGCCCTCAAGCACACCACCCGCAAACACCACCAGCTGATCCACACCACCAAGAAGACAGCATTCAAGGAACGTCTAGACAACAACGCACACAACAGGAAGGAGCTCTTCAGTATCGTCAAAGAGCTCTCCAACCCCAGCGCCGGAAACAACGACATCACTCCCTCACAAGACCTCTGCGACTCACTCGCTACGTTCTTCCACAGCAAGATCGCAGACATACACAACCGCTTCGGCGAACAGATCACGCACCCCACCACTGAACCAACGCCCCCCACCACCACCCTCCGCGACAGTCAACACCGAAGACACCATCCGCACGATGAACACCATCCACTCTGGATCACCAAACGACCCATGCCCTCACCACGTCTTCAACAAGGCCGACTCCGTCATTGCGCCCCATCTCCGGGACATCATCAACTGCTCCTTCAACACCGCCACCTTCCCAGAGAGCTGGAAACATGCCGAACTCAGCGTCCTCCTGAAGAAACCATCAGCAGACCCCACCGACCTCAAGAACTACCGCGCCATCTCGCTCCTCCCGTTTCCTGCCAAAGTCATCGAGAAGACCGTCAACAGACAGCTGGCCGCCTTCCTCAAGACGAACGGATCCCTCGACCACTCACAGTTCAGCTTCCGAGCCAATCACAGCACCGAGACCGCCCTCATCGCAGCCACCGATGACATCTGAACCCTGCTCGACAACGGGGAAACAGTGGCCCTCATCCTCCTGGACCTCTCAGCAGCGTTCGAAACTGTCTGCCAACGCACCCTAGTCCAATGCCTCAGCAACGTCGGAATCCAAGAGAAGGCACTGGAGTGGATCATCTCGTTCCTCGCCGGAAGAACCCAGAGAGTCCGCCTCCCCCCATTCAGATCTGAGGCCACCGAAGTCATCTGTGGCGTACCACAAGGATCATCACTCAGCCCCACCCTCTTCAACGTGTACATGAGCCCCCTCGCAGCCATCGCACGCTAACACAGCCTCAACATCATCTCCTACGCCGACGACACCCAGCTGATCCTCTCCCTCACCAACGACCCCGCCACCGCCAGAACCAACCTACACGAAGGGATGAGAGAAGTAGCCGAGTGGATGAAGAACAGCGGCCTGAAACTGAACTCAGACAAGACGGAAGTCCTCATCCTCGGATCATCACCATCTGCCTGGGACGACTCCTGGTGGCCCCTGGCCCTAGGCAGCGCACCCAAACCAACGGACCATGCACGCAACCTGGGCTTCATCCTGGACTCCTCCCTGTCAATGACCAGACAAGTCAACGCCGTCTCGCCTTCATGTTTCAACATCCTTCGCATACTCCGAAAGATCTTCCGATGGATCCCCACCGAAACCAGGAAGACGGTCACCCAGGCACTTGTCACCAGCCGACTGGACTACGGAAACACCCTCTACACCGGAACCACAGCCAAACTGCAGAAAAGACTCCAACGCATCCAGAACGCCTCTGCACGACTCATCCTGGACATCCCCCGCCACAGCCACATCTCCGGACACCTGAAAGACCTGCACTGGCTCCCCGTCAACAAAAGAATCACGTTCCGCCTCCTCACCCACGCACACAAAGCCCTCCACGACCTGGGCCCCAGGTACCTCAACAACCACCTAACCTTCTACACTCCCACCCGCCAACTACGATCTACCAGCCACGCCCTCGCCGCCGTCCCACGCATCCGAAGAGCCACCATGGGAGGAAGATCCTTCTCCTACCTGGCAGCCAAGACCTGGAATTCCCTCCCCATCCACCTCCGGATCACCCAGGACCACCTCGCCTTCAGGAAGCAACTCAAGACCTGGCTGTCCAAGCAGTAGCGGACCCCCCCCCCAAGCGCCTTGAGACCCCCCGGGTGAGTAGCGCGCTATACAAATTTCTTGATTGATTGATTGATTGATTGATTGATTTCCTTTGCAAATCTGGGAATATGACAGGTTCCATGGATGTTACATGGAAACACCCATTGCAACACCCTTGCAACGCCCCTTTCATGCAGAGAAATGAGTGAAAGGTTCCCATATTTACAAAGCCATGAAAAGTCAAGCATGGTGACTTTACGTGGCCTTGGAAATATGAGCATCCACAGTGCGCCGCCGGTGTGTCAAAAAACGTGATGCGCGGGCGGCGTAATGACCGTGTGAATGAGACCCTCAGTGTGCCAGTCTTTACATATTTTCCCATGACCATCAGGTGTTCATTTCCCTCACAGATCACCCTATCAGACGACTAGTGTAAAATTAGTTGGCACGATGTTATGTCTTGCTAACACCCATTTATATTTACGTTCAGTGCCCCCAGAACTATTTGAAATGAATGTTAGTGAATATAGAAAAAATCCACTTTAAGGACTGTAGTTATCTTTCTAATATACATTACTTTCTTTTCACACTTTATCGTCCCTTCTCTGGAAACACCCAGTCCCATTTGGCACTTTTGAATGTCTTCTCTATGCATTCATGCCTGTACATGTTGAGGAAAAACTACATAGCTGTCTCACATACTTTACTAATGAACATGCAAACCAAGCGAAAAGCAGCAAATGCTCCTGAATTTCGTAATATTTGACATACTTTTCATCTATTGTTAAATTAAGTATTGGAGTAATTTGGGATAACGGGAAATACAGCCAACACAGTATCAAAGCATTAACACCCTTTGAAATAAATCCATGAGGAAACACTGCCATCTCTTGGTGCATAGGAGAATAAGCTTGCAGAAATGTGGATATGTCCGCACAATTTTCAGACATTTGTAGTGGCATCCAAATTCACAAGTATATTTTAAAATGTGTAGGTCGCATAGTTTCTATAACAAAAATGCGAAAACAATTGAACAGATTCAAATAGATGTTTCCATGACTTCCTCTTGCTCCTGGCTTGCATCTGAATTTTAAGAGTGAGCCAGGTACTGGCTTTCTCGTGGAAGTCAGGAGTAGGCTAGGAGGACGACAAATGTAAGTCAAACTCCTCAGCAAAGTCTTTGTGAATCAGGTCTAATGTTTTTTCCTCTCACAGCAATGGGGTAAAATTTAGATTTAGATTATCAACATTTAATATATACATTTTGTATGGCTGTTCACATGCATCTAATGTGGCCATTGCATTTTCTTTATCTCGAGCAAATTTTAAAGTAAGAGTGGATGGTATGAGCCTAATACAAATTGTAATTGGTCTCATCCTAATAAAGTTACAATTAGAGTGTCAAGTGACTCTATATTAAGAAATAACTACAACTTAACTAAACAACACCTGTAGAACTACGTTTAGAGTTAGATTTACAGGGGCAGATTTACAATAACTGGCGCATCCCTGCAGATCAGCAGGGATGCGCCAGTTATTTTGCGTGACGTTAGAATCCCCTTACATCACCATGGGTTCGCCACATTTACAATGCGGCGCACCGTGGCGCAAGGAGAGACAGATGCGTGATGCATCTGTCAGCGTATAGGTGACGCAGTGCTGGAGTCGTGTCACAAGCACGACGCAACTCCAGCACTGCTCAGCGGCATCCTACACTTGCAATGCTGCGTCACTCCTGACACAGCATGGACGTAAAAGTGACTCCGTGAAATCTTGTAGATTTCACTGCATCAGTTTTATGGGGCATCCTTGCGACGAAACGCCCACCCTGCATACATTATACCTGACGCATGTATAATGTAGCGCAGGGCTTTACAATGTGACGCATCTCATTAGATACGTCACGTTGTAAATTCTGCTGCATAGTGGCACATGGTTTACGATGCCGCTGCGTCACAGAAGTGACGCAACGGTGTCATAAAGATGACGCAAGGGGCTTGTAAATCTGCCCCACAGAGTTCACTCAGCACAGCTAAGCAACTAAAGGTCCTGATTTAAATCTTAGTGGTGAGATCTGATTGGCTGCCAACACTTCAAACCAGGAAGTTTTGGCAACCATCTTGTGACTCAGTTAAATCGAGTCACAAAAAAAAAGAAAAGGGTGCAGGGTACAAACACTCTTACCTACTAGGCCTTTTGGGGGCTTACCACAGGGAGAGGGTCCATTTTTAAAACATTTCGTAGGGAGTTGCGCTGGATCCGTGGCTCCTGCCTAATTTCTTTTTTTTTTCAAAATGAAGCGCAAGCTTCCCCACTATGTTAAATATAGGCTCCCGGTGAGCCAGGTCTCGAGGGGCAGTTTATATAGTATGCAGGGGTGCCTAAGGGGTGCCTCCTGCACCCCCGGGACCGCCACCTCCTTCCCCGGGACCGCCACCTCCCCGGGACAAGGCATATGTAAACTGATGCAGGGGGTCCTCATTGCCCACCGCAGCCCCGGGACTGCCAACTCCCCAGGGCTATTGAATAAAAATGAATGCAGGGGAGGTGGGTATGGCCTCCCCTGCAGCCCTGGGGACTGCCACCACACCAGGGCTAATAATGTATTAATGTAGGGACCCACTAGTCCTTACTGGAGGTAACAGTAGGGCTAGTTAGCCCCCAAGGACCATCAGTAGTCAAGGCAACTTCATCCCCCTACTAGTAGTGCACCAGGAGACATGTTTGCAGAGTGGTGGAGAAAGAGAGTGTTGCCTCTGACAACCTTTCAGCAATCCTGCTGTGTGGGACTTACTGGAGGTGACAGGAGGGGTGAATTATGATGACCTCTTAATTAATAATTTTTGCAACCCCTACCCTGTGGGATTCTCCACCACCATGACACATAACTGTGCTTGGTGGTTGTGGGATGATCTGAGGTGGTCAGCAGATGTTGGGTTGGCGGTGTTAAGCCCCTGGCATATTAGATATTTTGTCGAACTTTGACAGCTTCGAGAATATCATGTTTTTTTATTAGTTGGAGGGGTATGACATACGCAATCTTGTCTTTGGTTGGATGAAGCCCTACCTGTGTGGCCAATATCAAGTGCTCTAACTGCCTGCTTAGTCATCAGACATCAACAGATTGCGGAATTTCTAAGGCCCCTTGGCAGTTCTAAACCTTCTTCGCCATCATATTTCAACCTTTGTACTATGCCCTATTTTCACAGCTTTAGGTGCTATGTCTACATTGATTCTAAAGAGATTTTGTGAAAACTCTGTGGTGCCCCTACAGAGGCATCATCCTGGCTTCAAGAAGCAAATGGCTGAAACTTATTCAAAATAAGTGGGCATTCTGGTGCCATGGGGAATCAAGAAGTTTCTTATCCATAACAACTACTTTTCTATCCATAGTCACTTTCTACCGCCAGATATCTTGGCTCTAATTCCCATAAATATCTATTGTTGATCATTCAGGGTAAGACAGTTTCTGTCTCCAGCTTTCATCATCCAAGAGTAGTCTTCTACATCGAGCTGTCCCTCCTTAAAATGATCAGATTAGCAGCTGTAATTCTTGTTAGTTATTCACTAGACTATGGTAACCCATGTCATCAGGTTCTCTTCTTATCGTGTTCAGAGATTACATCTTGCTCAAAATACAGCTTCCAATGATGGTGTAGGAATTTGGAAATGTGATTGATGCATCTAAACCTACGTTGGATGCATATGATTAAAAGTTTAAAATTCTAGACACTGGGGGATATGTACAAGGAAGTGGAGGAGAGTGGCGTTAGCCTTCCTGGCTTAACGCCTCTCTTCTCCACTTCTGAAACACAAGGCTGCACCATATTTACAAGAATGTGGTGAAGCCTTGCATTTTCCTCTGCTAGTGCAAGGGTGTCTGTGTGCAGGGGGCATTGTTTGTGTGTAGGAAGGTGTCCCTTCCTGCAAATAAACAATCCTAGAAATGCCATTCGGTCACTTTCCTGCGTGCTGCTTCATGCAGCACACATGAAAGTGAATAAATTGATTTTTTTTTAAAGTTTGTTTATTGACAGCAAGGGATACCTTCCTGTAGATAAACAAACAATGGCATGTTGCACACGGCAGCACACATGGAAAAAGCAATGAGAAGAAATAATGCATTTCTCCTTGTTTCGCCATCTTAAGACCAGTTTTTACCTGGTCTTAATTTTGGCGCTGCCTCCTATGTACACAACCCTTGTACATAGGGGGCAGCGTCAAAATGAATGGGTGTTGAGGTAGAACGCCCACCGCAACACCCACTGCCTACCCCTTTCACGCTAACTACAGCGTGAAAGGAGGTTGTATGTACAAGGCAGCGTTAAGCCACGTTAAGTGGCTGAACACTGCCTTGTACATAAGGCGCAGCCCCTATTGCCACCACAACATCAATATAGGCCACTCCAGGCCAGATTTTCAAAACCTTTTGTGCTGGGTTTGCGTAACATAAGTGATGCAAACTTGTGCAAAATGTTTTATGTTGGATTTACTTCAATGCCAAACTTGTTTTGCATTGGAAAGCTGCCTGAAAGTAATGCAAAGCAGTGCAAAGGCCTGTTTTGCACTACTCTGTGTCAAGGGGCCATTCTATGGGTGGTACATGGCTGTTCCCACGCATCCACCAAGACTTTTTGACTCAAAACATTATCTACTAAGAATAGTAGACATGGGGCTAGATTTACATACTTTTTGCTTGAGGTTTGTGTCACAAAAGTGATGCAAACCTGTGAAAAATGTTTTTATTGGATTTACTTTCCAGTACAAAAGTTGTTTTGGGCTGGAAAGTTGTCTGTAAGTAACGCAGAGCAGCACAAAGGTCTGTTATGCATCAAGGGGGTGTTCTATGGGTTATAATAATAATAATAGTAGGCAGGCCTTTGCACCAGAAATTAGCGCCACTTTGAAGCAGGCGTTAAAAAAGACAAAAGATTTTTAATTCTCCTACCCTTTTTCACTTTGCATGTGTCCTGCACTGTACAGCACACATCCTAAGTAGGAAAAGTTTTAAAGTTAGTCTAAGCATAATGGGCCCGATTCACAGAACTAACTTAAGACAAAATCCTAAACTTACTACCATTTTCGTATTCACAGAAGTCACTTACTCATTTTGGTATTCACAGAAGACACTTACTCACTTCGGTATTCACAGAAGTTGGGAGTCCTAACTTTAGGACTCCTAAATGCCTTCTGTGAATACCGAAAGTCTTAAAATTAGGATTTTTCTCAGTTTAGTAGTAGTATAGTTAGGACTCCTAACTTTACTACTACTAAACTGAGAAAAATCCTAATTTTAAGGCTTTCGGTATTCACAGAAGGCATTTAGGAGTCCTAAAGTTAGGAGTCCTAACTTTACTACTACTAAATTGAGAAAAATCCTTATTTTAAGACTTTCGGTATTCACAGAAGGCATTTAGGACGGTTCAGTGACTAAATATCGAGGGACATAATATAGAATGCCCAAAATATCGACGCCAAAATATAGAAGGAAAGAATATCGACTCCCTATCTACAAACAGGTAAGTACTAAAATATCAATTCCAAAATATAGAATGTTAAAATATAGTTAGCTAAAATATCGAATTTTTTAAATGTATTAAAAATAATATAAAAGTAATGAAATATTAAAAACAATTAAATAAAACATACATAATATAATATAAAAAAGCTTAAAATGTAAACACAATAAAAGTAATGTAAAAAAAGTAGAGCTTTTGTTGGATAGTGAGAGCGTAAAAATTACTATTCCCACTCCAGTGAGTGCAACAGTAGGGAAAACGTAGGATAGCGTAGGGGTAAAAATTACTATTCCCACTCCAGTGAGTGCAACAGTAGGGAAAACGTTGGATAGCGTAGGGGTAAAAATTGCTATTCCCACTCCAAAGAGTGCAACAGTAGGGAAAACGTTGGATAGCATAGGGGTAAAAATTACTATTCCCACTCCAGTGAGTGCAACAGTAGGGAAAGCTTTTGATAGCGTAGGGGTAAAAATTAATATTCCCACTCCAGAGAGTGCAACAGTAGGAAAAGCGTTGGATAGAGGGAGGGTAAAAATTACTATTCCCACTCCAGAGAGTGCAACAGTAGGGAAAGCGTTGGATAGCGGGAAGGGAAAAATTACTATTCCCACTCCAGTGAGTGCAACAGTAGGGAAAGCGTTGGATAGCGTAGGGGTACAAATTACTATTCCCACTCCAGTGAATGCAACAGTAGGGAAAACGCTGGATAGCGTAGGGGTAACAAATACTATTCCCACTCCTAAGAGTGCAAAAGTAGGAAAAGTAATGATTTAAATTTAAAATAAGATGACATTAATTATCAATACCAATAAAAAGTTAATTAAAAATAATTACCAATTAATGACAATTAATTACCATTGAAAAATATTAATTAGCAATTAATACACAATAATTACCAATTAATACAAATTAATTACCAATTAATAATTAATTATCAATTATCAATACACATACATAAAAAATGAATATTTACTTTATTACAATTATTTTACTTCCCCCCAATTCCCCTATAAACCCACAACCCACTCACAATAATAAAAAATACAATTAACATTATTATCATTTAATCAATTAATAACAATAATTTTGCAATTAATCAAAATTAATTAGCAATTCATACAAATTATTTACCCATTAATACAAATTAATTACCGATTAATAATTAATTATCAATACACATAAATACAAAAATAATTATTTACTTTATTACAATTAAATTACTTCCCACCCAATTAAACTACAAACCCACAACCCGCTCCTAATAATAAAAAATACAATTAACATAATTATCAACTAATCAATTAATATAAATTAATTACCAATTAATACAAATTAATAATTAATTATCAATCAATTACTTATCAAAACATATAAATATAATTAATATTTAATTTACCATATTTAAATTGCTTCCCACCCTCTTCCCCTATAAACTCACAACCCGCTACGGAATTAAATTACACAAAAATTAAATTACATAACAATCATTAGTTTAAATAAATTAAACATACATTACAAAAATAATACATAATTTTAACACATATACTACCATACATAACACTAAAAAAAAATCGATATTATAGAGATCTATATTTTTAAATTCGATATTATGGTAATCTATATTTCCTACCCCAATTTCGATATTCTGACCTATCTATATTTTGATAATTCGATATTCTGTCCACTCTAAATTTTAACTTCGATATTCTGGGCAGTCGATATTTTGGAATCGATATTTAGGGTGTTCATCATTTAGGAGTCCTAAAGTTAGGAGTCCTAACTATACTACTACTAAACTGAGAAAAATGCTAATTTTAAGGCTTTCGGTATTCACAGAAGGCATTTAGGAGTCCTAAAGTTAGGAGTCCTAACTATACTACTACTAAACTGAGAAAAATCCTATTTTTAAGATTTTCGGTATTCACAGAAGGCATTTAGGAGTCCTAAAGTTAGGACTCCTAACTTCTGTGAATACCAAAATGAGTAAGTGCCTTCTGTGAATACCAAAATGGTAGTAAGTTTAGGATATTGTCTTAAGTTACTTCTGTGAATCGGGCCCTATATTTTGTCCTTGGAGGACACCCTTTCAGTAGAAAACCGATACTAGGGTTACAGAGACAAATTTGCTTTATGGTGCAAAGGTGTATGTGTGACACCTGGCAGCCTGATTGCGGGCGAGTGCTATGGAGAGAGCAGATTGACCACATCTTTGTAGATATTGGTTGAAGAAAATACTATCCGGAAAAGTGACTTTACAATGCGGACGGGGGCTTTTTAACATTTAAATCCTGGCCAAGCCTTGACCATTACTAGGTCGCAATTTTAAAACTTTTTGATCACAAGCTGTATTTTCAGTTCAGAGTGGGATACATACCATTAAAGACTTTTCTTGCTAAATGGGCCACATCAGGCGACAACAAATGCCCTTCTTGTACCAGCCAAGAAGAAACTTACTCCCATGTATTGCTTGTCTGCCCCGCCTACGCTGGGCTCCGTAACGTATAGCTCGTGCAAAACTGCTGGAATTGGCATACTATACTGAATGAGATCACCTTGAGAATTTTACGTAATGATTCATCAACCCGTTATGCAATCCCGGTAGCCAAGGTCTTGAGATGGATGTGGACTATGAGATGACAACTATTGCCTGTGAACCACTGAACTTGGAATTATGCCCAACCAAGGATGTGATATCAGCACCTTATTCCAGAGCTTTGGCACTTCCCAAATACCCCAATCTTTCCGTTTGCCCATTTGTAACAACCTCTGTTGCTGCTTTTATCTCATGATTTTATCTTCCTAACATTTTAGGATGTATTGATTTTTTCTTAAGATTACTTGCACATGTTTTAAAACATCTTTATTCACTGTTTCTATTCTCTTAAACTGCATTTTATGTAATAATGCTTTTATGACATGTATTGTCGAATAAAGCTTATTTGAATTGAGTACCACATCTCTGTAGATATTGTGTTTTCCTATCCCTTCCCTGTCATGCAAAGCAGTGCAGCAACCTTGGTTGCTGTGGTGCATTGTGTGACAGTTTGGTAAAGCCGGGCCCCAGTTTTGCACCCACAAATAACACCAATTTGAAGTAGATGTTAAAACGAGAGGAACATTTTTATTTCTCCTTACTTTTTCCCCTTTGCATGTGTGCTGCACTGTGCAGCACACTTCTGAAGTGGGACAATGTTTATAGTTAGTCTAGACATACTATTATGTACTGGAAGGGCTCCCTTCCAGTACACAATGATTGTTAGACTCATGCACACACGTTTGCACTATGGTGCAATAGTGGATGCGCAGAGCCGGCAGCCTGATTGTGGGCCAGCGCTAGGGAGAGAGTACGATAGTGTCATATCTCTGTAGATATAGTGATTTCTTGTCCTCTCCCTGTCACACAAATTAGTACAGCAACTTTGGTTGCTGCACTGTGTTATGTAACATTAGGGAAAATCTGGGCCTCCGTGGTCATGGGTCTTTAGACCCTAGTCCTCGGATGACCTATCAAGTTATAGCTTTATTTCAAAGTTATACACGTTTTTGTTGAATACTGAAGATACTTTACGCTATTGGTGTTTATACTTCACTCACTGCAGACTTAATTAAAAAAAAGTGGTTATTATGAAATAATTTACAATCCATGATGTTTGTGATACACAAATGAACAAATATTTATAATGTTTTTCAATTAGCAATAACTATGGATTAATGTGGTGCTTTAAACCTGGGCAGGAACTTGGCTGCTTAGATATGGCCTCACATAATATAATCCTGTATACAATATTGACTCTCGGAGTCTACGAAACAAAAGATTGAAGGACAAATTAAAAAAACATAACTTAAGAATTGCTGATCAATGTCTTTATATGTGTCTCTTATAAATTGTGCTTTAAAGGAGGTTCCTGGCCTCTTTAAGATCAACTTTCAACTTGATTTGCACAGGGACATTTTATTATACCTCCTACCACATAAAACAAGTATTTGCAATGCAATCGGTCTCGCCTTTGGGACCTTATATGTATTTAGCTATGCAGCACATTAGCCTGGGTGCTGAAACATCTACTGTTCTTTAACATGGAGGGAAAGTAAGCACCAAACTGCATGACACACCAGGTATGGGAACACAAGGAGAGAAATATTGCCTTTCAGCGGGAAATGGTATAGTCCAAAGCTCTGTTTTTAATATAGTAGTTTATTAATCGAACAATAGCATGATCATAAAAAAACAGCGTAAAACAAAATACAAATACGCATTGTCCCCTAGTACATACGTAGATTCATTTCATCAGGTTTTGGTTTTAAAACCCTGCCTGAAACAAATATCAATGTTATAAAAAATGTAGTATTTACAGTTCTAAAATAGCTATACAAACATAAAAAGACATGTTTAGATGGATCCATCCCTGGCAATTTTTCACAAGGGGCTTTCGATCTCTGCCAGCAGGGATATTACAGGTATCTTGTAATTGCAAAGACAAGCCATTGTGTTGTGTCCGATCGAAATATACGTAATGCTTCTGATGGGCGTGAAAAGGAGAGCAATCGGCAGGCTGGGATAATCCATGTTCTCCTTATGTTACTGTACGCAGGACACAAAAAGAAGAAATGCTCAATTGTCTCTTGTACAGTCAGACATATGGGGCACATAGAGGTTATTGTAACATTGGCCCATTTGTGAAGTGCCACACTCAAAATAGCTGCTCAAGTATGTCATGCCACAGTTGATTTCACATTATTTTTAGCGTTAAAATTTACGCTTGAGTCCTTTTTAAATGTGAAGTACCAAGAACAACATTTTGCATAGTTACGCGTAGTCACACTGAATTTTGCATAATTTATTGTCCTTGGGGGCCAACTACCCCTCATGTTACCTCCAGTAAGAACCCCACACCGCAGGAATGCTGAGAGGTTGTCAGAGGTCATGCCCCCTTTCTCTACCACTCTGCAAACACAGCTCCTGGTGTACTACTAGTTGGGGGATGAAATCCCCTTGGCTCTTTAGGGTCCTTGACTGCCATCTACCTCTCCTTTCACCTCTGGTAAGACCCACAAAGCTGGATTGCTGAGAGGTCATCAGAGGCCATGACCCCTTTCTCCACTATTCTGTAAATGCACCTCCTGGCACACTACTGCTTGAGGGAAAAAGTCCACTGTAGTCCCGAGGCCCTCAGGAGGCAAGGGGATGTCATCTCCCACCAGCAGTGCACCGAGAGGCGCGAAAGGAGGTGTGGCCTCTTGCTACCTCTCAGCAATCCCACTGTGTGGGGCTTACTGAAGGTAGCAGGAGGTCTTGATGGCCCCTAAGAACCGTCAGCAGTCAAGGGGACTTCATCCCCCAACCAGCAGCGTGACAGGAGGATCGTTTGGACAGTGGTGGAAAAAGAAGGCAGTGCCTCTGATGAGTTGCAGGCATTGTTACATTCTTTGTTTTCTTTCCTTAGGGAAGGGGGGCTGCATAGCCCCCTTCCCTCGGCTGACTTTGCCCCTGTGGACCCCATCCCCATTGGCCAGGCATTTTAAGAATGGGTAGAGGGGCCGCATGGCCCCCCTCGCCGGGCCAATATCAGGCTGCATCCCTGCCAAGCCATAGCAAACTACAATGTCCCAGGCAGGACACCCCTGGATATTTTTTACACCTGCCCTAGGGGGGTGGTCGTCCCTCTATTGCATTACACAGCCCCAGTGAAGTGGTGATCCCTGGAGCTGCGGGAGCCACATGGCCCCCATAATTAATTATAAAGAGTTGCCCCAGCAGGTGGCAGCCCACAAGACTGCGGGGTGGCATGTGCCCCCCCGCATTAACTTAAGATTTTGCCCTGGGGAGGTGGCAGTCCCCAGGGCACAGCAGTTGCAGAACAGGTAGTTAAAATAAAAATAAGTCCTGGGGAGGTGGTGGTCCCTGGTACCTAACATGCCCCAGGAGGGGGGCTGGTGCGCCCCCTCCTTTTTTGCCTAATGCCCCTCGATCCTGGCCCACCCATGGGCCTATTATTAACAAAGCAAGGGAGCCCGTGGTTCATTTGTTTTTGCTGCGGGATTTATGCAACCAAAATAGTTTTGCCCTGTGAGGTCCTGTGGGAATCCCCTCCAAGCAAGTGGCTTTGGTGAGTCAGGGTGTTTCTAGCCTGCCCCCTTTTCTTTATTTTTCATGTTTTTTCCTGTGACTCGGTTCAACTGAGTCACAATATGGCTGCATCACTTACTGGTTTGAAGTGTTGGCAGCCAATCAGATCTGAGCACTAGATTTCGAGATGGGTTGTGAATCCTCCCCGTTGCCAGTTGTATATCTGAAAAACCTTGAAATAACTCTGCAACTACTGACCTGATTTACACCAAGGCACAAAAGGAACTTCCTTGGACCAAATCTACCTTCTGCCAAATTTGGTGTAATTCCATTTAGCAGTTCGGGCTGTAGCCATGTTTAAAGCTCCTACGGAAATTAACATGGGCAAAATGCACTTTTAAGCACCCCCTGTTTCTCAGCCCCTGCTTGATAGATCACCCCAAAACTTTCAAGAAAGTAGTTGAAGTGAGTGTCACATTAGCCTTGAGAATTTCATTAAGATTTGTCAAATGGTGCCAAAGTTATTGGCAAATGAAAAAACGCTCTTCGTATGGAAACTAGGTCCTAACTATATCTACCTACTGGCCATCGCCAGTAGGTAATATATACATACATGACACAGCCTTCAAGTCTCAGATGCGTAAAGGTGCTCCTCCTGCCATTTGCGATGGTACATTCGCCTATCACAGGACAAACTGTGATATGAACATGCAACAAACCACTGGAACTCTTCACTTTGACATCAGACTTACTCTTGGGAAACAGGAAAATTGAAAAGTTTTTCACCAACAAGCACCAAATATGGACACATTTCTTGTGATCAAGACTGCAAGGTCAAAATGCATCAGTATTTGTTTGAGGGGTTTCCTAAAAAGTGTTCCATAGGAAAACTGATCAGAAGTATAAAAAACATGACTGAATGAAATCACACGAAATTTGGCAGAAAGCTAGATCTTTACTCCGAAAGTGGGCTTTTTGTGATTTGGTGTAAATCTGTTTGGTAGTTTTTTTTAATTAAGGTTTCAAATATATAGATATCTGGGCGTGTGCAAGTTGTTTGCTTGACAAGCAGCAATTTCTAGGTCCAGTTGTTACTAGCCAGCTGAGCACTCTAGGAAGAAAGCCTCTTGCAGCTTGTTGTGTCCCTCTAGACACACACAAGATCAGCCAACTGACCATTGGAGTCCACTACTTCTCCTGGGTACAAATGGGAAAATATATAGCCCTCAGGTCACTTCATGGGTTTCAAACAGTAGATGAAGTCCTTCTTCTGCTCTTTCTCATGTCCAAAAAGTGTTCTGAGGATGACACCTTGACGGGGCCACAGTAATGCCTGGCACAGGCTAGTAGGTGGGATGACTCCTGACACCTCCCTAACCAATGGGGCAAAGGTTACCAGGGGAAACTCTACCCGCGTCCTAAGCCAGTCCCTGTTTGCCCTACTGCACACAATCCCACAGTTCACCTTATTCCCAAAATCCAAGTTAGGGAATGGAATGTGGATAAATACTGGAATTTTTCAGGTCTCATCTGATATCTTCTTATGACAGGGCATGTTATCCTGGGATTAGCCAATTTCGAAGTGTTTAAGGGGTCAGTGCACACACACTGGGCTGTAGACAGACGGGCCCCAGTGTGCAAAGTCCAAAAAATCTGCAATAAAATTAAGCAAGAAATGAGTGTGACCACGCAAACAATGAGTTTTTCACACACTGGCCTACCCTAACTAAAAGGTTGAGGACCAAAAGCCATTTGCTTGGCAGCTGTGATTGCTTTGAGTGGGAGAAATGTAGATACTGCTTCTGCATTGGCGGGGTCTCTTCCAGCCTTATATTCTACCGGCAAATCTGTGGGGAGTTGGGTGATTTTAACAGTTTTGGGCCTATCTTTAAGTTTTGTCTTTGACACTACTGCCAGAGTGTCTAAATCGCAGTCATTAACTGAGTCCATGGAGAACCCTTCTCTTTTCTTTTTATTTTTCCCTATACTTTACTATACTTTACCATAACAAGACTTCGCAGTTGGACCGGAGATCACTGCACAGTAAAGTATATTGAAAAGTTAAAAGGTTTTTTTCAACTTAGGAAAAGTTGAAAAAATAAATGTGTATGTTAAACATTAATGTAAAATATATTTATTTCAAATGTACAATTAAAGAAAATATTGCAACAGTAATATGTGTTAAATCATAGTAAAAAGATGTTTCTCAAGATAATGTGAAAAGATAAATTCCCATGTAAAGTAAAAAAAAAAAATTGTTATTAAGCATTATGATTTAAAAATGATGTACAGACTGTATTTAAAGGCATTTAATTATACTATATACATGTTATTGTTACAATATTTTTTAAATGTTAGAAAGGTGATTAAAATGTTTTAGAATTGAATTACACCTATGCATTATTTGTATGTAATTTTTTTTAATGAGATTATATTTATTTATATTTTTAACTATTTAAAAAGGTTTCATTTAAATTAACATTATTTCCTTTGGTCTTTATTTAAGTCCCTGCCTCCGTTATTTTCTGTAGGAGGGTATTGCAGTACCAGAAGTCAGTAGCGGTCCGTAGAGGGAGTTCCGTGGGGCGGTGAGGCGGGGCGGGGGAGGGGCAGGGTGGGGGGATGTAAACAACAGAATATGGATGAACAGAGGTAAGTATACATTTAAATAAATAAAATGAATTTCGTTGCGCGCGCTGCATCGCATTTTGCGATTCAGCTCGTGCAAAGGAATTTGTTTTATTTATTTAAATGTGTACTTACCTCTGTTCATCCATATTCCGGTGTTTACATTCCCCCACCCTGCCCCTCCCCCGCCCACCGCCCCACGGAACTCCCTCTACGGACCGCTACTGCCAGGAGTCATGTGTGGTTCTAGACTTAGCACTGTTTTTTTTTCTTTTTAACAGTGACATTTGTAAGTTAGACTCCACCCCTTTTTCTTGGAGTGAAGACATATGAGTCTAAACTTTGGAGTAACTAACCCTCTGGTTTTTTGAAATGCCAAAAGTAGTAAAGTTACCCAAAAGTGTAAGAGACTAAGAGTACATTTACATGCTTAAATTACTTGGAAGCATAAGTTAACTTTGTAAATAGCCCTGTGACTTTCTATAGCTTCCATTGTAAATACCAAGCATTCTAACTTGTTTGCTTTTAAAGCCTATATAGGGATGACTTATTAATATTTACCATGAAGGTTAGTCCCTTGTCAAAAGAGTTATTTTGACAGGTCATGGTGCAGGTTTAAATTGGAGCAGTCAGGATATACTGGTAGGCTTGCAGCTATGTTTTCCTCGTCACACTAGTGGATGGCACAATAAGTGCTGCAGTCCACAGGTGACGTTTAAGTTTCCATCCCATGGGCGTAGTTTCCACACCAAATTCTATGGCCTTATAGGAGAGTTAAATATGCCAATCAGGGTTAAGTCAATTTCTCTGTGAATTAGGGGGTCAGAACACATGCCATGGGCACTGGACAGAAAAGCCCCAGTGTGCAGAGTATAAAAACTAGCAATGAAAGCTACTAGGGGGTATATATATCTATATATATATTTCAACCGAGAAAAGCACCCACAATTAGAGACCCACACACAGCGTGTCTTCATCATTTATTCCGCCAGACAGCATCCTGGCTCTGCAGGAGTGACACCTGCTACTTGGCTGCCTCGGCATGAATGAACCCACAGAGTTACTGACTCAGCATGAGTGACATCTCAGTGACTCAGCAGTGCCGCAAGTCATAGGAGTGACATGTTGAGTCAGCGATATGTCACTCATGCTGAACCACGTATAGGTCAATCACATGCCAGGCACGCAGTCACACCTCAGGTTGGCTTTACAGTGCGGCTAGGGAGGTTCCGGTCACACAGGCTGGGGAGCGCTGGGGATGTGGGGTGTCGGTACATGCCGTGCAGTGCCTGACATGTCACTCCAGCTCCCCTGTAGGTGGAGGCATGCATCTTCCCATGTCATGACCGGTACTTCGAGGCACTGCCCACCTTAGCAGTGCGATGCCAGGGCTGTGAGTAGGGGCGCCCTGCTCCTTGGCGACTGCTCTCTCGGATTGACATGCCAAGCAGGTGCAGAGGGCCAGGCCAGTGGGCGCGAGCCACGGACACCCCAATGTCTGCATGGGTTGTGTTCTAGCGCGTGCCCACTGGGGTATCAAAGCCAGTGGTCGAAGTGGGGAAAAAAAAGTAGGGGAACTGTGGGCGGAGACTCAGGGGGCGGGAATAACCCAAGGATTGGATTAGTGGGCGGAGTCGGAGGTGTGGCTAGAAATAGCAAAACATACCAATTTTTGAACGTTTGGCATTTCACTGCCCAGTTACAGCTTATAACGTTATTTAATTCAAAGAATCAATAAACATGTTTATTTGAGGTTTAATATATAAGTTGTTTGTATTTAATTCATTTACAATGTGGGACATGTTTCCAATCACAGAATATTCCAAATACGCTTATAAGTGGAATCATAAGCCATTTTTCTCCGAGCCATGCAGTTTCTTTCATCTGCACTTCTCCTCCCTTTTTCTAATCATTTCTGAACATAAAATTCAGGTTTAAATTCTATGACAGGTGGCCCCACGATATTTATGAACATAGTAGAAGACAGACGATTGATTGATATTCTTTTCCGCAGTGGTGTGAGCACATCATTCATTACACTAAAGCCCCATTCACATTCAGCAGTTGAGGTACAAAAGGTGTTTATAATGTGCATTAATGGTTTCAGGCTTTCAGAGATGCAATTTTTATTTTGTTTGTACTCTCTGAAACCAAGGATGTACTGCCTGGTATCAAATACATGCAACCTGCTACAAAGGTTTTGTAATTCTCCCTCACCGTATAAGATGTTTACTGGATCTGGCCAATAAACTGGTTGTAGGAGTTTCATTCTACGTACTAACTCTGTATTTTATTTCATCATTGTTTGTGGTTGTGCATCTAGAAACATTTGATGCATTAGACATTGTCATCCTTTTTCGCAGGTTATTTGCTAAGCTCCTAAAGAATTGTGCCCTTTTGATGCTAACACAGCCTTTGTTCTGTTGCAGTCCTACACCAGCAAACTGCATCCGTTCAGCAGCATCTAATGCAGTTGTAGCAAACAAAGGGCCCGGGTGAATCAGCCATTGATTCAAACACTAAAATCTGCATCTGTATTGAACGATCGGCCTCATATATGGTCATATCACGCCGCTGCAGCCTTCCGGATAGGTCACCCAATTCTGTGAGAGCATCATAAAAAATGCCCAAATTTTCAACAAACACCAGGGCGGTTAATAAATGGTTTAAACCAGCATATTTCCTCTGCTCAATGTCACTCCTCGTTGAGTCTTCGGAAGATTCCATGAAATGTTTACTAAGCGCATTTTTGGTAATTCCAAACAGCTCTCACAAATCTTTCACTTGAGGACACCCAACGTACATCTAGCAACTTTCCAATTGCCAGAAGTCTTACTTCTACCTCCAGAGCACATTCCCCAAGCTCTCTCTGATTTTTCGGAGAGGCATGGTAGGTGGTATATAGTTTATCAAAAAAAACTTTGAGCTGATTAATGCCTGCGACTTCTTTACAAACATCACCCACAGCAAGCTCCAGCTTGTGGTTAGCACAGTGCCATACACTCAACTGTGGATACTTCAGTTTCAGAATAGTTGCCACACCGGATTTCCTACCTATCATATTTGAAGCACCATCTGTTATGAGCTGAACCAAATGACTTTTTAAATACTCATCAGTAAAACTGAGTGTCTCTAAGCATGCCAGTAAGGTATCTAAGATTAGATCTGCTGCTGCGCTTGGCAACTCAACAAGGTCTAAGAAAAAGGTCAGTGGCTCATTGTGTTTATCAATACATGCTCTTACACAGATAATTAGTGTGGTCAATTTACTATTTGTGAGCTTAGGGACATATTTATGGGAATGGTGGCGCAGGGCAGCACAGCAAGTTACTTTGCTGCGCTGCCCTGCGTCACAGGGAAAGGTCGGGAATGTGCCGTATGTATCCAATATGGTGCATTCCGGTCTTTTCCCCCTGCACTGGCGCCATTTCGACAGCCTAGCTTCAACGCAGGCACACTTGCCCCATGGTGCCAGGGTGCCTCCTTTGCATGCAGGATTGTTTTTGTGGAGGAAGGGGCACCTTCCTGTACAAAACAATCTTGAGAGACATTTTCATCTTTCTATGTGGGCTGCAGAATAAAGCACAGTTTGAAAGAGGAAAAAACAAGGAGAAATAAAGATATTTCTCCTAGTTATGCCTCCTCTGGGGCAGCGCAAGATTTTGCTGCATTCCCAGGATTACAAATCCTTGTGAATCTATGAATGCGTCAAAAACCGTGGGAGTTGTGTGGGAGACTTTTATTATTGCAGGAAAACTACTGCGTGACAAAGCCACTGCTGCTCTAGGGTGTGCTGCTTTGTAGACCTGCCCGCAAGACTGGTGGTGAACTTCAGTATGAATTGTGGTGGACAGGGCTTCAAGTTTACCCAACTGGCCACCGGTAGGGTTCACCTGCTGGTGCTAAGAGACCAGGGCATCTAAGGTCTAGTGGGGCCTTCTAAAGTCTATCATGGGTGCTCCCTCAGGAGTGGTCTGATGGACAAGGCAGGAAGGCTGAACCAGGTTCCCCAGTTCCAAATTTGGTAGCTCTGGCCATAATGCCACATCCTATCCCCACCGAACACCCTTCTGCCCCACTGAGTGAAACTCGCACTGTCTTCAGCTACAACCCAATTCTGCCCCATTATAAGCACCTGGATGTGACTCATTTCAAATTATGCAGTGCCTGAAAAAAAGTAACAACATTCTGGGAAAAGCAAATACTCATAGGGAATGCAGGATTATGTAAAGCATGCAAAATATAAGCAGGAACGACATGTTACCGTAACGCTTTTACTCTCGTTCAGAAATCAATGAGTATTTATTGTCCCAAACATTTAGGACATGAATATAGGGCTCCTCCTGTACACATGTGTTAAGCAGGGCTCAGAGACAAAGGAACTCTTCAAGAGAATCTGATCTGACTCACGGAAACCCACAAGGGCTCCTTCTTATCCACAAATTATGCACTCTTGATTTTCAGCGCCAGGATGCCTGTTAGGTGACAGTGCGCTTTACAAGTGAGATAAATAAATAAATAATTCTTATTCATGTCAGCCAGCTAGCTGCTCAAACATAGTATAGCACATATGTATTCAAGTGTCCTGCAAAGAAGAATGAGTGCGAGTAAGTAAATGTGGGTGTGAATGATTGAGTGCCTGAATGTAACTGAGCATGAGTGAAAGAGTGTATGCTGATGAAAGTGAGAGAAAGTGAGTGAGAATGAGTCATGTAGAGTAAGTGAAACTGTAACTTAGAATGAGGTAATCAGAGTAGGAAAAAGTGGTGAGACTGAGTGAGAGTGAGAATGTGATACCGAATGTTGAAGAGTGAGTGCAAGTGAGCAATTTTGAGTAAAAGGGAAAGTGAAAGAGAATGAATAATGGGGGTAGTGAGCCTGAGTGAGATAACATGTGAGCAAGCAGGACAAAACACGGGCCTTGGCAAAGTGGAGGTAAATATTTACTTATGGGAGGAACATATTGTGCATCTTGGAAAAAAATGTGGTCAACTCCTGGGGATGTTATCTTGGCACAGTAATGGCTTTTGAGAGAATTTGTGCAAAAATGGGGTGTTGAAAATAAAATGCAGTATTTGACCCTATAGTTTTTTTTCCAAAATTATCTTGGGAGTAGCAATACCCAGATTGCAAATCCTCCTAAAAAAAGGCACCCTTACTCGCTTTGTACGCTCTAGTTCAGCTCTAGCATTACGCTACACTACTCTCAAGCATCACCAGCCATGGTGAGAAAGGGTATTGTGCAAAACCGACACAGTTAAATAGTTTATACATTTTACTGTTCCATTGGCATAAGACTCAGGAAAAGAAAACCTGTCGCAGTTCTTTATTGATCCTTCACTTTAAAGTAGATCCGAGAAACTACTAATCTCTCCTTACCGGACTACTGATAATATATCTTTTGAGCTCTCGCTACCGGCTTTCTGACTTTAGCTGCTTTTGGGACAGTGAGCCCAGGACCCATGTCTGCACATACCCGGCACACTTAGGGTGCAACATTTGCGAAGGGCTGTCCACTTCGCAGCAACACAAGTCAAATATTTTGTAACTTTTGATCCGTTTGAGCTACAAACAATTTGTAAGTTAAAATTGTCAGATTATGTAGCAGATGTGTTATGTGTCAAATATGCCAGGATCATAATTATTCAGAAAACACTTGCAAACTAGGATATTTTGCTATTCATGTTTGAACTGGTCCTGTGGAAAATAGGAGAAGTGCTGATGACAGAAACTCCATGGCTCGGAGACAAATGGCTTGTGCTTCCACTTTTAAGCATATTTGGGAGATTCTGTGATTGGAAACATATCGGACTTTGGAAATATATTTTAATGTGAACAATTCATATTAAACCTTAAATAATCACATGTTGCCTTCCCATTTGAGACGTGATGAATAGAAAGGGTGTGTGCTGATCTCTTCTGTGCTTTAAGTGCAGACCGCCCTCATTACAGAGCAGAAAGTTTGTGTTGGGCGCTATAACAGAAAATATAATGATGAAAACAGGTAGGACAACGGACATCAAATAAGTAGCGATTAACATGATACCAGGTTCAACGCTGGTTGAATAAGTCCCTTTCTTGACCATAGTAGCTCAAATGTTTATTTAAAAAATGCTGGCACGTAGCGTAGTATCTAGCAATTTTAGCCTCATAGGTATTGTTTCACAATAGTGTATTTAATGGTAGATCACGGCTTCACCAGAGGGACGACTAGGTTTATCACATTTATGGTTTAAAAAGCAGACTTTGTGAACATGCCATGTTAAATATCGGAAGTTAAAAATATATCAGATTTCACACGTTAATTCATACTAGTTAATGATGTATTTAGCTCTACAGTTAAAGATATGTTAGGAAACCTGACACAGCCAAGTAACCACGTTTCTAGACAGATTTCCTGGGTCTTCTCTCATCCTTACGTGGGTTTTCCCCTTTACACACAGTTTGCAGTGCTGCTCTCTAAATAGTCGTAAGCCATCATACTTGTTTAGGGTGTAGTCTTCATGAGTTACAGCTTCTTAGCACAGGGACACATGCTTGCCTGTAATATGAGACTATTAATGCCACCTGTTAACCTAAAATCTCCCAACTCTAAAATTCGTTTATTCTTGTCATGGCATGAAAAGAAATTCTAGTCCATCTTTGAAACATCCCATTAAAATGTGTTTTCGATATTTTGCAGCCTAGAGCAGAAGGTAACGTAATTAGTGCTGGCATCGGGTTTCTAGATGCTTCAATGGGAGACTAGCCTTCAAATCAGTAGTCTCCTGCCTGGATCGGGAGGGTTGTCATGTCTGCTACACATAAAAAAAATAACCTAAAAAACAGCAGATAAGACATTCGACATTTCCCGTTTAAAAAATGCACCAGGTATTTAATTTTCCCAACTTACTTGATCTTTGTGGAGTTCAACTTCAGAGGCAGTCCAGGCTCCTCTTGCTGGCCCGGTACAGAGAAAATAGCAGAGCTGTAAAGGAAGGGTCGGTGACCTCTGGACAGGCACAGAGAACAATTTCCAGGAGAGGCTAGTGGGGCTGGGACAGCATTTCAGTTCTGGCTGGCTGGAGAGCAGATTCACAGTCACAAATTCCTCAGTGAAGCCCTTTTCTTCTTTCCCAGGTGGTGTCCGTCAGTCTGCGTGAGCGGGGAAGGGGGGGAGACACCAAAGTATCCTGATGTGACCATTGTATTGGTCACAATGGGGGCAGGCAGGCAGCGTCCTCACTGAATGAGGTGTGAATCACGGGCTCAGAGCAGCCGTTTTCACGCTATGCTAGACTGATGGCCCCTTTCAGTGTCACTTTGCAGGCCCCTAGACACAGAGGGGAAAGGGAGGAGGCTGGACGCGCTGAAGAGGCCTTCGTCGATGTGCACAGTGGACCACACAGGCTGGATAATAAAGGTGTCATTTTAAATTAGGGCAGGCCCGGCTCCAGGAATTTTTATTTGGGTGGGCCAAGGGTGCATTTGGGTGGGCCACTGCGGGCTCGATTTGTGGCATATATGTCTAGGCAGGCCTGCTTCAGGGCCCTCCTTTATCTCTTCTTAGTCTTACAAGGCCCAGTAAAACGCACTCTTTTCCAAATCTCTTTCTAAATATTATCACTCTCAAAAACAGTTTTTTCTATGTAATTTTCCTTTGATGGGAAGAGGAGGTTTCTGAGGTGGTAGTATCAGGCAAGTGACACTACTTGGGCTCCCTCTGTTCGAGCCTTCATGGAGGATCCCTCTTCATTACTACCTCCACCTGACCCCAGACTCCTCAACGCACTCCCTTACAGGCTAGATTATCCACTACTCCTCTCCAGTGCACCTTATCTCACAGCTGACCTTGGGCCCCAGCCCCATATCAGGCACCATCGGGCTCCACTTTCATTTTTCCCGGTAAAAACATTAGTAAAATCACCATCAAACCTAAAACATTGAATATAGCAGTAAATATAATTAGCACACACTTTAAAGTATGTTCCACAGTAGCCCTTATGACCCGACTGCTAATTAAATAAACAAAAACAGAAAGGCCATGACAGGGCCGGCTTTAGCGCTGATGCGAAAGTCTTTTTTGGCGCCGCACCAATAATCACTGCCATACGCCACAAGTGCTCCTCATCTCCCCATAGCCCCTCCCCCTCATGACCTCCTCCTCGGATTCCCTCACTGCCACCCTCCACCAGTGCCCCTCATTTCTCTGTAGCCCCTCCCCCTCGTGACCTTCTCCTCAGAATCCCTCACTACCATCCTCCAGCAGTGCCCCTCATCTCTCCCTAGCTCCCCCCTCCCCCTCCCCCCTCCCCCCTCCACCCCATGACCTCTTCCTAGGATTCCCTCACTGCCACCCTCCAACAGTGCCCCTCATCGCTCCATAGCCACTCCCACTACCTCCTCCTCGGATTCCCTCACTGCCACCCTCCAACAGTACCCCTCATCGCATCATAGCCCCTCCCACTACCTCCCCCTCGGATTTCCTCACTGCCACCCTCCAACAGTGCCCCTCATCGCTTCATAGCCCCTCCCACTACCTCCTCCTCGGATTCCCTCACTGCCACCCTCCAACAGTGCCCCTCATCGCTCCGAAGCCCCTCTCTCATATGCATTTCATTTGTTGTCTAGCGCTACTCATATCAGTGTAGTGTGTGTCAGTACTTTACACCACGCACACATTGTACAGAGACAACGAATCATACAAGTATGTAAATCAGTCTACAGGGAATGTCACATAAGCCAATGAGGATTACAAGGTGTATGAATCACATGTCATCCATACTGGTGGGCAGTTATTTTAAGAGGGTTTGGTCTGGAGAAGCACAAACTCAGGATGTAAAGAGTACTCCAGTGGTTAGGGGTTGGCTTTACTGATAAAAATGTATATCTGCCCAAAGATACTCATTTTAGCAACATTAGAATAATGAAAGACTGGGGAAGTTCTAACTATATCACAAAAAAAGAAAGCGAAGTTCTAACTATACCATTCATGTTTGTAGGCAGCTCTTTGGTGACAGTTCATTGGTCACTGTCCTATGTTAGGATTGTAACTTCTGAACTGCAAGTAACACGAGAATCTCTGTCACAATGACTGTAACCCACTGAGCTTCCACATAAAATACAGTTCATCTGCACTTAACTACTAACAGACAAATGATTGCTCTCCAGCAGGATCATTCATCACCAGCGTTATTGGGGCATCTTTTATTGTCTTATTGTTGTCCTGCATCGGCCATGATAATGATAAAAACGGATTAAATGAAGCACACACGAAGTACATGTCCTGCTGGGCCTGTGCAGATTTTAAATAGAAAAACAAATAGTGACACATTCTCCTACCTACTCCATTAGTCAAACTTAGTGTCGCAGCCTGAAGTGATAAGCAGCTGCAGGGGTTGGGAAAGGTGAATCAAAATAAACAAACTTCTTTTCTCCCGCGCCGCATAGAAAAAGAATATCCACGCAGCAGGACAGTACGCAAAGGTTACCGCGGCCAAAGAAAGGATTTGTCGCCTTTCGCCATGTGGAGATGAAGGGGTGAAAAAATAAACAAAGCCTCGTTAACATGTAAATGGTCTTTTAAAGACCTGTGAATTACTCTGGTACGGCTGCGATAATCTCAAAAACTGTCTGTGTGTGCGCGCACATACCACGACGGGGGAGGAGGTACTGCATGGGCCAAGGCTCCAGTTTGGGTGGGCCCGGCCCACCCGGTAGAACCGGGCCTGAATTAGGGCAGTCCCGGGACGCTTTTTTTAAATCAAGAAGTAGGGGAACGGACTAGCATAATTTTTTAAAGTAGGGGCACGCCGTGTCCTTCTGTTCACCCCACTTCTAACACTGACCAAAGCGCTGCAATAGAGACGCGCCCTCAAAGCGACATGTGGTGGAGTTGCAATATCTGTTTATACCCCGGACATGGCTTCAGGGCAGCAGTGTTTGCACAGATGGCAATAATACATGGGGTACCGTGGGCGCGGCTCTGCTTGTTGTGTAATATTGTCTGGCATTTGGTTCGATACATTGCATCCTGGGGTACAGTAGGCCTTGCACCTGGGCTCTGATCCCCCTCCCCCACCCCAGGAAGCTTTGAGGGCACAGACCGCGGTCGCCATGTGTGTGTTTATGTCTGAAGAGCTCCGTATGAAAACCAACGTCACTTGAATGTTTATTGCCAATCATTGGTACAGTACTTAGCGTGTAATAAAAAAACTATATATAATACGAGCCTGACATTGGGATTCAAACATAAATACTTTATTACATAGTACTCGTGTTTATCCGCTGAGTAGTGCATGTACCTAGCAAATGTGCTTGGCAGGCCCCCACGGGGGGGGTGGGGTAGCCACCGAGCTCTTTGCCAGGGCCGGTTTTCGGCCGATTTTGTTACAGGGCCGCAAAAACGTCCCTGTAACAATAACGCCCCCTGGGGCCCAAAACCGGCCCCCACACATGCGGCGTGCCGGGTAATTGCCCGGTGCCCCTTACGGCCAGTCCGGCCCTGACAGGATGTGCGTGTGGGCGAGTGTTTACCTAGTTTTGAATAACCCACAGATGTGCTTGAAGCATGTGTGTAAGGACTCCCAAATCTGGTGAAGGGATTCGAGCTGCTGAGAATATAATAGTTAGGTCAAGTGGGGAAGCCGGGATTCATTGTCAACTCTCCATGTTGCTATATGGCCACTAGACGGCATCTCAGGAACATTAAGAGAAAGAGAGATGTGGGCCATCCGCCCTGTTCACCTACAACAAAAACATCTCTCACACGCATGCACGTACACACACACACACACGCACGCACACACACACAAGCATGCATGCACACACATCCCTCGACACTGCCATCACTACCGCAGCCCAGGATGCCAGACTTCCTTCCTCGAAGAAATATTCCGAATGCTCCTGTAAACCCTGCTGAAACCCCTGATTAATAGTCGACCCCCTGTACTGCCTCCCCGCCCCCTCCTGGACTAGACTGACCCCCCATCCACGCCGGGAAGCCTGAGGACAGAGGAACGTCTGTCCAGTTGTGCACTTTGAAGACCCCTGTGTTAGCAGTCATGGACCCCCTCTCACCCACATACTACTGTGCACTCACTGGAGCAGGGGCCCTTGCCCAGAAACTGACACATGTGCAGGGGGCATATGACATGCTTCCTGTATCTCTGGGCACTTGGTATTACAGAAGGGGCCACAGACCCCTTTGATAATACACATTGCACCAGTGCTAAACGCACCCAGGAGCTCTTATTGGGGAGTTCCCTCATGTGCAAGGGGGCATGGCACGGAAATGAAGGAATCGTTTGCCTTTTTGCCTGTGCCGTATTACAGATATGGGCTCGGGGAGGCCGTCACAAGCTGGACCGGGTATGCTCTGTATAGAGGTGCCCTCTGCAGGTGCCCAATCAAAGAGAAGAAAGGAGGCGCCAGGCACCCCCAGTCACTCCGCTGCCAGCCAGTGCATTCACTCACTGAACTCACTTGCAGGGGGACCTCTGGCCCCCTTTTTAAATGCTTGCCTGGGTTACACAGTGAAAGGCAGACAGGAGGCGTAAAAAAACCAGACCACCTTTCACTAACGCACTGTTTTCTGCTCAGCAATAGGTTTGTGTCTGCACTGGGAATCGTGCCCCTTGTTGTGCATGGATTTAAATGTGCTCCGTGGTTGAAGTGCATGAAAAAATGCATGGTAACTGTGATGCTGCATGCGATGGGGGCGGGACAGTGAGTGTGGGGGCGTGGTCAAACATGTGGCTAAAAAACAAAATATTCAGTACTTTTTTGGGGTCTTTCACTGTCAGATAGGTATATAGAAAATAGTGCACAGAGTAAATGAAAAATAAATAAAAACATGTACTCAGTGGAAAGTGCTCTATAGTACGTTATGAATCTTCTATTAGTGAACACATTGCAGAGGTTTGTTTGTATCATGAACCTCAAGAAAATGTTAGCTCCTCCTTAGCCAAATCAGGGGGGCCCTAAAGGTGGACCTTTGTTGCTAATAGTCCTGCCATCGAAAGATCTGAATTTCAGATCATGATGCCCTCACACACCCGTTGGGGTGTCATGCTTCATCATAGGACGCTCCTCGTTAGGCCGGCGCTTCAATGCCTGACGGGCCCGGAGGCTCTTTTTCGGAGATCTTTTTGATCTGAAGATACCATAAGATGAATGCAAGAGAGGGGGTTACTTAACAGTATAATTTGTGAAGGGTGGGTCTGGTGATTAAAATAGACTCTGATACCCAAAGAACAAGTTTTATGGGGAGTAGGTGCCAGGTCTAGCTCAAAACAGTGGTGCTATCATATGGCCCCCTTTCTCTACAACTCTGCAAACGTGCCTCATGGCAGACTACGGGAGGGGGGATGAAGTCCAATTTAGTCCTGAGGGAGTTTGGGGGCCAAGAATCCCTCCTGGTACCATCTGTACGTCCTACGCAGTGGAATTCCTGAGCGTTGGTTGGATGTCCAGTGCCCTTTCTCCACCACTCTGCAAACGCGACTACTAGTTAAAGAAGCACATTTCTGCACCTCTGTCTTAGAGGGAGTTTTAATCCCCCTGCCCTATTATGTACTAGGGCCTTACAGAGGAGGTCATGCTAATCACAGGGGTACCCCAACGCATAGTGTTCCCTAGTGTATATAGGTGTTTTCACTGTATTCTAAGTGTCTTTTAGCATAGCACAGGCTCTAGGCCTGGTTAGTGACAGTCAGTTACCACCAGTACCCATCTGAAAAAGATGTGGGCACAGGATGATTTTGGAACAAGGCATCTTTCTGCCTCTCTGTTGGTTCTTTCTGCACATGTCTTGCTTCTTCCTCCACTTTTCTTCGTCTTTGTGGAATTCTGTTGCTTTTTTTTGCAATTCTTTTGCTTCTTTCTGTGCATTTTTTCTTCTTTCTTCACATGTCCTACCTCTGTAGGCATAGTTAGAAACTAGCATTTGAAAAACCTTTGAAATTCACTGAAAAAACCATAGGTTTTAGGGAAAGTTATAGTTAGTTGGAAATTTCACTCGTACAAAACCAGTGAAATTCCCCCATTATAGTTAGTTCAGCTAACTATAACTCGCGCCCCCACAATGAACTGCTGATGACGTCACATATTACATTGCTCATGACATGGTCAGTGACATTACGGATGACATCACTGATGACATCTCAAATAACATCACTGATGACATCATGCAGTGACTGTGTGTGTGCTTGCCATACTGCATCCAGAGAGTCTCACAGGAATATCCGGGGGAGTGAAGGCTGGTAAGCACCAACAAATGTCTCCTATCACACTGCCATGTACTGTCTTACACAACTAGAACGCTACACTCCTAGACCTAAATGCACTTACGTACAACACATTCTTCCCAACACATGTCCCACATATCTAACATTTCCTTCCTCTGAATCACCTCAAAGGTATCTAGCAATATTTCCATGGGGGCATGTGTACAGGCAGCCAGTACTACAACTCCCGCCAGGCATCCTTGTCCCAAAGCTGAGCATGATGGAACACTCCCCCCACCCAAGAGCCATGGGGCAGCCATTTCAAAGCTCTCCTCAAACTTACAGGTAGGTAGCAATCTTAACAGGGAGGGGGTTTGCCAAAATATCGTGTTTTTTATATAGAATGGACAGAATATCGAATTTCCAAAATATAGTGGTGCAGAATATCGAAATTCAGGTAAGAAATATCGATTGTCATCATATCGACAGTCATAATATAGTTGTTAAAAAATCGAATTTGTTTAATGAATTTTATGTTATTTAATTTTTGCGTAATTTAATTCCGTAGTGGGTTGTGGGTTTATAGGGGAATAGGGTGGGAAGTAATTTAATTCGAGTAAATTATATATTAATTTTTAGGAATTATTAATTATTTTTTATTTAATTTTGCGTTTTAGTTTTGTAGCGGGTTGTGGGTTTATAGGGGTATAGGGTGGGAAGTAATTTAATGGCAATTAAGTAATTATTTAATTTTATTTATTGGTATTGATAAATAATTTATTGTTAATTAATTCATTAATTGGTAATTAAATTGTATTGATTGGTAATTAATTGTTATTATTTTTTTAATTGATAAATATATTAATTGTATTCATTTATTATTTGGAGAGGGTTGTGGGTTTTTGGGAAATAGGGTGGGAAGTAATTTAATTGTAATTAAGTAATTATTTATCTTTATTTATTGGTATTGATAATTAATGTATTGTTAATTAATTATTAATTGGTAATTCATTTTTAATAATTGGTAATTAATTTCTATTAATTGATTAATTTGTTTATGTTTCAAAAGAAGACATTTATTGAAGGTATACAGGTGTCAATATACAATACATATATGTAATCAACAATCAATACATCATATACTCAGTCAAGCAGTAATACATAAAAAGGGTTATACAATGGAACAGTAACTGTAAGAAGGGTTATGATTAATCTAACAAAAGATAAAGTAGAAATTTAGGTATGTCTGGGAGACTCATGGGGGTTTAAGCACTTCTTGTTGGGCAGGAGGCAGTGAGGAAGATTGTTTAGCACAAATATCAAAAAACATTGTTACAGGTGACCATAATTGAATACGTTTTGTAGACATATGCATAGGATAGGTAAGGAAAGTATCCAATCTATGATTGTGACAGATATCATACCACCAAGCTTCATAAGACATTTTTGAAAAATCCTTCCAATTCCATGTTATTTGCTGAAAAGCAACCACTAGTAACAGATCAATGATTTAGACATTGTGTGAATACTTAATCCATATCGGTGAAATACTCCCTAAAAGAATGTTAATTCAACAAATGTCTCCTATCACACTGCCATGTCTTACACAACTAGAACGCTACACTCCTAGACCTAAATGCACTTACGTACAACACACTCTTCCCAACACATGTCTCACATATCTAACATTTCCTTCCTCTGAATCACCTCAAAGGTATCTAGCAATATTTCCATGGGGGCATGTGTACAGGCAGCCAGCACGACAACTCCCACCAGGCATCCTTGTCCCAAAGCTGAGCATGATGGAACACTCCCCCCACCCAAGAGCCATGGGGCAGCCATTTCAAAGCTCTCCTCAAACTTACAGGTAGGTAGCAATCTTAACAGGGAGGGGGTTTGCCAAAATATCGTGTTTTTTATATAGAATGGACAGAATATCGAATTTCCAAAATATAGTGGTGCAGAATATCAAAATTCAGGTAAGAAATATCGATTGTCATCATATCGACAGTCATAATATAGTTGTTAAAAAATAGAATTTGTTTAATGAATTTTATGTTATTTAATTTTTGCGTAATTTAATTCCGTAGCGGGTTGTGGGTTTATAGGGGAATAGGGTGGGAAGTAATTTATTTCGAGTAAATTAAATATTAATTTTTAGGAATTATTAATTATTTTTTATTTAATTTTACATTTTAGTTCTGTAGCGGGATGTGGGTTTATAGGGGTATAGGGTGGGAAGTAATTTAATGGCAATTAAGTAATTATTTAATTTTATTTATTGGTATTGATAAATAATTTATTGTTAATTAATTCATTAATTGGTAATTAAATTGTATTGATTGGTAATTAATTGTTATTATTTTTTTAATTGATAAATATATTAATTGTATTCATTTATTATTCGGAGAGGGTTGTGGGTTTTTGGGAAATAGGGTGGGAAGTAATTTAATTGTAATTAATTAATTATTCATTTTTATTTATTGGTATTGATAATTAATTTATTGTTAATTAATTATTAATTGGTAATTCATTTTTAATAATTGGTCATTAATTTCTATTAATTGATTCATTTTCTTATGTTTCAAAAGAAGACATTTATTGAAGGTATACAGGTGTCAATATACAATACATATATGTAATCAACAATCAATACATCATATACTCAGTCAAGCAGTAATACATAAAAAGGGTTATACAATGGAACAGTAACTGTAAGAAGGGTAATGATTAATCTAACAAAAGATAAAGTAGAAATTTAGGTATGTCTGGGAGACTCATGGGGGTTTAAGCCCTTCTTGTTGGGCAGGAGGCAGTGAGGAAGATCGTTTAGCACAAATATCAAAAAACATTGTTACAGGTGACCATAATTGAATAAGTTTTGTAGACATATGCATAGGATAGGTAAGGAAAGTCTCCAATCTGTGATTGTGACAGATATCATACGACCAAGCTTTATAAGACATTTTTGAAAAATCCTTCCAATTCCATGTTATTTGCTGAAAAGCAACCACTAGTAACAGATCAATGATTTTGACATTGTGTGAATACTTAATCCATATCGGTGAAATACTCCCTAAAAGAATGTTAATAGTAGAAAAGGGAGCACTGGTGCCAAAAACTGAGTTGATTTGAGACCACACACGCTTCCAAAAGGGCATGAAAATAACATGTGGAATAAATCAGCATTTGGAGATTGGCATGTCCAGCAAGTATCAGGTACATTGGAGAATCTTTTGTTCAAGTTAGTTGGGGACAAAAAAAGCCTATTATAAATATAGAACAATGTTTGTGTTAGACTAGCTGCTCTTGTAGATTTACGTATCTTGATCCATATATTTATTCCATATAGAAAGAGACCAAGATGTGTTAAAATCTCTTTCCCAAGCTATCTCTATCTTCGATTTTAGCGTACTTTTGTTAGGAGTTTGGAGGAAATTATATATTGTGGACGCTCTAGGTAAGGTATTAACAGATAATTATTTTAATTGTATTAATTTATTATTCAGGTTGTGGGTTTAAAGGGGAATATGGTGGGAAGTAATTTAATTGTAATTAAATAATTATTGAAAATATTTTTGTTTATTGATAATTAATTTACTGTTAATTAATTATCAATTGGTAAACATTTTGGATTACATATTAATTTTTGGTATTGGCAAATAATGTGTGGTTAACTAATTATTAATAGGTAATACATTTTTAATAATTGATATTTATTCGTATTTATAATTATTAATTATTAAATAATTTGCCATTGGGAATTAATTTTTAATACATTTTTATTGGTATTGATAATTAATGTATATATATTTAATTATTACATCATTACTTTCCCTACTGTGGCTCTCATTGGAGGGGGAATAGTAGTTTTTACCCTCCCGCTATCCAACACTTTCCCTACTGTTGCACTCATTGGAGTGGGAATAGTAATTTTTACCCCTATGCAATCCAACGCTTTCCCTCCTGTTGCACTCTCTGGAGTGGGAATAGTAACTTTACCCCTACGCTATCCAACGCTTTCCCTACTGTTGCACTCCCAGGAGTGGGAATAGTAATTTTTATCCCTATGCTAACCAACGCTTTCCCTACTGTGCACTCACTGGAGTGGGAATAGTAATTTTTACCCTCCTCTATCCAACGCTTTCCCTACTGTTGCACTCACTGGAGTGGGAATAGTAATTTTTACCCTTCCGCTATCCAAAGCTTTCCCTACTGTTGCACTCACTGGAGTGGGAATAGTAATTTTTACCCTCTAAAAATATTGAATATTTTTAAATAATTTAAGTTAACATATATATGTATTAAAAAATAAAAATGCATGTTTCTTTTTTTTAATTTACATTATTATTTATTAATTTGAAGGTTATTTAAGTATTTTTAAGTATGTCTTACTTAATTATAGTTATTATTTCATTATTTTACATTACTTTTAAGACATTTAAAAAAATATATATTTTAACAAACTATATTATTTACAACGATATTTTGGATTCGATATTTTCGTACTTGCCTGTTTGTCGATAGGAAGTCGATATTCTGTCATTCTATATTTTGTCATCGATATTTTGGCAGGTCGATATTTTACTTCTCGGTATTCTATCAGTGATCCATCCCTCACATGGCCACCAACTCTGTATAGATCCAAATGTTACATCAAGTGTGCAGATAGCTAAGTGCATGTAACTGTTACAGAAATTACACTTTGACTCACCAAGTCACTTGTGAAGCAAATTCAGGGCCCAATCATGCACAGCACAGAATGCAATGTGTAAGTGCCATGGTGTCAGAGCATGAAGGCCCATATAAACACAAAACATACGTGGTCAATATGTCAAACAAACAAAAGTCCATGATAGGAAACAACATTTAAAATATTCAGTTGTCTTCTTTTTGCATAGCTGAAACAGATTCCATGAAGAGTAAACAAAAAACACGCATTAACAAAGGTTGATGTGCACCAAGTTGGTACATGATGACATGTCCTTATAAACACACTATCTGTTCGTGTCGCATGGTTTAAATTTACATGTCGCACTAATGACAAGTAATGTATGTACCTCAACATCATGTCATGATGCTTATTATCTTTCAGCTATACCAATTGATTGCAATGTAAAATGTTTGGCATATCAAATGTAACATCCAAAAGTCTGACACCAAGGTTGTGGAATGCACTTAACTGCAATTGGGGACAATCACAGGAGGACACTGAGACAGAAACCCTGGCCACCGTTGCAGGAGTCCAGGGACAGATGGGCCAGGTTGTTGAAGAAGTGCATGAGCTCCATCTGCTGCTGATGTCCATGGACACACGTATGGGCAAACTTGTGGATCTCATGGGCCATCTTGTGGGTGTTCTGAGGGACAGATTTGCTGCTCAAATGACGGCTCAACCCCCCTCCAGTGACCAGCCTGCTGATACTTCCACCACCTCAGCTGCGTCCACAGAGAGGGGTGAGCTGCAAGACAATGACTCCTCAGACACCTCTGAGCCTGCAGATGAGGCCTCCCCCATGCCAAAGGCAAGAGGGGATGTCCAAGAAACACCACAGGAAGATCACGTGGAAAAGCACCAACCAAAGCCAAGTCGATGAGGCAGCCATGATGGCACTTGTGTTGCCCTGGACTTTGACTTTGTTGATTATCCTATCCCACATTGGCAAGTTGATGGCAGGAGTTTGTTGGACTGTGTGATTACATCAATGTGGTGACTACTCTATTTGTCTCATTTACCATCATTGACAACTCATACACTCACTTTACACAAATTTGCTAACAACCACTTTAATTTTAACCAAACCTAATTCAAAATAAACACTATTTACAAACGTATGCCTTTGTGTCAGTTCCATGTTTATCACAGTATGTACAATGTCAACTCTGATTCAAATGTACCACAAGCTCTGATTGTGATGCGGCATTGATGGGGTGAAGGAACCTTGAAAGACACAAGAGAATGAAATTTAGTTGTCAGGTGATGCCATTACAGTAAAAACACACCACTAGTCAACACCGTACAAAACCCATCACACATAACAATGACCCGCACCATCAACATAGACATGAGGTAAGTGGAAAACAATACACTGTGCCACACACATCAGCCATCAACAGTGAGCCAACAACAGCCAGCATCCAATAACCTCATCTATACCTTGCCACTACCATCAAAGCAAACAGGCAATGACACTGTTGTACAATGTTACTTACACTCAAGGGAAGTAGTTGTCGATGAGCTGTTGATGCAGGTCAACACCTTCCTCTTCTCCACTATCATCATCACTGGGCCTGTGTAGATTTGCAGTGGGAGGCATCTGCTGCTTATCCTCATCCAGGAGCAGGGGATCTCTTTGCACAAGGCCAGGATGTGGAGCATGCAGCATGCAACTATGATCTGACACACCTTTTGGGGAGAGTAGAGTAGTGCTCTACCGCTCTTGTCCATACACCGAAATCTAGTGTTCAGAAGCCCAAAAGCATGCTCCACTGCACAACGTGTCCTCCCATGTGCATCATTGTAGCGGACTTCCCCCGGGGTCCTTGGATTCCTCAGTGGGCTCAGCAACCAAGGACAGTTGGGATACGCAGAGTCCCTAGGTGTGAGATAAACAGACCAATTTTGTAATACAAACAGTTGACGAGAACAGCATGTCACACATACAGCACACTACTTGACTCAGCGTACTCACTGACAAGCCACACACGCTCTGGATGCAGATTTTCCATCAATTGTTGGATGATGCTGTTACGCAGTACGTAGGAGTCATGTGCAGAACCCAGGAATTTGGCACATACATGGGAGATAATCATATCCGCTTGGCATACCACTTGCACATTAATGGAATGGTAATGCTTCATGTTACGGTACATGTGCTCAAGTGCCTGTGGTGGAACTAAGCCAACATGTGTGCAGTCAATGGATCCAACAACATTAGGTATGTGTTCAAGTTCATAAAAATCACCCTTCACATCCGCCAATTCATTTCTCCTTGGAAAGTGGATGTAGCGGCCCTTGTAGGTCAAGATTGCGGACAGGACATCACGCAGCATCATGCTGAACATAGCTTGAGACATCCCACCAGAGATGGCCACCGTGTACTGAAACGAACCAGTGTCAAAGAAATGCAGGGCGGCCATCACCTTAACTGTTAGCATCAAAGCTATGGGATAGGTTCTGTGAGGCCTAAGATGGGGCTCCAACTGAGCACATAGCTCTTGAAGGGTAAGGCAATTCAGACGGAACATCCTTATGATGTCCTTATCCTCCATGTTCACCAGCACTGGGAAAGGCCAATGCACATTTGGTCATCTCCTAAGCCTAATGAAAGAGGACACTTGTAAATTCAATTCACAGATGAGATGTGGCAAACATCTTACATAATGACTAACACAGCGTTAACATTGACCGTCACATGCACAGACACCTTGATCTCATGTAATCATACATGTGGTCAGTATGTACATACAAACTTCTTCCAAAGCAGATTCAGACTATGTGAATGGTAAATGGTACACTCCTACATCTTGTGTCACCTTCCCTGGGTGTAGCTGACACAGCACATGTGGCAAACAGCTACACTGCTGACTTCTACATAGCTTCTGTACCTGCAACACCTTGCTTTAGTCTCACCTAAGCACAACATTTTTACACAATGAGCACAGTGTGTGTAAGCTGGTCAACTATCAACATAAATACAGCACATTATGCGGTCAGTCCATCATTATTGTGGGTTGAGTAGCCATTCTACACATTGACATGTTTACAAATATGAGACTCCATGGCACATCAAATCTGTGTACATGCACACAAATATTTGACATTTGAGGTAGTACATGCCAATGCATGTACTCATGTGTACTGACATGACGTGTGGGCATCATTGAGTTAAATGTCACACTCTCATTTCACGTTACAGCCAGGTGATACAATATAGTGTAAATGTATAGTGATCAGTGATGAAAATTGCCAAGTGGCAATGCAATAGCACAATGTGTAAATAGGTGCGATAGAAGTGCTCCACCACTGCTGCAATGGGCATTGGATACATTTGAAAGATGCAGGATAGCGGAAGATACCACCTGGCCCCTGCGGTGTGACACCACCTATGCCAATGCCATTGCAGCCAATGGGAACCGCCATCGCGGTAGTGCAATACAGTTTTGAAACTCGGGGTAGGCGTAAACCGTCACCGCGGTCACGGTCATTGGATACAATTCAAAGATGCAGGATAGCGGAAGACACCACCTGGCCCCTGCGGTGTGACACCACCTATGCCAATGCAATTGCAGCCAATGGGAACCGCCATCGCGGTAGTGCAATACAGTTTTGAAACTCGCGGTAGGCGTGCACCGCCACTGTGGTCACAGGCATTGGATACAATTGAAAGATGCAAACCAGCCAGACCAATTGTATCAGCAGAGTACCACTGAAATGAACCCTAGGGGGCTATAAATGTCTGTGAGTGAGCCACACATGTCACTTCAATTCAGACACTGCTTCCTGCCATTCATCCCCACCAACTGCTGCTGTACCTGTACCTGTACTCTGGACCCAGTGATGGCTCAAACAGAGAACATCAGGGCCCGTCTCTTCACCACAGAGGAGCTGGAGGTCCTGGTGGACAAGGACCTTCCAGAGTGTGGGAGGCTATATGGTGCTCCAGAGGTACTGGTAAGTATCTGAGTAAAAGTTTGAGAGTGCTCAGAAAGCTCACATTGTTGCAGGGATTCTGCTTATACACAGAACTATGCGTAGAACCCCAGGACCTCAGTGAATTGTGGTGAACCAGAAACTCACCTCAGAACCCAGAACCCAGTATCCGGCTAGCATAAGTGTCCCATTCGTTATCCGAGATTTGGCTCGGCGATCCCAATGAAAAGACAACCCAGAACAAGCTACTCAGTGTACTCTCAGGATTGGTGGGAATCGGAAATACCTGTTCGTATATTATTCTCACATCAGTCCACAACAAGAATCAACAGAGACACGGTGAAAGTAAAAAGAGTTTATTTTTATAGACCACGTGTCCTAAGATGCAGTACTTTGGCTAATACAAGCAGACAAATGATTATAATCAAAACCATCAGCATCGTTACAATACCATAGAATATAAAAGGAGTGATCATGTTATAAATGACAGTGGATACTACCACCTTCCCTTTACTAAGAAGCTAATATTATTATTATGCTAATAAAAGGTCTCTTAGGCTTGAATGGGGGACCCCATACCTCAAAGATCAGCTTAGTGAAATCACATCACAGGAGCATCAGGAGTCTTCTCGCAGGAAGGCTCGTCTTCGGTCTGAATATTAAACATGATGTCTGCAATATTAAAAGCACCAGCTTTCAGGTATTCGCAGCTGCCTGTGTGTTATGGCTAAATAGTGGGTCGATCAACCTAGAGTGGAAAACATGCATTGTCTAACAACCCAGACTGTTTGTTACACCATGTACAGACCAAGGTCGCTGCGCAGAGCTCGGGATGGTAACAACAGATTGCTTTCGTGTGAGGCAAAGCGCGAGTCAGCAGTTTGTTTAAACAATAACATGTAGACGCAGTGTCGTGTGCAAAAGCAGCAAGACGGCTTTCTAAGATCTAACATGGTTATGCTAACTTAACAATGTATGTACGTATTAAGGGAGTCCTTACTACAACATGATGTTACTGCACAGTAGTATATGGCTGTGATTGCAAGCCAATGTTAATGCATCAATATTTTGCCAACAGCATGGTCCATACATGACCTAGTACTTACTGCACTTGAGTATGTGGGGAATATGGCAACATAGACACTTGTGCAACTCTTTTTAAGCTAACAAAACACATGTTGGTCTGAGACTGGGTAATGTAAATGAGTGAGACACTGCCTAGCATGCTGACTTCATGTCAATGTGGTGTGTAGCCTTAATTACACAGTTCCTGACTGCATTTAAGGATGGGAATGACATACTGTGGTTTAGCAATTATACAGTTACACTGCTGATTTGAGACACTCGAACTCTGAACACACATTCCCTGTGTCATGTGATGTCATAGTCCATTAAGTGTTCACATGCTCATTTGTGACCTTTCAAATGTTTATTGTCCAGAGGGTACTGAATAATTGTGTACAGCTTTCAAATGTACCCTGTGGAGATGTGTCCATTCTGCATAGGAGTACAATGCATGAGTCTATCACTATTGGTGGTAATTCACCTATGACACTGTTAGATCTGGGGGTCTCTAGTTGGCAGTGGTAGGTACCAATGTCCAAATAGGGACCCTTGCTTCTAGTCAGGGTAAGGGGGATACACTCTTTAGATAACCCCTGCTCACCCCCTTGGTAGCTTGGCACAAGCAGACAGGCTTATCAAAGGCAATGTGTAAAGTATTTGTACCAACACTCACAGTAACATAGTGAAAACACCACAAATGAACTCCACACCAGTTTAGAAAAATGAAGTATCTTCAACTAAACTACACAAGACCAAAATGACAAAATTCCAACATACACTGTTCCAAAATAAGTCTTTAATAAGAGTTCAAAGGATTGCACCAAAATAATCCACAGTTGCGTCACTTTTAGTCCAAAGTACCTGTAGATGCGACAAAAGTTCCCAGCGGCAGCTGCAGCATCAGAAAACAAGCAATGCGTCACTCCTGAGACCCTGGGGAAGCGATGCGACAACCCCGCTGCACGCAGCGGGCAGGTTGCGTCGAATCTGGTCTGTATGGGGAGTGATGCTATACCTTGTATGGATTCCAGTTTGCAGGTTCTCCGGTGGAAAGCGACTTGCACAGGCACGATGCGACAATCTCCGTGGCTGGCGATGATCTTCGGTGCAGCGGCGATGCACGGCGCAGCATTGATCCTCTTGTCTCTCGGCCCCTCGATGTGCTGGTGCAGGACTCTGCGACGATGTTCACAGCAACGGAATGTGTTCCGCAGGCAAGCGGTGCGTTGCTTCTCAAGAGATGACAGGTTCTGAGACGATACTCGCAGCGGCAGGAATCTTCTTGCACCAGGGCGATGCGCTCTGCAAGCGAATGACGCGCCGGTTTTTGCAGACGCACTGGGCGCTGCAATGAACTTCGCAGCGATGGGAATCTTCTCCCACTATTGACAATGCGCTCCGCAAGCGAGCGATGCGTAGCAATTTGGAGACCTTCTCTTCTTCCTTTCCAGTTCCCCAAACAACAGGAGACAACATGCAGAGGCCCCACAACTGGATCGAGCACTCTGGGCAGGTCAGAACTCACATAGCAGAGTTCAGCGGGGAAGTTGGGGATGAAGTCCTTTTGTTCCTGGGACTTCTTAACAGGAGGCCAGCTCTACTCAAGCCCTTGGAGATCTTTTCAATCAGGGGACACAGCAACAGCAAAGTCCTTCCCCTCTCCTTGGCAGAATAGCAACTGCAGGTCAGCCCACAAACACACAGCAGGTCAGTCCTTCCTCTTCAGTCTTCCAGCTTTTCTCCTTGGCAGAGGTTCCTTCTTGATTCCAGGATGATCTAAAGTTCAGGGGTTTGGGGTCCTGTAGTTACACCCCAAAAAGTCTTTGATCCCTTTGTGTAGGAGGGCTCTGAGCCCGGTCAAAACCAGTTCTGGGTGTCTCTTGCAAGTGGACACCTTCTTCCTTTGAGAGAGAGGGGCAGGGTCTTAAGCCGCCCAGCAGGGGGTGGAGCCAGCATTGTGGAAGGCAGGAACAGCCCTATTCAGGCACAGGTGCTATCCCCTCCCACCACTCAAGATGCAGATGAAGCTATTCAGACTAGTGCTGACTCACCCAGCCTCCTTGAGCCACCCCAGCCCCTGTCAATCACAAACCAGACAATCAATTCACAAACAGGCAGAGGCACACAGAAAGGTTAGACAAGAAAACAGCCACTTTCTAAAAGTGCTGTTTTCAAACACAGGATTTAAAAACCATCCTTCCTAAAAGATGGGTTATTAAATTCTGAGTTCAGGGATACAAGACTTCAATTTTCCATCATGCTCCTATGAGGAGATATGCAGGTACACATGGGACACAGCATCCCTCATTCTGTCCTATGGGCAAGATGGCCTTTCAATAGTGAAAAACTAAATTGGCAGTATTTCACCATCAGAGCATATCACCCACACTAGTACATGCTCTGTTTTTCACATACACTGCACCCTGCCCAGGGGTGTACCTTGGGCCTTCCAGAGGGGTGTCCAATGTGTACAGAAAGAGAAGGGTTAGGCCTGGCCAGAACGGGGACACTGGCCAGGTCAGCATAGCAGTTAGCAACTGCACACAGGCACTGCGGTGGCCGGCCTGAGACACCATTTTAGGGCTACTCATGTGGGTGGCACAATCAGTGCTGCAGGCCCACTAGTAGCATTTGAATCACCAACCCTGGCACACTCAGTGCACTTTAATAGGGACCTACAGATGAAACAAATCTGTCAATCATAGATAACCAATCATAATAACAATTCACCCAGGGAGCACTTGCACTTTGATACTGATCAGCAGTGGAAAAGTGCCCAAAGCATCTAAACCAGCAAAAACGAAATCCAGCACAGCGTCAAAAAAATACAGGAGGCAGAGGCAAAAAGTCAGGGGAAACCACGCCAGAGATGCCAGGTCTAACACGTGTACCCGCTAGCTGAAAGTGGGGAGAACTACCCATCCCCTGGGGAGTTCTCATCACTAAGGCAGAAAAGCCTGGACAGACCATCAGCATTGGTGTGTTCTGTACTAGGGCGGTGTTCCACCGTAAAGTACATTCCCTGTAGGGAGATGGACCACCTCAACAGTTTTGGGTTCTCACCCCTCATCTGCATTAACCATCTGAGGGGCCTGTGGTCTGTCTGAACCCGGAAGTGAGTACCAAACAAGTAGGGCCTCAGCTTCTTCAGTGCCCAGACCACAGCAAAAGCTTCCATTTCAATTGCAATCCACCTCTGTTCCCTGGGAAGTAGCCTACTCCTGATGAAAGCTAAAGGTTGGTCCAAGCCCTTGTCGTTCACTTGTGAGCACTGCTCCCACACCATGCTCGGAAGCATCTGTCTGCACTACAAACTCACTGGAGAAATCAGGCGCCTTGAGCACAGGTGCTGTGCACATAGCAGTCTTCAGGGCATCAAAAACAGTTTGACAGGCATCGGTCCAATTCACTCTCCTGGGCTGCTTCCTTGAAGTCAGCTCGGTCAAGGGGGCGACAATGGTCCGTTATCCCTTGACAAATCGGCGGTAATACCCGGTGAGTCCTAAAAAGGCTCTCACTTCTGTCTGGGTCTTGGGGGGCTTCTAGCCAGAATGGTATCAATTTTTGCTTGGAGGGGCGCCACCTGGCAGCTCCCTACCTGGTGCCCCAAGTACATCACATATCCCTGCCCTATCTGGCACTTACTGGCCTTGATAGTGAGGCCTGCCTTTTGCAGAGCCTTCAACATTTCACAGAGGTGTTGCAAGTGTTCCTCCCAGGTGGAGCTGAACACAGCAATATCATCCAGGTAAGCGGCGCTCAATTCCTCCAGCCCAGACAGTACCTGGTTGACCAGTCTCTGGAATGTGGCAGGGGCGTTCTTTAACCCAAAGGGAATGACACAGAACTGGAAGTGCCCCTCTGGGGTTGAAAACGCAGACCTCTCCTTGGCCCCCTCAGTTAAGGCATTCTGCCAGTACCCAGATGTTAAGTCAAACGTACTGAGGTACTGGGTAACACCCAACCGATCCACAAGCTCATCAGCTCTGGGGATGGGGTGTGCGTCAGTCTTGGTGACTGCATTTAGCCCACGGTAGTCCACACAAAACTGGAGTTCTGGAGTGGCACCGGGTGCAGCAGCCTTTGATATTAAGACCACTGGGCTAGCCCATGGGCTGCTGGAGGGCTCAATTACCTCTAGCGCCAACATCTTGGAAACCTCCTCCTTGATTCTGGCCCTGACCTTGTCAACTACCCTGTAGAATTTCTGCTTCACAGGTAGACTATCTCCAGTGTCCACATCATGGACGCACCAATTGGTGACTCCTGGGGTCAGGGACAACAGGGAGGCAAACTGACCCAACACCTGGCGACAGTCCCTCTGCTGTTCTGGGGTCAGGGTGGGTGAGAGGACCACTCCATCCACTGACCCATCTTGCTCCTTGGCTGACAGGTGGTCAGGAAGAGGTGTCACTATCCTCTTCCATCCCAGCCTCTGTAGCAAGGAGCATTGTCACATCAGACCTCTCAAAATGTGGTGTGAGGTGGTTCACATGCAGGACCCTCAAAGGGTTCCTGGTAGTCTGCAAGTCAACCATATAGGTTACATCACTTTTGCGCTCCACCACCTCATATGGCCCAGTCCACTTGTCTTGGAACGCAGAACGCTCCACTGGTGCCATCACCCACACCTTCTGCCCAGGTTGAAATTCGACCAGAGTGGCATTCTGGTTGTACCATCTTTTCATTTCTTCCTGGCTAGCTTCCAGGTTTGCCTGAGTGAGTTTCCTGAAGCATTGTGTATGGTTGCGGAAGGCCAGCATGTAGCTGAACACATCCTGGGGGATCTTACCAGGGTATTTCTCCCAACCCTCCTTCACTAGACTGAGAGGTCCTCTCACAGAGTGACCATACAGGAGTTCAAAGGGACTGAACCCTAAGGACTTCTGGGGTACCTCCCTGTAGGCAAACAACAGGCATGGTAAAAAGACATCCCACTTCCTTCTCATGGGCTCCGCAAGGCCCATGATCATACTTTCAGTGTTCGGTTGAATATTTCAACCAATATGTTTCCTTGAGGATGGTAAGGAGTGGTTAACTTATAAGTTACCCCACACTCTTCCCACAAAGACTTCATGTACCTAGAGATAAAGTTGGTACCCCGGTCGGAGACCACCACGTCTCTGGGGAACCCCACACGGGAAAAGATCCCCATCAATGTATGGCCCACCACGGGGGCTGTGATTGTCCGGAGAGGGACAGCTTCCGGGTACCGTGTGGCGTGGTCCACCAAGACCAGGATGAACCTGTTGCCTAAGGCTGTCTTGGGGTCCAGTGGTCCCACAATGCCGATGCCAACCTGCTCAAAATGGTTGCTTACCACAGGAAAGGGTTGGAGGAGTGCCTTGCACTTCCCTCCACTCTTGCCACTTGTCTTACAAGTCTGGCAAGTCCTACAAAATGTACCAACGTGCTTCTTCATCTGGGGCCAGAAGAAGTGGGTGACAAGCCTTTGGAAGAGCTTGTCCTTCCCCAGATGTCCTGCGAGAGGCACATTATGAGCCAGACTCATTAGGAAGGCCCTGAAGTGCTCGAGTACCACCAGCACACGGGCTGCACTGGGCTCAGCAACCTTAGGCTCACTATAAAGTAACCCATCTTCCCAGTAAATGAGATGATCCTTGGACTCGCCACCAGCTGCCTGGTCTGCAGCCTGTTGCCGCACACCAATGAGAGAAGGGCATTCCATCTAAGCCTTGCAGAACTCCTCCCTGGAGGGACCCTCTTCCTGCTGCCAATGGGACAGCTCAGGCAGGTCTCCCAGTTCGGCCACCTGTTCCCCTGTAGGCTCCAGGGCATCCCCCTCAGGTTCTGCTCCTTTCTGGATCGTGGGAACGACTGGGGCTGGTTTCTCACGCCCCCAGCTCCTTCTCTTCTTGGCAGGCACCTGGGTCACTGTTTCAGGGTCCAGGTCTGCTGAATCACCCCTACTGGCTGCCATGGACCGAGTGGTCACACAGACCCACTCAGGCAGACCCAACATCTCCAGATGAGCCTGGCGTTCCACCTCCTTCCATGGGGAACTCTCCAGGTCATTGCCTAGCAGGCAGTCTCCAAGCATAGATGGACTCACAACAACCTTCAAGGGACCTGAGACCCCCCAATCAAAGGGAACCTGTGCCACTTTGCAGAGGGGCACTGAGTTGTCGGCTAAAACGACTGGGTGAAGTGCATTGGGAATGACCTGCTCTTCAGACACCCACTGACACCTGACAGATGTCACACTGGCTCCTGTGTCTCTCAGAGCCTCCAACCTCCTTCCATTGATGGTCACCCACTGCCTGTAATATTTAGTGTTCTCAGGCAGGTAGGTTTCCTGGACCATCTCTCTGTCTCCTAAAGAGACAAGGGTCATTACTTCTGGTCGTTCCCCTTCACTGGAAATTAATTCCTTCCCCAAAGCTACACTCACTAGACCCGGTGTCTGAGCACCAGTGGGTGCTTGGGGTTTCTTGGGGCACTTAGGGGCAATGTGACCCACCTCATTGCAGTGAAAGCAGGTAGGGGGACCCCTGTTGTCCCGCCTGCCCTTAGGGGGCCAGGACGGTTTAGGCTTGGGGGGCTGGGACACTTTTCCCTGGGAACTGTTTTGGGGCCCTTGAGAGAACTCCTTTTGGTTACCCTTTTCTCCCTCACTCTTCTGCTGGGGACCCTGCCCACCTCTAGCTGTGGTACTCACAATCCCCCTGTTGACCCTGGTGCTGGTCCAGCAGTCTGCCTCCTTAGCAAGCTCAATAGGGTCAGTCAGCTTGCTGTCTAAAAGATGCTTTCGCAGCTCTGGAACACACAGACTACTCAAGTACTCCAAACTAATTAAGTGTAACAACCCCTTATAATCAGTTACTCTGCTGCCCTTCATCCAACCTTCCAGTGCACGTGTGTACAGATTCACACACTCCATCCAAGTCTCAGACTCTTTCTTCCTGGAGTTCCTAAACTGTTGACTATACTGTTCTGGAGTAAGTCCATACCTAAGGCATAGGGCCTCCTTCATATTGGGATAGGTCATGGCACCTGCCAACTCTAAGGGCTCTAGAGCACTCCTCCCAAAAGCCGCAAAATGTTTCCACAGACCCGCCCCCCAATGCTGTTCAGGCACTCCATTCATTCTCAAAGCAATCTCATAAGAGGTGAACCTGGCATAGATATCCTCACTCCTATTATAATTCTGTACCAAATCCTTGGGGATATATCCCTTACCCCCTGCACTGGCTGTGCACTGCCACCATTTGAACCGGACTCCGCCTGCTTGGCCATGATATCCAGCTCCCTCATGCGCGATTCATGAGCCAAAAGCAAATTCTTTTCTTCCAAGGCACATGCACTCTTGCTCTCCTCTGCCCTCCTTTCTTTCTCTACTTCCAATTAATTCATCTGGATCCTCATGACTTCCAATTCATGATCTCGCACTCTTTGATTCTCTTCTAACTCTTCTGGAGTGTAGCCCCTACTGGAATGGCTGCTGCCAAGCATTGAGCCTGGTCTGCTCACAGGCAGATCTTGGGGCTGAAAACCATTCCCTCCATTTGCATCATTCCCCTCTTGGGCCTCCCACCAGGCCTTCAAGACTATCTGCAGCTCATTCTTCCGAGAGCTGCCTTTCATGGGGCAACCAAAATCTTTGCAGAATTGTTTAAGCTCCTCAACTTTGTATGAATACAGCTCCTCAATGCGAAATTCCAATTCTGCTTTCTCACTTGTTGCCTTCCCATTCTGAGACATGATGCTTTTCAAGAGTTACTAAAAAATAGAATCCAAAAAAACCACGGTATGTGGTTGTGTAGTGGTCTGCACTAAACTAGTGATGTACACCAATTACTGTGGGTCAAGTACAAATGCAAGTTCACATCTTCACCGCTGACCACCAATGTTAGATCTGGGGGTCTCTAGTTGGCAGAGGTAGGTACCAATGTCCAAATAGGGACCCTTGCTTCTAGTCACAGTAAGGGGAATACACTCTTTAGATAACTCCTGCTCACCCCCTTGGTAGCTCGGCACGAGCAGACAGGCTTATCAAAGACAATGTGTAAAGTAATTGTACCGACACTCACAGTAACACAGTGAAAACACCACAACTGGACTCCACACTAGTTTAGAAAAATAAAGTATTTTTATGTAAACTACACAAGACCAAAACGACAAAAATCCAACATACACTGTTCCAAAATAAGACTTTAAAAAGAGTTGAAGGGTTTACACCCAAATAATCCATAGTTGCGTCACTTTTAGCCCAAAGTACCTGTAGATGCAACAAATGTTCCCAGCGGCAGCTTCAGCGTCAGAAAACAAGCGATGCATCACTGCTGAGACCCTGGGGAGGCGATGCCACAACCCCGGTGCACGCAGCGGGAGGGTTGAGTCAAATTCAGTCTGTATGGAGAGTGATGTGATACCTTGCATGGATTCTGGTTTGCAGGTTCTCCGATGGAAAGCGACTCGCACAGGCACGATGCGACGATCTCCGGGGCGGGGATGATCTTCGGTGCAGCGGCGATGCGCGGCGCAGTTTTGATCCTCTTCTCTCGCGGCCCCTCGATGCGCTGGTGCAGGACTCTGCGACGATGTTCTCAGTGACGGAATGCGATCCGCAGGCAAGCGGTGCGTTGTTTCTTACAGAGATGTCAGGCTCTGCAACGATACTCGCAGCAGCAGGAATCTTCTCGCACCGGAGCGATGCGCTCCACCAGCGAACAAAGTGCCGGTTCTTGCAGACGCACTGGGCGCTGCGAAGATCGACGCGCCGACGGGAAACTTCTCGCACTGTCGACGATGCGCTCCGCAAGCAAGCCATGCATAGCAATTTGCAGATCTTCTCTTCTTCTTCATTTCCAGATCCCCAAACAACAGGAGACAGCCTCCAGAGGCCCCACAGCTGGATCAAGCACTCTGGGCAGGTAAGAACTCACACAGCAGAGTTCAGGGGGGAAGCTCGGGCAAAGTCCTTTTGTTCCTGGGACTTCTTAACAGGAGGCCAGCTCTACTCAGGCCCTTGGAGATCTTCTCAATCAGGGGACACGGCAACAGCAAAGTCCTTCCCCTCCCCTTGGCAGAGTAGCAACTGCAGGTCAGACCACAAACACACAGCAGGTCAGTCCTTCCTCTTCAGTCTTCCAGCTTTTCTCCTTGGCAGAGGGTCCTTCTTGATTCCAGGATGATCTAAAGTTCAGGGGTTTGGGGTCCTGGAGGTATACCACAAAAAGTCTTTGATCCCTTTGTGCAGGAGGGCTCTGAGCCTGGTCAAAACCAGTTCTGGGTGTCTCCTGCCAGTGGACACCTTCTTCCTGTGAGAGAGCGGGGCAGGGTCATAAGTCGCCCAGCCGGGGGTGGAGCTAGCATTGTGGAAGGCAGGCACAGCCCTATTCAGGCCCAGGTGCTCTCCCCTCCCACCAGTCAAGAAGCAGATGGAGCTATTCAGCCTAGTGCTGACTCACCCAGCCTCCTGGAGCCACCCCAGCCCCTGTCACTCACAAACCAGACAGTCAATTCACAAACAGGCAGAGGCACACAGAAAGGTTAGACAAGGTAACAGCCACTTTCTAAAAGTGCTGTTTTCAAACACAGTATTTAAAAACCATCCTTCATAAAAGATGGGTTATTAAATTCTGAGTTCAGGGATACTAGACTTCAATTGTCCATCATGCTCCTATGGGGCGATATGCAGGTACACATGGGACACAGCATCCACCATTCTGTTCTATGGGCAAGATGGCCTTTCAATAGTGAAAAACAAAATTGGCAGTATTTCACTATCAGAGCATGTCACCCACACTAGTACATGCTCTACCTTTCACATACACTGCACCCTGCCCAGGGGAGTACCTTGGGCCTTCCAGAGGGGTGTCCAAAGTGTACAGAAAGGGAAGGGTTAGGCCTGGCCAGTGGGGACACTGGTCAGGTCAGCATGGCACTTAGCAACTGCACACAGGCACTGTGGTGGCAGGCCTGAGACACCATTTTAGGGTTACACATGGGGGTGGCACAATCAGTGCTGCAGGTCCACTAGTAGCATTTGAATCACAAGCCCTGGCATACTCAGTGCACTTTACTAGGGAACTACTGATTAAACAAATCTGTCAATCATGGATAACCAATCATAATAACAATTTACCCAGGGAGCACTTGCACTTTGACACTGATCAGCAGTGGCAAAGTGCCCAAAGCATCTAAACCAACAAAAACAAAATCCAGCACAGCGTCAAAAAAATACAGGAGGCAGAGGCAGAAAGTCAGGGGAAACCACGCCAGAGATGTCAGGTCTAACAGACACATTGGCTAAATTTGAGGTGGACATGTCATCCTTCTATTGTTTCCATGATGTGGTGAGTCTCGCATGTGTATTCTCCATTCACTTTGTACATGCATGCGATTTCTGTGATGGACCACATAGTAACTGCCCACTGTTACAAGAACCCATCACTTAAAGGACTAGGTAAAACATATGTGTTGTCCACCACCCTCTTTCTCAATGAGCTATCATAGGCCTGAGGAGTACACAAGACAGGACTACACCTTGTGAGAAGAGTGTGAGAATGTAAGATCAGGGACCTAAATGTGACCACAATGACACATGTAGCTATGCAATGGACATGGACATTAAGGGGTGAGTAGTGTAGGACGTAGTGAGTCTGACGACTACACATCATTTCCAATGAATTTTATGTCATGCTCACTCACATAGTACATCACAGCTGAGGCCCATTTTTACATTGGGCATGTAGTGTGTCCATTATCATAGATGTATACATTGTTATGATATGGGCTGCTCCAAGTGTACTATGTGACACGCTGTGTGGGCTCTGCTCTCCATTGATGTATTAGTGTGCTATGTATGTTCATGCTCCTGTACAGTCACACAGTGTTACACTACACAGTGTCACAAAACTTCCTCTTTTTGCCTCCCATGCCTGTAGCTTAGGGTCCATCAGTGTAAAGCCATATGGAGAGCCATTGCCCGCAAGGTGCAGTCTCTGGTTGTCTCAAACTGACGTCATACACACTGCCACACGAGGTGAGATGACATATGCCGCCTGAGCAAAAACGTCGCTGAGATGGCGCTGGGGGTGGTCCCTCGAAGTGGCAGGTTGGCACGCAGGAGCATGACACTACTAATGGCCCTCATCTTGGCAGTGACACAGCCAGAACTGGATGGACACTTGAGAGCGCATCAGCAGCAAGTTGGGGGTGTGTATTGTGTAAACTGTGACTTTGCGCATGAGTGACTGCATGAATTCCAGCCCTGAGCAAGTGCAGACCTCTGTGAAGTCTCTAGTGTGATGCAATGGCTTCTAAGTGGCCTCAGTGTTGAGTTCAGCGATTCTGCATTCGAACTACATCTTGTTTCTCATGTGTTAAAACCCATGAACCTTGTCATTTACGGTTCACGAGGAGTTAGGTGTGCCCTTTCTTAGCAAAAGATTAGCAGCAAACCCCATACTTTGTTGGATGAACTCTTGGCTAAATGATGCTATACCTCTTACCCACGACATATTAAGAGAAGCCCTAACTTGGGATGGTAGGTTCAAGATCCCATGGCTAAAATATATAAAAGACCGCCTCACTGAATTGGGACGGCCGGATCTGTTTTTCACCCCAACTACTATAACCAAAACTGATGTTACATTTGTGAAAAAAGCATTTATAACAACTAGGTACTTTGCCCGGGAGGAGGGTGAGTTTTTGAAAGACAGTGTCAGGAAACATGCTTTACTTAAAACATGTTCACACTTGGAACCGTATTTATCATGGCCTATGTCTGGCTATGATCGCTTTTTGTTGACAAGGTTCCGTTTTGACCTGTTTCACCTCCTACTGGCAGTACCAAGAGGGACCCATCATGGCCAAGTGCTGCCTGCTTGCGGCTGCGACGGAAAGTCTCCGCAAGATTTGGCGCACTTTTTATTTATTTGTCCTTATTACTCAGTACCTCGAAGGTTAAATTTAAAGCCTTGTCTAAAGAAACTAAAATTTACACAGATTAAACCAGCACTTTATTTTCTTCAACTCTTGAATTGTGACTGCACTTTATATGTATGCAGCTTTCTGAAATTAGCTATTACATTTAGGAAAAGCATGGAGGGATAATTATGCTGTTATTATTGTGGTACCCCTTAATGATTTTTAATACTGTATAATTATTTATATTCTTAACCTGTCTATCCTGCCTGATGCTCTTGTTCATGACGTTTATATATTGTGCCTGTCTTACAAAGGAACTGGTTAGCTCTGTTTAAATTATTTATGAAATTTAATTATGAATGTATGTTTATGTATTGTGCTTTTATGATTGTAAAGACTACAATCGAATAAAGTTATTATTACTTACTTACTTACCTTGTCATATAAAATCATCTTGCCATGTTTTCATCTCACAATTTACACAATGAATGTTGTCTGAACTGAGATCTTTCTACACAGGATAATTCATTTTGTGAAGTGTGTAGCCCAGTAGGCCTGTGTGTGCTGTGTGGCTAGCACAATAGTGTGCTCATGTGATGATGTGTAAGTGGCTGGAGACATGCACAGAGCAGTGAGTTGGTAGAGGTCACACCTGTCCCATGGGTCCTTTTTTCACAATGATAGAGATGACAGCACCATTGCAAAATATATTAGCCTAATGTCAGCAGCATGGCATAACATGATGTCATTTCCTGCCTTAGTGACAGCAAGTACACACAGGTGTTGATGGGATAGATGGTGATGATTGCAGTGATGCATTGGCTGAGTGTCATTTGCCATTTTTGCACATGGCAACCTGACTGGGATGGTTAGACTTTGTGATTTAAATGCAATGTAGCTGAACCTGGCTATTGCAAAATTGTTTTGGCAGTATGGCTTAACATGGTTTTATGTGTTCAGTGGGTATAGCAAATTGTGATGTGGCTGAGGTGTTGTACAGTAATTTGAAAGATGATATGGAACAAAGGTTACTCAGAGTGTCAGTCCTCAGTATGTATGCATTGTGGAGGGGTGTCCATTTGCATCAGTGCATGGTGAAGTTGTGCCTATTGCTTTTAATCAGTGAGTGACTTTTTGGCACATTGCTGTGTCCTCAATGTCATCAGTCAGTACAATGTCATATGCCAGACCCTAGGTATTCTCACACATTAGCTGTCCTAATGGAGTCCACCAACTTCCTCATCAACAGAAGACAATATCCTGCCTTGGATCTATGAGGGCCTGTCAGGCACTTGTAGAGATGTTGGTATGTGACATTTCCCAACCTATAAAGGCCTTGCATTAATTTCCCATTCTCATGCTATTGTGCATTGTGTATGTGACTACATTGTTACATGGGGCTTATTAGCACTTCATTAACAAATAAGATGTAGCCTTGTGACATATGCTGCAGTTTGAGTGTAAGAGACATCAACTGGCAGTGAACAGCAGTGAGCATCATGTTAGTGTGCATTTAGAGTTGTGTCCTGTGCTTTTCACATCAAATACATTGTAACATCTACACAGCTGGCACCAATGGACAACTGTAGTTGTGCTTCAAAGCCAAACATGGTGGATTTCAGGAGGTGATCTCCCTTGCAAAGGGACATATTTGACTTTGTATCTGTGTTGTGTTTCATGAAATATACTCCATATGTGACTGAGACAACATGTTTGGATGTATAGCTATCTCACCTACTGAGACAACATGTTTGGATGTATAGCTATCTTACCTACAGGCATGTTCGTGTGCCTAACAGACAATTGAATGTGTGGTTACAGGGAGGCCCAGGGCCAGCTATTTGGCTGTGTCAACGCAACATGGAGCGTCATGCGTCAACTATGCATGTTTCTATGCATCAGCTGATGATTGCATAAATGTGGCATATGCTGAAAGTACATGGAGTAGTTCAACATGGGAGTTTCATTTGCAGGATTGGAGTTTTGATTGCATATGATGTTTGTGAGTATGGCACTATACTGAACCTATGTCTCTGTCTCTTGCAGCATCTACTGAGGGCGGGAAGGACAGGGGCCCGAAAGCGTTGGGGATGCTCCTGGCACGACTGGGTCACAGGAGTTCAGTGACACTGAGGGGACCAGCGCCTTGGAGGGGGACAGGAGTGTCATGGAGGATTCCTGGCGGGACACACCAACCTCAATATCTTCCCAGTCCAGTGGTGACTCCTCAATGTTGGTGGACACCGGAAGTTTCAGATCTGCATCTTCTTCTGCCTCACCTCGTCCAGTGCCTACCTTCCCGGATGCTCCCCCAAGTGCTGTCCCTGCCCGCAGCCATAAGAATGGTAGAGTCTCCTTCCCCCATGCATCGCTGCCCCTGCACCTTTCTCCCCTGCTGCCCTAAGTGTGGAGGCTGTAGACATTTTGCGCCAGCTGTGTGTGGGTCAGACTGCTCCCCTGAATGACCTCCAGGATCATGGCAACAAGTTGTCACAGGTTTTTGCGTTCATGGAGGGTATTTATTCGGACGTGGGTGGCTTACACCGAACTGTCCGGTGTTTGTCCTCCACAGTGATGGCAGCCATTTAGCATACCCAAGCTCCCAGTCAAGCTCCTGTCCCTTCAGCAACCACCCAGCCAGTGGCCCCTCAGGCACCCAGTCATCCACATGGAGCACACAACATCAGCACTCTAAGCGTACCAGACACCATACACCGTCACCGCAGCACACAAAGAGCACACATGACCGCAAGACAAAAAGCCCATCACAGGACACTCAGGGACATGAGGCAAAAAAGCATGCATCCACAATAAATTCCTACAAATCATCATCATCCAAGGTCACTCCCATCCCCACACCGGATCCCAAAGACACACAAACACTTGCCCTGTCTGCAGTGAACCTGGTGCCTGCCACAACTAAGCCCAAACACATTCCAATGGCAGTTTCACCCAAAACGTCTACTCCCACCCACACCCCTGTGAAGCATGGGTAAGAGAGCAAAGTGGGGAGTGTACATCAACAACAGGGGATGCAGGGGAAAAGGCAAGCCCACCCCAGCATACCACAAGGTCCATCAAATCCCCACGGGGAGAGCCACCTGCACCTGCTACACCTTTGGGGAAGAGTGAGGCTGTTGTGCCCATGTCACATCTCACTCCGGCCAAGACACTTGTGGGATATCGGAACCCCAAACAGTTGAGACCCAGCCCTCAACATTTACCCTTAGCCACTGAGCCTCCAGACAGCATGTCTCCACTCTCCACCTCCCCGTTCCACTACTCCACCCTTTCAAAGCAACCCTCAGGCTCCCACATCCAAGAATACCTTTACCTCAGCCAGTTCTCTCCCTCCCAGGTCCAGTCCTCCAATTGGCCCCGAAAATCAGCCCCCTCCCAGTTCAACTTCAAGCCAAGTTAAAGCCAAGTCCCCCTCCCCACACCATTTCTCCCAGAGTGGTGCCTGGACTGCCCATTCGAAGCCCCTGACCTGTGGTGATTCCCATGGCAGTGGACTGTGTTACCTATTTGATGTGCAAGTTTTCATGCACACATGTGCGCACTAGAAATTTGGACTGGCCAATGGCCTTGATATTTTGCATTTTTGATGCCTATACAGAGTTTATGTAATAAAAACTGTTACTCATGTTGTGAGCTTTGTTGCTTCCCCTGCTAATGATGCATCGCAATGTATGTGTATATGTTCATGTGACAAATGCTCTGTATGCCACATTCACATTGGCATATACTTGATTTTCTTTTGCAGAGGTTGCCGGAGGTTACAAGCACTTTTTTGCTTCTTGACTCAGAGGCTCGAGGGGGCAATGATGGGTGTCTGTGATGATCTACTCTGATCCTAATCATTCTATTGCCAGGTCTCCAATTTTGTACACATGTAATATTTGTATGCTGTACCACAACAGAAGAAAATCCAATCCACAGGATAACTGTGGCAGACAGGGTCCGTCATATCTGTGGGATCTATCTTGATGTGTGAACAGCAGTAGAGATGTGTAGTCATCTTGTGTAGGCCGGCTTCATAGTCACATGGGTACATTTGAATGTGTGCACTTGAGTAGTCATACAGTGTGATTGTCCCGTCATTGGCAGAAGTGTTGAGGTGTATGTGCCCCTGAACATGACACCTACACACACATGTATGATCCAGGTATTGAGTGCCTGTTTGTTTACATGATCAGACACATGCTTTAGATTGTGGGCACATTTGGGAGTTGTTGATTGAGTACTGTGCAGTGTGTCGGTATGACCTTGCAGTCCTGGGGTACACCCACTTGTTGTCGCTGTCAGTTGTGAGAAAGCAGAGTGTGTCACTGCAATGTCTGTGTTCTGGTTTGTTGATCAGCCATGGCTCTTGCTTACGTTTGTGCTCACTGTGCTGACCTGCTCAGGCAAACTGACTTTATAAGTGACTTTTCTCATACATTGCTGTCACTTTACAAATTTTTGGGACAAGTATGTGGTATTAAGAGTCATACCATCCCCAATGGGAGCTTTTGATGCCTACACATTGTGAGTTACTCCTCTATGTGTTTTTGCTCTGTGCACTCCTCACCTGTCCAATACTAATGTACACACCACTTCAGTCTAATGTCTTCCACCCCATGCCTTGCCAGTTGGGGACCCTCCCCACCACTTCATAGTGTGATACTGTGAGAGGATGATCTGTGTCCAGGACCAATGTTCCACTCAGGACTGTTTCATAATTTGTTATGTGCTATTTTCTTCTACTTCATCGCAGTCATGGTTGCTCATGTACAGTGCTTTACAGGATGGGTAGCAGTACCTCTGCAAACATACCTACTGCTGCACAACTCTAGAAAACACAGATGCATGGAACATGATTAGAGGACTGTGGTGGTAAAATATCTGTACTGTACATGAGCAACCATGACTGCATTTCTTTACAAGTTTTGAGGGTCTTAACTAAAGGTTTTTTTAAAGTGTGAAATCAATGTAGCCTCTTTCTGTTACACTTGTGGTAAAAAATCTTGACTGTGCACATAGTTAAAAGAAGAAAGGATTACTTTAACTGGTACTACTAAAACAACAATGCTACATAAAGAGTAATAAATACCGCCATCCCATTGCCAATGAGGAGGAAACAGAACACTACAGTAGAAGCAACACCAAATAAGTATGTCTCAATTATTAGTGCTTTATAATTGCATTAACCAGTAGTGGCTGCTCCGAAAGGTAGTGGTGGTGGGGGGCTGGGCAAAGAAAATGTTGAAAAAAAAACACTTACTAGGATTGGCCGGCCGGTCGCTGTCTCCTTCCCCTTCTTCCTGTTTCTGGGAGCATCAGGAAGCACCCGGGCTCCCAGGCTCCCAATAGCCAATCACAGCATTGTGTTAGGTCTGAGTGCCGTGGATCGGTGCTCAGAAGGTGGGTAGTGGAAGACTTTGCATGTTTCTCACTAGACTGTGTAAAGCAAGCCTGATGTGGAAGATGCAAAGTGTGCAGGACTGATTGGCCAGCCCAAAAGAGCTTGCCAAGCAGTCATGCGTACTTAAGTAGTGTAAGCCAATCCTGTCCCTTATCTGGCCAGCCAAGCCTGAGAGCCAATGACTCACTGGGATAAAGAAAATGATAATAACGATACATTATTATTATTTTAGTTTTCCTTTTGAGCAGTGGGGCAATGCTCCTCCATCTTAGCAGAGGAGCTGCCACTGTAAATAACAATACCTTGGGCTTTGTTATTTATTGAGTGCAACAGATAAGGACAATTACAAGTTTGCGATGTCATCTGCATATGCAAGTATCTTGGAACTGATGTCATGAGATACTAGTGGGGTGATTAACACATTGGTCTCCAGTCTCCTATGCAAACAAGAGGGACAAGCACGGATATCTCTGCCTTATCCCACTCGCTATTTGAAAGGCTTCCAACTCGCCCCCCAATTATGCTGCTAGATTCACATACAGCTCCTGAACAACTATAGTGAAGCTGAGCCCCAATTGATTCCATTGAAGTATGGCCCATAGATAATCTCATGGCACCCGATCGAAGGCCATTTTGGCATCTATTTGTCTCAGAGCAATAGGTTTATCTGATACTCTAGCTTTGCCGACCAGGGCAATTACCCATCTGGTATGATCAGTGGTTCCTCTACTAGGAATCAATAAAGCCATGTTGCAATGGAGGTACCAGTTTTCCAATAATCTTGCTTAGCCCGGAGGCCAGGATCTTAGCGTACAACTTGGCATTATTATTTATCAATGTAATGGATCTATAAGACCCAGACTCTAATGGTGGCTTCCCCTTCTTCTTAAATACCACATTATTTGTGGAGACACAGCAAACTGGAGCCTGACAATCTCCTTGCACTTCACTAAAAATATTAACTACATCCACCTCCAGAGCAGAGTAGAATACTTTATAAAATTCCAATGGAATTTTATCAGGGCCTCCAGACTTTTCACATGGCAATGCGTAATAAACCTCCTTAATATCCTCTCCCTCAATTGAGGCGTCTAGGGCAGCCTGATCCTCAGCATATAACCTACATCCCTTAAAAGGCTCAAAGTACTGCGTACTTTCACTCTCAGCAGGCACATCCACTGCCCAGTACTGCTCCTTGTAAAATTCCCTCCACACCCCAAGATCACATCTCTAGTAATAATCAGCTGGCCCCACATGTCTCTCACTCAGCCCTACATGCTAGATATATTTCATCTACCTTCCCTGAATAATAGTGGCTTTAATTGCTGTAATCCTATAGCATATCTCCTCAAAGTCAACCTCTACTGCAGCTGTTCTGACAAGCTTTTTCCGCAAGTCACTTTAGATCTTACATTTTTGTTATTTAACAACTAAGACTGGGTCTTCTACCTATGCAGACTAAAACTGAGGGTCTTCCTCCTTATTCCAGCTTTCAATGTGTCCCATACCACATCGCCAGAGGCACTACCTCTGTTAACCTCCGAAAAAGCAGAAATGCATCAATTCATGTGATAGGTGTATTCTCTACTGGAAAGCAGCCCCTTTGAAATGTCTGAGTCTGCGTATGGCCTTTGCCTGCAAAGGACGGAATTTCCATTATCAGGGGTTTATGATCCAAAAGCAGCAATGGAAACTTATCAATCTTTAGCCCACTGGCTAGGACTGAGGATATTAAAAAATAGCCCAGTCTTACTTGATTCTAGGGGGGTGCTGTGAAAAAAATTATAGCCTGGGTCTGGGGCTTTTAAACTTTTCCAGACATCCACCCACCGATGATTCATCGTGAGCTGTTAAGAGGCTCCAAAAACCCTGAATTTTTTGCTCACATAGTGTCCAGATGATGACACTCCTGGACCTCTACCGATATGTATGTTCAGATCCCCACATATTTTCACCGGGGCACCCAAGAGGCCAATTCGACATTTATATAATCCTGTAGTTCTGGACCATCCAAATTGGGCCCATAAATAGAGCAGATTGTGACCACTAATCTAGCAACCTGGCACTCTAGTAAGACTCAGCGACCATATTTATCACAGAGTTTCCATTTCAACAAACACACATTTCTGTGTGCCAGAATTGCTATCCCCTTTGTAGTAGTTCCCTGTATATGCCAATAAAGTATATCACAGAGCTCCCGGTAAGTCTTTGTCCCTTCTGTATGTGTCTCTTGTATACAAATTATATCTGCTCTCAATAGATTGAACCTTTCTGTCACATTCCTACTTTTAAGCCAATCGTTAAGCCAACATACATTAATTGTAGCAATACGTAACTTCCCTTCTCAAGAAGTTTGGAAATATCATAAACTGCCCACTTCTCCTCATACATTACAATATTGTATTTTAACAGTGATATGGATTACTTGAAGCCAGGACTCACATAACTTTGTTTTAAAGTATTTCTTATCATCTCTTGTGTTACCTCCTCCACCCATGTCCTACCGCCTGCCCCTCCAGACCCTCCTCACTCTATTCTAGCCCCCATATCCCACCCTGGCCAACCCCACTCTCGGTCCCCGACCCCACCAGCCTACTATTCAAAGCGATCAGAACGGTGCTGGCCTGAGAGGTGGATCACAGGCTCCTCTTCCTTCCCAGCTATAGCAGTCGAATTCCCCCCACACCCTTTGGAAGAAGGGAATAGAGATAGAAAAATAAATAAAAATGAAAGAAACCGGTGAGAAATCAATAAGGATAGAGAAAGAGAAAACATCTGAAAACAAGTCCAGAAATGCTAAACATGGCTACAGCAATGTCATAGAGAGACTCAAAAGCAGGTGGAAGTCCGCGCCCACCTTATCTCTCAGGGAACTCCCCCTGATACCTAAATCTTAGTCCATTAGGCTAGTTTCAGAAAGCACCCTTGAACAGCTTTGTTACAAAGGATGTCTCATCGCTGCCCTTGACATCCTCCTCCAATCCCAAAATCCAGAGATTATTTCACCAATGTGGGTTTTCAAACTTTTCTAGCTTTAATTGCATATCAATAATCTGAGGCCCCTGTGTCAAGGATTGATCCTTCAGTCCCACCAAATCTGTTTCCAGCACCAAAGCACTACTCTCAACTGCTAAAATCCTTTCTTCAATTTCTGAGCAGCCTTTAGAAATCCTCTTTACTGTTCCTTGCAGTTTCCTAGTAGCCAACCTTGCTTTCCGACTGTCAGATCGGATCTCCTCATGATGCTCCATAAAGGTGCAGTAGATAAGTTCCAGCGAATGTAATTCATTCAGCCTCTCCTGAGTTCGTACTAGGCTCTCCTGTGGATCACCAAGATTGTCATACTTGTGTGGGATTGTAGAGTGGTCCCTTTTCAATCCAACAATGGCCGGATTATCACTTTTCTTAGCCCTTGTTTTCCAAACTGTTGCTCGCTTATGGAGCCTTGCCACATCAGCCATTGCTGAATCACTTGTCTCGACTGATAAGGCACTCAAAGTTCTGCCAAAGTCTGCCCCAGAAAAATCATTTTCAACACTAGAGGGTTCTGACTCCTCTGTCAGAGAAAGAAAGTGCTCCACAGTCTTGATAACATCCGTATCTGGTGCCTTAAAGGATTTATAACTGACCTCTCTTTTACATTTAGTGGTTATAACATTGCCTTGTACTGCATTTCATTCTCCTCTTGATCCAAAAGCATGCTGGTTGGAGGAATGTCTGCTGCTTTGTTTTCTGAGAGTACTGGCACTGCTAATAGTACCACCTGCAGTCGGTTTACTTATGCCACCAGCTACTTCTAGCTCTTTTACAGGCTTTAGTGCCAATAGAATACCTACCAGGCACAGATATTGGTGCAATTGCCTTAGGCAAGGAGCAGGGTGCATGGCAGAGGCACTGCTGTTGTCGAACAGTTTCCTCACTCTGCACTGGAAAAGAGGGTGTGGACAAGGTGAATCACTCATCGGTGGTTGCCCCCAACCTGGAATCTCCAAGCAATTCTATCCCCAACATTTGAACAAGATCAACCACCCTTCCGGCACCTCTACTGCTCCAATAGCCTCGGCATCATTAGCACTGACCAGAGGTTTCTCCAGGAGTTTTATCAGCATGCTGGCTCTCTGCTCCAACCGCTGCACATGTGATAGAGGTGCTGTGACATCCGATGACGGTTGCATCGGAGACATCCTCGCTGATCGAATTTCATGGCAAATCTAATTTCTCCGCTGGACTACATTTACCAGCCTCCATCACTATTTCCTTAACCCGTTAAGTGTCAAGGTAGTAACTGTTATGTCCTCAGAAGGACATAACCATTACGTCCTCGGCACAGCACATTGAAATACCTCTGTTGTATACAGCAGCAGTATTTCCTTTTTGGTTTTTTTGCCTCAGGAGGTGACTAGGAGCTTCCCCAATCTCCCAAGGATTTTTTTTTCAATGTAATGACAATCACGTGCATGGCGCCCTGATGTCATTACATTCAAAGTGAACTGAAATGAGCCGATCAGCTCGTTTCAGTTTCCCTGCTTCGATGCTTGTGGGGCTATCTCAGCCCCAAGCACTGAAACACACAGGAGAGGTATCGTTGGAAAGGGGAGAATCTCCCATTTACATTGTGTCGGGTTCCTGTCCCAACGGACCCCGGACGATCCTGATTGCCTTATGGAAATGGCCCTTTCTCTTCCCTCCAGCTGCAGGAGTCGGAGGTGTGTCTCCCAGGGCGAGAGGCATCCTACACCTCGCATGGCTGGCTCTTTAACATCCCAGATGAGGAGAATGCCAGCCCCGCCCCTTGGAGGTGAGACCACAGAGCGTCATCACAGGATAGGAGCCCAGGAGCCTATGAGGAGCGCGGCAAATCCCGGAAGAAGGAAGACGACCGAGTACTGCGAGAGACGGGGAGCGTGGAGCAGAGTTAGAGAAGGAGAGGAGCCACAGGAGAGATCGCGGAGACAGCAGAGGAACAGCCAGGAGGCCAACGGCTACACACAGCGCCCAGCCACATTCCCGGTGGGAGGTGGCTAGAACAGGTGCATGCCCACTTCAGGGGACCCGGGTAGGCTGGGGTTGATGTTACTGGGAGGCGGGGAGAGCAGTGAAAGCAGCCCTCCAGTAGGGAGACCTTAGGGACAACGCGCAGCATAATTCCCCATCTGCCTTTGGTGATGCATATTGTCCTGCACTGTCCTAGGAATCGACCGGGTGTTACCTCCCCTCACGCCCTCCTTCTACCCTGATACCGACTGACCATAGCACTAATCAGAGTGCTCATTCTTGTTTTCTTTTTCCTTACGTATCGGAGCACCCGACAAACTTCATTCCAGGGAGGACGCCAAGGAAGAGAAGCCCCATCCCCCTGAGAACGACGTCGGCTGAACACTGTGATTTCATTGATTCTTTTGCCCTTCTAATAAAACCATTGTGTCAAAGTACACGGTGTCCCATCTTTACCTGCCCTGTGCGACACATTGGTTCCCTTCCCTAGTGGATCCCTGCTTGAGGATCTGCAGGAGGGAAATCCCCAAGCAGGGATCCACCACTAGACAAGAGGGGAGGAGCGGCCCCTTGGGAAAGACCTTTGCTCCCCACATATGATTTTGGGCTTAATCAGTCTTTCTGCCCTCCCTGGGAGGCAGATGGGGCAACAGCCCCCGATCTGCCACCCCGGGGGCAGAGAGCACACTAGGCACTAGTCGCTGCATTTTTGGTCCTGGACTTGGCCGCCATCTAGGAAAACCTACCAAACCTAGTCACTTCCGACAGCCGCGGGAGTCACACATGTCACCCCATCCTGGATCCCTCTAAGCGTCTAGTTTTGAAAAATGTACAGGTTTGCTAGGTTTCCATAGGTGCCGCATGAGCTAGGAACCAAAATCCACAACTAGACACATTGCGAAAAAAGGGTCTATTATTACTGGAAAAATGTGAAGTGCCCACATTGCGTTTTGGGCCATATCCTCTCACATGCGTTAGGCCTATCCACACAAGTGAGGTACCATTTTTATCGGGAGACTTAGGGAAATACAGAATTGTAGATCAAGTGTTGTTACCACTTGACCTTCCATGCATTTCTGCCTTCCAAATGTAGGACAATGTGTAAAAAAGAAGTCCTTTTGAAAAATGTCTGCTAATTCACATGCTAGTATGGGTACCCACAATTTCGGAGATGTGCAAATAACTACTACATCTAAACTCTATATTTTGTTCCTGTTTGAGAAATACACAGGCGTCCTTGATACCTATTTTTCACTCTTTATATTTTACCAAATGAATTGCTATATACCCGGTACACAATGGAAAACCATTGCAAGGCACAGCTCAGTTATTGGCTCTGTGAACCTTGGATTCCTAGTGAACATTCAAGTCCTATATATCACCACCACTAGAAGGGACTAGCGGATGCACAGGTATATTGCTTTAAAAAATCTGCCATACTTAAAATAAGGTACAGGTGAAAACATTGGCACAAATGGCTGTTTGTTTTTCAACTTAATTTCAATATTTTTTTATTTCAACTGTTAATTTCTATAGAAAAACCTTGAAGGATCTACACAAATGACCCCTTGCTTTCTGGGGTCCATTATTTATTTCACACCCATTCCTACCATTAACTGCAAGGAGGTTAGAAGCACAAAAATAGGAAAAATAGGGTTTCTCAGTAAAATGCTAAACTGTGTAGAAAACATTCATTTTCTGACAAAAGTCTGCCTGTTCCTGAAAGTTGGGAAGATGGTGATTTTAGCACCACACACCCTTTGTTGATACCATTTGCAGGGAAAAAAAAAACACTTTCTTCTGCAAAACATTTTTCCCATTTGTCCCCCAAAAAACAAAAATAAGCTGTATTTTGGCTAATTTTTCAGTCCCCTCCAGGGGAGTGCACAAACCCTGGATCCCTTTAGAAGGCTCAAGGTGTTGGAAGAAAAGGATACAAATTTGGGATGGATACATTATGTGATCAACATTTATAGGGACCTAACCGCAAACTACCCCAAATAGCCAAAACAAGGTTTAGCAGAGGGAGAAAGCCTAGCAGTGAAGCAGTTAAAATGTTTAGTGTCACATGCTTTAATTGATGTATTGCATACTTGCAAACCCCTTAAACATCGGTACACACATTACAAATGTCCTCATTAACACAGATCTAGGATAGACATGCTTTTTGTAAGCCACAGTATTATACCATATCTAAGTATCAAACTCAAATTTAGGAAGGCCTCAAATCACAATGCTCTTTCTCTTTATATTAAGAAAGGCAACATTTGTTTATATCCCATTTCTCCTCGTTGGACATTAGGTTATTCTATTCAGAAGGAAAAAGGGGAGAAAATACAAAAGGCTGAGCTGAAGTCCTATCGTATATTGTGCTAATTTACTGTGATATATTAAGTGTAACATATGTGCTTTGACCTCTAGCCTCATAAAGAGACTAGCAGGGTGTGTTTAGTAATAAATACAGATATTTTATATATATACCTGGTGTGATTCTCCTTTCATTTGGTCATTCAAGAGATTATAGACTGGTAAAACAAGTTGCTTTACATTCATCCAAGACTTGATCTTGGAAGAGGTGTGGCGCAGCGGCCAGGGCGACTGATGTTGGACGCTGGGGATCATGGTTTGATCCCCGGCATCAGCGGAAGGTCAGCCCAGCACCATGTGACTCTGGGCAATAGCTCGCTTAATCTTCCCGAGGGCCCCCAGCGCCGGGATGCCTACGGGTAGCTGTGCGCTTTACAAATACTGGATTTACATTTACATTTTACATTTTTACATTTACATTTTTTACATTTACTTAGCCTGAAGGCTGCTCTCCATAGCTACCACTAGGATAGCTTTCAAATAAGGTTGTCTTTAACCTATCATCAATAAGGGGTTGTTTGGACTGGTGCAAGGTGCCCACTATAACTAGTGGACAGCATATGCCAGGCCAACTTCTCACACTGGTATTGGCTTGTCCTCAGTAAGATTACAAGCTTGGAAAGACTGGAAATACTCTGATGTGTTGAACCCCAGAAAATCAGACATTTCCATTTAAAGCTATGTCTCGTTCTTTACAGTTTTACATGCGTTCATACAAGACTTTAAAAACATTCTACCAAACATCTCGTGTCCTGTCGGTAATCCAGGGGGGACCCTATGATGGAATTGTACATTCTGTGTCATAGTGCGAGAATCAGTAGGTGCCTTATCCAAAGTAGGGAGCTGGGGATTGTGTTGCACCATACTAAATAATTCAAACCCGCCCTCACAACTGCTAATATATGACAATGGCAAGGACAGCACATTTTCAACTTTGTAAGTCATTGAGGGAAGTATCCCACAAACTGAGCAATTGGTTTTGTTAGACACATTATGAACTTGATGCAACATCTGTACAAAGACATTTTCAGTGTAGGACAACCTATGCATTGCCTTATGTGGAGCCAAAGTGACAAAAATGTGTTCAGGTGGAAAGGGTGTTGTACCAACCAAAGAATGCACAGGATATTTCTCGTCCAGGAACCACATTATCCCAAGAACTGCTATTAGGAAAATCAACACAATCACCACAAAAACTATTTTACTCTTTGTGGACCAACCCCGCTCTAAGCACGGTGCTGCAAATGGCTGTTTCTTTCTCAATAGGTCGACCAAACGGATACATTGTAGGACAAGAAACGGTATGTAAGGAAACTGATAGCAGATTAATGTTCCCAGTGTCCGTCAGAGCCTCACTGGCAGGCTCCTATTGTTCATCAATGTTGGCGCTCTTGAGCACCGGCGGCGGAGCTGCTAAGTTCTAGCTCAGGTCGTATCCCACGTTGCTGGGTAAGGTACTTCCCTCCTGGAGAGCACCTTCAACTTACCCTGTACAATGTCCGAAACAATCCACCAATCTCGCCTCACCCTAAACTAACACTCTTGGTAGTACAGCAGAGTACACCCTAACTTGCACAGTCCACCCCTGTCTAGTCTGACTTCTCCTTTGGTGTACTATTCCTCCATCGAGGGTGCAAATTGTACCTGGCTGCTCCAGGTACAGAGGAGTCATTAAAAAGGGGGTCAGACTCAGAGGGGGCAAAAGAAAGGGGCTTAGACACAGATGGGCCAGCAGAAAAGGACTCCGACTCAATAGCTCTGATCTCCGGAGGTGTCGCCGCATTCAACACCTCATCATTCTCCTCGTTGGTTTGGGTCCAGGTGAGCTTGGCATCGGAAAAAGGAACAAATTGTGAGACTTGCTCCCACTCCAAGTCACCTATTCCATCCCTCACCCATTAGTCAAAGGGTAAGGGTAGGGGTACCTTTCGGCAGTGTGAGGTGTGAATCCAGTTCTTCCGGCCATCGACCTTTATGGCTGTGCAGGTTGCGAGGAGGACCTGAACAGGTCCCGTCCAGCGAGGCTTCAGATTTTTCCTCCACTGGAGTCGCTTGAGCAACATGTAATCCCCAGGTTGTATATCGTGTCCAGGCCCCTCAGGTACAGGTGGGAGACTCTCATGGATCTGTTGGTGAATTGAACGCAAGCTTTCAGTTAATGGATAGAGGCAATCTTTCAACAGGGTTACTCTATCTCAGAGAACCGATGAGGTCGCAGGACACCCCAGACATTTACAGGGTGCCTGAACCCAACCCTCGTAGGGTGACAATCCTGTTCTAGAAAGTGCTGTTGTTCTTCTCGACAAAAGACCCAATGGTAAAGCGTCTAGTCACTTTAACCCTGCTGTCTCCTGAATCTTTGCCAACTTTAGTTTGAGAATACCATTGTACTTCTCAACCAGACTTGTTGACTGTGGATGGTTTGCAGCATGAAACTTCTGCTTTATGTGCAGACCATCACATATTATCTGTATGACCCTGGCATTAAAATGACTTCTGTTATCACTCCAGATCAAACGAGGCAACCCGAAACGAGGAAAGAACTCCTTCAGGGGTACCTTTGCCGTCGCTAGGGCTGTGTTCTCTTTAGTGGGGTAAGCCTCAACCCATGTACTGAATGCACTGACAACTACCAAAACGTACTTCAGGTTATTGACTCTGTCTAACTTAATGTAATCAAGCTGGAGGACCTAAAAGGGGAAGGTGGGTGATGCAAAATATCCAGGTGGCGTAGGGGTACCTTTCCCGGGGTTGTGCATCATGCACACTATGCAATACTTCACTAAATGGAATGCAGTCTTGGATATGTTATCATTCTGCCATACAGGGTCTAACAACCTGCAAATACCCTTAGCACTAATGTGGGCTGGGCCATGTGCCATTGTAAATACAGGAAGAACATACGCATCTGGCAACATCCATCTTTTCTTCCCTGACTTGTCAATCCAACATCCCTGATCATTCAATTTCACTGTACTTTCCTGCCACACTGCCAGTTCATCTATGGTGGCCTCGCTCTGTATTTCCTTTACATTTTCAAGTGTATCCTCAAACATAGTGACCTCGGGCACCCACATAGCGGGACCTGCTACAAGCATTCTCTTCATCCTAGTCCAGGCTGTTTCCTTAGCTTTCTGATCTGAAAAAGCATTCCTTCTACCCACATCATCGATAATCTTCCTATGTGCGCTGCATTTTACTATGGCCAATTTCGAAGGGCGTGTCAGAGCAGGCAAAAGCCTATATATAAGCTGGCCGTGCTGGATCTTTGTTCCGTTGGAAGTAAGGAACCCTATCTCTTCCCAGAGCCGCCCAAAATTATGGGCGACTCCAAAGGCGTACTGACTGTCAGTATAAATATTGACAACCGGTCCCTCTCTGAACTCGCAGGCTCAAATACGGGCAACTAACCCAGCTGCTTGGGCGGACTGATAAGGAACTCGTGATGTCACAACTACTGTGCGCAGCATAGTGATAGCGTATGCTGCAGTGGTGGTGCCATCTGACAATTTAAAACAAGAGCGATCGACATATAGTTCCCCTTGAGGGTCAGATAAGGGAACATCAGTCAGGTCTACCCATCCTTTCGCCTCTTCCTCTGTCTGAAAGATACAATCATGTATGTCAAGCTCCTCATTCTCAGAAGGGAGGAGTAGTAACGTGTTTCGGTTCAGAGTAGCACATCTTCTGATTGTTATGTGTTGCGCAAATAAAGTCAACTCATAACCTGTCAGACGTGCACTAGTGAGGTGTGGCATCTTCTTCCTGTTCAAAAGCGTGTCCACAGCATGGACTACCATAACTGTGAGGTCAGTATCAAGGACGAGTCCAGCTGATTGCCATATCGAGACGGCCACAGACGCGACCGCCCTTAGACAGCTCGGGAGGGCTCACGTGATGGGTCAAGCAAAGCCGAAAAATAAGCACAGGGCCTTTGCTTATCTCCAAATTTTTGTGTTAAAACAGAAAGCGCACAACCAGCCATCCTGTGTAGATACAGCACGAACAGCTTGGCGTAATTAAGTGTACCAAGCACAGGAGCCGAGCAAAGCGCAACTTTTATCTGCTCAAAAGACTGCTGACATTCAGACTTCCAAGGCAGGGGTTCATGCACATCTTTAGTTGTTAGTGCCAGCAGGGGTTTTGTTAGTAGGGAGTATTTAGGGATCCATTGGCGACAGTAAGAAGTAATGCCAATAAAAGCATGCACATCTTTCTGAGTTTGAGGAATAGGCATTTTTAACAATGGTACTGATGCGTTCCGGAGTCACTCTCCTACCCTCCTTCGACAGTATGTGACATAAGTAGGTGACCTCCTGTCGACAATACAGACATTTTGAAAGAGAGACTTTATGGCTACGGTGGGCTAGATGTAGCAACAATTTTACTGTACTATCTCTGCAACCTTGCTCCATGTTAGAAGCAATGAGGAGATCATCAACATATTGAAGCAATACATTACCTGTAGGAAGCAATAGGGAATCCAGCTGACCTTTCAATGCCTGACTATAGGACTCTTTGTATACCCTTGTGGAGCACGACAGAAGCGAAAACTTCTACCAGCTAGGGTAAATCCGAAAAGATACCTACTGTCAGGATGAACGCGAATGCTAAAGAACTCATTTTTCAGGTCAATGATACAAAAGAACTTAGCAGAAGAAGGGATCATAGTCAAGAGTGTCGTAATGTCAGGAACCACTGGAAACTGGGGAACAACAATCTTGTTAACCTCGCACAAATCAATTACAAAACGGTAAACATCTGCATGTTCATCAGAGGAACCCGAAGGTGCCTTTTTGAGAATCAGAAAAATAGGGCAATTGCACACATTGGCAGCCATCTTCTCAACCTCTTCCTTCTCAATCAAGTCCTGCACAATCTGCAATAAAGCTCGCTCACCAGCCTGCAGTATTTTGTGCTGAGGGATACGAGGCAAAATAGCATTGTCCTTAACTGTAATGGAAACAGGCGATATCTGCAACAATCCCACATCTGTGTTGCCTGTAGCTCACAGAGTGGGTGGCACATCTTTAAATACAACAGGGAGGGGCACTTCTTTGGACAGGAACTGCTTGGCGCGTACTACGTCCGGACCAATTGTCATGTAAACACCTTCTGGAGAACAATAAATAGTGGCATGTAACTTCTTCAACAAATCTAAACCCATAAATTTTTCTCCGCAATTGGATGGCAGCAAGAATGGTGAGTCCACAGTCAAAGGGCCAATAGTCAGGGCATGGGATTTCGAAATGGGGCTCACAATTGGTACACCAGTAAAACCTACCGAAACGTTATTATGGCTGGAGAGAGCTACCCCAGGGACCAAGAATTAGAAATAAGACTGTTTGTTGCACCTGTATCCACCAGAAACTCCTTAGGGGAACCATGCACATCCGCACTAACATACGGACCACGTTGATCCACAGGTATCGCAACTGGTCCCTCACTCTGTCCGTGGCTGTCCTAGCTGTAAGACATCCCTGTCACTCCATCCATGTCATAATCATCATGATAATACCATCTACCTCTGGGGTCAATAAAAATAATTTTGGTCTGAGTGACCCTGCGACGCCTCACCATTCTGAACCCTTTCCTGGCCACCAGCCCCACTACCCCGTCTACGAGAACCTCGTCTTCTGGGGACCGCCACCTTCTGCAAAAGCACAGGACACTCGCTACTCCAGTGCCCCTCCTCTTCTCAATACGTGCACTGAATCGGACCCAGCGGTGTAGTGCTCTTCGGCCTACCAGTGCGTGGGAGTTGTTGGGCCATACCACCATGTCCTCTACTATTCCCTCTAGCAGCCTGCTGCAACAACACCCTCGTCTTCAAATCTTTGTGCTTTTTCTCTGTCTTTTCCTTCTCCTCATTCTCCCTGTGCTCATAATACTGTGCCATATAAAAAAAAACAGAAGGGGAAGAGGTGGAAGAGGTGCATTTGGAAGCCTGCAATCTATTCAAAATTTCAGGGAGCAAACTGGAAATGAACCTATAAATGAACAACCGAATACCTCCCTCAACAGAGAAATCCTGTCCACTGTAATCCAAAAACACTCCCTCAAACTGAGTGGAAAAATAAGACACACTCTCATCTTTCTTCTGCCGCAGGTCGATAACTTGTCCCAGTCAACCTTCCTCGGTGGAATAAGAGAATGCATGTAAGTGATAATACGACCAGGCAAGGCAAGTATCTCTGCCCTAGGCTTTTCGCCTGGCTTTCTACCCTGATCCCAAACCTTAATTTGATTGCAGGTACCACCCAATTCCACGGCATGGTCCTCCATATGTACCTGCTGCCAAATATCAACCGGAACGAGTAAACCAAAAAACATTTCAACATCAGCAAGGGTCATCACTGTAGAAGAAGCAGCTTTAGTCAAATCCTTATAGTAAGCAGTGGGGTTTTTCCTAGGGTTGGGCAGCTGATTTTTAAGCACCAAAACTTTACTCCTCTTCCAAGGAGTGTAGACCCATTGTTCTTGGAAACGGGCCACTGTCGCTTGTCTAATGACAACGTTACTTTGATCCCTGAGTTCTGGTATTTCAGGATGGTAGAGAGGATGAACTTCCCGCATTGGAAACTGCGTTACCGGGGTAGGGCTCTTCTGAAGCAGTCTACCCCGACAGGCAACCGCTTTTGCAACATTACTGAAAACCTGACCGGGCGCCATATCAGTGGCATATACATGGTCCCTAATATCATACAGATTATGCAGTGCCACATCCTTGAAACACTGTTCCCAAAGACCAATCAGAGAAGCTGACATATGCTTAAGAGCATGCTGTTGCACGAAAGACTCATAATCTTTCATCACACTCCACACATCTGCCACACCATAATTTGGATTTTGGGCCCACTGAGCAGCCTGATTAGCCACCACTTTTTTTCCGCATCTCCTATGTTGGATCGGACTAATGTCCGCCCCAAAGGTTCCCGAAATTTTGTCTAGTCTCTATTGTCAAGCCCATGTATGGGTGTCTCAACATTCTGCAAAGCTGGGGATGGAAAAACACGAGGGAAGTAACAATCGAGATAGCAGGCACCAGTGTCGCTGCTGGCTGTGCCGCAGGCGTAAGGGCTGGCGAAAGTGACACCGAAGCAATAGGCATTGCAGAAGTACTAACAGTCACAGTAGCTACAGATGGCGAGGACATACAGAGGGTAAGAGGTGCTATAGGCAAACTAATCTGATCAACAGTAACAGAAGCAGAAACGGCAGGGATAGAAGAATCAGGTAGCGGGGCCTGTGAGGGAAGAGCGGGATATATCTTCTGCGGAGCATAGGGAGGTGGGGGTCGGGTATCCAGCAATTACTCCACAAATGTATCCTTCTCATCTTGGGCTACATAAGACTTCTCCACATTCAATCGAAACCTTCTATCTGCACATTCTATTCCTATCTCTTGCTTCTCTTTATCATATGCTACAGCTTTCTAAGTTAACGTTTGCATTTTTCCCTTTTGGGCCTCTTTCTCTGCTTTAATTCATCTCTGTTGAACCTCTTTTTGCCAAGTTCTGAGGGAATCAAACATAGACTGCCTACTTCATTTAGCAAACAACTTCTCTTGTAAAAAAGCAATTTTCTGTTCGTCAAAAGTGCCTGTTAACGGCCACTCCAACTCGGCATTGTCCCTCGTATATTTGTGCCATAACGTACTAAACATAATAGGGTCAAGGCCATGCTTCACGTACATGTCAAAATTTGGGGTCCCTTCCGGAGGCGCTGGATGACTTTCTTCCAGTCGAGCATCAGCAGAACAACAACGGCAGCAGGAAACCCAAAACTAGCTGCAATCAGGCATTTTCAAAAGTAAGCCAAATTCATTAAGTTGCCCGGTAAAGTGTTCACAGACACTTTGCCCCAAAAGCGGTCCTCAAAATCACGCCAAATCCAAAAGCAGTCTCAGAACCGCACCAAATACAAAGGCAGTCCTCAAACAGCATCAAATGCAAACCAAAATGGTACCATATCCAAGTACAAACTAAAACAAACTTACCTGGTTCACACAGGTCAAACTAATTTATTCTCCACTGCCGACTCTTTGGAACAAAGCATCAGATCCAAGGGTTTCGCCGTTCAGGACCCCAGCCGGGATGATCACTGGGTGAGGCACCGACTGGTCAGGCAGACGGGCAGCTGCGAGGTAAAGACTCTCTTGTGCCAGGATTCCTGGTCCGCCCTTCAGATCCGACGATGGCCCCGACCTCCCCACCTGTCCACGGGCGAGGATGGGTCACCCGATGGGGTCCCTGTTTGGCGCCAACTGAAGGAATTGACCTGATTAGGGTCACCCGGGCCACTTGCGACCACTTCTCAGCCTTCCACACATATGAAGAGTCGGTCAGACAGTAGAGAATCTAAACAAAGCATAGATTTATTCAGGTATACTATAGTGGAGTCCCGTCTGCCCAGTCGCTTGGGGTGCTGCAGAGAGGACTGACATCAGAACACATGGCTATGCATTTTGGACAAGTCAGGACCAGTAAAACACGCCCAAACTGGAAATTTCCAGTTGGGCCCAGCTACACAATGAAGGTACAGTAGAAGAAGTTTTGATCCTGAGACTGAGCACACACCATCTGTGTGCCAAGGTCACTCTGCCTGTGCCCATAGCCGGGTTGGTGGGAGCAGGCTTCTATCTAGTGGGAAAGGTATGCAGTAGCAAAAGCAGTGTCTTCATTAGTACAGTGAGGCCCAACCTTGAGGGACAGAGAAAATTCAGCACAGCTTCTTCTAGCAGAGTCAGAGAACAGTTAATTGCGATCATGGCCCAAAATGGCGGCTGAATATGAAATGGTGCCGCAAACGCTAACTTAAGCAAGGCAACATATTGTAGCACCAATCAGGCATTTTTATTAAATTCCAACAGTCCTTTGCGTGGTTTGTGTGGTCGTTTTGCCTCTCTGTTGTGGTAGCGTTGTAGGCCATCCTCTGAGTGGCTAGTGGGGTCAGAAGGCCTGATACCTCTCTAGACATCGAGTATATTATAGCCCCAGGATCTTTAAGGAAGGAGAAGCTGGAGCTTGTATTCTTAGTCCCACAGGATTCTGTGAAATTTCAGGAAGATCTAACTGACATCTTTGAATGGATGGCTTAAATATTATCTCCAATTGAATTCCACCAAATCAGAAGTCTTCCTGGTAGGCAGAGATTTCAATCTTTGGGGCAGTCAGTGGTGGCCTTCTGCTCTTGGAGCACCCCCCTTACCTAAACCTGTGGTTAAGAATCTGGTAGTTTGGGTAGATGGCGTCCTTTCCTTTGAGGCACATGCTGTGGCAGGCACTGGCTTTTGACTGCTACGCGGTCTTAAGCCTATTCTGGGACTTTTCGACTCTCACACCGACAGCTGATTGTCCAATCCACTGTCCTGGTAAGATTGTACTACTGTAACGTGTTGCTTCTCGGCTCTAATAAATCAGTGACCAAAGGGCTCCAACATGCCCAGAACGCTGCAGCCCACACTTTGTTCACACTCCCTAAGTACTGCCACGTCTCTGACCTCCTTAGCTGGTTCATTGGCTGCCAATAGAACAGAGAATTCACTTTAAAACTCTCTGTATCATCCACAAGATCTTTTTGTGCCTCTGCCCTAGGATTTTGAATGGTATATGCTCCCGCTACGCACCTACCCGGGTCCTGCACTCAGCAGATCTGCATCTGACCAGAGCAGCTCGGCTGCGCAGGGCTAGAGCGGGTTGCCGCTCATTCAAGACATTGGCGCACGCCCTTTGGAACTCCCTACCTCTCTCTGCCCACAGTATATCTGACCATTGGATGTTCAGGAGGACTGTGAAGACTTGGCTGTTTTCCAGTCACTAAGCTGACTCCTCCTCCCACTCTGCTAGACAGTCAGTGCTGGGACATCCCGTTGCTGGGGCAGCCATGTGCTTTATAAATATTTTAACATAACATAATTTCTATGTTCCTAAACATTGTTAGGATGGGCGAAATTGAAAGACTCTTTCGGGTATTAGCCCGGCCTGCGGCTTTTGACAGTTATTTTGTTTTTTGTGTTGTGTTATGATTTTTGCACCTTGCTTCGTGTTGCTAGACCTCTGGCACTAATTTGAGGTCCGCCTGACTCTGCCTGATCTCATCTTGTCTTCGCTTTTGAGATTCGTGAGTTACCGTGAAATCTCTAACACTTGACCTGACCTGACCCTGTTAGATCTGACAATCCTGTCGGTCTTGTGGCTACGGGAGTTGAGTAAGTAAATATTTGAAGCCCCTTTTCCTCTGGTTTGTATTCGGTTTGCTTTTTGTTTATATTCCTGCGTTCCTGTCTTCCTGTACTTCTGTCTTTTATTATGACTGCAATTCGTTCTGATGTGGTTTACTTTGAGATTATGCCCTTTAGTTATGCCCTTGTGTTGCCCTGAGTTGTGTTTTCCGAGCAGTTAGTTCACCAGCTTAAGCTGCTCCGGTTGGTTTAAGCTGACAAAGCCAGTCAGGCAGTCAGGATTATGACAGTTGGTATAAGAACTGCTTGTGATTGCGCCCTAGCTTAGTTGCAATATTTTGGTTGACGTTCCTTTATAGGAGGTTGTAATCCGGCCAACAATTGATGATCCGATTTGCGCCTTTAAGGCTGAGTTAGGGGGTACACCGTTAGAATTGTTGGGACTAATAAATTGCAGCTCCCACCGGTGCAGTACCCTCCACCACTGAAAGCTCGAGTGTCAATGTGCCCCTCCCCCCTGGCAAGTCCTTTTGCCAGGGGGCACGGCTCAGCTGTGTTGGCTAGGTGGTTTACAGCTAGCAACAATGGTGGTGAGAGCCAGTCTCTGCAGTCTCCCACAGCTTCTGTAATTTCTGCAGCCCTGGTTATTGGGTGGTGGTTGTTATCCGCTTTTCTCTACCGCCCAGAGGCCAGGTTAAGAAGGCAGAGCAAGAGCAGGGGGACAGCAGGGGAGTCAGGAGCTATAGGGGCCTAGCAGCAGAACTTGCGAGAGCCCTCCGACCCACAAGCTGCACCCAGACCTAGCTGGGCTGCTTCCGAGGGGAGGGACTGGACTCACTTTCTTAGCGAGGTTCGCGCAGTCCTGCTCGGTCCCGCCCTGCCGTCTCCGCTGCAAAGCTCCCTTGTCTCACCTCCACTCTCATGGCCTGCCACACAGCACCGTCGCCATCTGAGGCTGTATTTTTTGCGGTTGTGGATTGCAAATTCCCTGTAGCCCGAGAGGACTCGCTCAAGTCTCTCTGCTCGCTGCCCCGATCCACGACCTGCTGTGAACCGTGGCCTTTCTACAGCATATACTGCTGCGGTGTTGCAAGATTCTGATCTTTACTGCCCGAGTAGGCATACCCAGTGCTTAATTTGTAAAATATTAAATGACTGGGCTCTGACTATGAGGCCACTGCAGCTTGCATCTCCCATCGCCCTTGTCTTCGCTGCCAAAACAACTTCTAATCATCTCTCTTGCATGTAGGTGCGACAGTTCAGATTATTCCAGGTCCCCAAAGCTAAAGGAATGGCTGGAGAGGCAGGTATTAGCAATGTTAATGGACATTTTATTCTTAAACAACCCTTATTGTGCTTATCTCTAAATTAGATGAGCAGCGCCACCATGTGGTAGACTGCTCTAAGAATGGTGTTGACAATTAGGTGCCGGTGCTGAGCACCGGAAAACAATTAAGTGCCCGGTGCTGAGCACTGGAAAGCACCGGCTCAAATTAGGCACAGGGCATACCTATGTAGCGTTTGTTACAGGGGCATTTGATTATATGAATGCAGTTTTTGGAATAGCAATTGGTGTATGACCTCTGTGTCCAGATGTGTGTATGATCCAGTTGGATGGCCTTTGAAGGTTCAGTAGGGCACAGACGCAACATGACCCTCATGGGAAGTGTCACACAGCAACTGGTAGACACCATAAATGTTGCTGCGTCTGTATGGTAGTTACCCTTGGTCGGGTTGTCTATGTGTTTCTTGCCTTTGCTCAGCTGAGTTAAGGCTTAATAACTGTGGCCAAGATTGCTTGTGCTTGGTTCTACTTCCTGTGACACAAGCCCACGTCGTTTACGTGTATAGAGCTATGTGTTTCCCTTAAGCTGCATGCTACATCCAAGATGGCTCTCGCATCCAGATGTATGCTCCAGTTATCTGCAATTTTCAACACCTGTTCCCACTTGTAACACGCGTGTTTTGCTTGTTAAATGCCACCCACTCTTCACACTAGTTACCTCCATAGCGGCAGAGATCTGGGTAGGTGGTCCGCAATTTGTGCTCTTGTCAAACTGTGAATATTAACTTCTTTGGACCAGCTCCCCTTTGACATTCCAACCTACTTACTCATGTCTGGGTAACGCTTAGGTTGCTTAACTGCAGTGACTATTTTCCTCTGCCACTTATTGTTGGGGTATTGTACTTCCCCTTATATGGTAAGCCTCCCTTTTTGGGACACAGACGTTTGCCTTTTTCACTGTCCTTGAACTGTGCATTTTGGCTTTGGTTGTGTGTCAAGTATCTATTGTCCTTCTGTGTACTTCTTGACATATCACAAAGCGATGGGTATTGACTTAAGGATCTGCACATCCATGTAACCAGTCAATTGCACAATCAAAGTGTATATAACCATATCTTTCTTTTAGGAGTGCTGCAATGGTGTGCACAATACCCACCCATCAGGGTATAAACGTAGTAGGACAGGTCCTACAACAATATATAGATTCAAAATACACCTGAGCACACCCAAACAAATAGTATCTGTAATCCACAGGTATATTTGAGACCTAGGCAGCATGTGAAGTAATCAGTTATTCAAATGTCCTTTGTCATGATGACATAAAGAAAAAGACTTTCCAATCAGGTCCTGTCGCAGAGCTTTAATGAGCAGAAAGTATTTAGAGCAGCAGCAGCCGACGCGCGTTTCGCCCTCTGGGCTTTTTCAAGGCTTAAAGTATTTAGGCTATAACTCCTGTATTGGGGATAGTTGGTTTTAATATACCGATCACTTGTTTGATTCGTTCCCAAGTCTTGAGTATCAAATGAATCGTCTTGTGTCTTCTCGATGTGGTCAGCTATATAGAATTCTGAGCTGGCAGTAAATTAACAATTTATCGTCGTTGCAAACGGCGGTCACTTTGGTTCCTTAGAGTAGGATCCGGACCTTGATAAGTCCTGGCCCGTCGAAGGTTGTCTGATGAGACTGGAATGGTAACTCGGCATTCTGTCAACGCCGAGTTGCCATTCCAGTCTCATCAGATACTATTTGTTTGGGTGTGCTCAGGTGTATTTTGAATCTATATTCTGTGTACTTCTTGTTAGGTTAATTTTGATGTTGGGTCAGTCCACACCTGCACCATTAGGGTGGGGATGACCTCAACATTCATCTTTTCAATTGCACAGCATGCCAGTAAAAGTAAATATGTTAATCTGTTATGCCTTACTTTCTCTTTTCAGGCCAGTTTTTAACCCTGAGGGTATACCGTTTACTAGTGTGATTGCTGTTGGGTACGGTTTAAATATCCTGCACTATTTATCGACTCAGCCACGAGTAGAATAGGATCTTGGCACTAATGAATTGCCATGATCAGTTTCGACATTAAATAGGCAAGAAACATGTCAACCTTCTTTTTTATAGAACTTTTTGTGCTTGTTTGGACTGTTGTATCCATTTCTAGAAATTCATTATTTTTAACGATAAAAAGGGAACCCAAATATTACATTTACTATAGGTTCCCCTTAGCTATTTTTAACCTAACACTACACCAGTCTACTCACATTATCACACCTAACACTGCACCTCGCACTTCACATCGGCAAAAAACAAAAGAACTCCACCCAACAGCCCCCTCTCAGTGCCCATTGGGCATTGCAGCACCAGCTCAATGAGGAGCTGCATCATGATGAAACATGATACCCATTCGGGTGTGTGAGGGCTCTTGCTCCTGAGGATTCCGATCCCCCAATCTGAGGCTTCAGTCTTTTCCCAGCCTATTACTCTCCTTTTAAGAATTGCATTCTCTTTTGACTTACATAAATCTTGTGCATGTCTCATTTCCTGTAGAGTGTTAACATTTATTTGAGATCCATGGACATTACCAAACTGTATGTATTTTAAGTGGTTGTATGATAGAAGCACTAATAGTTTTACTACACGTGCCTCTACCATGAAGCCGAACCACAATGCGTCTTAACCACAAATTCCTTTACCACGCATGCCCTTACCACAACATTTCGTGGTATAGGCATAAATGGTAAAGGGGCATGTGTGGCTAAGTTTGCCACTACCCTGCCTCCTCCTGACAACCCTCCCACCCCTGCCCCTCACGCTGTCCCTTTAACTACCCCAACCCCTTCCAGTGGCCTAAAACCTACTCTAACCCCCAATATTAAAAACTACCCCAACTACTCATTCCCCTCCCACTGCCCTAAGGCTTAACCCCTACAATACCCCTATCGCTCTGCCCCCATGTGGTCCCTTGAACTACCCAACCCCTTCCACTGCTCTCAGCCCTAAACACTACCCCAACTACCCATTTTCCTCCCACTACCCTAAGGCCTAAAACACCACACTACCCCACCCCACACTGTCCATTATTCTACCCCAACCCCTTTCACTGCTCTAAAACCTACCCCAACCCCCTGCCCTAAAAACTACCCAACTACTCATTCCCCTCCCACTTCCCTAAGGTTTAAAACCCTACACCATAACTTACACTACCCTGCCCCTTCTGCCCCCATAGCTGTCCCTTAAACTACCCCAACCCCCTCCACAGCCCCAACACCAAACCGAGCCCCTCCCAGCCCTGAGAACTACCCCAACTACCAATTCCCCTCCGACTGCCTTAAGGTCTAAAGCACTACTCTCTAACTTACACTGCCCCAACCCTCCTGCCCCCCTGCGCTGTCCCTTAAACATCCCCAACCCCTTCTACTGCCCTAAAACCTACCATGACCACCTCCCAGCCCTACAAACTACCCCAACCACTCATTCCCCTCCCACTGCCCTAAGGCCTAAATCCCTACACTTGCAAAAACAACAGTTGATGGACAGAATGCAGAACAAAGTCATACATTCACCCAGGACAGAGATCTGGGCCTAAATCCATCGTTTTTTTGCTCACCATGCCGTTCCAGTTTGAACCCAGCCATATGCAAATCAGTCTTGACCCTGTGCCTCATGGGTACAGTCCATCCCGAACTGCCAAGCCAGGTCCTCCCTGGACTGGAAACAAGCATCCTAGGACCGGTTTCGGGGTTTCACCCCTCTTCAGCCAGGATAGCTTGATTCCAGTGGCATGGAGAGCACGGGACCCACGTCTGGGCAATCCTTCCCACTCGGGGTGACAAATGCAAGAACAACAGTTGATGGACAGAATGCAGAACAATGTTATACATTCACCCCAGTACAGAGATCTAGGCCTAAATCCATCGTTTTTTTGCTCACTATGCCGTTCCAGTTTGAACCCAGCCATATGCAAATCAGTCTTGACCCTGTGCCTCATGGGTACAGTCCATCCTGAACTGCCAAGCCAGGTCCTCCCTGGACTGGAAACAAGCATCCTAGGACCGGTTTCGGGGTTTCACCCCTCTTCAGCCAGGATAGCTTGATTCCAGTGGCATGGAGAGCACTACACTACCTGGCCACCCACCCTGTGCTGTCCCTTTAACTACCCCAATCCCTTCCACTGCCTTAAAATTGACCCCGACCCCCAGCCCTACAAACTAACTGAACTACCCATTCCCCTCCCACTGCCCTAAGGCCTAAAACCCTGCACCCTAACTTATACTACCCTGAAGCCCCCCACACCCCCTGCGCTGTCCCTTAAACTACCCCAACCCCTTCCACTGCCCTAAAACCCGGCCCGACCCCCTCCCATCCCTTTTAAAAAACAGCCCTACTTACCTCACCGCAGCATCTTTCTGATTCCGTCTTCCTGCAGCTAGACTGAGCGCTGCCTTAACCAAGTATATGCGTGGTTAAGGTATAGGCCTGGCAGAGTATGCATAGTTGCAACACTCATGGTTCAGACCGCGGTGTTCCGACTGTTTTCCATTTTGGTTGCATGATAAAAGCATGAATGGTTTACCATGCCCCATTTTAAGTTGAAGAAAGAGCAGAGAATAACAGTCATGTCATGTTCAGTTGGTATGATAAAGCAGTCAACTGGATGAGGTGACAGAAAATCCAAGAGAAACTCCATCTTACGATGTGAGCTGTGTGACTGCGAACCATTATCATCTCATGTTTGCCTTTTCTCATGTCCCTATGTCCCTTCCACCTTCTTCACAATCAGCAACAAGCATAGTGTTGGATATGTTGACCACTGTTACCCAGGAAGGAGACTGGTTGGTTCCTGTAAGTCAACCTTATGGCTAACCAAAGAGTTTTCCAGTCCTGCAAGGATACACAAGAAGATGACTCACAACTGCCCTCGTCAAATTACCATTGCTGATGAAGAACTATCTGATACGGAAGTCCTACAGAGGAAAGGGGAATGGGATTTGTTCCTTTATTCATTATGCTTGGCACCTGTCTTCAGTTTCCAAGCTGAAATACAAACATAAGAGTTATTCTTGAGTTTTTCTGTAAACTTTTCTCCAGATTTTGAATTTGTCGATGTATTATAGTTTTCTAAATACCAAGAAAATCTGTGCTTCCTTCTGGCATGGTTGCATGTCTTTACTCTGTGGGGAAATTGGGTCCAAAGATTCTGCAAGAGAAATCGCTGATTTACTACTTTCAATTAACGTCTCCAATCATTTTATTCACCTTAAATCAAACCTCTTTCCACACCAGCATTCTTACCTGACATTTGAAAAGGTGTTGGGTGAACTGTTGCATCTTCTTCCCATTCTAGCCATACTCAATTGTACTCATATCATGTCCCTTGGCCAAAGAAATGTCTCTTTTGGTGCAAAGGCCAGAGTTGCCTACTTTCGAGTCGAGTGGGAGTGACTTGCGGTATTTCACTGTACGGAATTTCACTGAGTTACTTAAACAGTCTGTGAGATTCCGAGGAGTTCCATGAAATGGCAGAATTAGGCATGTTGTGCTGCTCACGCAGAGTTTATGTTCCAGGAGCTCTTTCCACACTGACAAATCAGTAAAGGAAATAGCACCACATGGCACGCCAGAGGGTGCTACTTCTTGAGTTAATGTTGCTGCCGCTCGAGGAGATTTTCTACTAGAGCTACAGATTTCTGAACGAGAAGAGCTGCAACCTCAAGCATTGGGGAAATCTTGCCTGGTGCCCTTATAGCGACCAAAAATCGCACTTGGGGATACCAAATCTTGCTTGCCAACTTACCAATGGCAAGCTGCATGTGAGAATAAACTTCGCCATGCAGAGTTTTGTGGTATTTGACTGGAATTCTGCGCTACATTTGTAACGCAGAGTAGGAAATATGCTTTCTTTGCAGACAACAATTCCCGATCTCCCAGTTAAAAATCAATTCTCTGTCAACTATGGTTGTCTGCAATGAACTTATACCTGTTCTTGGAAAATGTCATATCCTCTTGTGAAGACTGATGAATCTTTATTAAACGTTCATGTAGATCTGAATCAGCAGAATTAGCTGAGTAGGTTAAGATTGAGACTAAGCATTCTAGGGTTAAAACCACTAGCATAATTGAATGTTGAAGCTTCTAATGAGGAGTGTGGGGGGTTGATGTGAGCAAATTCTGTCGCCCACAGAGATGGTTTCCAATCCTCTAAATTTAGTAAAAATTGACAACATAAATAATCAAGACATTGATTCAGTGTTTCAGTCTGCCGATCTATGTGTGGTTGGTGAATAGAAGAGAGTATGGCTTTGATTTCCAACTGGGTAAACAAAGATTACCAGAAGTGAGAAATGTATTTATATCCTCTGTCCAAGAGATGGTTTTCCATGAAGAGTGGCACAACAGATTGTAGGAACACATTTGCTAGCTCTTCCCCTATGGAAACTTCTTTAAGGTATCAAAATACCATCTTAATCAAGTGATACACTAATATTCAGTTTTACCCTAAATTAGATTTTTGGTAGCTAAACAATGAAATGTCTAAAGGCACAGTGCGCCGGGGTCCTGATTGAACAGGTAGAGGCTGGAAAAGTCATGCTAGTGAGAACTTATACCCTGAGCATAAACTCCATAATTCAATAAATCTTTTCATACCACAGAAAACTGATGGCCACCAAACATTTTGCTGTGCAATTTCTTGTGTTTTTCTTTTGTCCAGGATTTCACTCTAATGGGCTTGAGTGACACCACTTAAGTGCTGGTTCTTGTAGAATTGTCATGTCAGATACATTGCTAGTTCAATATAACATAGGTTATCAATACCTTCTTGTTAGAAACTCGGTCTCTAATTAGCTGAGGTATGCACCCTATCCAAATAGGGAGCACAATCCTAGTCAGGGTATGTCAGATACACACCATAAGTTAACCGGTGCTCACCCTCTGGTAGCTTGGCACAAAACATGAAGGCTTAACTTAGGAGGCCATACGTAAAGTATTTGTGGGACACTTAACACAGTAAAACAATGAAAACACTGAACCAAAATAATCCATACCAGGTTAGAAACACAAAGTCTAATTTAATGAACAAACAAGGCCAAAATAACAAAAACCAAATAATAGAACCGGAGTAATGAATTTTTAAAGAATGTCTGCAAATATAATGCTTAAAAGCATAAAGCACCAACCGGGGCTATCTGTTTACGCTTGACCGGGGTAAATCTGAAAGTTCAGGTCAACCGCCATGGAGCACAGGTCGGATACAGTGACTAACTTTTTTCGTGCTGAAAAAAATTATGTTCGTTGGAAGATGCGTCAAGGTTGAGTGCAATATGCAAGGAGAAGAGAGGAGCTGCGTCGTCATCAAGCAGCGCACTTGGAGAAGCATCGTTGTGGAGCAGCACTGGATGTAGGTGATGCATCATCAATAAAGCTGGCGATGTGATGTCCTTGAAGCAGGTGATGTGTCGGCGCCAAAGGAGATGTGCCGGTTCTGACAGGCACAACAACGATGATGTGTTGATTTTGAAGATGCAGTACAAAAAACTCACTTCCAACAGCCCAGGACAGGATTGGCACCGCTTGGCAGGCAAGGACTCACAGATGGCAGAGTCCTGGTACTGTGGCAGGATTGCTGCAAGTCTTTTCTGTCTCTGAGACTTCAGAACAGGAGGCAAGCAGACAAGTCCTTGGAGTCTCTCTGGGTTCCAGCAGTGTAGGTCCAGTCCTTCTCACCCAGGCAGAGAGGGCAGCAGGCAGGTCAGTACAGCAGAAAAGCAATTCTTCCAGAGCGCCAGTCCAGCTGAATGTCAGTCCTCCAGCAGCACAGCTGTCCTTCTTCCTGGCAGGGTATCGTCAGTCCAGAAGTGTACAGAATTTGTAAGGTCAGAAGTCCACTTCTTATTCCCAGGGGTGCATTTGAAGTGGGTTAAGCAGTCCTTTGTGTGTGATCAGGACACAGCCTATTCAGGTATACATTTCAGCTCCTCCCTCCCATTCTGCCCAAGATGACCCATGAGGATGTGAATAGCTCATCAGACACACTTAAGTTTCCTATGTGTATGGCAGTCTAGAAGGAATGCACAAGGTCCAGCTGTCACCCACCCCAAATGTGTATTGGAGACAGACAACAGGTACACAGACCTTAAGAGCAGAAAAGTGGCAACTTTCTAAAAGTGGCATTTTAAAGCTGTAATCCTAAATCCATATTTACCATAAAATAGGGTTTTTAATTACAAGTCCATAGGTACCAAACATGACAGTTCTATTCCTTCTCAATCAGAAATTACACTTATTAAATGTAATAAGGCATTCCTAATGTTAACCTATGAGAGGGGTAGGCCTCACAGTAGTGAAAAACAAATTTGCAATGTTTTTACCACATGTAAAACTAAAAAAAGGATATGTCCTGTGTTTTACTTGCACAGCACCCTGCCCTATGGGATACCTAGGGCCTACCTTAGGAGGGAGTTATGTGTAAGAAAAGGGGGGTTTATGGCTAAGGAAGAGGGTTTAAATGCGGAGGCGACATGGCAATAAAACTTCAAATACATGCTCTGCCGTTTCACGCCTGAGACATGTTTAAAGGGCTACTTAAGTGGGTGGCACAATCAGTGCTGCAGGCCCACTAGAAGCATTCCATTTACTGATTCTAGGAACATATAGTGTGGTTTATTAGGGACTTATAAGTAAATTAAATATGCCAATTGTAGATGAACCAATGTGACCATATTTTGGGGAGTGAGTGCATGCACTTTAGCACTGGTTAACTATGGTAAAGTGCCCAGAGTCCTAATGCCAACAAAAACAGATTATCAAAAAGTGAGGCAAAAGAGGTAAAATATTTGGGGGAAGACCTTCCTAAGGCCGGCAGGTCTGACACATCTTCTCCCTGCTATGATGGTATTTGTTGAGCTTTTAGTCTTTTTGGTCTTTCTCTAATGGCTGTCTAAACTCTAACACTGTGATTGAACCCAAACTTTTCTCAGATGAATTAATGAATGGGGACTTTGAAATGTGTCCTATCACAGTATAACCAAACCTAGACTGTACATCCACTTTCCATTTTTGTTTCATAGCTGGAACTGAATGTCAGAATCGCTGTCACTGAAAATCCATGTCCAACGTAACTGTCCTGCGGACAGGTCTAGACCTGATTTCAGAAACTGAAGGTTGTGATGGTCAGTTAAAATGGTGACTGTATGTTGGCCCCAAACAGAGGGTGTCTTCACTCTGCAAAGTCCACATTTTTGGTAATAGTTCTCCAACAACCATCTCAGAGTTACATTCTGCATGGATTAATTATCTGGATAGGTTCACAAGTGGATGTAACTGTCCTGTAACTAAGTCACACACACCTCCATCAGACACCTATGAAGCTCAGCTTCAAAAAATGGCACCTAGTGAGACAAAAGGCTGAAGCCTGCTCGAAATTTGTGAATACCAAAACATAGTGAACTTACCCAAAGGTATAAGTTTACCGTTCTGCATCAGGTCCTTAGTGGCCTAACCAGAGTCTGTTTATCTAGTTGATAGGGGTCAGGTCCGGCGCTCCAAAGTTAATAATCCAATTTCCGATAAAAAGCAAAAATATACAAACAGCAAATACACATTCTTAGACAACAGCACATTTCTCAGTACATATAAAATCAACTCTCTTCATGTACTGTCAGAATGGAAATATATCATACCCCTTCAGTGCCCGCCCCTTTCCCCGCCCTGTGCCGGCCGTTGCATTAGCGGGCGGGGTCTATGACGAGCTGGACTCGTCATGGGCACAGCGCAACCGCGGCCCATGACGAGTCCAGCTCGTCATGGGCACTGAAGGGGTTAATGTAATTGAAAATACCCTGCACGGGTTCATCCCTATACATTTTACTTACATTTTGCGTCGTTAACAGTATGCTACCATTTTTTATTATAAAGATCATTCGGGTGTAAAGTGGAGAGAAAAGAACCACATACTGCCAAAAAATGCAAACTGTGAGCAAATGTATTGTCAATAACAACACATGCAAGCAGTTAGCTTGGAAACGAACAGCTCTGCTGCAGAAAGGCAAACTATAGACACGAGTAAGTTTATGTTATTGTTTGCTTCTGTGTGGCAGCTGCTCTTTAGGAATACATAATTGGATCTGTGCTTATGCTTCCTAACCTATGCCCCATAGTTAATCTGTTCCTGTTTGAATGAAGTGTGAGTACTTTGGTAGGCAATTCCCACAGAATGTAAACAGACATAAACCTAGCAACAAAGGCTTTTATAGTGCTGCCCTTTTATGACCGTGCAATGCATTCGGTTATATAGATCTGAGTAGGATAACATATCTCTTCAACTCTGTGATATTAACATGTGTGACTGGTTTCGCAAAGCAGCTATTGATTGGGAGAAAAATAAAAAAAACCCCATCAACGTTTTCAGAACAGATGGAAGTTCTTTCAAAATATTAAATAGAACAAATGCTACTCTGCATTTTAATTCAACATATCAAATATCCGTTCCTATTAGCGTATGGCTTTTGTTCTAACCTGAATACGCTACAAAACGATGCAGTATAATTGTGCAAAAGGGATGTATTGATCAAACCATGATTGGTTTTCTTTAAAATGTGACCTTTTTGAATGTCATCTCTGACACGCAAGTGCGTATAATTCCTAGAAACTATTGTGAATATGTTTGTGCTGGAGATGTTTATGTGAATTGTGTGAATGGCATGGGCATAAAGGGTAAAATGGTTGCTTCAGTCGAATTGAGCAGAGGTTGAGTAAATACAAAAATATAAAATACCAAGTGAAACGAAGATGGGCAGTGGCATTAGAGATCATTGCCCATATCATATGTTGTTGTCAGTGCAGTAAATAGATATAGATATAGAAGGGTAAAAGTCACTAAAGGGGTTGTTTTCTACCGAGGGGAAAGAGGAAAGCTGTGCACACCATGCCTCTCTTCGATCAGCCCCCTTTTCCTAGCTCTAATTGTTTAAAAAAAAAAAACAACCTTGTGTTTTTTATACTCACCCCATCACATTCTTTAGGGCCTCTCCTTCCAAATGCAAAAAAAAATCATTCTGTTACCCTCTCAAACCACCCTTGAAATGTTCATCCCCACCCTATCCCAATAGTGACAAAACATACCTGACGTCATTCCGATTGACCCACACTACCCTTGAAACAACTGTCCGACCCCAGAGTTTGGAAAACACCAATACCTGTTGATTAAGTATGAGCCACCTTTCAACACCACCATTAAATCATCCTCCTCCAACAATTTGCAATATTAAAACCAGTTCTTGACACGCTGCCTCCCACCAATAACTATCTCATCCCTCCCCCTTCCCTTTAAAAATAAAAGTCAGCGACCTTTCCCCCTTCTATACACCGCCCATCAACCTCCTACACCACCCTTGATGCACCCACCACTGAGTTACTTTCTGTGCCAGCAAGGGTCTGCAGAGATCCACAGCTTAGAGGTAATGGAGGTTAGGGGAAACAGACCTGCTCCCATTCTACCACCTCCTGTGTGTCTGTGGAGATCCGAGGGAGCGGTTGAAGGTGTTCAAGACTGCCAATCCCCATTTCATTCAGTGCATGATTTTGATTATAATAGAAGTGTTTTAAATGGAAATCTAAAAATGCAGGTACTCACTACTTACAGAAACTGTTTGCTCCTGAGAAGTGCCGGTACTCTCCTATTAATTGTATTCCAGCAGTGCAGAGAAATGCCAGTACTCTCCCTCTCAAATCATAGAAGTGCAGGCACTGACTGAGTACCGGACAGTACTGGTCCGGAACTCAGTTGTAACGACCGCGTTGTAACAACATGCGGGGTGACGGCAAACAGAAGAAAGAGGCATATTCGCAGGGGGTAAACAGCCATGACTACGAAACTGTCACCCCATGTATTGTTACAACAAGGTCGTTACAATGACCGCGTTGTAACAACGCATACCATTACCCCGCAAGTCGTAACAAGGACTTGCGGAGGGGGGAGAGGTATTGGATTTAAAATCCAACACCTTCCCTACTGTCCGCACAGACTGGAGTAGGAATAGTAAATTATACTATTCCAACATCCAGCGCCCCCCTCCGCAATTCGTTGTTACGACTTGCGGGGTAATGGTATGCGTTGTTACAACGTGGTCACTGTAACAACCGCATTGAAACAACATGCGGGGTGTTTAACTGATACATAAAACGTGACGTAGAAAGAAAGGTGCACACCCTATATGTGCACATTCCTCTTGGCTCACGGCACGACCTCTCTTTTTCCACTCGGACTAACTGAGCTGCCCTCTTGCCTTGTCAACAGGCCATGTAACAGTAGTAAACTAAAGACACGTGAGTCAGTGTGCCACTGACTGATGGCACTTCCAGGGGTCACAGAAGCTAGCAAGACGGCCCAAGCCACTTCTCTTAACAATGTGTGATGATGGCTCTAGTCTAAAGTCACTCGTGTCTAAAAGTGGAGAAACTGAAAGCTACTGTTAAGGGTTTAGCTATGTGATGAGTGCCCTCCCCTGGACTTTGATCAGAGAAAGCAGGGCACAAGCCCTAGAAAAAGAAGTTGGGGGACTGACCACGTTAGACAGTATGCAAGTGACATCATGATGCGTGCCATCACAGCACATGACGTCATGATGTTGCGCTAAAAAAATAAATAAAATAGTGCTATTTAAATTATTTGTGTAAATACGGGGACAGATCAACCCATCTGCCAGTCTTACCATGTCTGCACTTACATAAAGGGACTGAACAAAGGCAAAAGCATGCCTCTCTTAAGTACCTGTGAAGCGATAGCAAGCTCTGTGCATTTGTTTTCCTCTGTGGCATTTAAATTTAAGTGTGAGGTTTCAGGCCCCCTCCAGTCAGGATATTCAAACAGAAGGATGCCTGATGGCCCCTCAACTTCGGCCTAGCTGGAGGTGAAAAAAAGCCCCCTCGCTGCCTGCACGTTGCTGCTGGGAATGAAAGCAGACAGCTTACAGGCACTGATGCA